>NC_080194.1:55887520-56512520 GCF_030028045.1 Hippopotamus amphibius kiboko
ATTATATGATCTCTCTATCCAGAGTGTTTCCATGGTGAAAAGCTGCATGTGGTTTTCATTAGGATGTGAAGTCTCCATTTTAATTGAGAGCTGAGAATTAAGTCTAGCAATTTTAGGAAGGAAGTGTGGATAAATACTTAGAACTGAGTTTCTACTCTGTGCTATTAACAGTGTTAAGTTTCCTCATTTATTTTATATAATCTAATTTCCACAGTAGCCCTGTGGTGCTAAATATTGTTTATCCATATTTTAAAGTTGAACCCAGGAGCAGGTAAACAATTGACTCAGTGGTATAGTTAGTAAGGAGTAAAATTTAGAATCAACCCTGGTCTTCTGACTCAAGTTTGAATGTTTATCATCGTAGTTGTTCCTGCCATTCTGTCTACATTAATGATAAGTTAAATTTTCTTTTTTGGCAAAAAGATTGCATGCCCCAAAATAAAAAGTTTATTCAGTATGTTTTAGAAAATGTAGCATAGTTTTTAAAGCTGCTTAACTGATGATATCTGTGATGTCAAACTAATTAATTATATCAGATGTCTTTTTTATGTAATAATTAGTCTTTCATTATTTAGAGGTAAACCTAAAACAGCTACCAAAGATATCTGAAGGAAACATGGGGATATGTTAGCCTTTGATAAACTTTGGTGGCAGGCCTTTGTGCTTTTCTGGGTTTGAAAAATATAAAAAAAACAGTAAGTTTTCAAAATTATAAAACAAAAGTAAAACAGCAATATAAAGGAGGATACTAATACAAAATATCCTTACAGGCAAGTAAATGAAAACTTGGGGTATGATAAGGATACATTTCTGATTCATTACCTTCTTAAAAGTCTTTTTTAGCTATTAACTGTTTACTTTTTGTAGCCTCTTTTTGCTTTTGAGTACAAAGAAGTATTCCCTGATAATGGGTGGAAGCTATATGACTCTCTTTTAGAGTATAGAAGGCAGGTGAGTAATTTTCTTTTTTTTAATTTTAATATTCTATGTTCTTTTCATTACAACAAAACCTTCATGGATAGAAGTGAGCAGCTTTATATAGTTTTGTGATTTTTATTGTTGTTTAATGAAGGCTAATCTTGATTTTTTGTTTTTGGTTGCCTTTCAAGTTCTTTAAATAGCTCTTCAGGCTATGCCAGTGATCTTTTACGAATCTTTACTTATCTAAGAGTTTAAAAGTAAATCAGTTTATTTAAAAAATGTTTAATAATTTAAAAAATAAAATTGTAAGTATATTTACGTTTTAATATTCTTACATGTCATTCTTATTCACTCAGATTTTTCTTTTTGGATATCCTATAATTTCATTCTGAAAAATTTCCCTAATAATTCTAGTGCTTATAATTTAGCTCCACATAAAATTTTGGAAGTTTTATATTTTCACAGAGAAGGTACTTCTTCATAAAATGTTAACAAATCTAATCTGTTAGTATACAAAAGAGATAATGCTTAATGACTAAGATGAGTTTGCTTAATATTAGAAAACCTAATAGTGTGGTTCACCACAGTAAGAGATTAAAGCAGAATTCAGTCTTGAAATCTATGTTATGATGTATCATTCTCCTTATTCTTCCTCAGTATACCACTTCCCAAACAGTTCCTATACTGCATTACTTCAACTCTACTTAAAATAGTCTTTATTTTTAACTTTCCACATATTCACTGTGCTTTCTTGAGAAATTTTCAGGCATGTTGGTTGTTTCTTGGTAATTATTAGATTTGATATTTAAATTTTTCTAGAGTTCAAATATGAAAACCATTAAGCTGTGATTTTTGTATTTAGATTTTAAACATTGCATTTCAATTACTATAAAGCATCTAAGTTTTTAGGTTTGTTTCAGAAAGCCAGGAAGAATAAAAACCCATCACTAGAGAACTAAAGATATCCAAATGGTTTGAAACTGATTTTGTTGCTCAACCACATGTGGCAAGTAAAATTTTAAATTCCTCATTAAGTTATAAAACCATCAGCTGGCAAAACATGAAGCAGAATACAACATAAATGGATTAACTTTTAAAAACCAAGTGTCTACAAGTAACATTGCAGAATTTTTGCTAATCCAAAAATCCAGTGTCAGAATTATGTGGCAAAGCAATCAGAAAATCTGACAAATGTCTGTGAAATTGTAAAAATGAAGAATATTCTTTGGGAATCTGGTCAGAAATTGCTGTGTGTTTTAGTAGCATTCAACATAGAACTTTAGAAAGCAAATGAGATAACTGTGTCCAGAGAAAAGAAACAAATTAATATGAAAAAGAATAAGTTAAAGAGTGAGTGCAAAAAAGCAAACAACCCAATCAAAAAATGGGCAGAAGACCTAAATAGACATTTCTCCAAAGAAGACATGCAGATGGCCAAAAGCACATGAAAAGATGCTCAACATTGTTAATTATGAGAAATGCAAATCAAAACTATAATGAAGTATCACCTCATACTGGTCAGAATGGCCATCATCAAAAAGTCTACAAATAATAAGTGCTGGAGAGGGTGTAGAGAAAAGGGAACCTTCTCACACTTTTTGTGGGAATGTAAATTGATGTAGTCACTATGGAAGGCAGTCTGGAGGTTCCTTAAAAAACTAAAAATAGAGTTACCATGTGATCTAGAAAAGATGAAAATTCTAATTCAAAAAGATACCTGCACCCCAGTGTTCATAGCAGCACTATTTACAATAGCTGAGGCATGGAAGCAACTTAAGTGTCCTTTGACTGATGGATAAAGAAGATGTGGTATATATACAATGGAATATTCCTCAACCATAAAAAAAAATGAAATGTTGCCATTTGCAGCAACATGAGTGGACCTAGAGATTATCATACTGAGTGAAGTAAGCCAGGCAGGGAAAGACAAATATATGATGTCACTTATATGTGGAATCTAAAAAAGTAATGCAGATGAACTTATTTACAAAACAGAAACAGATTCACAGACATAGGAAATAAACTCATGGTTACCAAGGGGGAAAGAGGTGGGGGAGGGATAAATTAGGAGGATGGGATTAACAGATACATACCACTGTATTTAAAATAGATAAACAACAGTGATTTACTGTATAGTACAGGAACCTATATTCGATATCTTGTAATAACCTATAATGGAAAAAAATCAGAAAAAACATATGTCACTGAATCATTTTGCTGTATATCTGAAACTAATACAATATTGTTAATCAACTATATTCCAATTAAAAATAAGAGTAAATGAACAGCTTATACGTATTCAGAAAGAGAATTATGAGATTAGGAAATGTGCTAATCAGAATACAGCATTGAACTCTACATTGAATGATAAGATACTTTATGGTCTTTGAGTTACTAGATTAATTTATTGACTTTTTACTGCACAGTTAGATACTTTGTCTCTGAAAGTCTGGCGGAGAGGACACTATTTGGTGTCATTAGAAGACTCAGTTTTTTTTTTTTTATTTAAGTTTATTACTGAAGAAAATCAAGATAATCTTTTTTCTGTTTGTTTCCTTCTTTTCATTGAGGTATAATTGACACACGACATTAGATTAGTTTCAGGTGTACAACATAATGATTTGATATTTATATATATTGTGAAATGATCAGCACAGTAAGTATAGTTAACATCTAGACTGTGTCACCAAAAACAGTTACAGAATTTTTTTCCACATGTTGAGATCTTTCAAGATTTATTCTCTTCTCAGCTTTCAAATGTACAATTCAGTATTAACTATAGTTACCATACTATACATTATATCCATGTGACTTACTTTTTTACTTGATAATTTTTTTTTAAGATGCTACACATAAGTGAGATCATCATACAATATTTGCTTTTCTCTGTCTTATTTCACTTAACATTGTGCCCTAAAGTTCCATCCATCTTGTCACAAGTGGCAAGATTTCATTTTTTTAAGGCTGAATAAAATTCCATTATGTATAGATCTCTCTCTCTCTATATATATATGCATGCATTTTCTTTATTCATTCATTAGTGGGCACTTAATGTTGTGTCCACATCTTGACTATTGTAAGTAATGGTACAATGAACAAGGGGAAGCATGTATCTTTTTGAGTTAGTGTTTTCGTTTTCTTTGAATAAATACTCAGAAGTGGAATTGCTGGATCATAGAGTAGTTCTATTTTTCATTTTTTGAGGAACCACCATACTGTTCCCTACCAACAGTGCACATTCTCGCCAATGGTTGTTTTTTTTGATGATTAGCCATATTAACAGGTGTGAGATGATGTCTCGTAGTTTTGATTTGCATTTCTCTGACATTTAGTGATGTGTTGAGCATCTTTTCATGTGTTTGCTGGCCATTTGTATGTCTTTGGAGAAATGTTTCTTCAGATCCTTTGCTCATTTTTAATCAGATTTTTTGTTGTTTTAAATTCTTTATATATTTTGGATATTAACCCTTTATCGGATATATGGTTTACAGATATTTTCTCCAATTCCATAGAGTGCCTTTTCATTTTAGTTGTTTTTCCTTTGCTGTTCATGGTAATCTCTTAATATAAATGTTAAAAACTAAAGATAAAGCATCAGAGTATTCCTTTTTTCTTCTTTTAAATTAAAAAAAAATTGCTCAATAGAAGTTCTTAGAGAAAAAATATCAAATTGTACACTTTAAATTTATTATTGTATGTCAGTTGTATCTCAATAAAAGTTCTTAAAGAAAAATTAAATTGGATGTGGTAATACTTAACACTGTATAAAATTCAAAAGGTATAAAGGGAGGGAATACGGGGATATGTGTATAAAAACAGTTGATTGAACTTGGTGTACCCCCCAAAAAATAATAAATAAATAAATAAAATTAAAAAAAAAATTCAAAAGGTATAAAAGGGTGTACTCAAGGAAGGTTTCCCTTCCAGTCAGTATTGTTCCCCAGCCATCCCACTTCCTCTCCTTTTAGGAAATAATGTTACTCATTACCTGTATATCCTTTCAGAGCTTTTATGCTACACAGCTTGTATAATGTGCATGCAGTATTTTTAAAGCAAATAATAGCATTCTGTGCACATTGTACGTTTCCTTTTCATCTCATATATTTTGGAGATTATACCATCTCAAAACACATAGGCTTCTCAATTCTTTTTTTCATTACAATTGAGATATAATTCATATACCATAAAATTTTCTACTTTGAAGTGTACAATGCACTGTTTTTTTTAACATATTCATAAGGTTGTGCAGCTGTCCCCACAGTCTCATTCCAGAGCCTTCGGAAGACTCAGTTTTGAATCCTAGCTCTGGCATTTGTGTAGCGCTCACACTAAGGTATGTGCGCTTGAGTGAGTTGTTTATGTCACAGTGCCTTTATTTTTCACTTGGTGATAGGAACTGCCTTATAGGATTGTTTGAAGGATTAGTGATATACAGGAAGGCACATTATAAACCATAGAAATCTCTCCAAATGATTATTATTGTATTTACTACATTGTAAAGCTCTAAACAGAAATCATGATTGGTTGGCTTTTTTGTGTGCTGCCACTGAAACACAAAAGGCAAGCCGCATTAAATTTGTAGACCTACACATTATAGTGTAAAGAAATTAGATTATATATTTTTTTAAATGGGCAAAACTGTTAATAACCATTTAAATTTGTTATATAGGAGAGTATTTCTTTAGTTTTCTCTTGACACATGTAGTGATTGTACAGAGGATCCTGAAATTTGAGGATAAGGTCAAGAGGAATCATCAAGTTGCTAAAATCGTAAAAATCAGTATATAGAAACTGAACATGGTCTTCTATAGAAATAATCATATGGTAGATATCTTGCTTAACACTCAAGTGCAGTAAAGGAGAACAGAATTTATCCTCAGAACTGGAATGTAAGTAACTAAGGAAAGCTATAATCCAGTTAATTTGGTTGTAAATTGACTCTTTCAAATGGATATATTTGCACGGCAGTGATTTGCATGGAGAGTAGAGAGATGTACGTCATAGATCAGCAGTTGTCGGTATATCTTTAGCACTGTCTACAAAGAAAGTATGTGCTGACTAGCCAACTCCTGTTTTCTGCTTGGAAGGCAATTCCTTTAGTGGAGATAGGTGTGTCAGCTTCTCTAAGAATGAGGAGGACAACAGCCGTTAAGGTAATTTCAGTCAATGATTCTACTCCCACTGAGCCATTTTTCTGAAGACTATGACACAATCTCAATGGTAACAATAGTTCTCCCTGGTAGTGATTTTTCAAGGATATGGGAAGGCAGTGAGAGAGAGATGAGACGAGAGATGAGACTTACCTCATCTCTCTCGCACCTGTGTGCGAGGTGGTACACTAGGGTCTCAGGAGATCTGACCCTCTCAGCTTTGACTGCATATTTTCTAAGAAAACTTCATAAGCTAATTTTGCTTCTTGTAGAAGCTTCCTTGTGGTTAATTGATTTATTCATTCATTGATCAAATTCATGTAGCACATACTATATGCTAGTGGCTAAAGCAGAAAGACACAATTCTGACTCCCCCAAGAACATATTTTTAAAGGAGGATTCAGAGAAGTAAACTAACAATCAAAATATACAGTGATGAATACTGTGAATAATAGAACAGGTGCTCCGGTTAGAGAAGGTGCAGCCATCTGCAAGCTGAAGGTGTTTGGTATAGGCTAGACTAGAGTGTAGAGGGGCCTGAGACCAGTCTGGGGAAAGCAGGAGTGTGAAGCTCTTTGCCAGGTCCCGTAAAGGGTTCTGTACTTTATGTGGAAAGGAATAGGTAGCCATTGATAGTTTTTAGGCAGAAGAATGACATGATAACTTTTGCATCTTAAAAGAATTTTGAGGCAGTGTGGAGAATGGATTGCAGAGGGACAGAAGGGAAGTGGTAATGGCCTGAATTAAGGAAGTGATGGTGAGGATTGAGAGAAGTGAGCAAACTTTTTTCTTGCACTTTTGGAAGAAAAAAAAATCATAACAATTAGTCATTGGTTGGAAGTAGAGGGTGAGGGAGAGGGATGAGTTAAAGGCAGTATCCAAATTTCTTGGTTGAGTACCACCTCTATAAACTTAAGAATTCATTGTACATTTTTTATTATAGCACTTAAATATATTTTAAACATCTCTTAATTAAACCTTTCTTTTATTTCTGAAAATAGTAAGAAACTGTTCTTACCTGAACAGTTATCTAGAAAGTTGAGGAAGCAAGAGGAAAGGAGAGATGTAGATCATAGGACGCAAGTTGGGACCAGATTAATTAAATGGGGTAAATAGTATGTAAGGCATTAATGAAGAGACAGACTGTGGCTGGGGATAGATGAAAATTCCATAATACTTACCACATGATTACTGGGGGAGAATTTTCCCTTGTTTCTTAATTTTAATATCCTCCTGGGTGTTGGGCAACAGCTTGAGAAATACTCCTTTAAAGGAGAGTACCTCCTGCACTTTGATTTCAGATTTTTATAATAATTTCATGAACCAGGATAGTAGACTTTTTCTTGAGGCACAGTGTACTTTTGTTATAAAAGAGATAGATTTAGAATGTACATGGAATTCTTTACTACTTCCTTTGGTCAAGTTATAGTCTGTGCTACAATTTTTTCATCTATAAAATAACATAAATGAAACCTGAAGACAGTAAAGTGTGTGTGTGAGAGACTGTGTGTGTGTGCATGTGTGTGAGAGAGAAAGGGAGGAAGAGAAAGAAAGGCTGTTGGCATAGTGCCTGTACGTGGTAGGTGCTCAATAAATTATCTATCTATATATTTTACTGTAATTTAGTTCCTTTCAGTTTTGTCTTTTTCTGTTTATTATGAGTTGTCAGAGGTAAAAAAAATTAAAAATATATGTATTTTCTTAATTCCAACCATTTAATGTAATGGCTTTATTGTCTATAGAATGGAGGGTGGAAATTTTAAGGCGTTTTATTAAGTAATCCTGTATAAGTGGTATACTAGTTATAAATATAGCAAATAGTTAAGGATCAAATTAGTTTAATAATCAATGTGTTTTTAAAAAATTGTTTTAAATGTTTCTCTTGTGTCATTTTGTTTGTTTTGCCGTCTATTACTTCCTTGCTTTTCTGATGTGTTTTACATTAACAACATTTTATTAATGCTGTAAAATTCCCTTTAGGTATACAAGTGATAAACTTGTACATAGCATTCTGGTGGACACATGGTGCCTGTCCTCAGAAATTTCTTTGTGTAGATGAATGGCAGCAAAGTCACTCATCCAGTCTGTATGAGACTATGTCCTTCTTAAAGACAAGAACATTTTCAGTCTTACTGTTTCCTTTCTCATTTGATGTTCTTAGAACAGACCCAGCACTCAATCAGTATTTAATGACAATAAATCTATTACTATAAAATCGAATGCCAAAATGAACACAGATCCCTGTGTTAGAATGTCTCATCCTAAAAGCCTGGTCACCACGGGCAGACAATAACTATTCCAGGAACTTAAGTGATGGATAGTGGAGATAAGAGAAGTTGAATATGAGGCTTCTGTTCTGATGTCTTAAAATATTTTTGTTAGACAGTAATTTGTCTTATGTTTTATTTCACATGTAGGGAATTCCAAATGAAAGCTGGAGAATAACAAAGATAAATGAACGGTATGAGCTCTGTGATACATACCCTGCCCTCTTGGTTGTGCCGGCAAATATTCCTGATGAAGAATTAAAGAGAGTGGCATCCTTCAGATCGCGGGGCCGTATCCCAGTAAGTGTGAGGCTGTGCTGAAATTTTCCCATTGCTTTTGTACGCCACATAGTGCTGAAGGTGACCAATGGGAGAATGGATGCAGGAAAAAAATAGGTACAGCAGCAGGTCTTCTATGGGGGTATTAGGGAATAAGTTATTTAGTAAAATTAAAACCAGAGGAAAGACTTAGATTAAAGATGTTTCTGGAGAATTTGAAATGGATATTAGAGAGCTGCACAGAATTGCATGGTTCTTAACTCAAAAACAAAGCTGGCCCTCTATTATTCACTATTTCTTTATCTTACTATATATCTCTGGTCATGGTAATAAATGCTCTTTTCCTTTAAATCCTAGAAAGAAGAAAACTTTACAAATTTATGATGAATTACTGTGTTCTAGAAAGATCAGCTCAAATAATTTTAGGTGCAAAAATTCATAGATTCTGAAGACTTTATAGTTGGACAGTGTTGCTGATATAGTACTCAAACTTTAAAAGTGGGGTTTACTTAGTCCCCTTTTAATGTATTTTTTTTTCTAGAGGCAACACTTCCAGTAATCAGTGACTTTCATAAATTAATATCTGATTAACGTATTAGACCAAGTTTTCCACATGCCAGAGTTGGCTTGAAAGAAAGGTGATGATTTTTCGTAGCAGCCTCATATATCCTTTCATGGCTAGGCTTTGAATCCAATTAGAAAGCAGAGTTTTACAAAGTAATGTTTTTGAGAAGAATTATAAACTGAGAAGCGTGTAAAGGGTGTGTTGCCATTCCCCCCCTCCCCATTAAGGTTTTATCATGGATTCATCCTGAAAGTCAAGCCACAGTCACTCGGTGTAGCCAGCCCATGGTAGGGGTGAGTGGGAAGCGAAGCAAAGAAGATGAAAAATACCTTCAAGCCATTATGGACTCCAATGCCCAATCTCATAAAATCTTTATATTCGACGCCCGGCCCAGTGTTAATGCTGTTGCCAATAAGGTGAGATTGTCTTTTAGTAATTAAGATTATAGTTACAGTTTCATGAGTTTGGTGGGAGCCACAGTACAGTAGAAAGAGTTTAGGCTTTTCAATGATAAAGACGTAGATTCTAATCCTGGCTCCTCTACTTGATGATATAACTTTTTCTTTAACTTTTTATTTTATATTGGAGTCTAGTTGATAAACAATGTTGTGTTAGTTTCAGGTGTACAGTAAAGTGGCTCAAAAAGAATAGATAAATGTATCCATTCTTTTTCAAATTCTTTTCCCATTTAGGTTCTTACCGAATATTGATCAGAGTTCCCTGTGGTACACAGTAGGTTGTTATTGGTTATCTTTTTTAAATATAGCCTTGTGTACATGTCAATCCCAATATAACATGGAGTCAGTTATTTAATCTTTTTAGTAACTTTATTTTGCTTTTTTGTGAAATGAGAATCATAACAACTAACAGGGTTGTTTTAGGGGCAGAGCTCCCCTGATAAAAAATAGTGCATAATCCTGCTTACTTACATAAGAAATAGGTATTCAGCAGTTACTAGTGTCTCTTTCCCTTCTCCAAACTGAGTAACAAACTGAGCTTGACAAACTAAAGTCTGTACAGCAGTGTTGTAGAAATTGTGATGTGGTCTCAGTGACCAGTGCTGCCCTCTTCTGGCAGCTCTCCACCTGTACAAGCTATTCATACTGAAAACTTGCAGTTAGTTGGAGCACTGGTCCTGATTTCTGCTATAGAGTAAATATTAGCATTGTGGAAATAGAAATTCTGGTCCAGTTGACAAAATCTATCATAGGAGACGGAAACTGCAAGTATTTCCTCTTATAGGAGAAATGAGACAATGTGTATATGAAGCTGGTACCCCGGTGACTGGTATATATTTTTCCAGTAATTACTTGTTTCCTTCCCTAAACCTTATACCATGAATTAGCAGGAATGAGACTTAAGATGTTATCTAGGATGGGAGGAGAGAGGAATATAAGGCAGGAAAGGGGGTGGGACAAAATGTTACATTCCTCATCTTATTTTTAAAATCATTCCCATGCATATTTGATTATGGAAATCTCTCTTTTTTAAAAAAAAAACTGGTATATTTTATCTGTTGGGACATTTTTCTGATTATAAAATGTGTAATAGACAAAAAAAATCTAGGAAGGCATAGACAAAGTAAAGAAATAAAAACCACCTGTAATCACTAGTCTTTGGTGTATTTTCTCCCACTGTTTTCTGTGCATTTATGTATTGTTTATTTTGTTTCACTGTTTTTCCTCTTTATAAGAATTATTTCTCTTCATGAAATACTGCTGAAAAATACTTTAATAGTACTCATCATACAGCTGTGTCATTGTTCACGTAATCATTCTTCTAGCAGTAGGTATTTGTGTAGTATTTTATTTTTTATTTATTTTTTAAGAACTTTTATTGAGATAACAGTTAACGGACAATAAACAGCATATATTTAGAGTGTACAATTTGGTATCCCAATCTCCCAATTCATTCCCCCCCAACCCTCCCCGCTTTCCCCACTTGGTGTGCATATGTTTGTTCTCTACACCTGTGTCTCTATTTCTGCCTTGCATTTCCTCTTTCATAGTTGTTAGCATTTGCCTTATGTATTGAGATGCTCCTATATTGGGTGCATATATATTTATAATTGTTATCGCCTCTTCTTGGATTGATCCCTCGATCTTTATGTAATATCCTTTCTTGTCTCTCGTAACATTTTTTATCTTAAAGTCTATTTTATCTGATATGAGTATAGCTACTCCAGCTTTCTTTTGACTTCCATTTGCATGAAATATCTTTTTCCATCCCCTCACTTTCCATCTGTATGTGTCCCTAGGGCTGAAGTGGGTCTCTTGTAGACAGCATATATATGGGCCTTGTTTTTGTATCCATTCAGCCAGTCTGTGTCTTTTGGTTGAAGCATTTAGTCCATTTACATTCAAGGTAATTATCAACATGTATGTTCCTATTACCATTTTCTTAATTGTTTTGTTGTTGGTTTTTTTTTTTTTCGGTCCTTTTCTTCTCTTACGTTTCCTGCTTAGAGAAGTTCCTTTAGCATTTGTTGTAGGGCTGGTTTGGTGGTGCTGAATTCTCTTAGCTGTTGCTTGTCTGTAAAGCTTTTGATTTCTCCCACGAATCTGAATGAGATCCTTGCTGGGTAAAGTATTCTTGGTTGTAGGTTCTTCCCTTTCATCACTTGAAATATATCATGCCACTCCTTCTGGCTTGCAGAGTTTCTGCTGAGACATCAGCTGTTAATCTTATGGGAGTTCCCTTGTATGCTATTTATTGTTTTTGTTTTTTCCTTGTTGCTTTTAATAACATTTCTCTGTCTTTAATTTTTGTTAATTTGACTACTATATGTCTTGGCATGTTTCTCCTTGGGTTTATGCTGCCTAGGACTCTCTGCACTTCCTGGACTTGGGTAGCTATTTCCTTTCCCATGTTAGGGAAGTTTTCAACTATAATCTCTTCCAATACTTTCTCAGGTCCTTTCTCTTTCTCTTCTCCTTCTGGGACTCTTATAATGCGAATGTTGGTGTGTTTAACATTGTCCCAGAGGTCTCTTAGGCTGTCTTCAGTTCTTTTCATTCTTTTTCCTTTATTCTTTTCTGCATCAGTGATGATCACCATTCTGTCTTCCAGGTCACTTATTTGCCCTTCTGCCTCAGTTAATCTGCTGTTGGTTCCTTCTAGTGTATTTTTCATTTCCGTTATTGTGTTGCATATCTCTGTTTGTTTGTTCTTTAATTCTTCTAGGTCTTTGGTAAACTTTTCCTTCTTTTTTCAAAGTCCTAGATCATCTTCAGCATCATTATTCTGAATTCTTTTTCTGGAAGGGTGCCTATCTCCTCTTCATTTAGTTGTTTTCCTGGGGTTTTATCCTGTCCCTTCATCTGGTACAAAGCCCTCTGCTTTTTCATTTTCTCTTTCTGTGGCTGTGGTTTTCAGTTCCATAAGATGAAATACTGCTGATACTGCTTCATTCTGCTGTCTGCCTTCTTGTGGAGGAAGTTATCTAGGAGGCTCATGGGTGTTTCCTGATGGGAGAGACTGATGGTGGGTTGGGCTGGGTGGGCGGAGCTCAGGAAGACTTTAATCTGATTTGGTGGGCGGAGCTCAGTAAAACTTTAATCTGTTTGTCTGCCAATGGGTGGGACTGTGTTCCCACCTTGTTGGTTGTTTGGCCTGAGGCTACCCAGCACTGGAGCTTACAGGCTCTTTGGTGGGGCTAATGGTGGACTCTGGGAGGGCTCACGCCAATGAGCACTTCCCAGAACCCCTGCTGCCAGTGCCCCTTTCTCCTTGGTGAGCCAAGCTGCCCCCCACCTCTGCAGGCAACCCTCCAACACCAGCAGGTAGGTCTGGTTCAGTCTCCTGTGAGGTCAGTGCTCCTTCCCCCTGGGTCCTGGTGAGCACACTTTTTTGTGTGCCCTCCAAGAGTGGAGTCTCTGTTTCCCCCAGTCCTGTGGAGGTCCTGCAATCAAATCCCGCTGGCTTTCAAAGTCTGATTCTCTGGGGATTCCTCCTCCTGTTGCTGGACTCCCAGGTTGGGAAGTCTGACATGGGGCTCAGAACCCTCACTTTAGTGGGTGGACTTCTGCAGTATAACTGTTCTCCAGTTTGTGAGTCACCTACCCAGCATTTATGGGATTTGATTTTAATGCGATTGCACCCCTCCTGCCATCTCATTGTGGCTTCTCCTTTGTCTCTGGATGTGGGGTGTCTTTTTTGGTGAGTTCCAGTGTCTTTCTGTCAATGACTGTTCAGCAGTCATTTGTAACTCTGGTGCTCTTGCAAGAGGGAGTGAGCGCACGTCCTCCTACTCTGCCATCTTGATCCTATTTGTGTAGTATTTTAAGTAGGGCTAAAGTTAAGTATCTTGTTGGCATCTTTATTTCCTTAAAATAGTTTCCTGGATATATCATTACTGTATCATAATTTAAAATATGCATATTTTTTAAAAGTTTTGTTACATATTGCTATCATTCTTCCGGAAGGTTAGTTTACCAGCTTGATATCTTTTTTCTTGCCGTTTTATTGAGATATAATTGACATAGAAAAGTGCCTAAGTTTAAGGTGTACAACATAATGATTTGATATGGGTAAATATAGTGAAATGATCACCACAGTAAATTTAGTTAACGTTCATCACCTCACATAGTTACAGTTTTTTTCCTTGTGATGAGAATTTTCAAAGTCTACTTTCAGATGTACACTATAGTATTGTTGACTGTAGTCATCATGTTGTGCATTACATCCCCACAACTTACTTATCTTTTAACTGGAAGTTTGCCGCATTTGACCACCTTCACCCAATCTACCCACCATCTCCCTTTTAAAATTTGCAAAAGTATACAGGCTTGTTGCAACAAATATTTTTTACCTTCATAATACAAACATTTTTTATAGCTTTGTCAGTATGAATATGACAGCTGCTTTTGCAACCATGAACTGTATCAAGAATTAAAACTTTGCTAGCCACTAAGTCTACCATGTGTGCCCTACCCCAATCAGATTTACCTTCTACCAGTAAACACTATCCTAACTTTCATAGTAACTATCTTCTTACATTACTTTATACTTTTATTACTGAGGTGTATACATCACTAGACTCTGTAGTTTTAGCCTTGCCTTTTTAAGTACTGTATTTGATATGTCTTTAAAGTCTCTTTATCTATAGTCTTCCCCTTGCCCATCCTTTTCTTCCTTCCTCCCTCCCTTCAATATATTTTATTGTAGAGTTTTTCACAGTCCAGATTTTGCCGATTTTATTATGGTATGGTTCAAGTTTCTTTTGTCCTCTGAAATCCTTCACATGAATTCAGGGGTTTATTTAGATTCAGGTTCAACTCCTTTGGCAAGGCTGTATAGGGGGAATATCAGGAGGCATGTAATTTGTGGCTGATTCTTCTTTTTGGGATATTAGCAGCTGTTCATGTTCTGTGCCCAGATATATCAATTCACTGGGGTTGCATAATGGTGATATTCTAATTTCATGATTTCCTTTTCAGCTATTAGTTGAACTGTTTCTGTAAAGAAACACTTCCTCTTATCTAAATTTTGGTTAACCAGCAGGTCAGTTCATATAAGAAAGCCAGGATAAATGCATGATTCTTTTGCATTACTTACTAGTTTTCCCAATAATGGATTTACTCTCTGCCATCCTATGACAGTGACTAATTTTGTTAAGTGTCATTATGAATGTATGTATTTATATGTAGTCAACAATTTCTAATTCATCGCAGATAGTTTTTTTTTTTTTTTTTTTGAAAAAAAAATCCCCACCTTTGGTCAGAAGGAGGCTTTTGAAGTTATCTCCTGAGTTCTTTTGACATAACCATAATAATCTTTGCTGTCTGATATGACCAGGTACACCACACTCATCAGGAAATCTTGTACATTTCCTGTCCCTGGCTCGCAATAGCCATTTCTCTAAGAAGTTCTGATTTCTGTTAGCAGGAAGTGGTATTTCAAACTGTAATCTGGGTGCTAAGGATACTTATTTGCTACTGAATTGGCCTAATTTCTAAGTCTTTTCAGTGGATAGAGCTAGGAAATGTTTATATATATTTAAAGATAAAGTATTATACCTCATGAATTCATATTGATACTTTCAACTTAAATTCAGTGCTAGAGTTTTATATAACTTCTTCTGTATTACATGTGTATCTGCTTTCTTCCACACCAGAAATCCCAATTCTCAAAGACAAGAGGGGATGATGACGTTAGTATGTTACGTAATTGCTCATTTGGTTTATCCTACCATGGTCTTAGAATAACAGTGTTAATAGTATCACCATCAGTACATTTACTGAAAAGTTAAATTTTTTTGCATTTGCTCCCATTTTAAAATACATTCTATTATATTTACATGTCAAAGTGTGTAGTCTTTACACAGTCTCCCTTTTGTACACATACTCTCCCTTTTACCTCTGACTTCTACAAGTAGCTAAATATTTTGTGCTCACAACCAGTTCTTATATGAATTTCTTTCTAGCCTTTTTCTTTTGACTGAAGTTGTTCTCTTGTAAATATTTAATCAGGGCTCGTAGAAACTGTATTCTGAATATTTGTATGCTGATAGCAGCTTATGTCATTTATAGTTGAGTCAGTTTTGCTGGGCATAAAACTCTTGGCTTACATTTGATTTTCTTGAATGTCTTAAATATGTTGCTTTTTGTTTTTTGGCATAAAATTTCAAAGTCTGATGATAAATTTCTTTTCCTTCTAAGTCACTCTTTTTGCTTGGATGTGCGAAGGATTCTGTTTTTTCTTTTTCTTTGAAGTCCAGTTACTTTGCCAGAATATGTCTTCATGTTGTGTGTTCTGGGTCTGTATTATTAGGTATGCATGTATGCTATTTTTTTTTTTTTTTTTGGCGCACGGGCTTAGTTGCTCCGTGGCATGTGGGATCTTCCTGGAGCTGGGATCGAACCCGTGACCTCTGCATTGTCAGGCGGATTCTTAACCACTGCGCCACCTAGGAAGTCCCACATGTATGCTATTTTGATTGGTAATTTCCAATTTAAAAATTTCATGAATGTTTTCTTTAATCATAGTTCTTAGTATTTGTTTCGTTCTTTGTTTTGACTTTCTTCATCAGGACTCCTGTTGTTCCTTTGCCTTCCTTTGCTCTTCTTTGCCTATTTTCATCATTTGCCACTTTCTCTTGAATCCTTTTTATGTCTTTCTAATTCCATTTTGGCTTTATATTTTGCTTTTCATTGTCTATATTTCTTTTAATTTAATATCCATTGTATTTATTCACTCGAGTTTCTTCTAATTTAGTCTTTATTTCTGATTTTTTCCTTTTATTTCTAATTTGTTCCCAAGTTCTCTCATTTTATTTCTGAGTCTCTTTAATAAATCAGCTTTTAGAATGGACAGAACCCTTCCTAGTTTCAGCAGCACTTAGATTGATCTGTTGTTATTTCCTGTAGTTCTGGAGGAGGAAAGCTAAAACAAGGAAGCAGAACAAACTGTAAAAATTGTAAGACTCTCTTGTTAATCTCTTGCTCTCCAGTCACTCTGATATCCATGACTTCCTTCTGCTGCTTCTCACACATTGGATAATAGCATCTAGATCTTGTAACTATTGGTGGTTTTGGGGTTTGATGGAATGCTTTGTTCTCTAGTTCTGTCTTGAATGATTTTTTCTGTTTTTGGTTTTACTATCTAGTTGCTCTATTTTAAAAAAATAAATCAGTTATATTGAAATATAATTCACATGCCATAAAATGCACTCCTTTAAAGTATGTATTTCAGTGTTTTTAGTATATTCACAAAGTTATACAACATCATTTAATATATCCATAAACTTGTATAACTGATTCCAGAGCATTTTCATTCTGTGTGTTTTGTGATAGGTTCTGTATAATTGCCACTACTGCCATGTTTGTAGGATTTGTTACAGCAAATTTGAATGTCCCTCTACCCTTGGTCTGTCTTATCCCCACTCTCCAGAAGTAATCCTTGTTAACAGGGAACTAATGAAACACTATTAATTTTGTACCTGTGCCAATCTTGACTCCAAACTATTTCCCAGACTATCAGTGTCAGAAGGGAAACCTGAACTTTTATTCTTTGGCAATTTGTTATTGATTAAGAGTGAGTTTTGTTGTTTTCAAAGTCGTAATCTCTTAATTTTGTATAACTACAGTGGCTGTTCCAGTATCTTCCTAATTTTTTTTTCATTAGTGCTCTAAGAATCATGATTTTATACATAAGATAGGATGCATATTTTATACATAAGGTAGGAGAATATTTTATTCATAAAATAGAGGAAGATTCAATCCAGAAAAAATTAGTTCTCCTTTCCAGCCATAGCTTGTTGTGAGCACCAAATATTTCTCATTCTGTTCTGTAGATGTAGATTTATGTCTTTGAAAATAGTGATAGTGGTATATTATAGTACTCTATGCTTTTATACTTGTTTTGTCCTGTTGTTTAATAGTAGTTGTGGGGTTATAATAGAAGCCAATCACTGTGATTGCAAAGCACTTTGCAAATATTAAGATTAAAATGAGGTGAAGTGGAAGGGAGGTGAAGAAGTGTGGGCTGGGGGCAAACTAGACAGATGTCCCTGAACATGGACCTTGCTAGTCTGGTGACTTCAGTCTTCTGTACGAAATTATGTTTGCGTAGGACTTGAAATACGGATAGGGAAATTTTACCTTCATATGTGTTCTCACGTGTAATTTTAATAACAGCAACAAAAGGAATACGGTGAGAGTGTACATTCTTGTTTTACGAAGACCATGTGGTTGAGCATGTAGTGTTAAGTTGCCACCTTTTCCCGTGGAGTTCTCCTGTCCGTCTGCAATGTGTGTCATCTTGGCTGCTGCTGGGTGTTTTACGGCACTCTTTCAGGCATGTCAGCATGCACTGGATGTGCATTCATTTATGATTTCCTGTCATGTTTGCTTTTTTTTTTCCAGGCCAAAGGTGGAGGTTATGAAAGTGAAGATGCCTATCAAAATGCAGAACTAGTTTTTCTCGATATCCACAATATCCATGTTATGAGAGAATCATTACGAAAGCTTAAGGAGATTGTGTACCCCAACATTGAGGAGACCCACTGGTTGTCTAACTTGGAATCTACTCACTGGCTAGAACATATTAAGGTGGGCATATGTAACTATTTCTTTAAACTATTATCAAACAGGAACTTTCTCTCCTCTTTTGCCTATATTGGCTCTTCTCTTACAATTGAAATCAAGATGAAAGTATCTTTTTAAATAGCGAAAAATTGATAACTGCTTTGATAATTAGAACTGCTTTTAAGTTTCGGTGCTTGAATGAATTAGTTTTCTGTATTATGCATTTGATTCTGCTGTACTTCTTTTTTTTCCCTTTCACATCCTGTCTGAATTGTGCCCATCCTTCAGATCCCAATTCATATTTCATTTCTTCCATGAAGTCTTCCCAGATTGCATTCATTTTTATTTTCTCTGAACCTTTCACTTTACTTTTGCTTTCCAGCTAATCAGGTGGTGCTTCCATGCACTTGATTTAATTACTTTTGTGTGTCAACCAACATATATTGCTAATTCATGAAATAGGACAGGATAAATCATATTTCTTCTTTGTCCCCTCAGGACCCAGGGCAGCACTATATGATGTGAATAAAGTACCCAATAAATAATTGTTGTATAGCTTATGAAAACCGTTCTGGTCAGGCACATGAGGTGAAGTCGTTAAATGAAGGATACCATTTGAATGCTAAATGATTTGAACCATGTGAACCCTAGCTTGCCTAACATGCTAATATATATAAAGTTTGAAGCACCAAATGTTATTTCAGTTAATATAGTTATAGATATTTTCAGATAGGGTCTGAATTTCAGTAAGATAGCCTACCAAACTATAGGCTTCTGTAATATATATGACCACATATATTCATATTATGAAATAAGTGAAAATGAGGTTTTTCACGTGAAGGAGGAGCAGATTGTACTCACATTAAAGCCTCTAAAATTAAGACAAAATTGAAAGTTAAATTGACATAATGACAATTCTAGACTATTTTGATTATTGTTTCTCTTCTAGAAAGATAGAAGCTTGAATGTAGCAAAGTGTATACACACTCTTCTGTTAGAGACCATGGTCATAGGGGCCATCTATTACATTGTATGATGTGTAAGTAGAAAACCGTAAGACTTGATTCAGAACTAACATAAATTGCAGCATTCTGTAAATTCCAGGTCATTTTTTAGTAGGTACAACATTCTCTCCAAAAAGCTGGCTATAACAGAAGCAAGTTTCCTTAGGAGTTTAAGAGGTACAGTTGTGCCTGGACTACCTTCTCCCCTAGTCCTCACACCTGCAAGGCTTACTTACTCACTTTCTTTAGGTCTCTGCTCAAATATCACCTTCTCAAAGATGCCTTTCCCAATCATTTCATACAAAATAGCAGTTTTGCCAGCACTCCCTAGACCTAGATGGTGCTTCTTCACTTATCGCCCTCTGACAGGCTGTATGTTTCTTTCTTTCTTTGCACCTGGCTGGCCTCCCCTAAGTAGAATGTAAACTTCAAGCCAGCACTTTTTTCTGTTTGCTGCTCTATTTCCAACACCTTGAGCAGTGCCTGCCATGTGGTGGAGGACTCCATAAATGTTTATCTTTTAGTATATGTGCTGCGGAAGTGAGCACATAGATGTTTATCTTTTAAGTGAATGCATGAATGAATCAATGCAGATGACCACTTTGGATAACTCTTCCTTGTCAGTCTTACCTTTCCAGCTCTTTTGTTTTTGTTTTTGTTTTTTTTTTTTTGGCACACGGGCTTAGTTGCTCCGTGGCATGTGGGATCTTCCTGGAGCAGGGATCGAACCTGTGTCCCCTGCATTGGCAGGCAGATTCTTAACCACTGCGCCACCTAGGAAGCCCCTTTCCAGCTCTTTTAATCCTTTGGGTCAGTGATATGTAAGTTTGGATATACATTTGAATTATAGGTAGAAGTTATTTAAAATAGTGAGTTAGGATTAGTGGAGAATGGGGACTGTGTGTGTGTGTGTGTGTGTGTGTGTGTGTGTGTGTGTGTGTTTTTAATGCTAACAAATGCATAGTCAAGATTGAGATTGGTTCAGAGTACCCCACTTCCAGAATATGCCTACAACTATAATCAAAAGGAGGCCATCATGAGATTCTCTAAGCTTGATGTATCTTTTCTTTCATTTTTATCTATGTTTGTGTAAGTATGATTTGGCCATGGCAGAGAAGAATGGGGCTATAGTGTTCATTTTAAAGGATATTATACTTTGTGTTTCTTTTTTGGTTACATCTAATTCTGCCTAGTTTTAACCCAAGGTTAGTTTCAGAAAAGGTAAGTAATTTTTCAAAGAGCCTCTGCATATTTAAAAAAAAACTCGGAAATTATTTTAGATACCAGTTAAATTGACATGGTAATATATTGGTCTGATCAGAATTTATCATTAATACTGATACAAAAAAGGCAGCTTACTCTTAAAGCTTTTTACCTTGCTTGTTGTGTGTGATATGATGCATATAAAAACAGTAGAATAAATGTTACAGAATCTGTAGAACATTTTAAAATATCCAGCTTTATTTCTTTCATATTCTAATTTGGTTACATATCATTGTTTTAAATAACAGGTAAGACTAAAGTTGGTGTATTATTTTTATTTAAATGGATGATGTTGGAATATTTGAAGATTCTTAGAAATAGATCTCTTTAGAACTTAATCCTTCTGTCCTCTTACTCATACTTTTGATTTGTTTAGAACTCAAAGGTACCTTTTGTTTGGTTATTTCATTGTGTGGATTAAAAGGAGTCTGCATTTATGAGATTTTTCTAGTTTTAAAAGCAAAATTTATGTATCTTCTACCATTCACAAAAATTCTTTTTATAGGAAGGGACTGATGTTTTTTTTCTCCATATGTTATTGAGACAGTCATCTCTAAACAAAACTCTATTAGTAAATTTTGAAGAAGGAAGCATTTAATTTTTTAAAAGTTTAATTTAAAAAATCTGTTTGCAGCTCATTCTTGCAGGGGCTCTTAGGATTGCTGACAAAGTAGAGTCAGGAAAGACGTCTGTGGTAGTGCACTGCAGTGATGGCTGGGACCGCACAGCTCAGCTGACCTCCCTGGCCATGCTTATGTTGGATGGGTACTACCGAACCATCCGAGGATTTGAAGTCCTTGTGGAAAAAGAATGGCTAAGCTTTGGACATCGATTTCAGCTAGTGAGTAAAGAACCTTGCCTCTGTATCACATATGCATCTCACATAATGTATGTGAAAGTCATGCCTTTTTCTCACTAGATATTCATCTAAAACTGATCCTTTGTTCTGATGGGGTTAACTTCTCAAGAGACCTTTTGGGCTTGTTTTGGAAAGCACTAGGTTATGCTACTGTGGCTCTGTAGTCAGGTACTAGCCCACAATGACCATATGTATGGAAAGTGTTGCAGTTTGGTTTATGGTAATGACAAATTTTTGTGCCCTCTATATGACTAAGATTTATTTTGATGTTGTCATTCTTATCAAATCTAAAAGTTGGAAGGGCCTCAGAGTCCATGCATTAACTGTTGAATGGTCTTCTCTAGTGTCCCTGTGTAATGGTTGTTTGGTTTCTTCATTAACACATCCAGAAATAACCAGCAAGTCCCTTTCCGAGGCCGTCCAGTCTAGCTTCAGGGCTACCTACTAGAAACTTATTCCTCATGGTGAGCCAAAATTTGCTTCCCATTTTCTTACATTCCCCTTTGGAGATAAAAAAAGCAAATATGACTATGGATCCAAATAAGATAGCCCTGCAAATATTTGAAAGTAGCTGTCTTCCTGTGTCAGTCATAATCTTCAGTTCTTCTGGCAAAATATCCATTTTCTTCAGTCTTTTCTCCTCTTAGTCGCCTCATCCTCTGCTTTGTCCTCTGGACTTTGCTCATGGCTTTCTACAAGTGTGGTACCCAGAACTGTAGTAGTTATTAAAAATAGAAGAATGGGGTTATTATATCCCTTTGAAAGGATACAATGCTTTGTATTTGCTTTTTGTTACATCATACTTTGGATTCACTTAGCTTTTAATTAAATAAACATTCAAGTGGTTTTTAGCTGTGTTTCTGCCAAACAGTAAATTTGGAATCAGAAAATTTGGGAACAGTTACCTTGTAGGCCTTGGTTCTCATGTACGTCCATCCATGGTATGTCAGTTGTAATCATAGAATTTAGACAGTGAGGAGCAGGGATATTTTCCCAGGAAGAAGAAACAGTGTGAGCAAGTGTCTGGATGAGACTGAGTGTGGCTACAGTAGAGTTGAGGGAGGGGTAGGTTTAGAAAATCATGGAGGCGAGAGTTAAGATTGTCAGAGGCCTTGCAGCCTCTGAGAGTGTGATTTTTGGCAGCATTTTCCTAGATTAGCTGAAAGACTTTCTGAAATATGTTTGCCCAGAAGCTGTCTCTAGTGTTAACTGTTAGTATCCAGTAGCTACCAGCAGTGTTTATAAAAAACTTGCAAGAAATGGACATTTAAAGGTAGTCTGCTTTTTTGAACTTGAACTGTTAAATAAAATTAGTCATCTGGAGTATCTACTCAGATAGCTTATGTTTTTCAATTCTCTGTAAAATATACTTACTGTGAAAAGACCATTAAGAAAAAAAAAGAATGAAGTTTTAGTCAGCCAAAGCTGTACGTGTTCATGTAAGTGTGACCAAAATCATAAACATTTCAGACTGTTTGAAGTTGCATTAGAGTCCGAAATTGCTGAATCTGGTTACCAACTCCATTTTCCCTAGTTGTTTCAACTAGTTGTCCTAGTTGTTACCTGAAAGCAGAGTATGACAGTTAAAGGACATCTGATCAAGAGGGTTATGCTCACATGGTTAATACAGGGTAATGATTCTCAAACTTCTTGATTTCTGGACCTCTTTCCATTTTTAACTATTACTGATGACCCCAAAGAACTTTGTTTATATCGGTCAGCATTTGCCATATTAGAAATTAAATTTAAAAAATTTAAATATTATTTAAAGAAATAATAAATCTATTTTCTTAGTCCATTTGGGCTGCTATATTTCTCACAGTTTTGATGGCTGAGAGTCCAAGTTCACAGTGCCAGCATGGTAGGCTTCTGGTAAAGGCCCTCTTCCGGGTTGCAGACTGCCAGCATTTCACTGTGTTTTTGAATTGTGGAAGAGGGCTGGGGAGCTCTGTGGGATCTCTTTTGATGAGAGCATTAATCCCATTCATGAGGGTTCCACCCATATGACCTAGGTAGCTCCTAATACTATCATTTTGGGCATTAGGATTTCCGCATATGAATTTTGGGGGAACACAAACATTCAGACCATAGTACTATTATATATTTACATAAATAACACTAAAGAAAAATAACTATATTTTCCAAAACAAAAGAAGCTTAAGGAGAAGAGTGGCATTATTCTATATTTTTGCAAATTTCTTTAATGTCTAGCTTAATAGAAGATAGCTGAATTTCATATCTCCTTCTGCATTCAATCTGTTGCATTATGTTCTGTTGGTTGAAGAAATGAAGAAAATCTGACCACACACAGGTATGTAGGTTGAAAAATAGAGAGTATTTTAATTTTTTTTAAGGAATTGTGGATATTTTTCTTTGATACTTTGCCAAAACTTGACACACGGTGGTTTCTTAGTGGTTAACTGTAATGTGGAATCCAAAACTAACTCAGTGAGTTTTTCGTCGTTTGTTCTATTAAATTCCATTGGGCTGTCTTGCACTTCGAATAAATAGATCGTTTACCCATGCATGATTTTGTAACATCGTGTTGGTAATTTGGAAAATACTGGCTTACTGATTTACACAGCCCTTCCAATGTTAATGCATTTCATTATATAATATAAAATCTTATTTATTAATACCACTACTGATTTTACCAGAAAAGTCTTTAAGTATTATCAGACTCATTGTGGCAGATAAAAATTTCCACCAAATCTAGTTTTCACTCAAGAGCTTTATCATTGGTAACAAATATTTTCATTGTTTTCCTTGAAGTGACACATTCACTTTTGTACATTTTCAAAAAAATGTCTGCAAGATATTCAAGTCTTAATAACCATAGTTCATATATTGTTCTTTCATATCAAAATGATGTTCCATGAAAAAGCTGTGTTTCATACCATCCTACTTAAGTCTGCAGCAGAAACACATTATGTGTATTTCCCACTTTGTTACATAGGATACCTTCAAAAAATGTACTCAAATGGAGAGGTTTAATAAAATTAATAATTTTTACTGCTTCATCAAGGAAACTGGCTTAAGAGAGATTTTTTTCTTTCATTTAAGTGCAAGTGTTTGGCAGGGCAGAATATAATAACTACTAGTATAGATTGATTCTAGTACCTTGCTTTCGGATTCCTCCTAAGGTACCAAAAGTTTTCATCCTTCTTCACTTTTACACCATTAGCACAAATGTCAACACATTGAAAAAGGCAGAACATGTCTTAATAATATTATGAAAATAGTTTTGAACTCACAGACCTCCCCTGCCGCAGGAAGTCTGTGGACCATACATTTAGAATCACTGCTTTTGGATAGAGCCGGGATTTATCTCAGTCATCTGGGGCAAAAGTCCTCAGAGGAGGAAAAAAGAAATTTGAGAAAATAGGTGAGTGCATACTTGAGGGGAGATGTCAAGCATTTTTAAAAAGTTTTCAAAGGTTTGTGCTAATCTGATTCTTTTTGAAAGACAGTCTGGAGCTCAGATGTAATGGATCCCCTTCATGCACTGCCCAAGGTGTTAAAGGAGAAGGGTGCTTCCTGAAACTAGTGTACAAGGAACTGTTAATATTCAGGGCAAGATAGATCCCCACAACAAAAAATCTGGGCTCTGAGGTCTGATTGCTTCTGTGTCTCATTATCAGCCATTTAGATCTGAGTTTCATTTATTAAAATGAGTTGTAATTCCTGTTACAAGGGTCTCATGTCAGAAAATAATCTGGCAGTTTGCACATTGAAATGTTAATAGAGATTTCTGCTTGGTAGGATTATGGTGGTTTCTCTTTTCCTTGCAGTGCTCTTTTAGAAAGAGTTTCTGAGTTTTTAAAAATACTGAGCAAATACTACTTTTCTTAGAAAATAAAATTACTTTCATTAAAAACTGAAAAATCCCACAAAGCTCATATAATATTTCACTCTTTGCTTCAGAGACTTGGCCATGGAGATAAGAACCACGCAGATGCAGACAGATCACCTGTTTTTCTTCAGTTTATTGACTGTGTCTGGCAAATGACAAGACAGGTAATTTATCTGAGATATCCATTCTTACATCTCTCTTTTAAGCTATCCAGTCAGAGTTGGATTTGGTCACTATCTTACATTTCATGTAAAATGGAAATTCTTGTAAGTTTTCTAGGTACTAGAACTGTTATCTATTATCACATTATGAATTAAGTTAAAGGATATTTTTTGGAGGTAGTTTTAAACACTTGACAATTTGATTCTATTAGCATTTCGTTGAGTGGCATTGATAATAACCCCCGAGAGGTTTTCTGTTTTGTTTTGGACAAGTAGTGTTAAATAATGGCTGTATATTTACCCAGAAACTCAGCTGTATATTGCTAAAAGAGGTAGAGAAATGAAATAGACTAGGTAACTCAAGCGAAATGAAATCCGATTTTAAGCAGTTTTGATGGAAACATGTATTTAGATGGAAATTATGGCGAAAAGCGTGTACGTAATAGATTCAGTTCTTTTTGTTTTCAGGTATGGAGAGAGAGATTATGTTTTTTTAGACCTATCAATCAGCATTCTAGCAAATGATTTGAAATATTACCATAAATAGATTTAGTCTTTTGGAAAGATACCAGAGGAGATTAAAACACACCTGATTTATTATGGGATCACTTCACTAATGAGGCAAAGAGTTGGTGTCTTAAAAATGTTTAACTCTAAGAAAAAATCTCAGAACCCAAAAGTTAGATACACCTCATTGGTATGTCAGTTACTTATTTATCCAAGAGTTTTATTAGACCTCAAACAAATGGGAGCCTGGTTGGTTTTTCGTTAGACTGCCACACGAATATAAAGCAGGGCAGTTGCTGGCTCTGCTTGGCTTTAGGAGAGTGTTGTAGCTTCAATAAAATACTCTTTATTTCTGTAAGAGAGAAATGAATGGTGTTTGTCAGGTGAAATATGTTACTTACATATTTGAATACTTACTCCCCCCCCCCCCAAGCATTTCAATTTGAGTGGATTGTTTTGAAAACTGTTGGCTTAAATGAAGTGTTATAGTAGATATGACTGCCATTTGATGAGGCTGGTATTGTAACCCATGTGTAGCAAATGTGTATACAATTCAGTTTTGTTCTATAAATTAGGCACTTGGTGTGTTGTGGGGAAGAGAGATACTACATGCTTAGTTTAATAATGTTTACTACTTCTTGGAGTAGGTTTGAATTTTTCCTTTGGAGTTGCCTTTGAGCCTTTGAGACAGCTGTACAAATTCTTATCAATACTTTTGTTGTTGTTGTTTGACCAAAAACAATAGAACCTACTTTTGACCATTATCAGTCAGTGTTGGCAAAAATCAAATATGCCATATCAAAGGACTACAAAAGGCATCATTGATGGTTAAATGTACTGCTTTCCTGGGAACATACCTTGAAGGAAGCAGTATGTGTGAACTATTAGTTCTGGTATATTTGTTAGAAAAACAAAATCAGTCATATTTACCAATTGTTTGCATAGAAAAGTACATGACAAATACATTTCTTTCTTAGTTGTGTTAACTTTTTATATGCTGTATAATCCTAAAAGCAGTTTAACTCTAATTTTGAGCTTAAGTTACTAAATAATGTAATATCAGTTTAATCTTGTGTTTCATTGATGGAACTTAAAATACATTATAGTTATGAGTCTATTATAAATGTCTGCTTATATTTTTCTGTATGATATTTTCTTCCTGAGCATTGACTGTGTTAGATATTTATAATGTTTATTGGCAGTCATCAGTTTTATAAATAATTGAATGTTTGTACAGAGATTTAAATAGCAAGTTTGTGGAAACGGGAGCAATTATGTTGCAATTAGCCAGATTCTATGTCTCCTCCTGCCCTCATCCTCATCCCCTCACTCCTGGGATCAGGAAGCAGTTGATGAAGGGCCCTTCAGATTTTAAACAATTAAGGAGAACAAAATATTCCTCCTCTACTCAGAATTTTAAAAACAATAGCAGCAGTTAGTGCTCTATTTAAATAATGCTCTAAAATAATGCTATTTTAGTTTTGTTGTAAGGAAAAGCTCCCTGATTAAACCATCTTCTCAAAACTGAGCTAATAGTTTTGCCAAGAAGATGAAAGGCTAATCATAGGCTTAGCTCCTTTGGAACTCTATGTAATGAGTCAGGGTGCATGCATGGTTGGCTAATAAATCAGGCTGTTAAGAGTTTGTAACAGTACAAGAGATGGGATTTATTTTGTAAATGAATGAATGGGATTTGACAGAACTTCTTACAATTGATTGGCTTTATGTTGGCATGTGCTTTCTTACCTGCTTCATTTGCTTTACAGCCACAAAAATTATTATTCAAGAATAAATTGAGAAGACAGATTGTTTGAGAAGATAAATTTTCACGTTACCCTGCTTATAAATTTAGGAAACTTCAAGGCAGAGTTGTTTTCATCCCTGTCCCTTTTGCATGCAGTTCATGGTGTTTTCCTCCACTATTGATTAGGGATCATTCTAGGAAAAATTTGGCACCAATATTTATTTCCCAAATCCACAATCCACATCAAACATTCATGGAATTCGTTTTCAAAGTCCTATAAATGGTACAGTCCTGCATAGAAGCTTTTGAATAATTCTTGAAACATCAGATGGACAGGATGGCTTATACTAAATCCCTTACCTTCCTGGGATCTGTAATTGGTCTTTGATAAATTCCCCCCAGATTGTGTAATAGTAAGACATTTAGTCAAGCACTTGTCCTAGGTTAAAGAAAAAGTGAATTTTATTTTTTTAGCAAGAGGCTGCCACAGTACTGGATTACAAGATATCCTGGTTTGAGTGCATGTTCCTTGAAAAGAAAAATGGGTTGAGTTTTAAATGATCTGCATATGTGCCTTGGATATTTATTTTTGTGCATTACTAACATTTTCTGGACACGTCGATATTTTTTTGTGTAATTCCTAAAAACAAAACTATGTTGTTGAAAATTTAAAGAAACATTTTACTATGTTGCTTATGGTCATTTTTGGAAGAGAAAGACAAGTCAGATTTTATCAGCCTCAATTTGACTCTTAACTGATATAAATGGATACAGAAACAACAAGATCAGACCATCCAGACTCTTACTGTACAAGAAAAGGAGATATTAGGAGAAATTATCTCAGAAAAGTGATAGAAGTTTTTGAACAGAAGACCAGCAGATAATACCATAGTGGCTTAGAAATACATAATCTTGAATATTGTTTAGCCTAATTTTAAGAAGTATTACAGGGACTTCGCTGATGGCACAGTGGTTAAGAAACTGCCTACCAATGCAGGGGACATGGGTTCGATCCCTGGTCCGGGAAAATCCCACATACCAAGGAGCAGCTAAGCCTGTGTGCCACAACTGCTGAGCCTGCACTACACTCTAGAGCCTGCAGGTCATAAGTACTGAGCCTGAGTGCTGCAACTACTGAAGCCCACGCATCTAGAGCCTGTGCTCCTCAACAAGAGAAGCCACCACAATGAGAAGCCTGCACACACAACAAAGAGTAGCCCCCACTGGCCACAACTAGAGAGATCCCATGTGCAGCAGTGAAGACCAGGATCTACCAGTATACAGGGATGAATATGCTTGAAAAAGGGGTCTTAATAATTTTGTGTGTTTGATTTTGCAGTTTCCTACAGCATTTGAATTCAATGAATATTTTCTCATTACCATTTTGGACCACCTGTATAGCTGTTTATTTGGAACATTCCTCTGTAACAGTGAACAGCAGAGAGGAAAAGAGGTAAAACATGAGCCCTGACCCTCCCTCCTCCATCCCTAATACGTGCTTTCTCCACTGGAGTGCATCCTGTGGTGGATTTCAGCTGAACAGTTGTTCTTTTGGATGATTCCTTTAGTTGTATTTTATTTTATATGCTGTAATATGCTTACTTCTTCCCGTACATCTGAACCTGATCTGTGTTAAAGTACCTCTGTCATAAGGCTGAGCGTGCCAGCCAGCTGTCAGTTGAGTTTATGGGTAGGAAGCAGTGTCTGCTAAAGAGGACTGAAGTATGTGGAGTCTTAGGAGCGCCTGTGTACCTTTTAATCCCCGGTGGATTGAAATCCATCAAAACAGGTGCAGAAAAATATAATTAGTCAAAAAATATGCATTTAAATGAATGGACAGCTCAGTTCCCCAAATGTATTCTGCATACATATGAGCCATTTTAGTTTTTTTTTCAGTTGTAAAATAATACTGTAAAACATTCAGACACTGAAAAGATATTAAGTAGAAGGTTAAAATTTGTTACCCCACTTCCCCAGTTTCACCTGTCTTCCTCAAAAATAACATCTATCCTGTGTACGAAATTCTAAATTATCTTGATTAACGTCTCCCTCAGCTTGAATTTTCATTCTGAAAAATGTGGCTGCCAAAAAGGCTGCCTGGGTTCAAATCTTGGATCTTTCATTTATTATGTGAAGTTGGGCTAGTTAATTTCGGCTTTGTAAAGTAGCGATAATAGTGCTTACTTAAGTACTTAATAGTGCTTACTCTTGTGAGGATTAAATAAACCATACAAAACACTATAATAACTGCCATGTAGTAAGTACTTTCTAGACTAGAAGTTCCTTGAAGACAGATACTGAATTTTTTAATTCGCCATTACATCTTCAGTATGTAGCCTGCAGTAAATATTTCCGTGCATAATGGGCCATCAGGAGTTTATTGAATGTCTCATAAGCAGTTGACAGTTGTATATAAAGCTATGCATTTACTTACCATAGGACCTGGGTATTTATCCTAGAGAAACAGAAACTTTTGTTCCCACAAACTTCTGATCACAAATATTCATACCAGCTTTATTTACAGTGGCTGAAAACAGAAAACAACCTAAATGCCCTTCACCTCCGGTATTATGATGTAATACTACTCAGCAATAAAAGAAACAACTGTTGGTACAAAAGAAATTTTATTGAATGTTAGATAATTAATAGATAACTTCCAAAGATGCTTTTATTTTTTGAGAGCCTCAAATAGGATTCATTATATCCTTAAAAAAAGAAACATTTTAAAAACTGAGCTATAATTTGCATTCCATAAAATTCACTCTTTTAAAGTGTATAATAATTTTGTGGTTTTTAGCATATTTAGAGTTGGATAGCCATCACCACCATTAATTTCAGGACACTGAAAACAAACCCCGTACCTATTAGTAGTTATTTGCCATTCTCTTCTCTCAGACCCTGGCAAGCACTCTCTTGATTTGCCTCTTCTGGACATTTCATATAAATGGAATCACTCAGGTTGTGGCCTTTGTGTTTGGCTTCTTTCACTTAGCATAATGTTTTCAGGGTTCATTTTGTAGCATGTATCAATACTTCATTCCTTTTTATGGCCGAATAATATTCCGTTGTATTTCTATATATTACATCTTATCCATTTATCAGTTGATGGACTTTTGGGTTGTTTCTACTTTTTGGCTATTATGACTGATGCTACTTTGAACGTTTGTGTACCAGGTTGTGTGTGCATGTGTTTTCACTTCTCTTGGGTATATACGTAAGAGTGGAATTGCTGGTATGGTAACGGTTAACTTTTTGAGGAACTGCACTGTTTTCCAGTACCCTCTAATTTTAATCTAAGTGGGACTGTTGCCAGAGTGTTGTTGACTTAAAAAAAATTGCGCAGTGTGAGAGTTGCGAGTTGAGTTTATTTGGGGCAGTGTTAGGACTGCAACCCGGGAGACAGCATCCCAGATAGCTCTGAGAAACTGTTCCAAAGAGGCAGGGGAGAAGATTAGTGTATATGTGGTCTTGGTAAAGGAGGAGTAAATGCAATCAAATACATTTTTTTTTTGTAAGGGGTTTCAGCTAGTCACGAGGAGCAGATGTCACCACGTAGGGATTTAGTGCTTTCCTAGATATGAGGGGATGCAAGGGTTGGGCTCATAAAGTCAGCTCCTGAAAACATCTAACTATCTAAAGACCTGTTCCGCCCATCCTCCACAGCACAGAGTGCCTCATTCCTGGTCCCCACCCTGAATTCCCTTCAGGGGATGTGGAAGGTCAGCAGCGGTAGCAGCACAGTGTGATACAGTCCTTGTACAGGCGGATGGCAAGTTCCATCCGTTTATAGTTGACAGTGGCTAAGTTCTCTCCCTCTAAAACAAATGAACACAATATGCCTCTTTACAAATTTCATCTAAAGTATAATTAGCTTATGTAATGGAGAATCTTAACCTATTTTTCCTTCTTATAGAATCTTCCCAAAAGGACTGTGTCACTGTGGTCTTACATAAATAGCCAGCTGGAGGACTTCACTAATCCCCTCTATGGGAGCTATTCCAATCATGTCCTTTATCCAGTAGCCAGCATGCGCCACCTAGAGCTCTGGGTGGGGTATTACGTAAGGTGGAATCCACGGATGAAGCCACAGGTATATGCCCTGCAATATATAATGAGAGTTTTTATCCATGCAATTGCATGAATGACATGTGTCCCCTTTAAAGCAGCTAGAAAAATTGTCCGTGCATATTTAAAACTTTCACTTTTTCCTGTTAACAGTTATAATTGTATAGTAGAAAAAGCACTGCATAGGGACAATCAGTACACTTGGTTCTTACCATGATTCACTTGTTCGGTCTTGGACAAGTCACTTCTATTTTGTCTTTTCTTCCCTCCTCTGTAAAATGAGAGTGCTGGACTAGATAACTTCTAGAGGTCTTGTTTTAGTAAGTTGGAGAAAATAGCTTTAGGAAAGTTAAAAGCCTAACACAATTCTGATCCATTTTTAAAAATGTTATGGAATGTTTACTGCTTAGAACTGTTTAAAAGACTAAAAAGTCTGCAACTGAATGAAATCTTTGAGTATTGGCTTTTAGATTATGTTGTTACTTAATTATTTGTTGTATTTGTCTAAGTACCAGTTTCAGGGTTTTCTGTGGAAACACTTGGGGGCACTAGGGAAGCCAGTGAAAGAGCAGTGATGTCAGTAGAGTCCCTGAAGTTAATTTTCACTGATGTTCTGGAAAGGTGGGTGTGGTCCCCATAGCTGAAAACACACACATTGCAACATTTAGGGAAGGAGATATACCAGATATATATCAGATATGATATTGCCAGAATCATTTGATTTGGGGTTTTTTTTAGGATTGCCTAGTTAAGTTTTATGGTGTGTTGCTCTTGTAGGAGCCCATTCACAACAGATACAAAGAACTTCTTGCTAAACGAGCAGAGCTTCAGAAGAAAGTAGAGGAATTACAGAGAGAGATTTCCAACCGATCAACCTCATCCTCGGAGAGAGCTGGTTCTCCTGCACAGTGTGTCACTCCTGTACAGACAGTTGTGTGAGGACTGCTGGATGGGGGCCATCGGTCATCGCCGTGAACTCTGATTACAATGGCAGCTTCATGAGGAGAAAGTCTTCTGAATATAGGACCCATCTGTGAGAGAACTTCAGTCACTTTATTTATTTCAAATCTCTCTAGGATGAGTGTAGAACTGTAGCAGTGCAGGTGGTTTAAGTGAAATAACCCCACATGTAATTACATGATTATGACACTAATGTTATAAGTCACCCAAAGAATATTAAAATGCTTCAATCCTGGATCCACAGTGGGAACAAGTTTATGATTTTGAAAGGAAAATGCTCTGTCACAGAAATTTTTGGTGTCTGGTAAAATCAAAACACAAACCACTTCAGAAATATACGTCTTGATGGAACAGCACTCATTGCACAGAAGGAGGAGTATGTTTCAAACCAAACCAGTACTGACATTCCGTTGCATTATACATACTGGGCCTCAACGTCATAATAGATCAAGATCATTTGATGCTTCATTCCCCGTCATGGGTTTTTCTTTTTTGTAGTAAGTGATTTACTTTCACCATTCAGAATCCATGTTCTTGATATATAATAAGGCAAAGTCTTGAGGATATTGTGGTGTAGTAGTAGTTGACAGTTATTGCTGTCATTATTTATATACTTAATTTAAGATGTATTAGATTGCTGTTCCAAAATGATGCCTTACAGATGTGCTTGGGAGGAGGATGGAGAGGAGAAAGTGGTAGCCGTCCAGGATTTCAAAGAATTCCACATCCTTCAGGTTAGTTTCTATTTGCACAATTACTGGAAACATCATGAAACTTATTTTAAAAACTCATTATCCTATTTTACTTTTTTTTTTCGTGTTTGAACACAGAGAAGTTAATTGGTGAGTTTTGAGGCAGTATTTAAAAGTTTAGTAGGATTGACTTTTTTCTGAAGTCTGTATAAATAGTATATGGTGAGAAGTAGTGTGCTCAAATTTTACATGAAATATTTTACTCTTTCTTTTGCAAATTCTGTAATTCCACTGAATGATTAAGTCTACCAAAGAACTTATTGCATGTAAAAATGTATTACAGTCTCAATGCCAGTAAAGGAAATCCTGCTTCACTTTTTGGCTGCTACAGTAAGAATTCAGCGCTGGTATAAACACTTGACTCCCTGGTGTCTATTCTACTCTGTGTAAGAGCCATATGTTATGTACTGTAACACAGAGGAGCTTCTTGTCCCTTGGGTCTTTAATTAAAAGAAAATTTCAACTGACTTTTAAACTTTGTCCTTGTTCTAAGTTGTTTGCCTTAAGTTCCTTTTGCAGGAATGTTATTTGGAATTTTTTGAGGAAAGGGGTGTTTCGTAGCAGCTGCTCCTAAGAGAAATGTTCAGTTTGATCCGATAAATCAAACAATACTCAAAAACAGTATTTTTTTTCACTTGCTAACTCACTAGTCTGAACCTTTGCTCTGTTCTTGATTTTTCAATGAGTAAGTATAATTTCTATATTTAGTACATCCAATATTAGCACAACTGGGTACCAAAATGATTTGATCAGTCTGAAATTTGTTATAAGAAAATTTATAACAGTATTTAAGTGACCAGTCTATCACTATTAAAGCTGAGTTTTCTATTCCAAATATTTTATAAATCCATTCTCTCCATCCATTCTACCATTTCCCTCCCTTAAGCCTTTATCATCTTGGTCTGATCCCACATAAAGGAATGCAGATGATTGAAGAGATTTAAGAATTTAAAACTTTGGAGTCTTAATACCCTCATATTCACTTTAAATTCCATTCAAAGCAGTCTAATTCCAATCAGAATCTAAATTCCATTCAGAGCAATCTAAGTGCAAATCTATGACTTCTCCTTTTAAAACTTTACAGGGGTTTCTTTTTACCTTCTGCAGGAGTCTCCAGAGTGGAGTGCCTTTAAGGTAATCTTTTAATGAAGACATCAGCATCATGGTGGCACCAGTGCTTCCTTTTCTCTCCCTTTGACTTATAACTAATCAGATATCCATAACTGGACAAAAGTGCCTTGGCACAGCATATCAGGACACCTAAGAGAGATCCATGCATCTGCGTATCTGAAATTGGGTGCATGGAACCTCAGGCAAGGCTAGGGTGCTAAGGGAGTTGTGGTGACACTGGCTGTGGTGGCAGCAGCAGCCTGTCCAGCAGAGGAGGTGGAAAGTGAAAGGGGTAAGTACAAGTCTGCCCAGCTTGTGGGCTGCAGTTGTAGGGTCCCATTGCTTTTCAGCAGCACCCTGGATTTCTGAGGAGAGATCTCCATGACAGACCAGTAATGAGTAAAGAGACTGATTCAGTAATCAAAAAAATCCCAACACAGAAAACTACAGTACCTGATGGTGTCAGTGGTGAATTCTTCCAAACATATAAAGAAGAATCAACACAGTCTTCCTTCAGACACTTCCAAAATATTGAGGAGGAGGGAACTCTTCCAAACTCATCTGCAAGGCCAGCATTACATGGATACCAGAACCAGATGAGAGCACAAGAAAACTATAGACCAATATCCCTGCTGAATGTAGATGCAGAAATTCTCAACCAAGTATTAGCAAACCAAATTCAAGGACACTCAAAAAGGATTATATACCGTGACCAAGTGGGACTGATCCCTGGTATGCAAGGATGGTTTAACATATGCAAATCAGTAAATGTAATATATCACATCAATACAATGAAAGAAAAATTACATGACCATTTCAATAGATGCAGAAAAAGGATTTGACAAAATTCAACATCCTTTCATGATAAAGACCTTTACCAGACTGGGTAAAAAAAGAACATACCCCAATATAATAAAGGCTGTATACCACAAACCAACAGCTAACCATTAAGGGAGAACAATAGAAAGTTATCTAAGATCAGGAACAAGACAATGATGCCCACTCTCACCACTCATATTCATTACAGTATTGGAATTCCTAGCTAAGAGCAACTAGGCAAGACAAAAAAAGGTATCCAAATCAGAAAGGAAGAAGTAAAATTGTCTCTATTTGCTGATAATTTGATTTTATATATAGATAATCCCAGAGTCAACCAAAAAACCATTGGGACTAATCAAGTAAAGCTGCAGAATACAAAACCGTCACATATGTCAGTTGCATTCCTTTACAATAATGATGAAGCATCTGAAAACAAAATATTGATAAAACTATCCCACTCAAAAATAGCATAAAAACAATAACTACTGAGGAAAAGTTTAACCAAGGAGGTGAAAGATCTGTACAATGAAAACTACAAGACTTTGCTGAAAAAAAAAATCAAAGAAAACACAAACAAATGGAAAGACATCCTGTGTTCATGGACTGAAAGAATCCAGTGGAGGATTTTACTGAATGTCCTTACTACCCAAAGCTATCTACAGTTTCAGTGCAGTTCCCATCAAAATGCCAAAGGCATTCTTTACAGACATAGAAGAAACAATCCAAAAATTTTTGTGGCACCACAAAAAAGCCCCAAACAGCCAAAATAATCCTGAGAAAAAAGAAGCAAGCTGTGGGTATCATGCATTCAGAGTTCAAACTGTATTACAAAGCCACAGTGATAAAAACAGTATGGTACTGGCACACAAAAAAAGACATTTTGACCAATAGAATAGAATGGAAAGTCCAGAATTAAGTCCCAGTAGTCAATTAATATTTGACAAAGGAGCCAAGAAAACCCAGTGGGGAAAGGACAGTCTTCTTCAACAAACAGTGCTGGAAAACTGAAGAAACACATGCAGAACAATGACACTGGATGCCTAACAAACACCATTCACAAAAATTAACTTGAAGAGTGCTAAGTGCTGTGAATAAAATAGGCTGATCTGATAGTAACAAGGAGATGGGGCAATTTTTGACAATGTAATCAAATAAGGAGTGCTTTGAATATATTAACAGAAATCATACATTAAAAAAAAAAAAACTAACTTGAAATGGTTAAAGACTTAAACATAAGACCTGATAACAAAACTTTTAGAAGGGAAGCTCCTTGATATTGGTCTTAGCAATTATTTTTTTGGACATGATGCCAAAAGCACAAACAACAAAAGGGAAAACAAATGGGACTACATCAAACTCAGAAGCTTCTGCACAGCAAAAGAGACAACAAAAAATGAAAACCTGAATGGGAGAAAATTTTTGCACATCTTCTATTAAATAAGGGGTTAACATCCAAAATATATGTAAACAAGACATATAACTTAACAAAAATACCAATCCAACTAAAAAATGGGCAGAACTAAACGGACATTTTTCCAAAGAGGGCATCAAAATGGCCAACAGGTACATGAAAAGATGCTCAATATGCCTAATCTTCAGGGATATGCAAATAAAAACCACAAGATACCACCTCATACCTGTTAGAATGACTGTCATCAAGAAGAGACATAACAGGTGTTGGTGAGGATGTGGTGAAAAGGGAACCCTTATACAGTTGACACTTAACACAGGTTATAACTGTGCAGGTCCACTTGGATTTTCTTCAATAAATAGGTACTACAGTACTACACAGTCTGAGGTTGGTTGAATCCGTGGATGCAGAAATGCTGTTGCTCAAGAGGCAACTGTACACTGTTGGTGGGAATGTAAACTGGTCTAATTACTATGGAAAACAATATGGAGGCTCATCAAAAAATTAAAAAATAGATCTAACATACTTCCAGGTAAATACTCAAAGGAAATAAAAATAGGACTTCAAAGAGAATATATGCCTTCCTATATTTACTGCAGCATTATTCACAATAGCCAAGATATGGAAACAACCTAAATGTCTGTCAATGGATGAATGGATGCAAATGATGTGGTACATATACACAACAGAATAGTATTCAGCCATGAGAAAGGAGGATATCCTGCCATTTGCAACAGCATGGAGGGAACTTGAGCACATTATGCTAAGTGAGAAAAATCAAAGACAAATACCGTATGATCTCATACATGGAATCTAAAAAAGTCAAACTCATAAAAAACAGTAAAATGGTGGTTACCAGGAGATGGAGCTTAGAGGGATAAGACTGGTTAAGGGTACAAACTTGCAACAAGTAGTAAATAAGCCATAGAGATAATGTACGATATAATTAATGTAGACAATATTGTACAACTATATAATGTGATAAGTGTCGCTACAGTGGCAATCATATAACAATATATAAATGTTTCAAAGTAACACATTGTACATCTTGAATTTATAGTGTTACATATCAAATTTGTTCAGTTAAAAAAACCCTTTAAAATAAAGATGTTTCTAACAAAGCTACTTGCAGGCTGTGTTCAGCAGTTTCTTCCGTGCACACAAGTGATACCTATTCTGTAATTCATGTAATGAAGTGTTAAAAAACACTTGTAATGAAGGTATTTCTAACAAAACTAAAAAACAAACCCCCCCCCCCCCCGATAATTCACTGGGGTGTGTGGAAGCTAAGGAGGGCAGTCTTAGTCTTAGCACTTTTTGTATATTTATCTATGTGAAACTTTGAGTGGAGAGTTCTGTTTTATAACTTTATTTATGAATATTGGTTGTGTAGGTGTACCTTGTTCTTTATGATCAGGGATATAAAATTTAGAGGCCTGTGTGGTTAAGTTGAAGCTCCTGAGCCTCCTCTCACCTGTCCACTTACCCTTGTATCCTCATCAGCATACCTCAACTTTTATGTACTAGTACTGCTCAACTTGTCCCAATTCTCCCATGTAAAGTGCAGATTCCTGGCTCCCTGCTTTAGTTCATTTTATCTTGTTGACCTGGACTGGTTCTCCCTTGGAGCTATTCCTGTTCTGTAGAGTTTAGGCATCATTTCCTCCTCCAGGAAATGATCCCTGTGTCATCACTCTCTTCTCTGCCATGCCCCACCTCCCTCTGTGCCACCACAGCACTGTGCACATGCCACCACTACACTGTACCGAAATGTGTAGTTCAGATGTCTACAGCCCGCCTGCAAGTGTACTTTTCTCACTAAGGAAGAAAATTTTACATGCAAACAAAAATGTACATACAATTTCAGGAGATTCACAAATACCCCCAAATATAAGGATACTTTAATTAATTCAGTAAAAAGCCTAACAAGCTTAGTGCCGAGGCAGCTACTACAATTCATGCTGGTTGTCCAGATGAAATTCTAGAACTCCATTTCAATCCCAGTTAGGCAAAAAGGAATCTCTTTAATATCCAGTTAACATGTTCATTAGTATTCTTAGGAGTATCTTATCATATACCATGAGATAATTCATTTTGTTGGGCCTAGTTTCCATGTAAGCATGAAAAAGGCAAGTAAATTATGTATTAAATAGCATATTCTTATTGTTTCTCATACTATGTTAATGTCCTATTTAAAAATATTATTTTGAGAGACTGCAACAAATAAAGCCTTTATTAATAGGCTGTTAAGGAAAATTTCAGTGTTTCCTTAAAAAAGCTGCTTTATTGATTTCAGTGCCAAATTTGTAAAAAGTTAACATCTTGATCTACTCAAAATTATGATTTACATTATTAACACAATGACAACTGCATGTGTAGAGTTAATACTGCACACCAATTAAATAGCCAAGGGGTTCTTCTAAGTTTTAAGATTAAAAACCATAATGCCTTGAAATGAATAGCATGATTACAAACAGGTATTATCTAAAAATACAAATTATATACTTTACAACACCTCCCATTCTTTCTTCATCTCAAAACCTAATTTACTTTCATTTACAATTTGTTTATAGTTTTAAAAATGCTTTTGTAATTTTCACAGTTAACTGATTTAAAATGAATGCTTCGGTCTTTAAAAAAATTTTAATGGTGGATTAACATCGATACAGGTGTAACTGATCAATGTTTGAAATGTCAAAAAGCAAAAGAAAACAATCCTCTTAAATATGTATAAATATTTAAATACAGAAAACCTCCATCAAGAGTCAAAGTGTATTTAATGGCTGTATTGAAAAGGAGAAGTGGGCGATTCACGCCAGGGAAGATTTAAAAATGAGACTTTTCAAACAAACGCTGCCTAAGGGACAGCCTCATACTTTGATAATTTAAACCTGATTTTACTTATATAGAACTATTTTAAAAAACCACACCCACAAGTAAAAAACTGGTAATTTGTTTACAAAGTGCAATATCTCAGTACAGCAAATTCATGTCAAACAAAGAAACAGAGTATGTGTAGCTTCTTGGCCTTTAAAACTCCCCTGGTTTCCATTTAGATGGTTTAACATTTAGTTGTGATACACAAAATACCCAAGAAGCCTGTGTAGTGAAGATTGGGCTCCTTAACACCTGCTATTAATTCCAACATAAGAGTATGAGACCTGGAAAATAAACTGTCCACATCTGATTGATGAGGTATGGATTATGTGAATAAAATTTATGACCTGGTACCAGTCAGTAATCCCAACACAAGCTATTGCTTTGTAATGAATTCTGTATGGTCTGCATGTCCTTCAATAACTGAAGATTTTTCCTGCTTTTTTCTCCAGGTCTCGGTTTGGCAAAGTCCTTCTTATTTGTGGTCCCTGTGGTTGCAGAAGAACGGCTGCTGCTGTTTCCTTCTTCATCAAGAGTCTTTTTGGTGGTTCTTAATTCCCTTTTCTGCTTCTCCATCTTCTGTTTCTCCAGCTATACCAAAAAACCAAGGCAGGGAAAAAAGGAAAAATTAATGAAAACATATTTTTCTGAAAATTGGTGTTTCTACCTCTCATACTAACTAAAATGCATATAATATATTCTGGGTTTATGTTTTTAACGCCTTCAAAAATCTATTGTACTAGTCATTTAACAGTGTTTAAAACATATAGTGACATAAAAACATGGAAACAAGTAAACACATCAATTCTGGTGCTGTATCAGAAGTTGAGACAGGGTTGCCAAAGTGCAGAACACGGTGAGTGAGAGACAAGGAGGTTTGGGGAAAGGTCTCGAGGAGGCAAAAAAATCTGACACAGGAAATGGAAGACAGGAAGGATTTTAATAAATGAAGGAGAAAGGCATTCTAGAAACTAGTCTGAGCTGACAAAGAAGCACATTCCAGATGGATGAAGGGATATAATGGTAACGTATTGATACTATGAAAAGGATTTTTAATTTTATTATTTCACTTTTTAGAATAACTTCATTAAATTTATTTATTTATTATTATTTATGTATTGGCTGTGTGGGTGCTGTTGCTGCACATGGCTTTCTCTAGTTGCAGAGAGCGGGGGCTACTCTTCATTGTGGTCCGTGGGCTTCTCATTGCAGTGTATTCTTTTGTTGTGGAGCACAGGCTCTAGGCATGTGGGCTTCAGTAGTTGTGGTACGTGGGCTCAGTAGCTGTGGCTCGTGAGCTCTAGAGCGCAGGTTCAGTAGTTGTGGCACATGGGCTTAGCTGCTCTGCAGCATGTGGGATCTTCCTGGACCAGGGCTCGAATCCATGTCCCCTGCACTGGCAGGCGGATTCTTAACCACTAGCGCCACCAGGGAAGTCCCTCGAATAATTTCAAATAGGGAGCTTTAATTTTGCTTTAGCTGCTGGCTAAAATGAAGTCAATGCTGGCAGATTGGTGTTCCATTAGATGAAGCTAAATCTCATGTACAGGAAACAAATTAGATCATTACTCCTATAGGAATCGTTTGCTTGTATTTATTCTTTTATTTTTAACGTGAAATTTAGGAAAAAAATGCTTTTAAAAAGTTCAGGCTTTGGAGTTGAAAGGACCCAAGTCTGCATCATACTTCTGCCATTTACCAGTGAGCCAGTATGTCCTTGGACAAGTTACATAATTTCATTTTAAGGTAAGCCTACCTCCCATGGACCTTGGCTCCAGTTTCCTCATCTATAAAAGGATATATAACTCACTTCACAATCCTTCCATGAAAATTAAATAAGACACACAGCACTAAGCCTGTCTATTATATAGTAACCAATTAATAAACCTCAGCCAAACCTATTCTGCTACCAGTCTTCTCCGTTTCAGTCAGCAGTACCACCGTCCTCTTCCTCCCCATGATATCCAGCAGCAAGTAGCCCTGATATTTCCAAGACTCACCTCAAATCTGTCTCCTTCTCCCCAAAGGTAGTCACCAATGACCTCTGATCAAGATAAGCTTAAATGGCTGAGTTGGTCTCTCAGCCTCTGTCCCGTCTCCATCCCCCTCCCAGCAGTCACAGTAATCTCTTAAATACATCAATCATTACATTTCTCTTTGGATGGAAACCCTGGAGTATGTAACATAAATGTAACTAAAGATTTTTTCACATATTTGCATCTGATTTATTCCTTTATAAATTAAGAATTTCTAGGTGCTCTTAAAAAGACTTGGGTACACTTAGAACCATTTAAACTCATCACAGAGGTAGTTTGTTCATGTAAGAATATTAAATATACTCAGTACTTGGAAGGTGTATTTTAGATGATAAAATCTACTCTAAGACTACAAGACAGTGTCTTCTTTCTTAGCCTGCTTTAACACCAATTCTTAATAACTAATGAACTGAACTAATAAGCATCTACAGTAAAAAATACTTCCTGTAGCTTTCTATCTGTGATACACTTACTAGGGCATCAATTAATATATCTGAAGAAAAGGGTTTTTTTTGGTTCTGTTTTTCTCTTGTTTTTTAATCATTAGAAAGGATTGAAGGAAAACAATTACCTGGGCTTGATATTTTTGAACTTTAGTTATTTGATTGGCTTTTGCCTCCATCCTTTCCACTAATGCCTCCAATTCGCACTCTAGGTTGTCCTTCAGTTCAACAGTTGGTGATTCTTGGATAAGTTTTGCAAGCTGCTGGTGATCACTACATACAAAACAGAAGGAGGGCTTGGTTAAGTTTCCTATGTTACCTGGTTAAGTCCACTACATCTCATTCACCATGGGACCACTGCTTTGCGCAATAAAAAATGACTCAATTTTGGGACTTCCATGGTGGTCCAGTGGTTAACACTTTGCCTTCCAGTGCAGGGGGTTGTGGGTTTGATCCCTGGTCGGGGAGCTAAGATCCCACATGCCTTGCCTTGTGGCCAAAAACCCAAAACATAAAAAAACAGAAGCAGTATTGTAACAAATTCAATAAAGAGTTTAAAATTGGTCAACATTAAAAAAATCTTAAAAAAATGCCAGAAACAAAAAACCTCAAGTTTTTAAATAGAGCAAAATTTTCCATATTATTAGTGATAGTGTAAAAGTTTAAAAAAGGCACTGGATGCAAATGCAAAAAGTTAATTTTAAAGATTTCAAAGTGCTAATTATATACCTATCTCCCCCACAAGATCATTACATATGTAGAAAAGGAAAGTCTCCAGAAGGATCCTGTTCTTCTTCAAACACTCACTTCCTAACTTAGCAGTTAAGTTTAGCCGAACTCAATGTATATCTAGCTCCCAAACAAGGAAATACAACTTAAATGTAAACCTTGGTCTCCAAAACATTTAACAGTAATAGAAAAAGGAGAGATTTCACTCAGAACAGTTGTATTTGTTAAAGTCCTAGTAACCTGTTCAGTGGTTGGTGCAAGGATTGTGTTCAATAAATATTTCTTGAAATACTGAAATATGAAAGATAAATTTAATAGTCACCAAGAAGTTAAAATGAAGTTTTAGAACTAAATGTAATTAAAAAAACCAAAAAACTGAAACTCACAAGCTCATTTGCCCAAATTCATCTTGTAAAGTCTGTAAGACTTCTGCCAGCTCTTCATTAATGCTGCTAGAGGGCGGCGTTGCTGACTTCTTGCTTTTCCCACTTCGTGAAGACACTTGCTTTGCCAAAGGAACACTGCTGACTACTCGATCATTGCACAAGACTTTACTGTGTTGCTTCATTAGATGCAAGACATGCTGAACATTGGCTACCACAGCATGGCTGGGGCTGGTGGACTGAAGAAAAATGAAGAGAAGTAATTGAAGCCACATCCTCTACAAAAATGTTTTCTTTTACCCCCTAACCTAGGTAAAAAGACCCTCTCTGCAGCCACAGAAAAGCCTATGATCAGACCTCCTAGTCTACAGTATATCTCTAATCTACCTCTTACTCTCCACCCTACTGCCATCCACTTGGCTTACACGTCCATCTCTATTAGCCATGGAAGAACATCCCAATTGTCCCCTGCTCCCAGCCTCTTCCATCTCTAACTCTATAGCGCTACCACTTATCCTCCTAAAATGTTATTATGATCATGTTCTTCTTCTATTTGACACCCTTTAATGTTAGTAACCCCGCTGACTCCAATGTCCAAACTCCTCAGCACAGAAATCAAGGCCCTGTAACACTAAGCTGCAACTTCTACACCTTGGCCTCATGTCCTACTATCTCCTACCTGCTCTCCATTATTTGAATAAACTGTATTTGCACATGCCATTTCTTTTGTGTGCCAATTTTTATACTATTTTTAAAAACCCAGTTAAAACATATAATTTGTAAAGACTTTCTTAAAATGTCCAGGTAATTAATTGGTCCATTCTCAGATTACCTATGGCATTTATCTCTATCACGACATTTATCACAATATACTGTAATTGTGTTTGCATGCCTATTTCACCTGTTAAATAGTGTAACTACTTCCAGGTGGTAGGGACTATTGCTATATTCATTTCTCTGTCCTCTAGTAGGAAGCACTAAGTTCATGTTTGTCACATAAACAGGAAAAACCTGGTAGCCCTCTCAAAATTTCTGTTTTTGTTTTGAACACTGAACAAGTCTCAATGTGCAATTTCAATTTATAAACAGATAGTTGGGCCAACTTGGCTCCATAAGCAAGTTTAAAATGCAGACTCCTAAGCAGCATGCCAGACTCAATCAGTGTGGGGTCAAGGCTTAGAAATGTATATTTAAAAGTGTGCCAGTTGATTCTAATCAGCCAGGTTTGCAAACCACTCTGCTAAGCTAAACAGATGCTCTTTTTAATTCTAATTTTTGTTGTAAGGTAGCAAACTGAATTTAGTAATATATACAAAGATGTATATACCACATCCAAATTTATTCCAGGAATGCAAGGCTAGTTCAATATTTGAAAATGGATCAATGTAATCCAGCGTATCGACAAGGTAAAGAAGAAAAATCACATAACCATACATATCATTTGAAGAAAAGCAATGAAAAAATCCAATACCCATTAAGGTTATAAACTTTCAGCCAAGTAGGAACAGAGACATTTCCTCAAGTTGACAAAGAGCACAGACAAAGAACCTACAGCTAATATCATACTTATTGGTGAAAAACTGAAGGCTTTCCCCTGAAGATCAGAAAAAAAGGCAAGGATGTCCACTCTCATCACTCTTACTTACAACATGATACAGGAAATCCTAGCCAAGAAAGGAAATAAAAGGCACACAAATTAAGAAGGAAGAAATAAACTATCCTTATTTACAGATGACATATTCTTTACATAGAAAAGCTTATGTAAATCCAAAAAATAATTCCTAGGACTAATATGTGAATTCAGCCAGGTCACAGAATATAAGATTAATATACAAAATCCAAATATACTAACAATGATCATGTAGAAACAGAAAGTAAAACAACACAATTTACAATTGCTCAAAAATTTGAATATAAATCTAATAAAATAGGTATGGACTAATATGAAAATCCTGATGAAAGAAATCAAAGATCCAAGTAAGTAAGACATATACCATTCTTATTCTCTTGGGCTGAAAGACTCAGCAAGGATGTCAATTCTCCCAACTTAATACAGTTCCTATCAAAAGAATTTTCACATGGAAAAGCAAAGCAACTAGAAGAGCTAAAAGAATTTTGAAATTTTTTCCTGTTATTTTTCTGACTTAAGGAAATTTTATGTCTTGAATCTCATAATTAAAAAAACTGGAAACTTTTGTCTTTTAAATTTTCATTTTTTCTAGTAATTCACCTTTATTGCATTTTACAAATGTATTGGTTTATGGGAATGTAAAAAATAAAAACTGGTCCTCCACAATAGATAGTTTAGGAAATACTCAGATGACAGTGCATTCTTAGCTGTTTGAATAATATTTCAAAAAAGGTACAAATTACAACTTTCAAAGAAGACCACAGGTTGAAAAGCCCTGTCTTTGAACCTGTTGTGTTCAATCTCTTTATTAATGACTTCAATGCAAATTACCAGAGACAGGCAAATTAAGTTTGGGGATAACACAAATATAATGGAAGACTGCACTAGATTCTAATCTAGTGTGGGATATAGGGTGAGTCAATTCCTATAGTGCTTCATTTGATTTAAGAAGTCTGTACAAAAGAATCAACTCCACTACAGGGGCTGATGCTAAGACTAAGTAGAAGACCTGTTACTTCAGTTGACTGTAGAATTAATGACTGAAAGGGATGCTGTGGCTTCCTCGTAACATTAATGTGATGCTAGGCTGAGTTAACAGACTATACAGAACATGACAAAGACTATTCTGTGCTAATCACGCCACAATCAGAGGGTTATATTCAATTTAGGAAGGGAATGCTGAGGTGGTTAAGGAACTCACAAAGCACATCTTATGATGAATAACTGAAGAAAAAGAATTATTTGTAACCTAGAATAAGGAGATAAGAATAAAGATAAAGCTATCGTCAAAAGTTTTAAAATTTTCCTATAGTTAAGGGTTCATTTGGTCTATGTGCATCCCTGAGAGATGAAAATATACCAGTGAGTAGGATTTATACTGACAGATTTTGTCTCCCTTAAGAACTTTCAAGCTGTCTAGAACTGTGAAGGGCTGTTTGATGTATAATGAGGTCTCATCAGTAGATATATTTGGACTGAGTACACGACCATTATTCTGGATATTTACATAATGAAAACATTGGACAGGGAATTGTACTAAGTGGGTTCCAAGTCTAAATGAACATTAAACTGAGACTGGGGAACAATTAAATATACTTTCTAGGCCCCACACCCAGAAAATTCTGACTTTGTAGAATTGTGGTGGGACTTTGTAATCTGCTTTTTCAAACGCATAGTCAGTGATCCTGATGCAGCTCGTCATCCACTGAAAAACTTTCCAACCCAACTCAATGATTCTATGGCAAAGTAGAAGAACCTTGGATAGGAGCACAGATAGAAGAAATAATGTAGGTCAAAAGATGGTCTGCAATCCAAGAAGAGGTTAAATTTAGGGTAAAGGACAGCCAATGGCAAACGTTTTAAAAGTGATTTGGCTACAAACATCTACAAATGGCAAGTGGAAAAGCTAGGAAATAGTTCATTTCCCAAGCTTTTACTGAGGATTTATTGTGAGGTTAAAATAAATAAACACATAAAATTAAAATTTACTCCTCAAGCCTCTCAAAATCACAATCTAGTTGGGTATTCAAGGCATCTATACATGAAACAACCAGCAACACAAACATTAATGAAAAAGTGGCATAAACTAACACAGTGTTAAGCACTTCTTATAAATCACCCAATGCTTGCTGGTATTTGACAAAATTATCATCTCCACATTTTCAAGCACTAAAGGAACTTAAGATTCAAGTCCACGTATGACTGCTTCTTGGAGAATCAATCTGTAAGTACTAAGCCTATGAGGACAAACAGGATGTGACTTCTTTTCATTTAAATATCTATCTATATCTAAATACAAATCAACAGGGCTGATACTAAAAATCCAGTGCTACAAATATACTGTTTGCTATTCCTTTCGTATCTGCAACCACACCTTCTCCAGACCAGGGTCTCTGCTTCTGTTCATAACTTCCTTCCGCATATAACTTTACCTGCTTTAAAGTGTCCCCCCAGTCTCCTCCCAGCCTCTCCAGTCCCATAAAACTTTCCGCTATCTCATTGTCCTATCCCCTTTTTTCCAATTGGTAAAAAAGCAGAAAAGTATTTCCACTATTTATAGGTATACAGGCAGATAAGTGGATTTAATTGAAAGATCTAAGTTGCACAAAAAAAAGCCAGAGTTTGACCAACTCACCTTTCCAGCTACAAATGGCATATCACCCAAACATAATCTATAATGTGGTTGTGCAGCAAGATAGTTCCTGGAACCTTTCTGCATGGAAAAGAAAACAGAAAAGCAATTTTACTCATGTGACGATACAAGCTGGCTATATAGGACCAACCGGAAACTTCAGCTTAACTGCTGAGCTACTACTTGTTTTATCTCTACTGGCATTATGGTCTGGCGCTCCTAATACTACTTGTCAACACGCATCCTAGCCTAGGCAATGCTAGGAAAGAAAAAATAGTACCTGACAAAACAGCAGTTACAGTCTCAGTAGAGAAACTGTGTGTGTGTGTATACATGTACGTGTGCACATGTGTGCATGTACATATGTATAGACACACAAACTTTTAAGAGTGAAAGGTAATTAATGCAATGCTGAATAATAACTAAAATTTGTGCAGTGCTATGTAGTTATAACACTTTCATGTATATTATCTCACTGTCAGGGTGAAAATTTAGAAGTAGGTATTACTTATCCCCATTTTCCCAATGAAGAAACTGAGAATGAAAGAGATTTACTCATCCAAGGTTGAAGTACCACATGGTTTATGAGTGTTTTCACGTAAACTGTGCCAAATAATAACAAGCACTTTGAATTCATGGTTCTTTTTTCATACCTTTTCTGGTGGTTTTGACTTCTTTTTTTTAATTCTTTTCGCATTGGGAACACATGAAGTTGCCTTATCTTCAAAGATAAGCCTATTTGTTTCTAGACCAGTCTGCAACTAGGAAAAATATGAGAGCCTAAAGTTAATACTGTAGAAATAAAACCTATGATTCAAACTTGAGATGTGCCATGTAAAGGCCTGTAAAAAACCTACAGCAGTATCGTATAGCATAGAGTGAAAAACACATCACAGCTGTACAGATATGTTTTGAATCAATCCGTCAACATTTGTCCAATATTTAAAATCAATACCACTCTCTCATTTTAATTACCTTTTGCCACTCTATAATTTGTCCTTTCACTTAGCCTGGAACCTTTTAGCTCCTTATTTGAGGTTGGTCCTTAAATTATATCTAATGAGTTAAAAGCAGTATTTCTAACTCCAAACCGACGTTTCAGTATTTTCTTCTTTTCACACACAGCATATGCAATAGTGCCAGACACACTTTGTTCACAGCTGGAGAACAAAGTACATTTCTTCCTCTTTTAAGAACTCATATACTTGAGGACTTCCTTGGTGGCACAGTGGTTAAGAATCTGCCCTCCAATGCAGGGGACATGGGTTTGATCCCTGGGCTTAGAAGATCCCACATGCTGTGGAGCAACTAAGCCTGCGAGCTGCAACTACTGAGCCTGCACTCTAGAGCCTGCGAGCCACAACTACTGAAGCCCCTGTGCCTAGAGCCTGTGCTCTGCAACAAGAGAAGCCACCGAAGTGAGAAACCCATGTGCCACAATGAATAGCCCGTGCTCTCCACAACTAGAGAAAGCCCATGTGCAGTAATGAAGACCCAACAGAGCCAAAAAATAAATAAATAAATAAATAAATAAATAATAAATTAAAAAAACCAAAAACTCATACACTTAATAATACAAGAAAAAGCAACTGGAAATCTATGTCCAAAAGAACTGGAAGGTATGTCAGAGAATGTTATCACGCCCCCTTCCCTAGAAGCTTAGTAACTACATTAATTTAACACGGTAGAAATTCCACAAGCAATTACTAAGGATTTCAAACAAGGACTGCTGTTTTCAGCTTTCCTTTAAAAATATAATTATATACATATAGATATGTATGTTTGTGTGGGTGTCTCTGTTCATGTGTATTTGTCTACAATAGTAGTTTTTAAACCTGCCTATATATCAAAATTGTCTAGAGTTTATGAGAAAAATTCAGATTGTCAGGTGCATCCCCAGATGTCATGATTTTAAACATTCCAGGTTGGGGAAATTTATATTTTAAAAAGTATTTTAAAGTTCTTCAGGAAACTATGATGTAGCTCAGTGAGAACCAATGGATTAGTTAAAAGAAATACTGGAAAAATGGGCAGAAGACCTAAATAGGCATTTCTCCAAAGATGACATATGGGTGGCCAAGAGACACATGAAAAGCTGCTCAACATCACTAATTATTAGAGAAATGCAAATCAAAACGACAATGAGGTATCACCTCACACCGGTAAGAATGGGCATCATCAGAAAATCTACAAACAGTAAATGCTGGAGAGGGTGTGGAGAAAAGGGAACGCTCTTGCACTGTTGGTGGGAATGCAAATTGATACAGCCACTATGGAGAACAGTATGGAGGTTCCCTGCAAAACTAAAAATAGAACTACCATATGACCCAGCAATCCCACTACTGGGCATACACCCAGAGAACACCATAATTCAAAAAGACACATGCACTCCAATGTTCACTGCAGCACTATTTACAATATCCAGGACATGGAAGCAACCTAAATGTCCATCAACAGATGAATGGATAAAGAAGATGTGGTACATATACACAATGGAATATTACTCAGCTGTAAAAAGCAATGAAACTGGGACATTTGTAGAGACATGGATGGACCTAGAGACTCATAGAGTAAAGTGAGTCAGAAAGAAAAAAACAAATATCGTATGTTAACACATGTATGTGGACTACAGAAAAATGGTACAAATCAACCGGTTTGCAAGGCAGAAATAGAGACACAGATGTAGAGAACAAACATATGGACACCAAGTGGGGAAAGCAGGGAGGGTTGAGGGGGGGGAAGAATTGGGAGATCAGGATACCAAATTGTACACTCTAAATATATGCAGTTTATTGTAAACAATAAACAATAAAAAAAAAATACTGAGATCATTACTAATGCTTCCCACAGTGACTGCATTCTTTGGGGACAGAATCTATTCAGTGACAAAGGAACACAGGGATTCCTACTCTCAGGAGCATCTACATTCCCACATATCTAACGATGTTTTATATGTAGTAAACTGAATGGATATAATTCCATGAACATGAAATTACTACTCTGGAAGACCTATGAAGTCAATGAGTTTGAGCAGTATACAAAACAAAAAAAATCTGAACTATTTTAACTTCCTAAGTTCTTCCCAGTAGTTGTCATATATTTGTGTGGCAGAGTTTTAACATTTTAAAGTGCTTTCATCTTCTTTTTTCTCTTTTGATCTCTCCAACATTTAGAAGATGTAAAATAAAGACAACTTTATCAATGGTAAAACCCAAGCTCTGAATGGTTAGCTATCTTGCCCAGGACAACACAAATTATGGTTATACTTGGAACCACATATCAACCCCGGCCCCTGTTCTACCACGACAACAGTGTTCACTATCAGAACTCAAGATCTTTACTGATACATTATCAGTAATAACTAATTTGGTCCCAACTTTTTGCCTGCTAAATACAAAACTACCATAAAATGATTTTTAAATTCATAAAATAATGTAATTATTGTTAATTCTGTATTTCATGTCTAACAGAACTCACCACCACAATGTACGAGGGAGAGTCAAAAACTACCTGCACTCTGGCTGTAGAATTTAATTAACTTTTAGAAAAGACAAATACATAAGTTTTTGACATAATCTCCTTGTTTTTCAATAGACTTTGTCCATCTATCAACAAGCTTTTGTATTCCCTCATTAAAAAATGTTTTAGGCTGAGCTGTGAGCCGCGAATGCACTGCTGTCTTCACTTCTTCATCAGAAGTGAATCTTTGTCCTTGTAGGGCTGCTTTCAGGGGGCCAAACAGGTGAAGGTCCAATGGAGAAAGATCAGGACTATACGGAGTATGCTTTAACACCTCAAAACAAAGTTTTTGCAGAGTGCCGACAGTGAGGGCAGAAGTGTGAGGACCTGCATTATTATGCAAGATCACAACACCCTTGGATAGCAGTCCTCTGCCTTTAATTCGAAGTGTAGCTTCAGCACAAACTTTTTGAAACCTAAGTCTGTCATGGATTATTTCATAGGCAGAGCCATGGCTGACTTGCAAATGATTTGCCACATAATCCGCTGTCACTCGTCTATTCAACAGAATCATTTCACGTGTATGCTCAATGTTGTCATCAGCCATGGACAGGCATCCCACGCCTTCTTGATGGAATATGTTAATATTCTCCTTTTCTGAGAATATGTTAAGTCAGTGAATTCTTGTGTGACCTTCCCTGAACTTCTCTATCCAGTCATACACACTTCTTCGTAACAAAACATTCTCTATACTGTGCATAAAGTCTTCGATCAATAACGGCACCAGGTACACCCTCAGACCACAAAAAACGAATCACTACATGCTGCTCTTCTTTCATGCAAATCATAAGTGGGGCATCCATTTTTGCTTGCACTGCAGTTACAAATGAACTGATGTAACACGTTCACACCTGCACAGCAGTGACTGGGGAGACAGTAGCCTTGAACAGGAAGCGCTAAGACAGTGCAGCAAAAAGAAGCTTTAGTATAACCAGAATGTAGATAATTTCTGACTCACTCTCGTATATAAAGCATAACCTTAAAGTTTGTATGTTATGAGTAAATGCAGATGCAGTATTACCTACCCTAAAGTGGAATGGGGAGAGAAACCAAGTAATTTCAAAATCTGTTGGTGGTCAAAAATAAAGCCACATTAACTATGTAACTCAGAAAGAGAGAGAGGTAAAAAATACATACAAATTACAAGGTAAATATTTAAGAAAGAAAATATATCGGGTTTAATAGAAAGAGAATATGTTAAGTTAGTGAATTCTGGGAGGCACTGGAAGAAACAGACAAGATAACAAGGATGAGACAATAGATGTTTATAGTCCTGCGAGCACATTTATGAGGTGAGCCCAGGACACTGTTGGCATCTGGCCATAGCCCGAACTGCAGAGCCTCCTCTCCTAATTGTTTTGGAATCAAGACCTGCTTCTTGTGTTAATATTTTGAGAAAAGACACATGTAAATGTTATAAAACTTAAAGACTTTGGAAGTGGTAGGGCAATAGATGAGAAGTACTTGAATTAATAAGCTCTTAGGGGGAGTTTTCAGTTATAAACAGAAGTATTTTATTTAGCCTGTAAGATGTGCTAGGAATAGAAATGTTGCTATATCTTCTAGAAATGCAGTTCTAGTTAGTATATATAAACTCAACGTTCCTGTGAATTCACACTGCCTCACCTATTCTATCTGGTGGCCACTGCATGGGATAAAAATCCAAGGCTAGGAGTGAGCAGAGCTCACTTTCCTTATACGGTGGCTTTTGTGAATTAGTTTCGGTCACTACCTGTCAGGCACCCCACTACCTCAAGTACTGTCCTGTTGTCTCGAGGCCACCAAAAAAAGGGAAGCACTTACAAGTAGGATATAGAATGAGGCTTTCAAACATTTCCAATAGTGACTAATGTGAAAAGTTTTACATGATTATATATTATATTATGTATACAGTCTCTGATATTTTTTAGTCCATTATTTAGAAAAAAAAAGAAAAGCTGATTGAAAGCCCATAATTTGAAAAACCCTAAAGAATTGCTCAGCTTTTACTTTCTGCCTATAAAAATGTGTTTATAATTTTCCATATTAAGCTAAGCCTGCAAATTTATATACTGGACCATTCCAAAATATAAATAATCAAAGCAGCCCACATCTACATCTATTTATATATAAAGTGAAGCATGAAGTATGAGGAGCCTACCTGCTCACATTTCAACTTACCTGGGCTGCCTTAGCTTGCATACGTTTCCTTTCCTGCTCTTCTTGATGGAGTTTTGCTTCTAACTCTTGCATTTTTTTCTAGTGATAAAAACATTAAAAGTGATAATACTGAAGAGTTTCAGTGTCTGTAAAACTTTTATCCATGACTCTTTATGATTTCACAGAATTATGGGTAAAATCCATGGCCGAAGAACACAGCCTCTGTATGAAGGCATATAGGCTACATGGAAGCTGAATCTGAAACGTTATAGTCTCAGTAGTATTAAACACCTCCCAAATGAATCAGTTAAAACTAAAATTAGTTCATAGAACAAAAACAAAGTGACACGAGCCTTAAGGATACTCAAAAACATTTCAGTTGTCAACATTTTCAAAAAGACCTCCTTCCTTATGTACACTAAGACTGTAAAATGTGAACTTTCTCTCCAAATTTACATTTCTTCCTTTAAAAAAATTCCTCCAAGTTTCTTTGCTACAAGGTCACTTTTCCCCCTAATATCCAGTATTATAAAGTGACTAACTTTACACAAGAACCAATATTACGCATTGATGAGTAAAAGAGATTTTCACTGACTTCTGCAAGGGCCTGCATTGTGGTAAGCTTGTTATATTCCTGTTCAAGAAGATCCAATTTTTCAAGTTGATTTTGAACATGCGTTTGATCATGTTGTCGTTCTCTTTCTAGGGAAACCTGGGAAACAATATTAAACACAGCATGATAATTTGACAAAAAACCAAAAAACTAACACTGAGAGTAATGTGCTGTATGCTACTTGTCTGGCTTTTCATAGAACTACTTAGATACTACAGAGAATTCCAGGAAAACAACATTAAGATGAAAGCACAGGAACATTAATAAATAAAACAAGTGAAATCTTATTCTTACTATATACTATTATAAGATTTGGTTCTATATAGTGACACTCGTTAATACTCTCTGAATGCAGGTATTTACTAGACATATAAGGCTACACACAAATACTTGTACTTAGTCTGGTTCTCTTAAATTAATCTCTTAATTAAGGTAATAATCATGGTTTTGGTATCATTTATAGATAGATACCTGAATCTATGCAAAATAGATTCCTCTGAATTCTATGCAAAATATCCACCATTTTTTTTTTTTTTAGGCTTAGGGTCAAGGACTTGAAAAGACTGTCAGATTTGAAGACTGACAGCCACAGGATAAACCACTGAATTAGGATAAGAAGTGGAAATATGCTAAACTGAGGTCTACTGGTAAAAAGCCAAAACACTAAGCATGTGAACTTGTAAACAGTGTATCTTCATATACAAGTTTGTAGCAACAGGTATCATACTAACAGAAATGTGAACATGACAAAAGTAATATAACGCAATAAATTTCTCAGGAATTTGTGTAGACTACTAATTCCCTCCTACCCACCTTAGTGGATAGTTACTGCCCTTAAAAGAATACATTAAATTAAAAATTGGCACAAATCACATTTTACTTCCAGTACTGGAACCATTCTTATTAAATAGGCCATTCAAAATTTAGTGATGAAGAGGGCTGGGGTGGGATGAATTGGGATTGCCATATATACATTCTTAATAAGAAAAAAAATATCAAATTGTACACTTGAAATACATGCAGTTTATTGTATGTCAATTACATCTCAATAAAAGTTCTTAAAAATTTTACTGATGAAAACATGGCTTAATTCAAAGACATATATGTATAAAATACATGTTACATATATATAATATATATATCTATATACTGACATAGATATATCATTAGTCAAGACATCTCACTATTGTCTTATAGATGGCTTTATAACCCAAGAACTGAACTACTCCAATGAAGAGAACTGCTATATTACTGCACATAATGTTTTGCCATTTCCAATCATGTGGCAGACTGAACTGACCATCCCCTTCCTGATCTCATCTATCACATAAAAGTGTTAGACAAAACAAAGAAATAATAATACTTGCATAGCCAAGTTTGAAGACAAGAAAAGGAATTCTCCAGATGCAAAAAAGATAAATCAAAAGCAGGTGAAGGAATACTGAAGCCAAATATTACATGAGGCAAGACTGTAGCCTTGCTGTATGAGATACACCAGGAACGTGACATAAATCTCAGGCAATGTACCATCTACACAATCCAAGAACCCAAAGCCAACAAACTATCATAACAGAACAGAACCAGGGAAACCCATGAAGCCCCAGCAAAGGCAAATCCACAACCACTTTATAAGGCTGCCTATACAACTCAGAAGTATGGAATTCCCAAGATAAACAACTCCAAAGAATGTGAGTTTGCCATTAAAAAAAAATACATACACATATACAGTTCTCGTAAGAAAAAAAAAATAGATGCTTTGAAAAAAACTGGGAATTTTTATAGTGTTCAAAGACACAAAATGAAGGAATAAACACCAAAGTTATGGTACATTAAAATAACAAAAATAGGTAGGTTGAAGAGAACCCAACTGGAAACAAAAATTATGGTCACAAATAAACTCAATGGCATAGTAAAGAGACCTATAAATACACATGAAAATTGCTGAAACAGCCTCTTAAATATTGTTGTGCAATCAAATATTTCTTTTAGATCTAATATCTCCAACTATGACCGAAAGCTGACTGAGGTGGAAAGCATTTAATTTCTTTCACACTGCAGAGTATCCAGCAAAATGTTAAGCATATAAACATTCAACTTTTGCATAATAAAGTTAAGATGCCCAGATACTGTGGTATTCATGATGAATTCAAATTCTAGATTCATAAAAGGTAAAGGACATACGTTTTAAAAATATATTTGAGACTAATGCTGCAGATGTCCTCACAGATGTATAGGTTACTTAAATAAAAATACCTCTGGTGTGACACAGTAACAAATTTTGTTAAAATAACAACTGTAAAGAGTTTTTCAAACCATAAAGAACCCTGAAATGTGCTACCTGACTTGAGTCTTTAAACAAAATTCAGGAGGTAGAGGTACATAATATGCTTACTTATACTTTTTATAATGTACACTCAAAGAAGTTAACATGACTTCTTTGAAAAGAAGACACAATTAAATGTATAGTATTTTTCTAATTTAAGTAAAATGCTACCAAATACAGCAATAACAATGAAGACCAATCAAATCTTCAGACACCATAACTGATCCCGAGTAATTTCAGTTCTGCGCTGTTATACTGCTCCAAAGCAGAAGCTATCAAAGCTGTGTGCGGCAGATACAGCAGTGTGTGTGAGGGCTGTCCAAAAAGGAAACTCCCTTTTATAGCTTTGCTGACAAAACAAACCACATTTTTCTCAAGGCTGCCACTAGCGGTTTTTCAAAATGAACTATTGATACTATTACCTTTTAAGATGGGAGGAGAATTCATTATTTGTAACAGCACCAATAGTCCTCACTGAGAAAAAAGGTCATCAACCTAATTTTCTCTACAACTTTTATTGAGAATGACTCTGTGAAGTAACATACCTGTTTCTCTAATACAGATGTCCTCTCCATTTCTGCATGCTTTATCATGTTACGCATGTATTCCAATTGTTTTTCTAAAAGATTACATTTATTTTCTGCAGCTAACAATTGAGATGTCAGTTCTAAAAAGAATACATAAGAAAAGCAGAAATTAGCTCACTCAAAAACAGTTTTAGTTTTAACAAGCTGTTTAACAGGCATCTACAGTATATATAATAAACATTTTCCAGTAGCTCTAGAAGCCTACTCAGATGACCTAAGTCATTCTCTTTCTCTCTGTTAGTCTAATCTGCCTTGAATTCAGATAGTAAATATAATATAGGACATCAGCACTTGTTTCTCAAAATGCACCCAAATATAATGTAATGTTGTAGTGCTTGAAGACACTAAGCAATAGAAAACAAAAATGTGGAATTCTTTTAGAGTAATTTTATAATACTTATTTTGATAGTTTCATTTCTTTCATAATTAAACAAACCTTGATTATGCTTTGATTCCTCATTTTTTGAATTCTCCCTTTCCTGTATCTGTTCATCCAATACTTTCTTATATTCAACTGTTTCTTTAGACAAGGTTTTCACACTTTCTTCTGCCTGAATCCTTTCAAGTTCTAAACGTCGAATTTTATCTTGAAGATTCTTCAGAGCAGAAAATATAGCTGCCAAATACAAACATGGATACTATAAGATAATATACAAGGAAAAAGTTCACTGAAAAAGAACAAACTCATCTAAATAAAAAATAAAATTGATGGAGGATCACTCTTTGGGAATTAATTATTACCACATGATAATTGTTCAAAAAATTCCTTAAAGAAATCTTTTGAGTCTCTGAAATGTGCTAGGTACTCAAGTAAAAAGCATACTGCCATGGTAAAAACATTTCAAAGATTTTATAAAATGGTAAAAATATTTAGCTAATTATACAGAATTCATAAACTGTCCCAAGGCACATTATTAACTATCAGTCTTTCCTGTTTTACTAATAGGACCACACGCAGAATTCAATTATAGAGCTAAAAATAGTTAAGCATAAAGAAGACTACTTTTTTGGCTCTCTAAAAAACCTAAGCACTCTGCGCCTCAAAAAACTTTTGATTCTAAGTAATACGTATTCATTGTAGAACGCACAGGAAAATACAGCAGAGAGAACAACTAATACCAAGGGACAATGATTATCAATTTTGGTTATTTCTTTCAATCTTTTCCTATATGTATAACATAAACTGAGATCAAAATTGATCTGTTTTGTTTTTCACTTAGCATTATAAAACCATGAGTATTCCCTCATGCAATCAGATAGACTTAAAAGATTATTTCCTTGTGACCAATTAGTAACTGAAAAACTAAGTTACTGGATCAAAGAATATTCATATTTTAAAGGCTCTTGAGCAGAGTAAAGTATCTTCAAAAAGGGTTTTATCAATTTATACTTTCATCAGAAGTACACGCCTTTGCCAAAACAGACCATTATTAATTACAATATCTCTGCCATTTTGATTAAGAAACCCTTGCTACTCTGGTTATTTTATTTTGCATTTCTATTAAAAGTTTAAATATTTTGGTATATATTGTTGGCCATCTTTTATGAATTTATGTGCCCATTTTTCAATAAGAAAAAGTATCCCCCTCCCATTTTATTGTCTTTAATTCCAGTTTTGATACAAAGATGTTTTGACTTTTCATAGCTATATCTAACAACCTTTCCCATCAAGTTCTTTAAGAAGTTCTGTCACCTGAAGATTAGAAAAACTGTACTTTCCTTTATTATAGTTTCATACACTTTTACATTTAATTCTTTAAGTCAAATAAAGGGTATTTTTGTATTGAAGAACTTTTTTTTTTCAGATTAACCTAATCACATTTTTATTTTTTTAAGTTCTTTATTGGAGTATAATTGCTTTACACTCTTGTACCAGTTTTTGAGGTACACCAAAGTGAATCAGCTGTATTTATACGTATATCCCCATATCCCCTCCCTCCCGTGACTCCCTCCCACCTTCCCTGTCCTGGCCCTCTAAGGCATCACCCATCATTGAGTTGATCTCCCTTTGTTATACAGCAACTTCCCACTAGCTAGCTATTTTACAGTTGGCAGTGTATATATGTCTATGCTACTCTCTCACTTCATCCCAGCTTCCCCTTCGCCTCCCTGCCGCCCCCAACCCTGTGTCCTCAAGTCCGTTCTCTACATCTGCATCTTTATTCTTGCCCTGTCACTGGGTACCATTGTTTTAGATTCCATATATATGAGTTAGCATACGGTATTTGTTTTTCTCTTTCTGGCTTACTTCGCTCTGTATGACAGTCTCTAGGTCTACCCACCTCATTACATATAGCTCCATTTCATTCCTTTTTATGGCTGAGTAATATTCCATTGTATATAAGTGCCACATCTTCTTTATCCATTCATCTGTTGATGGGCATTTAGGTTGCTTCCATGTCCTGGCTATTGTAAATAGTGCTGCAATGAACATTATGGTACATGTTTCTTTTTGGATTACGGTTTTCTCTGGGTATCTGCCCAGGAGTTGGATTACTGGGTCATACGGTAGTTCCATTTTTAGTTTTTTAAGGAACCTCCAAACTGTTTTCCATAGTGCCTGTACCAACTTACATTCCCACCAACAGTGCAGGAGAGTTCCCTTTTCTCCACACCCTCCCCAACATTTACTGTTTCTAGATCTTTTGATGATGGCCATTCTGACTGGTATGAGGTGATACTTCATTGTGGTTTTGACTTGCATTTCTCTAATGATTAGTGATATTGAGCACCTTGTATTTATTGAAAAACTTTAAATGACAACTTTATCACATACCAAGTTCACACATAAACCTATACATACAGATATAATTATTACTCACACATACCCAAGACAGTTTCAGGACTTTCTTTTACTCTGGTTTCATGACTGCTCTGCCAGTACTTTAATTATTAAAACTTTATCATATAAACATCAATACTGACAGTCTGCCACAGTGTGTAAATCTTTAAAACACTTCAGTATTATTCTTACCAATACTCAGAATCATTTTGTCTAAACAAAGATTTAAATAAAACTTCATGTAGAGTAGACAATAGGTAGAAAGTATTGCCATCTTTTAAAAATTGAGCCTTCTCACTCAAAACAAGGCACACATTCTCATTTATTAACATAATTCATTAATTCACCAAGTTTTCAGTGCCTATCAAATAGGAGAATGATACATTTCATAGTATAGCCAGCTTATTCTTGCTGGTATGCAGTAAGACTGCAATCTAATTAGAAAGAACACAGGTATGAAAACACAAATACACACACTCAGAAACCTGAAAAATCAACTGAAAAGACTATGAGAATAGGAAAAGAGCCCAGACATAAGATTGGTATTTAAGGGAACAATAATTCTTTGATATACCTGTAATAATCAGATAAAAAATGTAACAAAAAGAAAATTAATACATGCCATTTGAGTTTTGGTCTCTTTTGAACAACTGGGTATTTATTAAAACTTTGTAATAGTAAACATTTTCAATCCTTCATTAAACTGTATCTAATAGTAAATGATTTTTGCTAGTATTTTATTTTTGCATTTACAGTTATTATTGCAATTGGCTGGAACACTCTATTTTTGTTCCATATGTCAGCAAGTGTGATATTGCAGGGATATGCTGGATTAACAAAAAGACCCAAAAAATATATGCTTTCCTTCACTGCACTCTGGAATGGCTAACTTATCATGGAGATTGTTTAGACATTTCTCAAAACTTATCCCCTAAAACTACTTGGAGCTAGAATCTTACCGAGACTTTGACAACTTAAAACATTTTTTTCTAGTCATCCCCTCCCCCCTGATTTCTATGTTTAAAAATATTTTATTAAGACACTCAAATTTATAGAGAACTGAACTTAATGGTCCTACAGTCATCTACCATATTCTCATTACTTCTAACTCTGTGAGTAACAGATTTATGCTCTTTCCTTAAAATTTTAGCATTTCTTTAGAATCTTTCTTAGAAGTTCCTTGGAATCGTGGGCATTTTTATTTCAAAACAAAACAGAACAAAACACAAGTCAAACATTAATTCTTTCTCCCACTTTTCTTAGCCCTATTGGTTCTTTAATGAACTTGAATTAATGCTTAGTTATTTTTTTCGAGTTTCATTGACAAATACTTGACATACATCAATGGATAAATTTAAGGTGTACACCATGATGGGTTGATTTATATACACTGTGAAATTAACACAGTAGGTTTAGTTAACTTCTATATCTCATATACATACAATAAAAATAAAAAGAAATTTCTCCTTGTGATGAGAACTCTTAGGATCTACTGTCTTAACTTTCCTATATAATATCACACAGCAGTGTTAACTATAGCTACTTATTTTCATTCTTTTCTTACTCAATAATGAAAGTATTTAAGATTATATGAATTTCCTTCCAAGTACTGCAATCCATAAGTGTAAGTATGTCATGTTTCACCATTTTCTTTTGGAAAAAAAAAAAAAAATCCACTGAATAAATGCATGTTAAACAGGATTTAGGAAAAAACAGGAATGAAAAGGAAAAACATGACATTCATAACCTATCATCTCAGTATAATAATTATAAACATTTTCTTGAAATCCTTTTGAATTTTTCTATGCTTTTATAAGTTAGTGAAGTTATCTCTTTACTAGCTGATATCACACTTATTCAAATATGAGTATTTCTCCATGTGAATCTATAGATACATTTCTAGAATTCCATCCTTATACATACTTGTCTATGAGCTTTCTATTCTACTAATGTCTAGTTCCACACTTCCTATTTTTATATAGCTCTATAATCTGTTATTAGTTGACATGCTGAGGCCATCCTTTATAGGAGTGAAGCCTTCTATTAAAAGAAAAAATTCAGTTCTCAGACACTATTCTTTAAGTGATATTCACAATATTAAGAGTTGCCACTGAGGAACACTGCACAGCTCTATTTATTCAAGTCTTCAAGTATTCTCCCGGCAGAGCACACAGAACAGGCCTAGGCTGATTTCCCACAGGTGACTTTTCTACCACAGCCTCTTTCCCAGGCCAGAGGCCTGAGCTATTCCAGTTCCTTTTCTCCAATTAGACTTCCAAAGGAATCCACCTCACATGGGCCTAGAGCTTTCGTCTCCAGTTGCTACCTAGATTTAAAATCCCAACTTCTCCCCTACTGTACCCCAATAGCTAAGGCTTATATCTAATACCAAGACTCCTAACAGTGTCCCTGAGGCTTTCAGCCTATAACTTCATTTTACTTCTGGCACCTAGGTATTTTCCCTTCTTGATTCAAAGTGAGGTTTTAGTTATTGTTGTTTACTGCTATGTGAGACTGCTGACATCTGGCTATGGCATCACTGGGACAGGACATGCTGTCATCTGTTTTATGCGTTATGTTCCTAACGTGTCTTTGCCAACTTTTCACTTTTAATCTATGTCATTTTGTTTGGCTTAAAAAGCATATATTGACTCTTGAATTTTTCTTTTCTTTTAAACATATTTACGTTTATCTTCATATCTGATGTCACCCTATTTTTTTCATTGTATTTTATGCTTTCTAATTTTTTCCTTGATTTTTTAAATTATTATATTTTACTATATGAAATGTAATGTACATCTTTGGAACTGTTTGTCTGGCTTATATACCTCTTTTCCTGGTACTCTCCTCTTACCTCAACATGGCTATAACTACAACTGATGTGTTCCTTTAGTACCCTTTCACAAATCTGGCCACAGCTGACTGACGCACAGGGACACCCAACTGAAGCCCAGACAACGGCTTTGGGATTTTTGGACTCTAGCCCCAAAAGTTGAAGCCAGAATTAGTTCAACTTAAAACTCAAGCTGTTAGTAGTCATGTTTCCTGATATGTGGGAAAAGCTGCTCTGTGGCTACACAGAATGAAGCTAGCTAGAAGAACAATTTAAAAAATAGATGAGAGATAGTGTTGGTCATGTCTGAGTCCCTGGTTTCTAATATGCTTAAAGTCCACCTGTATATCTGCCTTTCTGTTCTTGGTTGTTCAATCCTCCCTTGCAAGTTTGTAAACCAAAAAGATTCCTCTTTGTCAAAGTTATTTCAGATTGGGAATTTCTATCACATAGCTAAGTCTTTAACCGCTCTTTGTTTTCTAAGTTTTTATTAAATAAATCTAGTACTATAAAGATACATAATGACTTTATTCTACCACTGGCAAATATATATATAAAAATATATAAACACATAAATACATATGCACACATCCTTAAATACATTTTCTATGTTAAAAATGAGATTTTGTATGAAAGGAAGTTCATGTAAGAAATATGGCAAACTTTTACTTCAACCACTTACTTTCTAGTTTTTCAGTTGGAGAGTTTTTTGATCCAGATGATTAAATAATTTACATTATATCTTCATTTTAAGAGTTACATTTGGCATAGTTTCCAATTTTATATTCAGTTTTCATACAAACATGCCTGCTTTGAGTTAAAAAACATTCTAGGTGACGAAATGATGGATCTTAATTTTCTTTCCCTTAGAAAAGTATGTGAGTGAGCTCTTGCTTTCTCCTCCCTTCTATTGCCTTCACATCTATGAGGTCATGCACCACTGCATTTATGTTCAAATAGCCACATTACCTTAGAAATTCCCTTGAGTGAAAGATATTCTATGTAAAAATGAACGATGAAAGATTCAGAGATTTTTTAACTTCATGTATTGGGAAGGAATACAGTGGGAAATATATTTCTAGAACAAGTAGCAAATTCAAATACTGAAAGATGGAAAAAAAGTGACATACTGAAACATAATACCATACATATTTGTTTTATTTTCACAAACAGAACTTTCATAGCAAACACTAGATTTAAAATTTTTATCCTTCGTACCCATAGTATCTCTGAACATCAACTACATTTTGGTTAGTTGAATAATGAAAGTGTAAAATGCCTCTGGAAAACTTAGCATCAAAGGCAGATACACAGTTTTCCTTAAACTTTAATCATTTCTGAAACATGAACTCTGTCGGGGGAAGAGACAACCTATTATTCATAATCGAAGCGCCAATGCTATGTACAAGGTGTGGCACATAGTTTGGTATGCAGATATTTCAATAAACACATCTAGGAAAGTCTCCATGATTATTAGTTTAAAATATCAATTAGAGGACAAATGGCAGCAATCTCTAATTCTTTACCTAACAAAATTAAAGCTCATCTTAGTAATTTATAATTTATAACTCATTTTTTCCCTAAGACAGTCAGTGATTCCCTACCTTTACTGCATTTTCCGTACTACTTGGTGAGCTTTAAAAAATCCTAATGCCCAGAACATACCTCATACAAACAAACAAAAACAAAACCCCCCAAAAAACCCACAAAAAAGCAAAAACCACCAAAGAATATTTGGAATGAAAGGCATGAATCCAAGAAGATCCTCAGGTGATTCTAATGTACAAAGTTTGAACTTTCTAGTAACATCTAGAAGCATTAAGAGAATGAAAGAAAGACTTTCTCCTCTTCTCAATTCCAGTTTGTCATTCATTCAGAATTTGGGGTACATTAAACCTAGCAGATCTCAGCATTACCTCATTAACAACAAGTTGAATCTATCTGTTATCTGGAATATTTCTATCACTAATTTATCAGCAAAAGTTAGCTGCAGATTAAGGGGGTGGTGTGTGGAGGGGACCCAACTCACTAGTACACATCTTCAACTTCCCCAGTATTTTTCTGCCTTGGTAGTTCTTTACCCTTCTGACTATTCCCACTTTTTTGCTAACTATTTAGATAGTGCTATTTTCCAAAACGCTTTCCCCCCTACTTTCTTTCCAGAGAAACCCCTCCACACACATATGGCTTCACTTACTACTATATCCCTGCTCATGCCATAGTTCATTAGTGCAGAGTTCTCTTTTACACTTCACTTTGATTTTCATTTGCTTACTGTCCATCTCCACCTAACTCACGGAGCCTCAGATTTGATACAGCCAAAATTACATTCATTATCTTCCCTTGAGATGTTCTAGTTTTCCTGAAATCTGTCTTAATCAAATCACCATTCATCCACAATAGAAACCTAGGACTCAAAGATTTCTCCACCGTGTTCACTGTCCACATCAAAATATGCATAAATCTCTCCTTAATCAGTCTCCTGTTCTCTATCCCAACTGGCACTGCTTCAGTTTAGACTAGTTTCTGAGCTAAATTTCAGTTCAACAAACATTTATAGAGCACATGTGATGTGTAAGGTGCTCTGCAAGATGAAGGAGAGAATATAAAAATAATTAAGACAGTCCTTGCTTTCAAGGAGCTATTGTCTAGTTTCTGGAAAGAGAAGCTACTACCTACTCTTCCTACACCTGGTGAAAAATATTTATGTAAACAAAACATTACCCTGTATGTACTCAGTCTTTATTACGTTGGTTCTCAAAGCATGGGGCATGGCCCCATGGGGAGGTGGGGCTCATCATCAGGGTCTGTGAGATCAACACTATTTTCATTATACTACTAAGATTTTATCTACTCTTTTCACTGTGTTGATATTTGCAAAGATGATGCAAAAGCAATGTTGGGTAAAACTGCTAACTTTAGCACAAATCAAAGCACTGGCACTAACCTATAATTTTGGTATTGTTTTCTTCACTGCCACATACTCCCAGTAAGAAAAAACAAAGCTACTTGTTTGTTGTCCTTGATGACGCAATAAAAATCATTAAATCTCAAGCCTTGAGTACACATCTACTTAATATTGTGCGACAAAATGGGAAGCACGCATCTGTAAAGTACGGAACAAAGGACAACGGTCTTGACATACAAATGTTTGACTTGTGAACTGAACAAAAACCATTTCCTTCGAAGGAACACCAATTTTATTTGAAAGAACTTTTGTTAGACTATGACTATTCAGACTTAAGGTATTTAAGTAGTTATTTCCTAATGAATTTGTCCTGAATTTCTTGAATGACATGGGCCTTCAAAGATCTGACAGTAATTGTTGCCAATGATAAAATTCAAGTGAAAGTTAAAATTCTAAAAAAAAGAAAAAGTTCTGTTCAGTGATATTAACAAATGTAATTTTTTGATATTGTATAATGAAATGTCAAGTTTTACAAGTGTGTAAGTCAGTACAATTAAAAAATCATCCATGGGTAAAAAAGCCAAAATTCAAAACAAACCAATGGATTTCAGTGGAATAGCACACACAAAAAAACCCCAAAACAAAAAAATGAAACAAAAAACGCACAGGGCTGAACCTTGACTAACTTCTGGGAATTGGCTTTTGGAATGTTCTCTATGTTACTAATTGATATGGTTGTTTTGTATGACTAGGGCACTGAATCCTGCTGCACAAGTCTGCTTAGACTGTCTAAACAATGTGTTTTATGGTGAATATCTTGACTGGCTGAGCAAGCACAAAGTGTTTGTGTGACCAACTCCAAATAAAAGCCCTTGTCTCTGAGCCTAGTGGTACAGTTTATTACTGGAGGAAGAAGTGTATTTTGTGTGATCACGAGAAAAAAACTCTGGAAGCCTGAATCTGGATTTCTCCAGATTCCAATGCAGTAAACCACAGTTGTAATTACAACCACTTCTGAATCTTAAATCCTTCTAGTTAATCTGCAACCATGTAGGTGGTCCTGAGGTCCCAGAGTATGAAAAACTCAGTAATGTTTTCATAATCCACACTGCAACTAGATTTTAAGAAACTATATTTGCCAAGTTGTGATGTAGTATCAAAGAAGAATAGCCACAATTTGCTGGAAAGGCTATTAAAAATTACTCCTTTTCCAACTGCATATCTGTGTAGGGCCATATTTTCTTTCCCACATACTTCAATCCAAACAATTTACTATCTCAAGTGGAATGCAAAAGTAGATATGGAGTTCAGCTGTCTTCTATTAAGCCAGAAATAAGAGATTTACACAGTAAAGTAAAACAATACTCTTTGTAGTATTTTTTTGAATTTGGAAAAATATTCATCAAAACACTTATGTACACACGTAATGCATTTCTTGGACCAAAAAAACTTGAGAACCAATGCTTTAGAAGAACAGATGGGCAGTAAACCATTATCCATACCTAACACAATAGCTATAACTTGACTCCTCTGCTCACTGGTCCCAATAACACTGAGTTTTCCAACACAAACTTGTAATAGATACAACAAGATGTTTTTTCCCTCAGCTCTCAGGGGGATCAAGAGTAGCTTGGGACAGTAAAAGACCCAAGATTAATTGCCATCAACCCCATCAGTTGATCTCAGTGTGCTGTACACATATTACCATTTTATCGTCCATATGTACTATGGTATGTGAAAGGCTGGAAAGCACTGGCCTAGTACAACTGCCTTGTAGCTACTTATCTTGCTTCAAACATTGAAGCCATTCTTCACATTACTATCATTTGAAATGAACTGGACAAATGACATGAGCTGCTGGTTATACTGAAAGTCTTTGTAATGATGTTACCATTTTTTTTAAAGGACTCTCAATAGTTGATACTCAATTTAATAATTAGAAACATTTCTGATACTGTATCTCAAAGTTGATGATTATAAAGAAAGTGCTAATTAATTTAATGGTTAATAAAACAATTGATAAAGTGCTACTCATTAGAATGCAGCAGTTAAAGACTGGCAATTTAGAAAAATAAAAGTTGTGGAACTTTCAAACAACATAGGTTAAAAAAGCAAACACAAATAACAGGCCCACAGTGGAGCAAAAAAAAAGTTAAATTTTAGTAGTAATTTCTTTAAAAAAAATAAGCACACAAAAATATGCAAGATTTCTAGCAGGAACATAGGTCAAGAATTAGATATTAATCCTGTCACGATATTACATCTAGTTCTGATGTTTACATCTATCTAAAGAAACTTTTTTAAGTTCAGAGAGAAGCAAATTACTAAAGAATCTAAGAATAAGAAAAACTAAATGGGGCAGATTTATTCACAGAGCAAAAGAGTTAGTAAGTATTTAACCTAGTGTGTTAACAATAAAGCTAAATTCTGCCTGTGAGTAATTAGTGGTTTTTCAGGAAAATGAGAGAAAGGGCAGAGAAAAGGAGAGGAAGAAAAGCAGTAAGAGAAAAAATAATGTGGAAGACAGTAAATAAGCTTCCTTTATTCCTTCAAAACATGGTGTTATGAAGCGTTCAGCAATGCCTCAAGATAATCATTATGATCCATTACACTTTTACAGTGTTTTTGGTATTAATCCAATGATACCTACTTTCAATACAGGATGGATAGACAAAGAGCTCCCCCTGCCCCACCCCCCAGACAAAAAAGTGAAGGCTATGAGGTATGACCAAAGGACCAAAAGAGTCCAGAAGAAACATCTGAGGACAGCAGAGAGAGGTATGTGTTGAAGAAGCTGGTAGAGAAGAAGACTTCTAAGAAGAAATAATATATAATACAGGCTTTGGAGAAAGTATAATTCTACAACAGAAAAATTTCATTAACAAACATGAGAAACACTTGTAAACTTGGCATGGCTGGTGTGGTAGGCAAAACAGACACCCAAAGATGTTTATGTCCTAATCTTAGAATCCCTGAATACCTGTTATATGGCAAAAAGGACTTTGTGGGATGTAATTAAAGATATGGACCTTACAAATAGGGAAATTATTTCTGATTATTTGCCTGGGCTCAACCTAACTAAAACACATGAGTCCTTAAAAGCTGACAATTTTCTCTGGCTGTAATTAGAAAGAAGCAGCAGGCAAAGTCAGAGAAATTTGAAGCCTGAGAGAGACTTGACCCACCATTTCTATAGAGGAACATCACAAAAGCACAAGAATGCAGACAGTTTCTAGGAGCAAAGACAGGTCTTGACTGAGTCAGCAAGACAATGCAACCTCAGTTCTATAACCACAGTGAACTGAATTTGGCCAAGAATCTGAAGGAGCTAGCAGCAGGTTCTTCCCTAGACTCTCCAGTAAGGAACACAGCCCAGTTAAGACTGGTATTTCAGAACCCTAAATAGAGTACCCTGCTGAGTCCTACATAAACTGTCAGGTAATACATTTTGGTTATTTAAAACTGATAAGTTTGTGCTAATTTGTTAAGGCAGCAAGAAAACTAATATAGATAGCAACTTTCAGGAACAAATATATTTCAAAGCAGCCAGAGCAAAGGATGTGTGGGGTAAGGAAGAACGGAAAAGCGGTCAGGGATGAAGCTGGTAAAGTACGTAGAGCCTGGGTTATAAAAAATGTAAGACATTGCTATTTAAGCCATGGAGAGATGCTGAAAGTGAGTGGGAGATGCTGAAAGAGAGTGGGAGATGCTGAAAGAGAGTGGGAGAGATGATGAGTTACAGCAAATGGCAGCAATGCTGTTAACTGGGGATGAGAGAGAGACCAAGGACAGGGAAATTGGTTAAGAGTGGATTACAATTATCTATGCAATAGATGATGAGAGCCTGAATCAAACCAACGAGAATGAAGAGACAGAACCAATAAGTTTTGGGGATATTTCCAAAGCAAAACATAAGTCACGGCTCCTGAGTGATGCTGGAAATTACAGAGCAATCCTAGATGACTCAAAGTAATTTAGCCTTGATGGTCAGGTGGGTGATGATGACTAATAACCAAGGAATAAAAGAAAGGCATTGTATTTTCATAAAGTTAAAAACAGGAAGGGGCAAGTATACTCTCCTCCGCTAATTTTAAGATAAACAGAAGACACAATTAAGAATTTTTAAGCAGTGAGTGAACACAAGAAATATCTATTTTGTTAGGCTCTATTACCTCTGCTGTTGCTTTCCGGATAGGCATATGTAGGCTTATTTGGGGAGCGTCGTAGATCACTATTAAGGAAAGGCTTATCAGGTGGATATACTACATATGGAGATGAGGAACGGTGAACCATACTTCCAACAGACTTTGATGGTTCTGCTAAGATGTTCTGAAAAATAAAAACACAGAAATTATCTTTCAAAAATTTAAACCACAAATAGCATACACACACACTCCACTGATAGAGATAAAAGAAAAAATAAAGTCCATTGACCACACACAACAGAATTCAATCATTACTTGAAAATAATAAAACTTTTAAAGCGTTTCATATATCTAAATGTAGCCATATGCCAAATATGATAAAAAGGAAATAACGTTCACACAACTTGAATACAAATGCTGCAGATATTTAAATATAGTACTCACAATGAACTTAATATAGTTTCACTTTTAAAATATGTACTGTAAGATATATATTCAGAAAAGTAAATACTGTCTTTCTATAGTATCACGAACTGCTACAAAATGACTAATCTATCCCCAACCAACTACGTAATTCCTGAGAATCTATCAGATGTCCAAAACTCTGGGGTACACAGAAAGAAAATAAGGCACAGTTTTGTCTCAAAAATTTTACATATAGTTAGGGGAAAAAAAGGGAGAAGCCATTAGAAAACATTAAAGCTTATCAAACACCTAAATATAAAACTTTATTTCCACACATACACACACCACTCTGTCATCTGTCATACCATTCAATTTGGGATTACGTTCCACATGATAATTTTCAGTGCAAGGGATGCTAACTGTTGAGTTTTGCTTTTTGTAGGTGAGTTCCTATTGGTAGAAAGACCTAGAATGAGAAAAGCTCAGGTGGAAGATATGACTGCTAGCTGCTCAAAACTCTCAGACATCCATTTTTCTTATTCAAATAGCCGCAGTAAAGTAGGTTTTCAACTCTTACCTTTGGGGAACTATGACTATAAAGTACCAGAATAACCTATGTCCAGAAAAGTAAAAAGGAACAATGAATATTTATTACATAGTAAACTGTCTCCTGGAATAAACAAAGGCCATCAAAATAACCATATTGTATCTAAATCTTATTAAAAATTGAAGACTGTATTTCCATTTTAAAAACCATGCAATTTTCCAGTTGATTTAAGAAAGCAAATACAAAACACACACTAGGGCTGTGAAAACTAAGAGAGGGCAAAGAGCTTGGAAAGGGTAGTAGGAGGTAAGTCTCAAAAGTGGTACTTAAATCAATGCTACTCTACTGTGAAAAGTGTGTTCACATGCAACAAGGACTAATATTGGGTTGGCCAAAAAGTTCCTTCGGTTTTTAAGTAAAAATAAGACACATTTTCACCAAGAATTACTGAACAACGTATTCATCGTTTTGTTCTACTACCTTCTGCCATTTTTTAGGCAACTTCATAATTCCATCTTCCCAAAACTTATCTTTTTGAGCAAAGAAGTGTTCCAGGTGCCATTTATAGTCTTCCAGGGAATTAAATTTTTTTCCATTAAGAGAGTTTTGTAAAGACCGAAATAAATGGAAATCAAAGGTGCAATGTCTGGTGAATATGCCAGATGAATCACAACTTCCCAGCCAAGCTGTAACAGTTTTTGCCTGGTCATCAAAGAAACGTGTGGTCTTGCATTATCCTGATGGAAGACTGTGTGTTTTCTATTGACTAATTCCGGCCACTTTTCACTGAGTGCTGCTTTCAGTTGGTCTAACTGGGAGCAGTACCTGTTGGAATTAATAGTTTGGTTTTCCAGAAGAAGCTCATAATAGAGGACTCCCTTCCAATCCTACCATATACACAACATCACCTTCTTTGGATGAAGATCTGCCTTTGGTGTGGTTGGTGGTGGTTTATTTTGCTTGCACCAGGATATCTTCCATTCCACATTATTGTACAGTATCCACTTTTCATCACTCGTCACAATTTGTTTTAAAAACAGAACGTTTTTGTTACATTTAAGTAGCGAACTGCATGCAGAAATACAGTCAAGGCTTTTTTCGCTTACCTTATGTGGAACCCAAATATCAAAACTATTAACATAACCAAGCTCGTGCAAATGATTTTCAACACTTGATTTGGATATTTTGAGTATGTCTGCTGTCTCTCGAGTGGTATAACGTTGATTATTCTCAATTAATGTCTCGATTTGATCGCTATCAACTTCAACTGGTCTACCCAACCCTGGAGCATCGTCCAGCGAGAAATCTCCAGCACGAAACTTCGCAAACCACTTTTGACACGTTCAGTCAGTCACAAAACCTTCTCCATACACTGCACAAATTTTTGATAAGTTTTTTTAAAAAAATGCATGCTGACATGACAGCTGTCACAATACAATCTAACAAAACTGTTTCGAATGAAGTGAAAGACAACTAAGCACTACTATGGAAAAACACTGAACGAACTTTTTTCAAACTTTTGGGCAAACTGATATCAAGTTTTGGAGGTGGCTGGAAAATAGGGTGCTTTTCAATTCTTAAAATATATAATGCTGCCAAAGCTCTTGCAAAACACCATGAATAATCACGTAGCTTAACTTTATTATTCTTCACAGAGAACCTCATGTCTCCACACAACTTACTAGAATCCTATCATTTAACAACTACCATTCAAAGAACAACGGTTAGGAAGTACCTAACATATCTATGAACATAAACCATGAGCAAACTCACTTATGATGTTCAAAACAAACTGTATTAGTATTACTAAACAGGGCACAGATATTAACAGAGGACTATGCATAAATAATTTACCAAACCCAAAACAAAACAAAAATACTCAAATCAAAAAAATGAGAACAAACTATTTTTGCTAAATTCACTGACTGCTAGCTCTTGTAAAATGAACAGTTCAAGATTTGTCTTTCAACAGAATCTGTTACATATATATCATCAAAATACTTCTTGAGTTGGGTTAGTTGACAAGTTAGGAAAGTCTTTTAATATAAAAATACAAGTTATAATGAGGTTTCTTTTTTAATAGTAATTCTAAATACATTCCATTTTCTAAGTCAGTCACGTTTTGAATGTCAGGGTTTAAGCAATCATTGTTAACTATGAAAGTTTCAGATCAGTGTCCTCATTTGCAGCCAGAAGTCTGAAGCAAAGAATAGGAAGAATACATAAATCAACACAAAGCAAAAGGAAGACAGAAAACAAAACGGCTTTATAAAAATTATTTATGAGAACTATTTTGAATAAAATTAAACCAAGAAGTAAGAAACTGATAACTCAATTACACAAAATGCCTATTAAAAATTGTAAGGGATAAAATGTAGTACCTACATATGACATTATTCAGCCTTTAAAAAGGAGGGAAATCTCATCACGTGCTACATAATGGATGAACCTTGAGGATATTATGCCAAGTGAAATAAGCCTGACACAAAAAGACAAATATTTTATGACTCCACTTACATGAGGAAAGTAGTTAAATTCACAGCAACAAAGTAGAAATGGTGGTTACCAGGGGCTATGGGGAGGTTGCAAAGGGGAGTTTAATAGATAGTTTCCGTTTTGCAAGATAAAAAAGTTCTGGGGATCAGTTTAACAACAATGTGAATATATTTAATACTACTGTTCGAACTATACATTTAAAAATGACTAAGATGATAAAGTATCAGGTAAACACCTAAAGATAATAAGAAAATCGTGGGTTGTCACCCCAACCTGACCTCCAGTAGAATCAGGGCAATCACATTCTATGAGATTAACTGAAAACTTTACCAGTTTTCAAAAGAGAACCCACAAACCTACCTGCCTCTGTTCTCACACATCCTGAAACAGGGAATGAGCTTTGTATAACAGACCTATCTCCACTTACTTACTCCAAGTCTTGGTTCCCCTTTCCCTCCAGATGCCCTGCACACTGCCATTAGGAAGAAAAGGAAGGGAGGAAATGAAAGAAAGGGAGAGAAAGAGGGAGGAAGGAAGGGAGAAAGGAAGAAGGAAAGGAGGAAGGGAAGGAAGAGATGGAAGGGAGTGGAGGGAGGGGAGGAAAGAAGTAGAGACAGAATTTCCTGAACTTTAGGACTCCTCCCCAGCTCCTGTCTCATTTCTGAGCTTTTATAACAAAGTCCCTCAAAATACTTGTTTGTAATTGCTGCCACCTCTTAATCACCTTCCCTTTTAATCCCCTCCAATCAGACTTGAGTCCTCACCAATTTAAAGAAACAGCTCTTCAAGCTCACCAGTGGCTTTTACAGTGCTGACCTCAATGACCTCCCAGACGCTGTGATATAGCAGATCGATTCATCTCAACACTTTCTTCAGTGGATGGAACACCACAATCTGGTTTTCCTTCTAACACACAGATGTCTCCCTCAGAATCTCCTGGGCTCTCTCTCCTTCCTCTTTCTAAATGCTGGAGTTCCTGAAAGCTTAGTCTTTAATCTACACGGATACCTTTGATGATCTCATCAAGTCTCAGGGCTTTCAAAAAGCCTGTTGATAACTTTCAAGTTTAAATATGGAATACATAGCTCTCCCTCTTGAAAATCTACATTCAAATAAAACTTCCTACTCGCTATCTCCACTTGGATGTCAATATCAGTATCCCAAACTTAATATGTCTATAACCAAATTCTTAAGTCTACTTCCCAAACCAACTGCTCTCCTAAGCATACCACAATAATTGGTACCACCGCCTACTCAGCTGCTCAGGCCAAAACCCCTGAATGAGTCATTTCTCATACACATCTCACATCCAATCTTTCAGTAAATCTTATTGGGTCTCTGTCTCCACAATACATTCAGAAACTCTTCAACTTCTTATCAATCCCACTAATTACCTGGTTGACACTGTGATCTTTTTGTCTGGACTACCATAATAGCCCCCTAACCACTCTTGTCCACTGTCCCCCAACTCTGTTCTTCAAATAGCAGTCATTATGATTCTCTAAGAAAATAACTCAAGTAATACCCCTAACCAAACCACCCTCCCAATGGCTTTCCATCCCAGAATAAAATCCAAAATTCTTACCATGGCCCCACATTAACTGACCCCAGACTAACCCTGACCTCATTTCTTACCATTTTCTGTCTGTACCACCTACACACCCCCCTCCCATATTTTCCAGGCATACTGACCAACTTTTGGGTTTCCAAAATGCACAGTATACTCCGTATTCATTTGCTACATTTATTCTGCCGGGAAAGCTCCATTCCTCACACTACTCAGTTATCTACTCAAAAGTCTGTCAGTGAGGTTTTCCCTGACTACCCTATCTAAAATAGCACCTTTTGTCACTCTATCTTCTTACCCTTAAAACAACAACAAAAACCACTTATTCCCACCCAATAGATTTATTATCTCTATGCCTTGTGGAAAAATTAAAAAAAAAACTTTTTGTCCCAAAAGGAGATTTAAAAACTCAGAATTTTTAAGTGATATGAGTGTTTTTGTTATGGTAATAGTGGGGCCCCTGGATAGCTTTAGGATGAGGGCAGATAGCCAGAAAAACTACCTGGTGATTAGAGGGTTAGAAATTTCAGCCCCACCCCCTGCCCTCAAGAGAAGGAAGAGGGGCCAGAGATTGAGTTCAATCACCAATGGCTAAGGATTTGATCAATCATACCCACGTAATGAAACCTCCATAAAAAACTTGAACAATGAGGTCCCAGGAATGTCCAGAATGGTCATGGAAGTCCCTTTACATCTTACCCTATGGGTCTCTTCCATTTGGCTGTTCCGGAGTTGTATCCTTTATAAACAAAAGTTTTAATTGTAAGTGTAGTGTTTTCCTGAGTTCTGTGAATCATTCTAGCAAATTATTGAACGTAATGGGGGAAGAGTCAGGAGAACTCCTTAATCTGCAGTTGGCTGGGCAGAAGTACAGGTTCCGTGGGGACATCTGGGACTTGCAGGAGGCAACTGAAATGGGGGCAGTCTTGTGGGACCTAGTGTCTTAACCTGTGGTGTGTGCACTATCTCCAGGTAGTGTCAGAACTGAATTGAAGGACATCCAGTTGGCACAGAAAAATTGGATGCTGGAAAAATATAGTCACACCATTAAGAGTTTAATTAAGAGTGTCCAAAAAGACAATAAATGTTTAATAAATCTGTTGAATTAATTATATAAATATTCTGCAAAACAGGAAAACTGCATAATGTTTACAAAACAGAATTATCCTGTTCAATAAAGTTACTATAATCCCTTGGAAGACAATCAAAAGCTTTTTTTGGTTTTCTTTACATCAAATAATAGCACAAATGTCATAGGCTGTGTAGAAAGAGTTAACATAGCAGCAGACTCGAGGTCAGCCTGCAAGGTTAGCTCTTGGCTGGTATTTCAGAACTTGAATTTTGGGAAGGTTCCAAATACTGTCACCATTAGAGTCAAGGGTCCCTAAGACCCGCCCCAGGTTCAACGATTTACTTGAAGAACTGATAGAACTCAGCATGGAGTTATACTTATGGCTACGATTTATTACAACAAAAGGATACAAAGCAAAATCAGAAAAGGGAAAAGCTATAAGAGATCAGGCGTAAGCTTTCAAAATTCCTCTGCAGGTGGAGTCATACAGGATGTGCTTAATTCCTCAAGCAACTAATAGTGACAGATGTGTCAAGTGGTGTCTACTAAGGAAGCGCATTAGACTCGGTGGCCAAGGTTTTTATTGGAGGCTGGTCATATTTCTCACTCTCAGAAGGAAAATAGGTGTTCAACATTGTATAAACAGTTTAAGCACAGTAAGCACTCTTTTTTCATTTAGGTTAAAGTTCTATATCAGTGTAGGAAACTGTTTACCACTCAAGTTCACAGGTGCCAATCAAAAGCTAACCTTGCCAACAGCCCTTTCTAAAAATAACAAGTCATCTGGAATTATGGAAGATTTCAAGAGAACTCTTCTTTTTGCCTTCAATGCCATATACCATCCAATCATTGCACCTGAGAACTATGGAAGGGCTAAGGATCCTTTAGGCATACTGTTAATGCTATCTTCTCTCATATTAATACTAAAAACAACAACCCATAAACCTCAAACTCACCTTGTGCTTTACAATCTACACTTCCACTATCTGGGTTGATTCTCACAACAATCCTGACAAGTAAGAAAGTATCTCCACTCTATAGTTCAGGAAAATATACTTGGATTTATTTCCAGAACAATGAACATGGTATCTTAGATTTGTTAGCATATTGTTTTTTCAAAGCACACTCATATTCTCCTTTAATGATCACAAGAACCCTATGAAGCAAGCACAGCAAATATTATTGTCCCCATTTTGTAGGTTAAAAAAAGAGGCTAAGAAAACATAAACCATTTGCTTAAGGTTTCATAGCTTACTAAGGAGCCCAAGTCAAGCTCCTAATCCAGTTCTCTTTTCATGATCCCAAGCATTTAATAAATATTTTTCCAACTAAAACGGTATGATTCTACGAGATATTTTCAGGATTAAAAGCAAAATGTTTAACCTGACCACTTTCTTTCTTAGTAGCTTTAGTTGTTAGGGCAAACATCCTACTTTGGAACACTTAGGACTCAAATATTTATTAACATCTCTGTGTATGACACTGTGTTAAGTGTGAAGGATGAGAATAAATGTATTATTATTTGCCTTCTTTTCAAATGTTATGTACAACATGCTGAGAAGAAATAAAAATCAGGTACATAAAAATTTAAATACCATTTAGCAGACCATACACAACTATATAGAAAAGATAAGGCAGTATGATCAAGGTGGGATTATTCTAGGAACCTAAAATGGGGTGAACATTAGTACATCTTTTGATACAATCCATCCCATTAAAGTGAAAATCCATATGATCGACAAAGGCAAAAGAGCATTTAATAAAATTTAATATCTAGACATTATTAAATAACTTTTTCTTATGGTAATTAAAAAAATTACCCAAAAAATAGCAACATATTTAATTGTGCAAAATTTAAAACATCTCTTTTAAATTCAGGAACATGGCAAAGATTATCTACAAGACAACTTCTAGTTAATGTCGTGTTACGTTTCCTAGCCTGCACATTCAGATAATGAAAGGAGGGACTTCCCTGGTGGCGCAGTGGCTGGGAGTCCGCCTGCCTGTGCAGGGGATACAGGTTCGAGCCATGGTTCAGGAAGGTCCCACATGCCAACTAACTCTGAGTGCCACAATTACTGAAGCCTGTGCACCTAGAACCTGTGCTCTGCGACAAGAGAAGCCACTGCAAAGAGAAGCCTGCACACCGCAACAAAGAGTAGCCCCCATTTGCTGTTAACTAGAGAAAGCTTGTGAGCACCAATGAAGACCCGACGCAGCCAAAAATAAATTTTAAAAAAAGGATAATGAAAAGAAATAACAGGATGTTAAAACTGTAAATGAAGGACCTAAACTTCACTGATTATGACTGTCTCAATAAAAAATACCAAAGAATCCTCAATTATTAGAACTGGAGTTTTGGAAAGTTGCTGAGTAAAATTAATAAGCAATAATCAATAATTGTATATACTAGTTAAAAAATGCAACTTACGAAAACATATAAAAAATAAAGTAACTAGAAATAAAAAATATATTTATAAAACCTGAAACTACAAAAATTTACTGCAAAATGTTAAAGTTCCAAAACACTGGAGTAGTAAAGTTCCAAAAAACTGGTAACTGATAGCCTAAAGACATCAGTTATTCCCAAAATGAACTAGAAATTCAATGCAATTTCAATTAAAATTCCAATAGCAGATTCTAGAATTTCTTCTGAAGAATAGCAAAGGACCAAGAATAGCTAACATTTCTCTTGAGGAATAAGAATGATAGTTGCCCTCTCAGACAAAACCAAGAAAACAAACCGAAAAAACCAAAAAAAAGGAAAATCATCAAGACAGTGAGTACAGACATAGGGAGAGACAAATACAACAAGGGAACGAAGAGCCCAGTAACACATCCCTACACATATGGAAATTAATATACTGACAGCTGGAACTGTAAACCACTGGGGAAAGGATGAGTTTCAACAAGCAATGCTGAAATAATTGCCTATCTTAAATAAAACATGAAACTGGATCCCTACCTCATAGCACACAAATTAAGCAAATAAAAGACAATAGGCCCCAACTTTAAAATTTACAGAGAAAAAATATAGAAGAATATCATTAAGGCCTTGGCTATAATATAAGAAGAATTTAACAAAAAAGCGATAATCATAAAAGAATTTTATTACATTAAAATAAAGAACTTATGTTAATCAAAACATATCATAAAAAGACAAGCCAAAGAACATTAGAATACTCCTAATAGTTGATTAACATCCAGAATAAAGAATGACTATAAATCAGTAAAAAGAAGACAAACCAATCAAAAACAGGCAAAAAGTACTAAGAGGCATTTCACAGAACAACAGCAAAACCCACAAAAGACTGGAAAAATTATGAAAAAAAATGTGTATCTTCATCCATGATCTGGGAACACAACTAAAATTAATAACAGGATACCACTTCACACTCATCTCTCAGGGGAAAAAAAAAATTGACATAACATCACCTGTCAAAGAGGATATAGATTAAAGGGGACTGGTGATGGGAATGTACACTGGTACAATCATTTTGGGAAAGAATTCAGCATTACCATATAAAGCCAAAGATGCACATACTCTATGACCAAGCATTTCACTGAACTATTTTCTCTCTTAAAAAAAAAAAAAAAAGTGTCCTAAGTTTCTAAACATACGCTACAACCCATTACTGAGTTATAACCCACAGCCCAAACCTGCATTTGAAAAATTGCTGCTCCTCAAACTTTTTGGTCTTGGGATGCCCTTACACTCTTAAAAGTTACTGAAGACCCCATAAAGCTTTTGCTTATGTGGGTTATGTCAATTGCTATTTATCACATGAAAAATTAAAACTGAGGAAATGTAAAGATATTTACTAATTTAAAAATAATAAACCCATGATGTTATAAACACAACTTTTGAATGAAAAACAATTAACCTCTAAAAAATTTAATGCAAAGAGTGGCACTTTTACATTTTTGCAAATGTCTTTAATTCTTAAAAGAAGGCTGCTAGTAGAGGAGTGGGACAGGGAGGGTGGGGGGGACTCAAGGGAGGGTGGGGGGGAGTCAAGGGAGGGAATGAATACGGGGATATGTGTATAAAAACAGATGATTGAACTTGGTGTACCCCCCAAAAAATAATAAATAAAAAAAAAAAAGAAGGCTGCTAGATTTTGCTTCTGTATTCACTGTTTTCGGTTGATGTATGTGACGAACATGGTCTCCCACAGTGGTTGGGTAAGGAAGGACATCGTATACCTGCAAAGGTCTTCAGACCACTCTGAGAACTGCCACTTTAGAGAAAATTTTGTACATGTGGAACATGTAATGATGATCACAAAGGGGCTATTTATAACAGCTGGCAAACAAATGAACAAACCCTAAAAACCCCAAAGCCCATCAAGATACTACAGTCTACAGAAATATAAGAGGCTCTGCCATTTACTTACCAGTTGTGTAACCTTGACTTAACCTCTCTGTGCCTCATTTTGCTCATTTGAAAATGGAAAATACTAATGCCAATCTCATAAGATTACTGTGATGACTAAATCAATTAATATGTGAAATGTATTTCAAATGCCTGCCGGATAGTACTATACAAGCATTATATATTATCATAATCTCAAAACGTGTGTGTGTGAAAGTGACATAAAGGAGAGAAGCAGAAAGATACACACAGGGGCATGACGGTATTCATTTTATTATTCTCAAAAACAAATCTTTTATATATTTAATGTTATGAAATCTACGATATATTCATAAATCACTTTGAAGAGAAACACAGAGCAGGTTTGTTAATGGGCCTGGCTAAAAATCCAGGGAGATGAATTAGGAGATTAGTTTATTAAATCCAAAGTGACATAAGAGTGTTGACCATGGTTATTGGGAAAATTTAAAACAAAAACAGGAACGATATTCTGTTTCAACACTATGCTGCCTGTCCTTTCATACCATTATTCCTGATATCACACTTATTTTCCTGAGGCTCTCCACCAGTGAATTGATACATAGCAATCATTCAATAAATGTTAGCTGCTAGTTGTTACTCTTCCAGCTGTTGCTGCAGTAAAAGAATGATTAGAAGAACAATTCAAATCTATCACCTACTGCCATGTTATTCACATGGGAGATTTACATTGTAGCTGCTTCCTACAGACTATCTGTGAATCTACCTGATAAAAAACCCTTGCCTGCTAAAATCATTTCCATTTACTATATCCATGCTGGGTTTATAGATGTTAAATACATAGAAATTGTTACTGTTCACAACCTTGAAATCTCATTATGAGTAGCCTTCTGAGTTCATGTTGTAGTTTTTCTTTTGTTGCCTATTTTATGATCAGCTATCTGTCAAGCTAAAGTGCTTTTTAAACTCTGCTGGAAATGTCAGCCTTATTTCTGACAGGACAGTTAAAGTCTCTAAGCAGAACCATTTCTTATTCACTGATAAATTTAGTCATTTTTGTTTTGAGACATACTGATTTCCAAACCAGACATTTTGATTTAGCTGGTCAAGTTAAGAAAGTGATACTTTGATTTGTAAAGGGTCCTTAATATATTCTCAGTGTACTCTGGATATTCAGTATCCACTTAAAGCTGAACTTAGTATATAAAAATACACATGCTCTCCTATTAAATACTCTATAGGCTTTTTGTCCAGGTTACCTTAAACACTAAGGGTTGGCCACACCCCAGTAACCACTCTCAGCTAGGTGGCCTTGGCAGAGTTCAGCTCAAGTCAGCATTTACAGTTTTCCTTGCTCAGTCTCCAAGTGCTGTTTTGAGAGTGGTGAAAAGCCCTCCTCTCCCAATTATGTTTAATTATTTATTTTTCTCCCAATTAAATTTAATCACAATTCCTATATAATCTCATCCATCTACTTACTGACACTTCTCAATAGTCTAATAGCTTGTCTTATGTCTTCTCTTTTACTGATCTAATTTCTGGATAACTCCAATTGTTTCCTTCCTTGCTTCCTCTTAATCTTCCCCGACCTCTCCACAAACTTGCTACCCTCCTTGTGCTGAAATCCTGAAGATCACTTCTGGCCTCATCAACACAAATTTTAACAACAGTCACCAAAAGCTGAAACTGAGGAAAAGTGTTTTCGCCAAGGTGACTCTGCTTTTAATGTCCCCCTAAACTTTTCCCTGTTAACTTCTATGGTAACATTACCCTGATATTCTCCTGTTTTCTCCCCTCACTATCCCTCTTTTTTCATATTTCAAACTATTTTTACAATTCATCTAACCTAACTCTACCTTCACACTACCTCTGCTCATTTCAAATTATTTCAAGTTTTCTGAAAGCACTTGTCTTCGCATATCGTCCAAAATGCCTGTGGTGCCTTTTTATCCTTTCTTCTCTGTTCCTGGGGCAAGAATTTCCGATTCCTTCATCACCCAGCTAGCTCCATCTTCTCTACCCAAGCACCACTACCCACTCTCACCTAGGTTATTCTAGCAGGGTAGCATTTATTGAACTGTATTGTGTAATAACCTAATTACATGTAGTTTCTATTCAGCGCTTTGCTCCTTCAGAGCAGGGGTTCTCCCCTATTCATCTGTGTAATCCTAGAACCTAAGAGCCAGACACTCAGCATTTGCTAGATGAAGAGATAATGGCTTCCACTTGAGCTTCTTCACAGTCACATTTATAGTCTATCTATTCCCAAGACGACAGGTCCCACTCCAATTCAACAAAATACTAGTGACTGAACAGGTTGGTGGCTCCCGTACAGGCCAATACAATACTGAAGATCAGCTCCCCTTATCGCTTCTCTAAAAGGGCATTTGCACACTGAAGCCTTCCTAATGTGGTGGGAGGTGGAAAGCGCGCGATCGGGGTAGGATGAGCACCGATCTAAGTCACCGCGAGAATGGAACGGGCCACTGCCGGCAAAGGAATCAGGAGAAGCACTCGAAACTGCGTACAACGCAACAGCTGCCAATTAAGCCGACTGGAGCGCCCACCTGGTCTCGGGGAGTTTCCCAGAGGGGCCGTGACACCCCCGTGACCCAGGAGCACTGTTCCCGCAGGCCAGGGTGTAGGCAGTCACCCCAGGCAACATTCTGCACCCTGGGCGGCTAGGTCGAAAGAAGAGAGACGCAAACAGGAGAGACTGGCCCGGCCTGTCTCCACGGAAGGGGGCAGCCTCTGCAGAAGAGCTGTGGGCGCCGAGGTAGCAAGGGGGCGATCTAGGCGACCCCAGCCGCGTCCCAAGATGGGGCGAGAACCGCGGGACCGAGAGCGCTCTGAAGAGTGAGAAAAAGCAGAGGGGCGCCAGGACCGACCCAGGGCCCATTTGAACGTCAGCCGCTTCTTACCGAGAACTGAGAAGCCGAAGTCTCAGAGACCGACGCTGCCGCCATCTTCCCGCCTGCCCAGCAGACCTCCGCAGCCCCGGGACGGTCCGGGTTCGCGTGCTGTTCAAGATTCGCGAGCCGCCCGCCAGGGGCGACCCTAAGCCGAACCCCTGATGGAAGGGGCTGGGGTGCTGGTGCCGGGTCTGGAAACCCCTGCCACACACCCCCCAACAGGGACGCCCACCCTCGGAGTGCACACCGAAAGGGCCACACGTCCTAACGGACGTCCTGACTAGCCAATCAACAAAGCGGACGTCTTCCGGTGGTAGGAGAAGCCGCCTCTTCCCGCGGCGACGTCACAAGGTAGCGCGTCGCGGGGACGGAGCGGGTCGATAACGCCGGGGGCTACCGGGTGGCTCTTGAGGGGTTGCTGCACAGGGGCGGGGCTTCTCGAGGGGGAAGCGTGGGTGAGGGGTTGTACGGTCTCCAGTGGCGATTGAATCGAATGATTGAAATAAAAGGGAATGCGAAGCTCAAAGCACTCCATGACTTCCGTCGGGTTAAACGCCGGAGAGAGCGTGAGTTTGACTCGGGGACGCCTCTCCAGGTGAGGTACTTACCTTTCGGCCAATAACAAATAGAATGAGGAGGGTCTTAAAGATTTGGTCCAATGGCAGCCAAAGGGAAAAAAGAGCAGGGAGAGAGAGTAAACCTTCGTAAACAACTGCCCAATTGGATCGGGAAGCTCCCACCCAAACCTGGGACTGGCTACTAGAAACAGCCGCGACCGGGACCTTTGGGCGGGGTGAGTTTAAAGCAGATTTCGCGCGCTGACAGCGTCGAGCTGTTATTGGCCAGCGACTTCCTCCCTTTGTGGGAGCGCCCTGCATAGCGGGGGTTAAGGGTTGGGCGGAGCGACCAAGTGACGCAGTAGCCTCCCCAGCCAATCAGGGTGGGGAAGGCAGGCCGAGGAGGAAGCGGATCCGCTGCCGCGCAGCTAAACCGCAGCGAACTATCCGCTTCGTCTCCCTCCGCCGCTCTCGGGGCCTAAGCGGGAGCGGCTGGGACGGCGTCACTGGGTGGGCTGGGGCGGAAGTAGAGGCGGAGGGAGACGGCTGCGGCCGCAGGGCCTTGGGCTCTCGCGGCGAGGCTCGGGTGGGCGCGAGGCAGGGGGAGGGGGAGGAGGAGGAGCCCGCGGCCCGGGCGGCGGCGGCGGCGGCGGCGGCATCCGAGTTCCCCGTAGGGCCCCGCCTCGGAGCGGGCGGCAGCGGAGGAGGAGACTGAGGAGCAGGATGGCGGCCTCGGCCCTGTACGCCTGCACCAAGTGCACCCAGCGCTATCCCTTCGAGGAGCTCTCCCAGGGCCAGCAGCTCTGCAAGGTCCGTGGGCGCTGGGTGGCGGGCGGGCGGGGTTTCCTCGGCCGTAGCCCGAGGGAGCTGGGTGCCCGCTGCACTGCAGCCCCTCTCACTTCGCTGGCGCCTTGGGGGTTTGGAGCCCGCGCCTCCTCACCCAAAGACCCCCTTATCCGAAGACCTGGTCATCAGCTGGGAAAGCCCCTGAGAGGAGGACAGAATCCTGCCCTCTTCCAGGCAGCCCAGGAGGGGGCCGGGCCCCAGCAACGTTGAAGGGTCTCAGGGGTGGGGCTGCGTGAGGCAGCCACCTGTCTATGCCGCAGAGACCCCGGGATGGAGATGTTTTCATCTCGGTTTTCTGTCTGGTCTGTCCTCTCCTTCCACCGGGAGGCAGAGGACGGTGTTTGCACTTTCTTGCTAGGAACCTGAAGCCGCAAAGCTGATGGCATCCTTCTTCCCTGTCCAGGAAAGCGAAGCGTCTGGCTTGGGAACAGAATGCTCTGATTTGGAGCTCCTCCCATACCATTAAAGCCGGGATGCTGTCTGTGAGCAACGGTGCAAAATAATAAGTAGTTTCACATTTAACCAATCCTTGGAATCGGCCCTGACAGCTATTTTTAATTTATCTCTTGCGTACCCCCCACATCTAATAAAGACAAAGACACCTAAACCTTCCCTAAGGAATTATGCTGTAATTTGCCACTTGTTTGGTAAATCACTCAATTGTCTACATTGGGGGACAGATTTTATTAATGTTTTAGGCATTCGAATAGGTTGGGTAATAATTTTCCACCAGAAAAGTGAAATTTGGAATTTGAGATGGATACTGACTAATATATTGTCTTATTACAGGAATGTCGGATTGCGCATCCTATTGTAAAATGTACTTACTGCAGATCAGAATTTCAGCAAGAGAGGTTTGTATATTGAACAGTTTTTGATTGTTAAAGACAAAGTATTGTCTGTAAGAAATACTTGAGGGTTGTAATCCCATGTTTATATTGAAGGCTTTTTTAATAAAATGGTTTGGTTTCTCAAATTTTAAGTTGTAAGCCCTTTCTACATGGTAGGAGAGAGAATGTTGACCAAAAATTAATGGGTGTTTTACAGCTAGACTTTATACATGAGGAAGTAAGAAATTATTGCATGGAAAATGTACAGCCTTGCTAACGAAAAGTGCAAATATAAACTGTTACTGTTAAGCTATTAAAAAAAATGGCAGAACATTAGTGCTGACATGGACCTGAGGAGAGGTCTGTAGTGTTAGCAACTATCTTCCAAGGGTGAAATCTAGTAACCTGTTCCCAGTGGAAGAACACCTATTTTTTAATGGAGTGGTTCCTGTTAGAGCCTCAGTACAGGCACAAAAGCTTGAGAGAAGAGCAAATAATTTCTTCACAAGTAGGTGTGAGCCTCATGCTAGTGGACAGCAGCCAGTGGAAGGTGAGATAGGCACTGATGCTGTGCGTAAATAGTGGCAAGTGTGAGGATTTTGGAACTAGATAGGAAATAATAGGATTTTTAAATTTTGTTTCCATTTAACATACACAGCAAAAATGTGTGAAAACATTTAAGTTAATTAAGAGGAGTAAATTTGGATAGTATAGAACCCTAAAAAGATTCTTATGTTTGTATTTTTAAAAAATTTTTGCTCTGTGTTAGAGTAAGCTTTAAGTACCACTAAAGCAAATGGTACACTTTTACTGATAGTGCATTTTGACTACTTGCTTTAGTTCAGCATTGTGCTGCATAAGTTTCATCATCTATATACGATTTCTTTTTCAGCAAAACTAATACAATTTGTAAGAAGTGTGCTCAAAATGTGAAGCAGTTTGGCACTGTAAGTATACCTTATGTTTTCATCTCATTTTGCTACTGGTCAGTTAATGTTTTCACAAAGATGAACCTTTTAAAAAATATGCATTGCTCTGTTCTTAAATATTTCAAAGTACCAAAATATTTCAGGAAAGAAACTTTCTGTAGAGAGTCTAATGGGAAGATAACATTTTAAAAGTCATATTATGTGCATGTTTACATATATTGAATTTCAGTGTGAAATTTATGATTTTATTATTTAAAGAGTCAAATATAGCAAACTCCTGGTTATAGAGAACCTACTTATTTATAAAGTTTACATAATTGTACTTTCCCCCTTCCCCAGAACCTCTGACAGTTTTTGTATAGCGGCACAGTTAAGGTATTTAGTCAGAAAAGTCAAGAAGTTATCCTAGTACAAACTCTTGTATGTGTATTACAGTCATTATTGGTATATTGCAGTCATGATTAGTCAAATTGCTGGCCTTAGGGCTTTCTAAAATCTTGAATTGTCTTCTGAATATCAAAGAAAATCAAGGTATGTTTGTTATAGTTATGTTGAATATGCTTGTGCCAATTTATTTTTAGTGAAAACTTACCTGTTCCTTGCATCATCTGAACCTATATATGACGAAAAGTTGTTAAATGTGTTTTGAATAAATGGGATAGTAATTAAGCTAACAGGGTATTGTTAGTAGAAGTGCATTCCCCCAAATGTTGGATACATGAAACTTTTCTATCAGTGTGTACCTTTGTTTTCATTCTTTGAAACTTTTTTTACATGTAGCTTTTGTATTGTATATGTACTATGCAAATCATAAATACATTTCTCATGATTTTATTTAAGTATTCACTAGAGTAGCAAAAAGTTTAGTGAGTCTAGCAATAAATGTTAGTAAATGCATAGAGACATAGTAAACGTCTTTGACTATGATAGGGTAACATACTTGACAGAAAATTTTTTGCCTATTAGTTTCCTTAATTAGTTCCCAAAATATGTCCTGTACACTGGGTATATTTTGTGCAGCAAAATTTTAATATTTTAAAATGTCTCAATTGAAGAAAATATATATCTGTTTTTCAGCCTAAGCCTTGTCAGTACTGTAACATAATTGCAGCATTTATTGGTACAAAGTGTCAGCGTTGCACAAATTCAGAAAAAAAATATGGACCACCTCAGACTTGTGAACAGTGCAAACAACAATGTGCTTTTGATCGGAAGGAGGAAGGAAGAAGAAAGGTATGTTTTATTTATGTTATGACATCTTCTGGAAATTAAGTAAGACGTAAACAAGTTGGAATTTATTATGGTTAATACATTACTGAAGCTTGATGTATTCTTTAGGTCCCTGAAAGCAGGTGGTTAGATGAAAGTGCAGGAACAGTATGTTTTCTCCTTGTTGGCATCACATGTGGATTCACGTTGGTCAGTTGAGATTACTGTACTTTAAAAAATATTGGTGGTGGCTATTCTGTACTATTTGGTTATCCAACATTTGGTGTGGGAGAATTACTACCTTTAAATCTTTTCAGCTCCTTACCCTTTTGCTGGTTACTTGAAGTCGCTGATGTGAAAAAATACCTGATGGCACTTTTACACGTAGAATTCAAAGTTAGTCATGTGCCTTTTGATTTGGGGCTCCTAGTTTATACCACTGTTTGTTTTTCTCTACCTACAGTGACTTGAAATTATGTGTATGTGTGTGACATTCCTCTGCTGAGCATTCACACAGGCCTCGTGCTGTCAGTTTCAATTGATTTGGAGGATGACTGTCTCTTTGAGGGGCTCCGCCAGGTTCCCCCACAGCAATATATGTACCCTAGCACTTCTCATGTGATCAAATAGAAGATAGAAACTCAGTTTTAGGCTTAATAATTTTGGGAAGAAGTCTCTTTTGCTCCCCGTTGACACGCAAACACTGGCCTCCTCTTGTTTGTGATAGTTATGTTCTGTAAAGTTGCTGTGGTAACAGTTAGTGAACACTGAACTGCTGGTCCTACGGGCAGTACAGGATTAGGTTCCTGCCTCTGATCACAACCTGGTAAATCAGTCGATCAGTACCTAATCTTGTTTTGTGTATGTTTCTGTTTAAAGACACCTTACTTAATATATATTGTTGATAGAGTAAATTGAACTCATAGCAAACAGCACTATATGCCTGAATGAATCTTACCTAGCAGGTGTTTTCCACATAAAGAACATCACAGCCCCCTTATGCTTAGGAACCCTGTACATCACTTTAGCACTACACTTGGGGACCATTTTAACAGTGAAGTCACGAATAATAAGCACAAATGTGAAAAGCATGGTACTAAGTAGACTGTGGCGAGGATACTTGTTTACAGTATGAGAGCTGAAGAAAGGCAGTGGAGCATCACCTTGTTCAACCTCAGCTGGGAACATTTGCGGTCCCTACACAAATTTTTTTGCTATTCTGTGCATGTGGGTGAGTGATCGCAAAAATACTACAAGTTGATTTAGGGGCGGCAGGTAAATTTTAGCTGGTAGGTGGTGAATTTGCAAATACGAAGTCTGCAAATGAGAATCGATTCTGTATGTCATTCAGTCTCTCATTTTTTCTATAAATTAATAGTTTTGCTGTCATGGGAAGTACTTTGTCATTTTAGTAATTACACAGTAATTTAAGAACTTAAGGCTAGTGCTTAGATAACGTTTCTTTGAAGTATACCATCAATTTATGCTTATTTTCTAGTAATAAGAAAACAGGTTTCTCTCTCCAAATTTAAAAATGCCTCAAAACTAATAGAAGTCCATGTATCATCCTTTCTAATTTTATGATCCTCTAAATAAGCATTTTCCCAAGTTTCAGAAAGATCTACTTTTACTTCCATTTTGCAACAGTCTGTGTGTGTGTGGGAGAGAGAGAGTGCGTGCATGCACACCAGCAGTTGAGCAGTTTATCTTACCTGGTTTCACTTATAGCCAGTTACAGATACATTTAATCTAATGTAAATATTTCCTTTTAAAAGGTTGATGGGAAGTTATTATGCTGGCTCTGTACTTTATCATACAAGAGAGTTTTACAGAAGACAAAAGAACAAAGGAAGAGCTTAGGATCCTCACATTCAAATTCATCTTCTTCATCTCTTACTGAGAAAGACCAGCATCATTCAAAACATCATCACCACCATCATCACCATCACCATCGTCACAGCAGTAGCCATCACAAGTAAGTACTTTGAAATCATGTTTTCCAAAGTCCTCCCTGGCATTTTAATGCCAGATTTTGGTGTTTAACTTTTTAAATGCTAGCTATGTGCTTGTCCGGTTTCCATGGTACACGGTAAGCTTCTTGAGTGTCTAGGGCTGCTTCCCCACTTTATTCAGTGTGCAGAATTACATGAGTGTGTTTAACTGTTTACCATAAAGATAGGACATTTAGGGAACTACAATATAAAGTTGTGACCATATAATGAAGTCAGAATACAAGTACATCAGAGTTAATTAATACTTCATTGATTCATGTTATCAAAAGCCTCAATATTCTCTTTTTGTTCAAAGAATTGTTGGGATTTTACTTGTAAAAATTTATTTACCTCAGTTACTATTAACTTGTTGTAGTTAAAACAAATTTAAACCAGTGACTAGGAAATGTATTTTCTATTTTTTGGAGAAAAGATTGTTACACCATCATTTGTGACCATGATGGAAGCATTCTAAACCTTGAAGCTTCCCAAAGTGAAAGAAATCTTTTTGACCAGCAGGACTTAGCTTTTTTAAAAAACAGACAGGAATTCTATTCAAAAATAAACAACTACTTGATTTTTAAATTGCTTTAGGGAGAAAAGTTATATACTAGTAATATCAACCCTTTATGTGTGTAAATTTTTTTTTTTTAAAGTGTGGTTTTAGTCTTCATGGACAAATCAAGAATATTGAAATGCAAATTAGACACAAAAATTAAAAGGAGAAGAAAGGGACATACACACTGATTTTCAGGAGAATTTATTATTATTTCCCAGAGATTTTTTAAAGTTCTAGATAGTTAGAAAATAGTTTCATTTACGGAAAACTGATATCTGCCACAGTTAGGAACACATCATGATATTTGTGGGGTATAATGTAGTTCTGTCTAATTAACAACATTTGATTCTAAATTATAGGCAAGCACATATTAGATTAGATCATGGGCTGTTATTGAGGCACTGAGATTGTTTGCGTCTTTAGCAGTTTTTCCATTTGCCTCACTGTGTTGTGGTGCTTTCTGGATATAGCAGTGGTAGACTGCATAATGACTTCTAATTTGGCTACTCTGAAGAAATCTTGTGGTCTCTATATCACTGTATCCCAAGGATCAAAGGAACATAAATCTTCCTTGTTTTTGCTTCTCGCTTTAGGAAAAAATATGAAAAAGTAACTACCATAATGATAACTGTCAGACCTACTCCTAAGATTCAACTGAAATGTCCCTTTCCCTTGTCCTCTGCAGATAAATTTGTTTTAGCATGATGTGAAAGGACACACTCAGATTATGTTTATAAGGGTCAAGTTTTGTGACAGTAACTTAATCTTTAGAAAGAATGAGAGGTTTCAAAAGTAAAGGGAAAGAGAATGGATTGATTTTTATTTTCCTTTTGGTTATTTAAGAAATACAAATACTATTTTGTATTTGGTGATTAGGCCACCAGTTTGTAGAGGTCTATCTTAAGTTCAGTGGATGAGGATGATTATGAAGAGCTCACATGTGATATATAGTGGTGGGGTGGGAGAGAAAGAAACTCAGGTTAATATGGATGTGAGAATAGCCACCTGAGAAAGCTGAGATTCCAGGTGTTTCTCTTAAGCCATTATTAATGTGATTTTTCTCATTTTGAGGTCTGAATAGTGCTATTAATTCATGTATGATTGTATGCCTTGCTAAGGCTTTTAATGAAATTTGTAAAAGAAACAAAATGGCAACTGAATTCCTCAATAGGGTTGCTGTTCATTGCCACAAGTAGAGAATAACTAAGATTGATAGAATTTATAGCTGCTGTTTCCCCGGCCTGTTATTTATTTATAGCTGATTCTTAAGAACATGGTTAAAAAACTTCTACAGCTAAAACAATAGTAAATTTTATACACACAGGCACACAAACGTACACGTTTCTGTTGTATGTATGCTAGCATGGTACTAAGTGTTTTTACATACATAACTCATTTAATCCTAATATTCCCTATAAGGTATGTGTTATACCCATTTTACAGATGAGGTAACTGAAGCTCAGGGATTTTAAGAACTTGCAAAAGGTCACACAGCCCAGGTTTTAACATCTCTTATATTGTATATACAGTAGACCCTTGAACAACAACAGGTTTGAACTGCATAGGTCCACTTATATACTCAGATTTTTTTTTTCTTACTAAATATTTACCACACTTCTACATGATCTATGGTTCATTGAATCTGTGGATGTGGCACCTCCTATATGGAGGGCTGACTGTAAAATTATGTGCAGATTTTCAACTGCATGGAGGATCAGTGCCCCCAAACCCCCATGTTGTTCAAAGGTCAGCAGTTTGCTTTGTGTCTGGTACACAGGATATACTCCTGCACATGTTGAATGAATAAGCTAGAGGTAAATGAAGGCCAGTGCAAAAGTATAGGAGAAAAGTATGGACAATTCATAGTGAATTATAAAGTGGTTATTAGTATTGTGGCATAATGAAAAAAAAGTAGTACTGTAGTAGTAATTACAACTAAAAGTAAAATCAGTTGTTACTATGAGATTTCCCAGTATTTTCAGCATGACTGCTCTAGAGTACAGCCTTATGAAAGACTGGAGACTTTGGAGAGGATTCTTGGGAAAACTAGGAAAGAAAGAAATTCAGATATTTCCTGGTTCAACTTGACACACTGTTCTGAGCAACTTGAGTTACTGCAAAGGAATCTCCATGTAGGATTATTAGGAAGGCCTTCACTTTAAGATAAAACATCTTCTGTCTAAAATAGTAAGGGTAGCCTAAGAATGATGATTTTCAGACTTTATCATTATAGAACCCTGTTGTGGTTTTCGTGCTCATATACCCTAACCCTTAGTATGATATTAAATTGAATTATGAAAGCCCTGATTAAAAAGAAAATTCAGTACCTGTCATCGTACTTTTCTTAAGATGGTTAGTAGTCATTTGATTAGAATTTAACTTATTAGAATGTGATTTATTCAGCATATGTTAGTTAATTGTGAAAACTTAGTTGATTATGCCTTTCTCAGAACAAAAGAATATAAACATAGATCATTTGATTCCATTGGGGAGAATGCTGTTAAAATGTTGATGTGTTAAATAAATGTTGTTATTAGATGTCATTTGTGTATTTTTCAGAATCAGCAATCTGAGTCCAGAACAAGAGCAGGGACTGTGGAAACAGAGGTAAATATGTTAACATATTTTCTGAACTATTTTGACATGTATTTTTAAAAATGTGATATTCATTTAACTTTGTTACTTTAGGCTTTAAAAAAATTGATGTTCAGTAAAACTTTAGGGGAAGAAGAGTAACTTCATTTGATACCTCTGCCCTTTTTACTCTAATTATTTTTATTAATGTTTGGTTTCAGCCATAAATCCTCTGCAGCAATTCAGAATGAAACTCCAAAGAAAAAGCCCAAATTGGAATCTAAGCCATCTAATGGAGATAGGTAAAAATGAATTCCTTTAGTGCTGTGAAAATTCAACCTAGTTGAGCAGTTATGGCTGATTGCCAGTTATTACTAGGTAAAAGAATAGAAACATGTATCTTCTACATTGACTTCTTTGAGTCACCTAGAAGAGTAAACATAATCAGTTAAAATTTTTAACTTAATTTTGGCAATAAGAAAGTGGCACTGAACGATGTTCTAATTGGGGCATAAATTTGGGTTTCAAAAAAAAATCTGATAGAGAGCATTCTCTTTATCTTAATTGTTCTTCAGTGAAACACAAAACTAATTGTGATAATTGAAATTGACCTGCTTGGAAAATGTTTTTAGATTTTAAAGTATTATGAGAGTGACTTTGTTTTAGTTCATTAGCCAAAAGTTTGCTGATGTTACTGTACAAATTGGCTGCCTATTGCTTTACACTAGAAGTATTGACCCCCTAAAAGCTAATACTGAATTATATTTCTGCAGGTGTATGTAATGTGTGCCATTAGTAAGGTAATTTGCCAGTTGCATCCATTTCTGTCAGGTACATATTTTTTTGCATTAGCCTTAAGGATGTTTGTGGAATTGTCTAATTTATGCAATTTGAACACCTGCTAATTTTCTTTCTACTTCATTTAACTGTGTTTTACTTTTTTCTTTTTAGTAGCTCTATAAATCAGTCAGCAGATAGTGGGGGAACAGACAATTTTGTCCTTATAAGTCAACTGAAAGAAGAAGTGATGTCACTTAAACGTCTCTTACAACAGAGAGACCAGACCATTTTAGAAAAAGATAAAAAGGTATGTGCATGGTTCACTGAAGCCTGTTAAGATTTACATCTTGACTCTTGCTTGATAATTGCAAGTTTTGTTAGACTTTCTTTAGTAACTTGTTAATGTGTGTGGTTCATGATTCTTTTAAGACACAGAAGCCCAAATTGGAACCTAAGCCATCTAATGCTGATATGAAAAAATATTTCACAATTTTAATTCTAAGAATTGAGAGCTAATTAGAATTCTAATAATATCTGAACATCAGTGTTCAGTAAGTCTGTAATCTAAAATTAGGTCTGATGTCTTAACTTGAAAATGAGATGTAAATGGAATGTCAGTTCTTTTGATATAAGAAAGTAATTGAATGTAGTCTTTGATATACCAATTATGTATTTATTTCAATCAAGATCAAATAAATGGTGAAAATTAATGCCGTGGAAATTTCCTATGTGCTAGTGATTAACAAAAGGTATCTAAAATAGGAAGTAAGTGTACTTATTGGGACTTTATCAGTTAGATAAAGAGGTATATCAAATATGTTATCTGTTTAGTGAAAAGTTCTAATGCTTTCTGTGTGTACTTGAGCAGAATTTTACCTCTTTGGGCCTCAATTTTCTCATTTTAAAAATGAGAGTATTAATACCATCTCATGGGATGATGGTTATGATTAAATGAAAATGTAAAGTGCTTTCTTATAGCTTCTGGCACATGTAAGTGCTCATAGCTGCTGTTGCTGGGGTTTGGTCATCTTTGAGGGTAGAACCTGCTTCTGTACTTGTCTTATGGTCCTAGACTCTCTGGTTTGACCTATTTCAAACATATCATTGCAATAGGAGAACATTTAAAACATTCTTTTTAAAGTTATAAACATGACGTGATTATGAATATGTAGTATGTACCTATCTCTGAGTATCCATAGTAGTGCTTGATTCTGAGTTGGCTTTTACTTCTGGCATTCATATAAAAAAATGTAAATTTTACGTTACATTTCCCCACCTTGATGGTTAATGGATTTAAATTTATCTTAATACATTTGTACCTTATCTTTAGCAAATTCAAGATATGAAATTTAGGATTGACATAAGATAAAAATAGGATAGTTATGAGTGCCTTATTTTTTTATGATTCTTTTTGCTTAACAACAGAATATTTAAATTAGCTTTAACGGACATTTATTTTACACACAAAATTTTAGAAACGTTTCTATTACACAAAGAGAGGTCTATCTATACTAACCTAGATAAAAGTTGAATAAAATGGTAGGTTTACTATAAAATAGCAATGATTCCAAAACCAAGTGGTAATGAATTGTGGATTTCACAAAATAGAAATTCTAGATAAGTTACAAAACTCAGGAAACTATTGTTAACATTCTCCACTTTTATAATGAATTGTAAGTTTATTGTGAAAAATATTTAAAATGATGTGTATTTGTGTATATATACATATATACACACATATATACATATCTGTGTATATTTTTTAATCTTTCAGTTAACTGAACTTAAGGCAGACTTTCAGTACCAAGAGTCAAACTTGAGAACAAAGATGAACAGTATGGAAAAAGCTCACAAAGAAACCGTGGAGCAACTCCAGGTAAATGAGATTATGTAAACTGTTAGGCAAGGAGGCTAAACTTGGTTAATAGTATTCTTTCTCTTAGACTGGTATTGGTATCCCTACTTTATGCATATCTAGAGCATTTTCAGCTTTGATTTTGACTTTTTAATACCTTTTAATCCTGCTCCCATTAAAAGTTACTGCTTGAAATCACTTGATAGGGGATTCAGTAGATTAATTCTGAAAACTTTTGCCTAAAATTCAAATGGGGTTTTCAGAAGAGGATATCACTGAAATATGTTCAATTGATTGTCAGGTGAAAAGCAAAAAATTAAAAATAAGATTCATGAAACTAAGGTGAAACTAACATCTTCAGTATGTTGTGCAATTATTGTTCCTGTTTCCTCCCAGACAGTGGGAGGGGAGGTGGGAGTACAAAACCAATTTACAGGACCTTGAGTGGAGGAAATTAATGCTATGTGCAGAGATGCAAGGCCAAAGAGTGCACTTTAACCTTTGTGCTATGATTTTTAAAGTGCCACATAGGGTTCTGCTGTATCCACAGCAGGGAGCCTCTAAGGACGTAGGGGAGCCTCTAAGGACGTAGGTCAGCCTCAGAGTTCTGCAGAGTATACTCAGTAGGGTTTCCGTATGCAGAACAACTGAATGGTGATGCCAAGAGTCACCGCAATGACCAAGAGGGTGGTTTGTGAGGTTTGGCACGCAGAGATGGGAAGCGTCCAACAGAGATACAGGTCATTCCCTTATTAAAGCTTTTTTTCACCTAGGTTTCATAAATTTAGAAATCAGACCATACTAAGTTAATTACGTTCTATTGATTTATACATTCTGACATTTGTAGAATTAAGTCTTAAAAGCATAGAAGATGGCAGCACACAGACTTCAGGTTCTTGATGGAAGAGTGCAGCTTGGGAAGGGAGGAATTAATATTGCCTCCCCCCCCCCCTTTTTTTCACATTGTAACATTGTAACATCAAGGGATATTTGTTATTCCTGTCTCTTGGTTTTGTGTTCTTCATACTTTGAAAATAGCTTAAATTGAGTAAGATTGTAAAGTGGATTTAGGGACCTGTTGAAATTCTAGGTCCAAGTTGCCTACTCCTAATGTTGATCTTACTGTTACAAAGAGAAACTTTCATAGAACCTGACACATAGTAGGCATTCAAATAATTTGTTGAATGAGTGATGATTTATGGAACTGTTCTGAGAGATTGCCCATTTTATATACTCGGCTTCTTGTACATTATTTTTTCTCATCCACCAGCGAGTAGTAGTTCCCATTTTACTCATTCAGTTATTAGTGCTGAATGATTACTGAAAACAAAATCTTCTGCATGATGATCTCTGGTTTAATGTAATGTAGTCAAAACATGAATAAATCTAGAATGACATGACAGAAAACCTGTGAGCAGTACTTAAATATGATAAAACTTAGTACTTCTCACTGTTCAAAAGAGCAATTTGTTGTTTCATTTTGTAGTAGTAAGCACAGGGGAACCTCTCTTTGACATCTCAGCCTGATTGCTATCTTAAGCCCACCTCTTCTTGGTTGGTAGCTGAGGTTTCATATAATAGAATAGTAACTAATAATTATGTAGAAGTATGCATTTTCAACATAATTTTACATAGGCTGTCTTATGTGCTCCTTCAGTAACTTTGAGTTATGTGGTATCCTCATTTTACAGATGAAACTGTGGTCACGTAGTCAGTCAGAAGTGACATAGAAACTGTATCTTCTGACTCAGGTTTAACTATACTTTCTTCTGTTCTACACTGGCTCCCACCTCAGGTTCCTCAGGTTTTGTACTTCATCCTCCGTGTCAGACCACTTCCCTTTATCATTTGTATTATTACTGGTGACATTCTGTCACAGTTAACTTTTAACCCTGCTCCCTTTTGCAACCATGTACTAGTAAGGTTCTCTACCTAAGTGCGTAAACATAGTGAACTGTTTTTCTTATCTTTTTGTGATAAGAAAGTGAACACTGACGCAGAAAATTTACCTTGTTCTGATTGCTCTCAAAACATTTGAAACTACCAATCCTGAAAAATAAGCAGTAAGCATCACAAGAAAAACATTGTCCAAAAGACCAAAAAACAACAACGACAACAACAAAAAAACCCACAACAAAACCCAGCCAACCAAACAAAAAAACCAAATTGTCTAAAATATCAAGAATACCAAAAAAATATATACCTTCGTTTAGGAGATAAATTGAAAAGAGGGAAAGGGAACTAACATTTTAGTGCCTGCTATATACCAGCCACTGTATTAGGCTAAGTGTTTTGTATATTTGATTAGTTCTTTCAACTCCTGTTGAGGTAGACAGTGAAGTTTCTGTTTTACATATGAGAAAATAGACTCTGAGTTACATAAAGAGAAGTGGCAGAGCCAGAATTCAAAGCATGATCTGTGATTCTTAATATACATATTCTTTTCTTTAGGCCAGCATTTCTTTCCCTTCCTTCCTTCCTTCCTTCCTTCCTTCCTTCCTTCCTTCCTTCCTTTCTCTTTCCTCTCTTTCTTTCTTCTCTCTCTTTCTTTCTTTCTTTCTTTCTTTCTTTCTTTCTTTCTTTCTTTCTTTCTTTCTTTCTTTCTCTCTCTCTCTCTCTCTCTCTCTCTCTCTATTTCTTTTTCTTCCTCTCTTTCTAATATTTATTTACCTATTTTTTGGCTGCATCAGGTCTTAGTTGTGGTATGTGGGATCTTTTGTTGCAGTGCACAGGCTTTTCATTGCGGTGCGCTGGCTTCTCTCTAGCTGTGACTCGTGGGCTCCAGAGTGCACGGGCTCATTAGTTGCAGCTCAGGCTCTCTAGTTGTGGTGTGTGGGCTCAGTAGTTGCAGTGCATGGGCTTAATTGCCTCACAGCATGTGTCATCTTAGTTTCCCAACCAGGGATCGAATGGGTGTTCCCTGCATTGTAAGATGGATTCTTAACCACTGGACCACCAGAGAAGTCCCTAGGCCAGCATTTCCAAACATTTTTAACTTAACTTGCTTAAGAGTTCTTAAATAATTGATTTTTGCATGATGCATAATAAAGAAGTAATATTGGGATAAAAATTTTTAATGCATATATATTAAATATTACTATAAAATATATTTTAAAGGTACTGAAATAAGAATGAGACAGATTTGGACTTGTCTCCATTTAACAACTGATTTACTGTTTATTTTTCTTAAAGGCTTTTTTCTTACATAAATTATCAGCACATAAATTTACTAGTGACCTGATTAGGAGACTGAATATATACATGCAGATTGAAAATTAGCTGCTAAAGAATTAAAAGGAAAAACTTCTTTCAATACCTAAGGTTTGAGTTCTTGTATTTCATACTTAGAATATGAAAATTATAAACTTGTTAATTTTTTTGTTTACTTCTTGATGAATGAGGAAAGATAGTTTGAAAATTAACTTTTTAATGATTTGCTATGTCAGTGTAAACACTTGTATAACTTACAGATCTGACAGAGATCACTTTGAGGCAAGTTTGCAGACATTTCCCTTTTTTCCCTTCATTAATTTGTATTTTAAAATTTCTGTTTCCCAAGATTCCTTTTTTTAAGCTAGTGAGTCTATAATAGTTATAAATTAAATAATATATACAAACAGTGAAAAGAAAACAACTTATAACTACCGTGTTTACGAGGACTGGTCAGCTGAGTGATACACCAGTTGACAATGAGTGTGCGCACTGACTGCCATTAGCTGCCAGGCATTCTCATTGATTTGTCCGCTGAGTTTCTCAAACTATTTAGTTTTAAAGGGAAAATAAAAATCCTTTTAAATTCTTGATGGTTTTCCAAATTTGAAATAGAATTTGAAATTAAAGCTTTTAATTACCACCTTAATTATTTAATAATCGTGGAATGGAGAAATGCTATTAATCATGCAGTTGAACATTAAAAAATGATTTGACTTGCAAATGTAAGATAACTAGGATATTTGCATTTTGGAGGTCATGGGTATTAATTAGAGAGCATTTGGTTGGAGAAAGGTGGGGGAGTGGAAATACAAAGGCTGGGAAAAGTTTATATGCCATGAAACTGCTTTAAGATGGTGCACTGAGAAGGCAGAGTGCCATAAAAAGGCTAAAATTAGAGTAGAAGATAAAGTACTGAGATTAAAAAAGTCTAAATAATAAAAAAATCTTGAGACCTGTGAAGGAAAATGGTTTTCAAGCATAAACCAGAGGATATCTTCTGAAATTTTATTTTTAGGGCAGTGCTCAAGTTCCAAAGTGTTGTCAACATTCTCCCTATTTGGGATCAAAAACTCGAAAAGCATTTGTGCATTAATGTATTTGTGTATATGGAGGGTCCTTTATTATTAACATTTCCACAGTTAAGAGATTACATAGGGAGATAGATGTAATCAAAATTTTGAAAATATTCACTGAATGCCCCCATTTATACCTTCCACCTCACTAAACACTACCGTCATAGCACATTGGCTTGAGGACAGTGTCTTTGTCAGTGGTGGATGGAACATTTGAATGATGTGCAAATTCAGTTCAGATTGATGGCAAAATGAAATCTTGAATCTTTGAATTTTCAGCCTTTCGTGAAACTGAAAACAGTGATGATGTGTAACTGCTCAAGTTACATCAAAGCCAATACCAAATAACTGTGTGCCAATTACAGGAACAACAACAAAAAAAGTTCAGAAAGGGTGGTTCTGATGGGTGCTTCAAAAAAAGTTTTTTTAATATCGTTAAGAGAGTAGTCCCTTTAACACCAAGTGGAGAAAGTGGGTTGGAGGAGAGGGATGAATTGGGAGATTAGGATTGCCATATATACATTACTAATAAGAAAAAAAAATCAAATTGTACACTTTAAATATATGTAGTTTATTGTATGTCAGTTGCATCTCAATAAAAGTTCTTAAAGAAAAGAAAAAAGAATAAAAAAAGAGAGTAGTCCCTTTGGCAAAGTGATAAAGTCTGAATACTTTTTCAAAAAGGATCTCTTATGCTTTTTCTATAAATAGGTAGACATCAAAATGAAAGACTTTGTACAGTTTGTCTGGAAACAGTCCTCTCAAATTATCGCTTGAGTTAAAAAACAATGCTTATATTCATAGTTTTTGGGTTTTTTTTTTTCTTTTTAAAGGATTCTAAGCTGAACATTTTTCAGCTTTTTTAAAAAAAATTAATTCATTTATTGGCTGTGTTGGGTCTTCGTTGCTGCACACGGGCTTTCTCTAATTGTGGTGAGTGGGGGCTGTGCTTCGTTGTGGTGTTCAGGCTCTTCATTGCCATGGCTTCTCTTGTTGTGGAGCACAGGCTCCAGGTACACAGACTTCAGTAGTTGCAGCACACAGGCTCAATGATTGTGGCTCATGGGCTCTAGAGCACAGGCTCAGTAGTTGTGGCGCATGGGCTTAGTTGCTCCGAGGCCTGTGGGATCTTCCTGGAGCAGGGATCAAACCAATGTCCCCTGCATTGGCAGGTGGATTCTTAACCACTGTGCCCCCTAGGAAGTCCCTCTATGGTTTTTGTTTTATGTAAAAAGTATTTTTCCCTATTTAAAATTTTGACCCTCTTTTAAATGGATTCACTTTAAGTTGCCTTTTTTGTAACCAGTTATATCTTTGGACAACAATTACATTAACATTGACATTCACAAAGGGGTCTAATAAACCAATCTAGAATTTTTCTTCTACATATCCAACATTAAAGAGATGAATGTAAATATATTACCTCTTTCATTTATTCTGTTAGTGTTTCAATGAAAAATTTTAAGTAGTAATCTTCAGCATGACTTAATATTTGAAACATTTTTAATCATAAATGTTTTTGTCTCCCACAGGCCAAAAACAGAGAACTACTCAAACAGGTTGCAGCATTGTCAAAGGGTAAAAAGTTTGACAAAAGTGGAAGCATATTAACATCCCCTTGAGAAAGTGGTTATTCATTAGTTTCTGCTGAAAATGTAAAATTTGAAAAAAAATTCTGTGAAGCCCTTAAATTCTGTGTAGTGGAAAAATATTTTTGCACACCAAATGAATTGGCGTGTTTCCTATTCACTTTTGTAACTGATATACAGCATTTTTTTAAGTTGTAAAACATTCAAATTAAACTTCAACTGGTTTGAAGTAACTTTTTAATTGTTTGATATCCAGGAGATTTTTTGCCAGCAATAGTATTAAACAGTTGTAAAGGAGTGCATGAGTAGTGCTCTTTATAAAATGCAACATGCAATAATAGAGTAGGTATGGTTTTCAGAAGTCAGAGCAGCAGGGCTTTTTGTTTTGTTTTTTTGTTTTACACTATGCTGATTTCATATAAACAGTTTTCAATTTAGAAATACAAAAACTTTTAAACAAGAAAAATTGTGAACACTGGTTTTTTGGTAATTGTGTTTTTACTTTTCATCAACATGAATTTAGGAGCGAATCATGGTGCTTTTATTAAATGGACTTCAGAGTATATGTAAATATGTTTTTAAAAGTTACATTGTTAACATTAGTTAGTAAACTAGTATTTTCATTATTGGTATAGGAATTAATGTTTATTGTACAGTATCCAAGGTAAATGTGTTTGTTTTGTAAAAACTACTGTAGATTTTTACTTACAAGTGCCTTTTTGCCACCTAATGTTTTTATTTATAGGAATGCTGATGTTTTGTACATAGTTTGTTTTAAAATCATGTTTAATAAATGTTTGTATATGAATGCATATGTACAGAAGCCTATTTCAAAAGGAAATCAAAGTTGCTAGTAAAATGTTTGAGGTTGCATTAAGAACTGATAATCCACCTAGACTTTAGATGATTTTATGATTTCTGTGTGATATGGGAAACTGTTGGTCATTGAATTCACTGAATTATTATGTCAAAATACTTCTCAAAAGATTTAATTTTAAATTACTTCTGTTAGAATAATTTTATTTTTTATGTCATATGGCTTCATGTTCATATTATGTGTTACATGTTTTATTTTTCTTTTATTAAAATTTTTAAAAATTAATAATTTTTCTGCAGTGGTCCATATATTTGCTTTCCCTATATTATGTGGTTATCTAAGTTAATATTTATATACACCATACTTAATTTGTAAGTTTAAAGCAAATCTGGAAAAAATTAAGTATCTTTTAAATCAATCTGTGATTATCTGAATAAATTGGAATCTACTGTAAGATTCAGGCACTATTTATAAGAAAATTATATCAGAGTCTTTAAAATTGTCTATGAAAGGTTAAGGTAGGGTGGGATAGATTAGGAGAAGTTATTGACTTATTATGTTCTCATCCAGTGGTTTTCAGCCTGTAATAGAATTGATCTTCTACTTAGTAAATGCCAGTTCAGACTTTCAGTTCAGTTTTAAAGCATCAAGCATTGCTAGATACATACTGTATAGAGTAGAAGACTTCTCTTAGGAATTTATGGGCAAGGGTAAATTTGTTTCAACTAAACTTTTAAAATTTTATCAGTTTTGAAGATTTGTTGTTAAACAAGCATTGATTATGAATGTCCTATCAAAGATCCTCTTTCCTTGGAACACAGGATGATTGTAATAATTTTTAGCATTATTCATGTTTCAGTAGATTATTCCTGTAGTGATTCATTATAAACAGATATCAAATAATTCTTTGTCCAGTTCAAAAACATAATGTAGGATAATTTTCAAGCGATAGTAAAATACTGAATCAGCCAGACTTGGAAAAGTTAAACCAGTGTATTTTTATGAAATCTTCATATAATAATCTTCCTAAATTTAGTATTCTCAACAAGAACAGTTAATGCCTTCTTAACACAGATTTTAGTGTTTTCAGGATTTGCTAAATTCATAATACAGTCATTACCTTTCTTTGAAATTTATAATGTTTGTATTCTGATTTCATAGCCATTTATCAATCCACAGTGGTCATTATGGTTTTAAACTGTGTAATAGTTCTTATACCTTGTTGGAGCTGCTACAAAAGAAAGGTGCCCCTTCCCCGTTTTTTTAGGTAAAAGATTAAAAATTGAAATCAGTCTAAGTAATTAAGCTTTGTAAATTCGGAGGCTAAAACCTTTTAGGGGCTTCACAGTATTTAGTCCTAATTAAATGCCCTCTCTTTATTCCATGACCTGGTTTTATAACTTATATTGCAATTGTATAAACTAGTAATTGAGTCCCAGTCCTGAATCTGTAGTGTATTGACATAATGACCTGATACCCTCTCAACGTGGACCTGTAAGGAGATACTATGGTGTGCTGTATTGTGCTTCTTAGCCTGTTTTCAGCTATTGATTAGCATTTACCAGTGAGGATCATTTTGGCTCCAGTTATTTATGTATTAATAGCCTGTGAATATTGCAGTCCTTTTTAGATTGTATTGGTCTAAATATGCATTCTGCAGTGAACCTGTTAAGCCGTTCACATGTATAGACTATTGAAATACTGTACCTGTACACATTTGACTGTTGACATTTTGTACTTTTTTCTAAATCCAATATTTCACAATAAAAACTTGTCAAAAGTTTTGTATTGGTTTCCTATTGCTGCTGTAACAACTTACCATAAATTTAGTGGCTTAAAACAGCACAGATCAGTTCTCTTACAGTACTGGAGGCCAGAAGTCCAGAATCAGTGTCACTGGGCTCAAGTCAAGGTGCTGGAAAGTCTGGTTCCTTCTGGAGGCTCTAAGGGAGTAACTGTCTTCTTGCCTTTTCCACCTTCTGGAGCTGCATTCCTTGCATTCTGTGGTTCTTTGCCCCTTGCTCCATCTTCAGAGCCAAAAGTATAGCATCTTCCAGTGTCTGCCTCTGTCGTCATATGGTCTCTCTGGTCATAGTGTCTCCCTCTGTTCCCGTTTATAGGGACATTGTCGGGAGCACCGGGATAATCAGGATAGTCTCCCTGTCTCAAGTCCTTGATTACATCTACATACCCCCTTTTGTCACATAAGGTAACATAGCATTTATATGTTTATATGTTCCAGGGATTAGGACTTAGACATCTCGGGGGACTATTACAGAGCCTACCATAAGCTTCACCTTCATTTTCCCAGTACAAGACTCTAAAACAATAGATTTGAAAGAATTGACTCAGGACAAACAAATATAATTTTCCTATCTGTTAAGACTGCCTTCAAAAAGTAGTTATTTTCCTGAAAAAAAATTATATAAATTTTCATTGTACTATTTCAAAGCAACAATAGGTAAATCAAGCTATATGTAGTTAAGACGTTTTTGCAAATGTTTGAGCCATTCTAGACTGATAGGATAAGAGTTGAAGACATGACTTTAATTTATAGCCTCGGGAAGACAATATACATGAAAAAATATCTGGAACTTAACTCTAGTATTATTAAATGCAATGAAAGCTTATAGCTCTTAGCAAGGGCATTCCCAGAATTGTGGGAAATGTTAGTCTGTATCATTGTTTTCTCAAACTTGAGCCTGAGTCAGTGAGGGGCAGGGTGGGGAGGCTTGTTAAGCATGTGTTGCTGGGCCTCAGCCCCAGTTTCTTGAGTCCATAGCTCTGGGGTGGGGCCCTAAAATATGCATTTAAAACTCACAGGTAATGCTGATACTTCTGGCTCAAGTAGTAAATCAAGCTATATGTAGTTAAGAAATTAAAGAAAAAGAAAAGCATGAGGTTTGAGGGACAATGAGTGGAAGACATTAGGAGAAGAATGGGAGAATAAACTTGGAAAAGTTTTTGGAGATGCATTTTAAAAGCACTTTTGGTAGTCTCCGCTAGAGTTTTGAAAAGGAAGTGATGTAAGACCAGATTTTCACACTTTAAGAATAACTGTAGGAATCATTTTCTCCAACTGCTTTATTTCATAGCCAAAGAAATGGAGTAGGAGAGGGCAAACGACTTAAGTATTGACTTTTATTAACGTTCTGACATTTCCTAAAAATAATTTATGGTAGCTTGATTTAAGTGACTTGTACCTAGCCAGTTTGCCACACAAATGAAGGTTTAAGGAGGAATGTGTGTGGTCATATCAGACATAGCTAAGAAGTTGAGGATAGTGAGAAAAGTCAGTTGGGTGCAACAAGCTTATGCCTTGACATATATGGCACAGAATTAGTTTTTTTAATTGACAAGGACATGGTAGATGTTTCAAGCCCAGTGCTTTCTCTCTCATCTTTAATGTGATATGATTGCCTTTGACATATGTAGTGCTACTCACTACTTTTCAAGCAACACATAGTCTGAAAAGTTGTATGATCTGAGGGTTGAAAACTGTATCTTGACTAAAATGACTTATTTCCAAAATAGAGAAGAAAAGACCAACAATCCTATAGAAAACTAGGTCAGAGAAATGAGTAGACCATTCATAGGAAAAATGCACATGGTTCTTAACCATGTGAAAAGATGCTCAACCTCACTCGTAATAAAAAAATGAAAATTAAAAGTATATGGAGTTACAATTTCTCACCTATAGGTTTGCAATATTCCAAATCTGACAACATACTTTGTTGACAAAGTTGTGGGGAAACACTCTCCTACATTCCTGTTGGTCATTGCAAAACAGTCTCTATGGAGGTAAAGTTTAATAACTAGCAAAATTACATGTGCAGTTATGCTTTGACCTAGCAGTCCAATTTCAAAAATCTACCCCCAAAACACACAAAAATGAACATGTGTGTGTGTGTGTGTGTGTGTGTATTTTTTTTTTTTGCCCCCAAAGGATTGGTTAAAAAGCTGCTATGTCCATATAATGGATATACTGTAGCTATAAAAATAACTCTGTTACTTCTCTAGGATTCATTGTTAATTGAGAGAAGCAAATTAGAGGAAAGTGTTATAGCATATTACTATTTAAGAAGCATAGGGCTGTACAGCACCCCTCCCACACACACAAGTATCTGCTTATATTTTTAAAAAATCAAAGGTTTAACCACAATTTTAAAAAAATGGTTACCAATAAGGGACAGGGGAAAGAATACATTGGAAGGGACAATGTTGGAAGCTAGAATTCTTTGAATAGTCCATGTTTTGTTGATATAACTTTGGAGTCATTTATATATTTTTACAAAGTTATAAAATAAAACAATAAAAGAGAAAAAACTGAAATTAAATGTACCTAAATATATAGCCAGTTGGTACCACAACCACATAGATAACTATGCTAGTTGCTATAAAATGCAATAATTTGTACCTCCCTGGTGGGATATATGCTAAAGTAAAAAAAGAACTGCAAAATCATCCTACACTGCTGACAATCATATTGTTGGTGACTGTCAGCATTCTGAGATTACTGTGTGGGACAAAACATTGTGGAATAAGGCAAGTGAATAATAATGTGATTTTCTAATTCTGTCATTCCATTCATTGTTTAGGACTAGGATTCTTGGCTAACGAGAAAGGAGGTATAAATATAAGCTTAGTGAAATCTGTATAGCCCTGTTTTTAATTAGAATTATCAGCATAAACTCAAGTTACTTTAAGAAGAAATAGACATATTTAGTAGGAAAAGTATATAATGAGCCTGCAAATCTTGTCAGGTCAGGTAGCAAGGAAGATATAGTATGCTCTCAAAAGACTCATGGACCAGTTGGAAGATAGCACAATTTGAATCATCAATATAGAAAATAATATCTATAGTGGGTGGAAACATTGAATGTGTTTAAATACATGAGTTCAAAATGATCCTAAATAAAGAGACAAACACACTATACAAAAACCAAAGCACTAATTGCTCATCATTGGAGGATGCTAGCGAGCTGACTCATTATTCTGAAAACTGGTAAACAGAATTCAATATTTCCTACAGTTCCCATGCAAATTCTGGGTAGGCAATTAGTAAATAAGGGACACTTTTTCTTAAAAAAAAAAAAAAAAAGAAAGAAATTCCATTTAATGAGTGAAAAGGAATGATGGAATTACAATATCATCATTTTGAAACTTCCAATGAATTAATGGAGATAATAAGCATTAGTCATGCTATTGGTCAGCTGCAAAAAATACACAAAGAGACTCATTCTTAGCATCACATCGTTTCTGAGGGAGAAGCACACTACTACCCATAGGGTAGTTTTGCCAAAAAGAATCAAACCTAAATCTGATAAAGCATCTACCAATTTACTGGAACGAGAACATCATATTATGTTGAATGACACCGAAGGGATGCAATTGACACAATTGTTTCTTAAATAATTTGCAAGGAGAAAAATGTAAGGGAGTTGGAGGGAAATACACAAGGTGAGAGGTACTTAGAAGATGTCAACCAATCACAGTATGTGGACCTGATTTGGATCTTGAATCAAATAAACTTAAAAACTGAAAAAATTTTTTTTAACATTTATGACACAACTGGAAATTTGAATACTGACTAGTTATTTAATAATAGTAAGGAAATACTGTTAACTTTTTAGGTGTGATTAATGGCTTTATTGCAGCTATGTTTAAGACATCTACTAAAATACTTACTATGAAATGACATGCTGTTTGGTATTTGATTCAGAATAATAGAGGGAGGGAGGTGAGTGGAAATATAAATGAAACAGGATTGAATGTAGCTGTTAATTATTGGAACTGAGTAATTGGTATATGGCAGTTTATTATACTCTTCAGGTCAACTTTAGTGTAAGTTGTTTTCTTTTCATAATAAACAATACCACCACCACTACCACCACTATAAACCCCACTGAATTATGGCTCACCTTAAACAATACATCTTCATTGAAAAAATTAGGCACAATTACCAAAAAAGAGTAGAAATAAGGAAAAAAAGACCACCCACAATTCTACCACCTGGGACATTCATGTTTCTGTTTTGTACATTTTCTTCTAGCATTATCTGTGTGTAAGGGCTATGATCATGTTACAATGTAATTTTGATTCCTGTTTTCATCCTTCTTTTCTCCCCTTACCTCCATGACAAAAGTAACTCCTATATTATAAAAAACCATTTGTAGTAATCTCATAGCCATACATGTAAGGCAGTAGAGACTAGTATTTAAGACCACTATTTTTGGAGTTAAATCTGGTTTCAAAGGCAGCTCTGCCATTTATTAACTGGAAGTTTTGGGGGTATATTTATGAACATCCCTGAGTCTCAGTTTCCTCATTTGTCATTAACAATTTATAGGGTTGTTACTGACAGTTAAGTAAGATAAAGTATTAATATACAAAGCACATTACATAATCTCTGGCACACAGTCAACATACCATGTGACTAGGCAATTGTTTACTTACTCAACTAAAGTTTTTTAAAGATAACAGGCTAACTGTGCCTTTTCAGTTTTCCAGCATGTCTTTTGATGTATCTGATGACAACAGACTATTAGGGTTGATTAATGGTTTCATAGTTTTTAACCATGGAACTAATTTTCTTTTATCAAGTAAAATCTTATCAGGAGTCCCAATATGTAAAACAAATAAAAGCTAAGACACTTTGGTTGAAGTCAAGGCAAGGATGGAGCCCCTTTCATTGTAGGATCCAGTACAGCAGATGTTGATGGCTGCACATCCTAGATGATGCCACACAATCTAAATATCTTAGTCATTTGCATTATGTCTGAGTTACTGCTGATTTCGAATTAACTGAAAATCTCAATGACTGTCACCTTATTGTACAGGTATTTTCACTTCAGAGGAGTGAATTTCTTATTAACTTATAAACATCTATTATGTACTATTGAAACAGAGCAGGACACTATGGTCCTTGCCCCCCAAGCCCCCTGTCCTCAGCCAGCCTTTCGTCTGTGGAAAAGTTTTAGCCAAAGAGTAAGTTTAATCAGAGAAGTGAGAAAATGCAGAAGCAAAGGAAAACAGTCAAGGGAGACCAAATAATAATAGTTTAGTCATGAAGCATAGTCAAGGACCTTTGGTTCCTTCTCAAGCGCTATAGACAATATTCTGAGCCATATCCTTTGAGCTGTTTTATAGACACTGAAACTTCCACCAGGTGGAAGAAGTTAACTACATGGTGACCAGGCTGTAGCCATGATGTAAGCTGCTACAATTCCGAGAATTGGCCTCAAAGAAATGGAAACAAATCTACCCTGGAACTGCAGATTAACTGTACCTAAAACAATCAAGATGACGCTGGTCAGACCACCAATGACAAATTTCAAGATGACTGTCAGAACTGACTGTATTGTTTCTGATGTAGCCCCCTCCCTCTGTCTGTAAAAGCTCTTGCCCCCTGATTGTTGAGGGGGGGGCTTTGGACAGACATCCGCCCCCCCCCCTCCCCCGCCCTGGGGGTTGCCAGCATCCAAAATAAAGCAAACTTTCACTTCCACCAACCTGGCCTCTTTATCGGCTTTTGAGCAGCAATCAGTCGGACCCCACTTTCGGTTACACTATGTGCCAGTGACCGTGCCAGTTGCTACAAAGATGCAAAGCTAGATCTACATTCTCAGGAGCTCACAATCTAGAAGAAACAGCCAGGTAATTAAGTTCTTGCAGAAAGTATGATATATATTACAGATATTCATGAATGATAACATTAAGAAGGGGAGTTACTAAGATAAAACCATTTTCTTAAAGAAAAAACTACATGCAAAACACATGACTTCCAGAACATCACACTTGCCTGTTTAACCTTTCTTGCTGCTTCTCAGTTTCTTTTGCTGGTTCCTTCTTCCTTTCTTCTTCTTCCTCTTTTTTTTGTTATTATTATTTATTTGGTTGCACCTGGTCTTATTTGCAGTAGGCAGGCTCCTTAGTTGTAGCTCACTAACTCCTTAGTTGTAGTATGTGAACTCTCAGTTGCAGCATGCATGTGGGATCTAGTTCCCTGACCAGGAATTGAACCCCGGGCCCACTGCACTGGGAGTATGGAGTCTTAGTTACTGCACCACTAGGGAAGTCCCTGCTAGTTCCATCATATACCCTTACATCGAATGGTTAGAGTTGCTCAGGGCCCAGTCCTTGTATCCTTCTATGTATATACTTTTTCATAAATATATTACTTATACTTTTTTCATTTCTTAAATAAGCTCATTAAATATCATATATAATATTATCTGTAAGCTGATGACTTCCAAACTTATAGCAACAGTCTGGACCTCTCTCCTAACTTCCAGACAGTCTGTCATCTCCTTTTGGGTGTCTAAAATGCCTCTCAGACCTAACATCCACAGTGATGTGCTCCTGATCTGGACCCTCAAGTCCAAACAACTCCAGGGCTAGCTCCTCTTGCTGTTTTCCCATCTCAGTTAATGGCAACTCAATTCTAGTTGTTCAGGCCAAAATTTTTGGTGTCAGCCTTGACTCTTTTTCCCCCTCACTCTATATCTGTCCTTTCAAAATTTCTGTCAGCTTTAACTTCAAAATACATCCAGGATTTGACCACTTTTCACCATCAACCCTCCTAATGGGTCTCTCTGTTGCTTGCTGGCTATTCTCAACAAGAATCAGAGAGTGATCTTATTAAATGATATCATATCATGTCATCCCTCTACTCCAGTGGTTCTCAGCTGGGGGGGCACTTATAGCACCTCCGGGGATTTGGGGCAATGTGCGTGTGTGTGCACGCGTGCAGGTGCACGCATGCCCAAGTGTTCGTGTGGCGTAGCGCTACTCACAGCAACTTGTTAGAGGCCAGGGATGCTGCTGAACATCCTACACTGCACAGTACAGCCCTGCACAGTAAAAGAACTGTCAAGCCCTAAATGTCAGTAGTGCCAAAACTGAGAGACCCTGCCCCAACCCCTAAAATGGCTTTACACCTCAACCCTTACGATGGCCTAAAAGCCTTGACTTTAACATAAGTATTAAACCATACCACATCTTTTATGACTCGCCAGTGAAGCAGCTGTCCCCTTTTCATTTTTAAGTCTATGATTTAAACATTAAAGAGGAACGAAAGGTATTTGAAAGTTTCGACTGATTTTAAATTCCTACTTATGTCCACCAGGGGGTGGGCTTCACTGCTAAATAATACTGCATGCGCTTCATTTGCTGTGCAGCTGTAGGAGTCACCTTGGTAAGAGCAAGCATTCTCACAGCTACTCTTTGTAACAAAGTTTTGTCATATATATTAGGATATATATTGTTATAAGTGGGATAACCCATTTGCAGAAGCAAATTTCAGAAGAATTGGTTTTACACATTTCCAGAATATAACTTTTCAATTCACTCAACCAATTAGCTCACAAAAATGAGTTGTAAAATGTTCGTCTTGGACAAATTGTTTTTGAATTCAGACGTGCTATTTTAAAAAGAGTTGCTTTAAAGATTTCTGTCATGACATTTTGTGCACATGTCTTTCTCTAAAGCCAGTCCTGCTGATGCACTAGGGACATTTGTTTGGCCTTTCTCCTCCTGCCTGTGAGGGAGCCCCTGCAATCAAGACACTTAGGGGTGACATAAGTCAGGGAATCAGCAGTCCTAAGTCAGAGGCCCTCCATCCCCAACTAAACTTGTGTCTCCCAGAAAGAGCTGACACGGTCACTGCATTGTTGAGCTGGTCTATGTCAAAAGTACCCCTGGAGGACTTCCCTGGTGGCTCAGTGGTTAAGAATCCGCCTGCCAATTCAGGGGACATGGGTTCAAGCCCTAGTCTGGGAAGATCCCATGTGCCTCAGAGCAACTAAGCCCCCGAGCACCACAACTGCTGAGCCTGCACTCTAGAGCCCATAAGCCACAACTACTGAAGCCCATACACCTAGAGCCCGTGCTCCACAATAAGAGAAGCCACCACAATGAAGAGTAGCCCCTGCTTGCCACAACTAGAGAAAGCCCGTGCACAGCAATGAAGACCCAATGCAGTCAATAAATAAATAAATAAATTAATCAAAAAAAAAAAAGTACCCCTGGAATCCTGGGTTGTATGACACACAGCCTGTGTAGCTATGAACAGTGGCCTGCAACTGGGCATACTGGGGGGCTGGAACGCTATGCTTTGAGTCAAGCTATGAATGTATTGGACAGCTCTTAAATAACATTTCTTTGTAGAGTTTTGCTCATTTTTGCACATTTCATGTGACATGGATTTTTCTCTGAGAGGGTTATTAGGACTCCCTCATTCCTTAGCAATGGGATAGGTCTGCCTTAGCAATGGGATATGGACCGGGCCATTCAGCTTCTATTGAAAGCCTCTGTTTTTAATAATCTTAATTGTCAATGCAGCTAGAAAAATCGTTTCTCCCTTGCCCGTATAACAACCAACCATACAGCTTCCAACAAGGGCTTGCAAATTTTCTTAGTGGGATAAAAATCACTTTTTCTTTTTTGAGGCTGTAGGCCAATATATTACATACATTAGCATTCTGAATAATAACCCTGGCATGTGGCCAGTTATTTCAGGCTACAGTTTTAGAGATTCCCTGAAAATGAGTGGACCTGGAAATAATGATGGGCTAGAACAGGTGTGTGGGGGTAATCTGAGAAGCCTAGAGTGTAGCTGGAAGGAAAGTGGAGCATTAGGAAAAGCAGAGTTCAGGTAGAAATCAACAAACACCATAGGCCAGCATAATTATTGCATCAAATTTGTTTATGTTAAAATGACTTTATACGAATCTGACTTAGTCTGAGGTTATGGCGTAACCATCCTAACAGCTGGGTGTCTTTATTGTCAAACTAAAAGTCAAAACTAACAATTGGTTTAAGAGGAATGTATATAAATATTTTTTTTGTATAAAATAAAAAATAGATTTATTTGAATCTGAATTATCACTTTACATCATTTTCAAATTGTCAAGTTCTTTTCTACTATACATTTTATTAATGCAAGTTGAAGGTTTAAAAATGGCTGCAGGGATTCAGATACTTCTTTTACAAATCATTCCCAAGTGCCTCTCAAAAGGAATTAAAGGCTTTTTATATAATGTTTTCCTTACATCACCTTGTGATTTCCTTCAACATAGAAGCACTAAGCAAACAGAAGCCACGATGCAGGCTTCTGACATCATTGGCTGCCTGCTCCTATGGTTACCAAGATGGGCCAATTCCTGATCATCTATGTCACTGAAGTGGCCTAGTTCCCAGATTATGAGTATCTGTGTAGTTGTACACGTAGACGGAGAAAAGGGAGTTTGTCAGTATTTAGTCTCTCCTTTGGGTAAAGAAATTTGAGGATGTTGTGATATAAATTATTTTTGAAATATAAAGCACTACAGATTCTCTGTGTTCTCTAAATAACTGTTCTCAATCCACTTGTCTCAAGGTACTACTGAAGGAAGAAAAGCTTTTGGGAACATTTGAAAGGAAGTGCAAAATGAACACTTGAATTAGGAATCAGGCTATGAATTCAGCTTGAGCATACAGATCATTTGCATTAGGATGTGAGATTAAAAGTCACGACTGAGATGCCAAGAAACAATTGATAGTAGATACCAAAGTGAGATGGGCCACCCTTGGGAACTCGGGAAAAGGAGGGAACTGAAAACCCGGACACGATTTTTTTTTTAATTGAAGTATAGTTGATTTACAATGTTGTGTTAATTTCTGCTGTACAGCAAATTGATTCAGTTATACATATATATACATTCTTTTCCATGTTCTTTTCCATTATGGCTTTTCATAGGATATTAAATATTGTTCCCTGTGTTATACAGTAGGACCTTGTTGTTTATTCATTCTATATTTAATAGTTTGCACCTGCTGCTCCTAAACTCCCAATCCATCCCTCCTCTACCCACTGCCCCCATGGCAACCACAAGTCTGTTCTCTATGCAGGACACAATTTTTAAACCCCTCTGACACTGAGGGTCTAAAAGGTTGAGAGCATCACTTAGAGAAGATTCATTTGCAGAGAGCAGAGCTAATAAGCCCTTCTCTACACACAAGGAGGTAGGGTTGGTGTGTGAACTCCATGAAAAGAGAGGGTCTTCAGTGAATTTACTTGAAGGGCTTGAAATGTTCCCTGCCACTGAGGAGATAAAATGGACTTATCCCTGGAAAACCTAAAGTCTGGGAGAGCTGGCTGGCTTGGTTAGCCAGCTCCTCTGATGGAGCCAACTAAGGACACATTCCTGCATCGAGACAGATTTCCATTCTCAGAAATTATTGCGTCAAAGGTATGTGAGTAGTGTTTCCAATTGTGGAAATGTAATTTAGTCAACTTGGAGTTGGTCTGAGTTTTGCCCAAGAGGACTGCTTTGGGTAAGTAGGAGATGGGCAAAGAAGGGATCCCAGCAAAGGGTCTTCATTGAAGAGCTTTAACGGGCCCAGTGAGCCACAGGAAAGTATCTTGTCCGCTGTGGAAAGCACGATACAAAGTTTCCCATGGCCTGGAGGGAGATCTCAGAAGAACTCATGAAACACCAACTCTGCCACAGCCACCATCCCGTCGCAAGAGAAGAGATCAGTTGTAAACATTTGCCAAATTCAAAGAGCAAAGCCATCTTAAAAAAACATCATTAAAGGAAAAACACCCACTCCGTTTACTGTTCTTGTATCTCCTTGCTTTGATACAGGCTGGGTCAGAGACGCGGGCAAGCTGGCGGGAGAGAACGAACGCTAGGTGGTGTGGAGAAGGCTTGGGACCTCTCTCCCCACTGAAATGGCTGGTCTACAGCAGTCCTCAGCTGGAGAGGAGAAGACATCTGAAGCTTATAATTTTAAAGTTTTAATTAAAACATGAATGTGGTTGCTGTTTCCCAAAATTAGCCCCATGAATCACACCTTCCAATATTCACACCCTGGTGCAGTCCCCTCCTCCAATGATTCTGGCATGGCCCTGTGTCTCCCTTTAACCAACATAATGCAAAGGAAGTGATGTTGTGCCACTTCTGGACCTCAGCCTTTAAGAAGGTCTGGCAACTTCCAGTTTCATGCTTTTGGGGTCATTCATCTAAGAAAGCCAGCTCTCCTGCTAAAGAGACCACATGGAAAGGCCATGGAGAGGAAAAGTCCAAGACTAGAGAGAGAGGAAAAAAGCCGTCCCACTCTCCCCTGATCCTCCCAAAGCAAATTCTAATCATCGCATAATTTCACCCATAAATATTTTAATGTGTATCTCTTGCTGAAAAAGATTCTTTCTAAAAACCTAACCTTTAATTCTATTATCTCATTTGAAAGTTATTGTTTCTTAAAATTATCAATGGTCAGTGTCCACATTTTCCTAATATCAATAGATCAAAATAGGATCTGTATAGGATTAAAATTAAGATCTATGTAAGGTCCTTACATTGCACTGATTATGTCTCTTACATCTCTCTTCATTTCGAACTTCTGTTTCCCCTCCCACACTCCACACCTCAGGGATGAGAATCTTTTTTTTCTTATTTTTAACTATTTTATATTGGAGTATAGGTGATTAACAATGTTGTGTTAGTTTCAGGTGTACAACAAAGTGACTCAGTTATACATATACATGTATCTATTCTTTTTCAAATTCTTTTCTCAATTGGGTTGTTGCATAATATTGAGCAGAGTTCCCTCTGCTATACAATAGGTCCGTGTTGCTTATCCATTTTACATACAGCAGTGTGTACATGTCAATCCCAAACTCCCTAACTCTCCCTGCCCCCCACCCTTCTCTTGGGGATGAGAATCTTAAACCAGTGGATTCTGAGAGGATTCAGTGATCCAGCCGCTGCTTAGGGGTCCCCAACAACACAACTGAGCTCCTGGGAGCTAAAAGAGGCCTTGCTCTCAGTGAGCGGGGCCCAGCATTTATACAGGGAAGATCAGCCAGAACAAATAACACGTCACAATGAACTAGTGCTGCACATGGGGACAGACAAACGTTTGAACAGAAAAATAATGAAATGCACTTGAAGAACAGCCAGCATGTGGAGGGAAAGAGACTTCCTCCACCTACAAAAGAGGATTTCCCAACCAAACGTTTGCTAAGATTGGACCAGTGCCCTGGAAGAATAATGACAAGAAATATATCCAAAATGCACAATAGAAATGGTGAGAAAAGATCATTTTTTGGTTAGATAGATTTAGGAGTCCTGACATGCTAAGTAGTAATAATTTTAAAAGGAGTTATAGAAGAAAAAACTTACAAGAAACAGAAGCAGTAGAACATTTATTAAGTTATAGTAGAAAACACCCCGGAACTATGAAAGACTTGAGTCTGCATATTGGAAGGAATCAATGAGTTTCTGGTAGTATTGATTTTTTTTCAAAGACATGTCTTGGTAAAATTTCTGAATTCTAAAGCTAAAGAGAAAAATCTTACAAACTTCCAGACAGAAAAAAAAAAAACAAAACAAAATAAGTTCCCTGCAAAGGAGAAGGAATCAGACTTCTCATCTGTAACGCTAGAAGCAACAGTGAACTAACAACCCACAAATTACTTACAAAAAAAAAAAAAAAGCCTGAAACCTAGGAATCCTACACTAACCAAGGATCATTCTGTCAAGATGAAAGAAATTTAACTGTGGTTGTGCTAGTAATCAGAGACTCTATCATCTGTGTTCTCCATATGAGGAGACTATTCTAGAAAAGACACCAAAGGAACGAAAAAAAAATTCAGTATGGAGACGTCAAGGAGAGGAAACAGTGGGGAACAACAAAGCTTGCAAGATATATTTATTTTAAATCTAAATAGGTAATATTATCCTAGGATGTTTTAATATTAGGGAGTGATAAATATGAACTCTTGCAAAGAAAAGACTGCCAATGATTTTAACTATCTCAGCAAACTCTAAAATTTGGAGACAGGAAAAAGGACTAAATAATTCCATTCCCAGAGTTCCGTGGTGAGCAAGGCAGGCAGTTGAGGACAGCAAGAGAAGGCCCAATGAGCATATTTTAAAGGTTTGATTTCATTAGGGTCAGGAGAAAATGGAAAACTAGAACTCCTGGGGTAGAAGAGAAACCGATGGTATCTTTTCTTCAAATAAAATAAGAAAACATGAGCTTGATTGTGAGCACAGGAAAGGGAAGGCAGCCATTAATGAAATGAAAGGGAGGCAGAACTTGCAACACATCAGGGGAAAACTAGACTGCAAACAGCATGATCACACCAGTAAAAACAACGAAAAGGCAAAAAGGAAACATCATTAAAAACATAACCACAGGGAGGCAGAATTGACAAGAAACGTGGAGTGATTCGAAAGAAGAGGAAGCCACAAAGACAAGGACTGTGCCATGAGAATCTGGCGTGAATATAATCACATTTATCCATTTATTCATATATAAACGATGAGGTGGGTGTGTATTTTTTAAAGTGAACTGCTGCTCATGAGATGTTTTATTTTTAGAAAAAAATCCTTCTGCTTTATGTAAATAAAGATAATAGTGCCATCAAAGTAATAATAATAAAGATAAACTTTAGCAAGGATATACAAAGTAAAAGTGGAATAACAACTCATGTGTCCTGAACTGCAAGGCAAAATGTAATTCAGGAAAGTAATTTCTCCTGACCACTAAAGTTTAATTCAGTCAAAAAGTATAAACTAGATTTCGATCTTTCCCCGCATGCCTCCCCCACTCCCCCAGGCCAATATACATATATATGTATATGTATATAAAACACTTCCTGGCATTCTTAGGTGGTGTTTGCTGGAAAGAATTTACCTTTTCCTTAACTCAAGACAAGACACCTCATGTGAGACTTATCAACACACAGGCCACAAGCTATGATGGTTAAGAACCGAGGCTTTGCCACTATGGAGGACAGTATGGAGGTTCCTTAAAAAATTAAAAATACAACTACCATATGACCCAGCAATCTCACTGCTAGGCATATATCTTGAGAAAACTATAATTCAAAAAGATACATGTACCACAGTGTTCATTGCAGCATTTTTTACAATAGCCAGGACATGGAAGCAACCTAAATGCCCATCAACAGATGAATGGATAAAGAAGATGTGGCACATACATAAAATGGAATATTACTCAGCCATAAAAAGGAATGAAATTGAGTTATTTGTAGTGAGGTGAATGGACCTAGCATCTGTCATACAGAGTGAAGTAAGCCAGAAAGAGAAAAACAAATACTATATGCTAACACATATACAGATAATCTAAACAAACAAACAAACAAACAAACAAACAAACAAAACAAAAACGGTACTGATGAACCTAGTGGCAGGACTAGGATAAAGATGCAGACATAGAAGATGGTCTTGAGAACACAGAAGGGAAAGCTGGGACTAAGTGAAAGAATAGCATTGCCGTATATACACTACCAAATGTAAAATAGATAGCTAGTGGGAAGCTGATGTATAACACAGGGAGATCAATTCAATGCTTGGTAATGACCTAGAGGGGTAGAATAGGGAGAGGGGAGGGAGTTTTAAGAGGGAGGGGACATGGAGATATATGTGTAAATACAGCTGATTCACTTTGTTGTACATCAGAAACTGTACAACATTGTAAAGCAATTATACTCCAATAAAAATACGAGGAAAAAAAATAAAGTTGTCAGTTTAAAAGAAAAAGAATTTCCTAATTTAGTAGAGTATATAGCTGAGCAAATAGTAATACCACTGCATGACTGCAGGATAAGGGCTCTGCTACAGGGTGTGCTAGGTACTGAGATTCAGGGGTAACAGGACAGAATAACACATTTAGCATGGAGGGGCTGAGAGAATGCTTCCTGGAGGAGCTACCCATTTTTTTAAGTTGAGCTGTGATGCGAGGGACATTTTCTAGTAGGAAACAGGTAGAAAGACAAAGCAGGCAGAAGGAACAAGATGTGCAAAAATGGAAAAATGTGTGAAATGGATACAGCATGTACACAGAACAAAAATGTGGAGCATAGCTGAAGAGCAAAGCCTACTGGTTCTGGGACTTCCCTGGCAGTCCAGTGGTTAGGACTCCTCGCTTCCACTGTAGGGGGCATGGGTTTGAGCCCTGGTTGGGGAACTAAGATCCTGCATAACACGCAATGTGGCAAAAAAAAAAAAAAAAAACCAACCAACCAACCAAATAAACCTCTACTGTATAGCACAGGGATCTGTACTCTCAATACTCTAATGGCCTATATGGGAAAAGAATCTAAACTAAGAGTGGATATAGGTATATGTATAACTGATTCACCTTGCTGTACACCTGAAACTAACACAACATTGTAAGTCAACTATAACAAAAATTTTTTTTAAAAAAGTTGAAAAAAAAAAAAAGGACCAAGGCTTTAGAGTTAGACCCTGGTTCAAACTCAGACTCTGTCATTGTCTGGCTGTGAAATACTGGGTGAGTTACTTAACCTCTCCGAGCCGCAGTTTTGTCATTAAAATGAAGGTCAATCACATGGTTGTTGTCAAGTTTAAATAAAGCGTCTAAGATGCTGATTCCATTAAGTGATCAGTAAATGGGCTGTTATTATTCCTTACAAAAGCAAATGTAGGACTGAATAGGATAAGACACTGGAATTTGCTCACTTGAAAAAGTCTTTGATAGCCACATGCTTTTTAATTATTTGTCTCTTCCGAATAAAGAGAAGTGACATGTCTGCCACAGCATAACTTCCAGAGCTGAGTTTCTATTCAATTACTTGTTGAATCAAAGTCTGTTGTGATGTATAGAAAGAAATGTGAGATGGGGAGTCAGAAGACCTTGAGAAAATAACCTTTTCTTTTTTTCCATATTAGTTTCCTCACTTCTAAAGTGTTGCAATAATACTGCTGTACCTGTCAATTCCCAGGGCCATGAGCATCAAATAAGATCATGATTATGAAAATTCCTATAAATTCCATAAACTGCCATAAATGTTGTTATTATTATAGATCAAGTAGGAAATGCTCCTCTGGTAGCTGAACTGAGCTGAGCCCACTGGAGTACCTTACATTTGGCCCAGGCTGAATTCTGCTGTGCTCTATGGAGCTGTAGAGGTTGACAAGTTAGATGCCCTTTCACTGAATGTCCCTCTAGACCACAATTTCTCAGTAAGGTCCAGAGATATCTGTTTTCTGTGCTCGCCATTTTTTGCTACTCTCTGACTCATCTTTGGTCTTTCGATTTTCTCCCTCTTTTCTTTCTCCCTAGTATGTTCTGTTTTGTTATTTTTGCTTGCTTACTGTTTTGTTTTGTTTTAATTTTGCTACTGTAGTGAGTTGCCTGACTTTCCTGGCCATCAAAGACCAAGGAAAGTGCTTTTTGCACTTTTAATATCCCACCCAGCCAGCCAACAGATCCAACTTAATAAATGGAGGGTTGCGACAAGATGATCAAGAGTATGACTGAAAATCTCAGATTTAGGAAGATCCACTGTGTACTAAATTATTTTGTTGAGGCCACAAATGGCACGACACCCTGTGGTGAGGAAAGCATTTCCCCTGAAGGGAGTGGACATTCCCACTGTTTGGGACCCAGGGTAAGCGAAGACCACAAGTATGGGAGGGAGGGCTTTGACTCCTCTCTGGGGCTCCGTGTCAGTTTGTTACTGAAAGTAAGGTCCAGCTGCTCAAAAGCCAATACTCGAGAGGCAAGTTTGGTGGAAAGGAAAGTTTGCTTTATTTTGGAGGCCGGCAACCAAAGGCCTATTCCCCACTGACAATCAGTGGGCAAGAGCTTCGAAGGGAGAGTTCCAGGGGTGTATAGGCAGAAGGAGGGGGCCCCACGCAGAGCAGCACTGTCAGCCCTAACAGTCATCTCGAAATTGGTCATTGGTGGTCTGACCAGCGTCATCTTGATTGTTTTAAGTACAGTTAATCTTCAGTTCCAAGGTCAGTTTGTTCCCATTTCTTTGAGGCCAGTTCTCGGAATTGTGGCAGCTTATGTCCTGGCTTCAGTCTAGTCATCCTGTAGTTAACTTCTTCATCCTGGTGGGGGTTTCAGTATCTACAAAACAGCTCAGAGGATACGGCTCAGAATATTATCTACAGCCCTTGAGGAGGAACTAAAGGTCCTTTATTTAATGACTAAACTATTATACTTTGGTCTTGTTTGATTGCTTCCTTTTCTGCCTTTTCTCACTGCTCTGATTAAACTTATCCTGTGGCTGAAGTTTTTCTACAGACAAAAGGCAGGCAGAGGACATGGGATGGGGTCTGTCCTAGAACGGCCCCATAGGGTCTTGCTCTGTTTCAAGTTGGGCCTGGTCTCTGAGGAGTGGGGGACCTGGAGCAGAATGAGCTGTACCAGCATCAAGAACAACAGGTAAGGAGAGACCAGCACAAACAGATAACTGCTTTCCCACGGCAGAGGCAGGAAGAGCAGCAACAATAAAAGCAGAGGCCACAGCCTCAGGGCAGCAGGGAGGGCCTTTGAATCTCCAGGGCTCCTGTTTGAGTTCCACTGGGCCCAAAGCAACAAGAGATAGCCCAATAGATACAAGAATGCATCTTCAACAAGACTAGATTTATTACTAACCTGATTGAGAGACAGCTTGGTTTTTAACATCTTGCCAATGGTGTGATGTTTGCACTTCCAACTGGCCAAACTCTTCATTCCGGCTGCAGATTGTTCAGCAGCTTTAGACGAGAGGTTTCCATGCTGTGCAGGCCATGGAAGTTGCAGGAGTTGCAAACATAGGAAAAGTTCATTTAAGACATTTTGAATACTTCAAAAACATAAAAAGTAAAAAGCACACTCATGGGCTGATGCTAAATTTTAACCATGATACTAAGTTTTAATCCTATAAATTAGGATTATGATTTAAAATAATAGAAACCAACCCTAACTAGCTCAAGCCACAATGGAGTATTTTATTTGAAGGACTCCGAACTTTGTCATAGACCAAGGTCTGGAAGGCAGCCACTTCTCAGGAAGGAATCTAAACCAGGTACCAAAGGTCAACAGGGCTCTATTTCTCATCTCTGTGTGTTTCTTCATTCTTTTGTCTCAAGACCTGCCTCTTGTGCTCCTCAGGCCTTGTGGCCAAAAATATCACCACTACACACCCTCTGTGTCTGTGTGTCTGCAGACAGTGACTCAACTTTCAGTACCAATTCCAAATGCTTAGGAGGATCCAGCGGGCTAACTTGACGCAGGTATCAACTGCAGAGCCAATCAACCGTGGCCAAGGGCACAGAATCACGCAGTATACATACAGCTGCCTCTTCCTGTGTGTGCAGGCCCTAGGACACCTCTGTGATGTCTACCACAGGGGCCACAAATGAGACGTTGCTACCTAGTTTAACTTGCTTTTCTGCAAACTTTGGAATAAGATTTTTTCGGCAGGTTTTGTACCTGTACTTTAAAATATGTGTTCTATAGGAAATCTGTCATCCTGCCCACTCTTTTTCTGAATTCAGCTTGCTATATGTGCCCCCTCACAAAGTTGTATAGGAAAGTACATAATAACGACCCATGTATGCTGTGCTCCGTTAAATCTTAGGCAACGCTTAAATGCTTCCATTGGATGCATGGCACTTTCATGGAGAAATAGCCAGTTTTAAAAGATATGCGAATGGGTAACGTGATCCAATTATATGACAGTTTTAGCATTTGTGAGTTTGTGTTTTGCAAAGTGAATCAGTTATACATATACATATATCCAATCTTTTTTTTTTTTAGATTCTTTTCCCACGTAGGACATTACAGAGTATTGAGTAGAGTTCCCTGTGTTATACAGCAGGTTCTTGTTGTATCTATTTTATATATAGTAGTGTGTATATGTCAATCCCAATCACCCAATTTATCCCTCTCCCTCTCATCCCCTGGTAAACATAAGCTTTGACTCTACTTCTGTTTTGTAAATAAGTTCATTTGTACCTTCCTTCTTTTTTTTAAGATTACGCATATAAACAATATCATATGACATTTGTCTTTCTGTGTCTAACTTACTTCACTCATTGTGACAATCTCTAGGTCCACCCATGTTGCTGCAAATGGCATTATTTTATTCTTTTTTTATGGCCGAGTAATATTCCATTGTGCATATGTACCACATCTTCTTTATCCATTCCTCTGTTGATGGACATTCAGGTTGCTTCCACGTCCTGGCTATTGTAAATAGTGCTGCAGTGAATATTGGGGTGCAGGTATCTTTTTGAATTATGGTTTTCTTCAGATATATTCCCAGGAGTGGGATTGGTGGGTCATATGATAGTTTCACTTTTAGTTTTTTAAGGAACCTATATACTGTTCTCCATAGTGGTTGTACCAATTTACATTCCCGCCAACAGAGTAAGAGGGTTCCCTTTTCTCCACACCCTCTCCAGCATTTATTATTTGCATATAAAAGATATCTTGCAGCTCCTCTTTCAAGCTTTTGGTTCAGTTGTATTGAGTATCAGGAGACTTCTGGGCAATCTGTTACAAACATTATTGTTTGCAACTAGTTTTCTCTATGGAATAGAAGTTTCTCAATATTCTACAACCCAATAAAAAGAAAGAAGTACATTAGACAGTGAGGATGATATAAAATAGTAACTACTATATGATTTCTGATTTTTATTTTAGCAAACCTTGATTTATTCATTGGTGACTTTCTAAGTAAATATTGACAATTTTCAATTTATTAAACTTAGTATATTGACCACATAGGTCTATATTCTCTTCCTTCTAAGACCTAAAGAAATTTAAAAGCTATAGACCCAGGAAGAAAATGGTACTTCAGGGGGGATTGATACATTTTTGAGAGACAAAAAGTGGACAAAGAAGTGATGTGTGACATAGTCACATCTGAAAAAGGGGAAACTTACCAGTGGTGAGCTTGTCCACTCCACAGAGACCATACAAGGCTCAGAACTTGAAGGAGTCAGGTACAGTGGAAATTGGGAAAGAGGCACAGGGCTGAGAATAAGAAGATTGAGAGTCTGCAACACACAGAAGAAAGCTTGAGCTTAGAACTCAGTAATATCAGGCATTGTGTTTGGATAGGGTGAAAGGCAGACTGGAAAGCAGGGACTGAGTGAGAGTCCACATCCAAAAACAAGGCCAGCCCTCCAGCCCCTTTCCCTCATCTGCTTCCAGGAGATCAGAAGCTGAGGATGAATAAAACAAGGTACAAGTCCACAAGGAAAGAGAAAAGGGAGTGGGAAACCACAGCAGATATGATATGCCAGCAAGTACTGTAGAAGAGAGGAAGCTGGGCGAGTGAAAACAGCTGAAATGTAAGTGCCTCCACAGAAGATGCCATCAGTGAAGCTTGACTCTGCAGGAAAGACTGAGAGATTGGAGGCAGGGTGAAGATGGGCTTAATGCAGGGAAATTGATTGAAATTCAGACTAAACCCTTCTCACACTCCCCAAAGCCAGGCATCTGGATATTTATTCTTCAGAAAAATGGGACCAAGACACTCTGGACTTAGTGATGACAGATACAGCCTGGAGTCAGAGTGAGTCACTTCACTGTAAATGGGGATTACATTAAATTCTGCAGAGTGAATGTAAGATCTCTCAGTCCATTTCTTTAGCTGGTCTCCCAAATTATGGCCGTTCAGTGGATTGAACTGAGGTAGAAGTTTGGGGGAATTTAGTGCTCAAAAGGAAATAGGCATGCAAGAACTAGAGTGGTTATTAGCGTTGTATGTAACAAATTACCACAAAATTTAGTGGCAAAAAACATAAGCCATTTTATTATACTGAATCCATTATTCTGTGGGTAAGGATTTCAGACGGAGCACTCTCTAATAAAAATAAAGTGGCAATGGCTTGTCTCTGCTTTATAATACCTCTAGCCTCAGCTGGAAAGACTCAGACATCTGGAATGACTCAAATGATAATGGACCGGAATCAGTTAGAAACTTCTTCAACCATAGGTATGGTGCCTGGTGGGGTGGTGTAAAGACTGGATTCAATTGGGATTCTCGACTGGAAGGCCCACATATGATCTTTCCACGTGGCTTGTGGTTCCTCACAGTGTGGCGGACGGGTGCAGCAAAAGAGACAGGAGCTCCCTGGCCATTTATGACCCAGCCTTGTAAGTCACATCATTTCACTTCTGCTGTACTCTGTTGATCAAAGCAGTCAAAACTCATCCCAATTCAACGGGGGCATAGACATCATTTCTCAATAGAAGGGTGTAAAAGAATTTGTAACCAGATTTTAAAACCATGAGTGCAGTAGTCAAATGGTCAGAAACTTATCAGGGAAATAAAGCAGAAGCACAAAGGAAAACCAGGCTTAACTATAGTTGACAAGGGCTATGGCAAGAAAAATACTTTCCCCATCCACCTGCTGGTGGTTAACACTGCTGCTATAAACCTAGCCCGATCACCTTGGGCTCAGGAGCTGCAAGGGAAGGGCATTGAGGGCCCTGGCTAGGAGGGTTTGGACAGATCAGTATGGAGTGAACTTCTGGAGGCCTCTCAACCCAAAGGCTCAAGGTGGACTCTGGACTCTTACTCAGGGAAATTTGTACACTGATGACACAGAGGATTTGCTATAATTTTGGGGGTATAATAATGACATTGTTGTCATGTTAAAAATGGTAATATCATTTTGTTTTTTTAAAAAGAATCCTTGTTTTTAAAGAAACTTGTTAAAGTGCATACAGATAAAATATGATATATTGTATTTACCTTAAAATAGTCCAGGGCAAGGAGGGGCTATAGATGAAACAAGATTGACTATATGTTGATAATTCTGGAAACTAGTACATGGGCAGTTGCTATACTATTTTCTCTCCTTTTGTGTTACTTTCCCTTGTATCCCTTAAAATGTATCCAGTTCAAAACTGTCTCAATTCTGAGACATTCAGATATATTGACCTGAAATGGTCAAATGACTACTGAAATGGTACCCCCCCTAGGTAGTTCTTCCTAGGCGTGGAGAATTAATTATTCCTTCTTCTGTGCTCCTGTAGCTCTCTGAGCATGTCTCCATAAGATGACTTCACTATCTTATAATGATCCAGTTACACATCTTGCTCCTTTAGGAGACTGTGAAAATCTTGGGAACAGCCACCAGCTCCAGCCACCACTAGGGAATGGCTAGGACAAGGCATGACACAGTAAAAGTGAAATAAATGTTTCTGTATTAATAAATAAATAAAAATACCATTTAAAAATTACTTAAAATAGTAAAAACAAAGTAACAACAAAAGTCCAGACTGTAAATACTTGCCAGGTTTAACCGTATCATCCCTTGGAGGTCAATTAAGTAGGAATTGTTTTGAATGCTTCCTTCTACTGCTTTTCTGGAGACTGGAAGGAGAGAAATAAATTTTTGTTAAAAGTCATGGAAAGTTCTCTTGTTTTATTAACTGTGTACCTGGAGACCTTTACATACCTGATCTAATTAAAATGTTTACTTCCAATGACTGGCCAAGAGGCCCTTGTTCTTCCTAGATTGATTAGATGTACTCTTTTGGGTTAAACAACAAAGGCAGAACTGTTCCTCTAGAAGGTGACTGCTGATAATAACAGATGTTACCTTGGTCAAAGGCAATAAAATGTGAGTTAGTCTCCCACCAACACTGAAGTGTGGCCCACGTATATGGTCCCTGTATGGGGAGTTGGACTCTGAACAGATGGATCATTAGGCAGGGAATTCTGCTGAGAGACATTTTAAAAAATGTGGGGAGCATGGGGTACTACATGGGTAATGCAGAACTGAGAGTCCAGATGAAGAAAAGTGGGGAGGCTGAGGCTTGCTGCTAAATGAAGAGGGTACAAATTTTCCTCATGGAAATCCTGACAACATAACCATTTCAGGATTTCTTTGACCATTTGTTCTTTGCTGTTCCTCAAATCTTTTCGATGATGAAAAGGGATTACTGAGATCTTTGAAGGGGAAGGTTAAGCCTTTTGTAGATTAATGTGAATTTTACTTAAATCAGAAAACCATTTCGCCTAAAGTATAACAGCAATCAAAACAGAGCATTTGACTTCTACTTTCAGATAAGATGACGTGACTGAGACTGGACTTGCTCTCCCACCAATAACACTAGAAAATTAGACAAAAATACATTAAATGACTGTCTTCAGACTTTGGATAAAGGCAGTGCAGGGCTGTGATCCTGAAGAGATGGTAAAAAAAAAAAAGCAATGTGGAGTCATTGAAAGAATGAGGGAGAGGGGTCACTGAAAGCTCAGAGAGGAAGAACCTAAGCGGAATGCAGGTCCTATTGCATTGAGGACAGAGAAACCGGTGGCTGAGAAGGCTGACGTAGCTGCAGTTTGTAGGTCAGGGAATTGGACAGTTGGGGACCATATGAGCACCAGAAACCTGCATAGAGGTCCACTTGAGTCTGTTGATGAATTGTAAGATATGCATGCAGAGGATGAAAACTCCTCAAAGCCAATCAAGGAACCACTAAGGGAGGTGTAAAATAAGCAATTTCCAGACATCATACTTGACTGGAAGCTACTTGAGTTCCAACTAGCCAAAGTTAGAGTTCCAACTAACCATTAAATATGGACCTCAGAAGGTTCACACTTCAGTAATAGGTCTAGAGTAAACCTAGAGTAAAGGCTACTCTAGACATTCCTAAAAACTTGAAAGGAAATCTCAAAAAAGATCAAGCTAATCCCAAAATAATTTAATTACCTGTCAAAACAAACAAACACACTTTAATGGAAAACAACAAAATCTAGGCATTCGAAGTGTAAAAATCACAAGTCCAAGCATCCAATAAAAATTACTCGTTGTGTAAAGAAGCAGGAAAACGTGACCCAAAACCAGGAAAAAGACAGTAAGCCTAGAAATGACAAAGAAGATGGAATTAACATATAACAGCTTTAAAATTGCTGCGACAAATATGTTCAAGGATATAAAGAGAAACATAAAGTTAGTGAGGAGAGAAGTAAAACATATTTTAAAAGAAGCAAATGGAACTTCTAGGAATAAAAAAAATCGATATCTAACATAAACATGTTATAGGATGAACCTAATAGAAGATTAGATTGTGAAGAACACATCAGTGAAGTCAAAGATGTAGGAATAGAAACTATCCAAATGGAAGTAGAGAAAGAAAAAAGACTAAGATAAATGAATAGCACCTCAGCAATCTTTGCAAGAATTTCAAGTACTCTACTTACATATAATTGGAATCCAAGGAGAAAGGAAAGGGGTAGGAAAAGTGTTTGGTGAAATAAAGAAAAAAAAAATCCAAATTTGATATAAACTATAAAATTTTACACTCAAGAAACTCAACAAACCCCAACCAAAATGAACAATCACATAAACAAACAAACAAACAAACAAAAAGCCCATCAAGGCATATCTTAAATTGCTGAAAATCAATGATAAAGAGAAGATCTTAAAACATCCAGAGGATATGAGAATATCATATTATATAAAAGAGAACAAAGATAAGAATAATGTCAGACTTCTTGTCAGGAAAAATACAAGCCAATACATAATGGAAAAACAGATTTAAAGTGCTAAAAAAGTTTGAAAAAAAAACCTTTTTAACCTAGAATTCTAAATTAAGCAAAGATATCCTTCAGAAATAAAGGTGAGAAAAAGATTTATTCAGACAAACAAACAGCACATGGCAAGATTATGGATTTAAACCCAACTATATCAATAATTCATGAAATGTAAATGGACTAAAGGCCCTAAATAAAAGACCAAGATTGCCAATTTGGACAAAAAAAAGCGATACTCAACTCTATGGTACTTGCAAGAAACCTATTTTTAAATATCAAAACCTAGGTTAAAAATAAAAGAAGGAAAAAATACTAAGGAAAAACTAATCAAAAGAAAAGAGTGGCTGTATTAATGGTACATAAAGTAGACTCAGAAGAAGCAATATTATTAGTATAAAGAAGGACATTATGATCTAGGCTTCCACCTAAGAAGATGCATATTGTACACTATAGAGGAAATGAAATCCAAAATAAGCAGAAGGAAGGAAATAATAAAGATAAGAACAAAAGTAATTAAATAGAAAGTGGGATAACCGAGAAAATAAATAAAACCAAATGCTGATTCTTTGAAAAAAATCAATAAAATAGATTTCTTTAGCCAGGCTGATCAGGAAAAAACAAACAAAACTACAACTTACAAATATCAAGAATAAAAAGATTTATCACTATAGATCCTGCAGCATTAAAAGGAAAATAAGCAAATATTATGAACATCTTTAATGCCAAAAAATTGACAACTTAGATGAAGTAAACATTTCTTGAAAAGCACAAATTATCAAAACCATTATTGGTATTAATAAAAATAGAATATCTATATAGCCCTATATCTATAGATGATATTGCATTCAAAATGAGTAGATTTCCTACAAAGAAAACTACAGATTTGCTAGATTTGCTAGATGGCTTCATTGGTGAATGCCATCAATCATTTATGGAAGAAATAACAAATTCTACACAAATTTTTTGAAAAACAGTGGAAGAAGAAATACATCTTAACTTGTTTTATGAGGTCAGCCTTACTCTGAAACAAAACCAGACTGAGACGTTACAATAAAACTGTCGACTCATGTCCCTCATGAATATTGAAACAAAATTACCCTACAAATTATCAGCAAATAGAATCCAGCAATATGTGAAAGAAATAATACAAAATTAACAAACAAGATTCATCTCCGGAATGCAAAGTTGGTTTATATTTAAAAAAAATCAGTATCAATCACCATGTCAATAAAGAAGAAAAACAAAATAAACATCAATAGATGCAGAAAAAGCAGTGGACAAAATTCAACACATATTCATGGTAAAATATCTCAGCAAATGAGGAATAGAAGGAAACTTTCCAATCTGATAAAGAACATCTACAAAAAACAAAAAAATTGCAGCTAACATCATACTTAATGGTGAAACACTCAGTGTAAAATTGGGAGGATAACAAGGAGGTCTGTTTTTATCATTTCTATTCAACAATGCATTGGTCCTAGTACATGATCCCAGTCTCTGCAATAAAGCCAGAAAACTTAAAAAGCAAACAATTTAGAATGGAAGAAATAAAGCTGCCTTTATTCCATATGGCATGATCCTATATGTACAAAAGCCCTAAGGAATCTACAAGAAAGCTACTAGAATTAACGAGTTGATTTAGGATAAAATGTAGCATGCAAGAAACAATTGTATTTTTATATACTAGCAATGAACCACTGGAGCAGTCAACAGAAAAGTGATTCCATTTAGAATAGCATAAAATGCATAAAATAATAAAGGGTAAATTTACAAGAGATATTAAAACTGTACACTATGAGAGCTGAAAACTACAAAACCTTGCTGAGAGAAATGAAAGAACACTTAAATAAATGGTAAGATATAGCATGTTCATGAATTGGGAGAGTCCACATTGTTACGATATCAATTCTCCTTGACATAGAATTTTACCTCAATCATAACATGACTTTTTTTGGGGGGTGGGGGGGAGAAATTATCAAGTTGATTCTACAATTTATATGGAAATATAAGGAACCAAGAAGGTCAAAATAATTTTGAAGAACAAGAGTGGAGAACTTATACTACCTGCTTTCAAGATTAGCAAAAGCTACAATAATCAAGATAGCATGGTACTGATGTAAGGATAGACACACTGATCAGTAGAACAGAAGTCTCTGTGTGTGTGTGTGTGTGTGTGTGTGTGTGTGTGTGTGTACTGAGTTGACTTTGCAGCAAGTCTTTTCACAAATGATGCTGGAACAACTGGGTGTCTAAGAAAAAAATGAATATTGTATTTTACTTCATATCATTCTCATGTAATACTTTGAAATGGTTCATAGACCTAAATGTAAACGCCCAAACCGTGAAATTTTTAAGGGAAAAATATAAGAAAATCTTTGCGAACTTGTGTTGGCATAGATTTCTTAGGCACACAAAAGGCGTAAAATATGAAGAAAAAATGGAAAAATTTAACTTTATCACAATCAAAATTTTCTGCTCTTCATGAGACACTGTTAAGAAAGTGAAAAGGCAAGCATAGGAAAAAGTATTTTCAAAATACATATCTGGCAAAACACTTGTATCCTGAACTTATTTTTTTTTGACAGGTAATAAACTGCATATATTTAAAGTGTACAATTTGATATTTTTTTTCTTATTAGTAATGTATATATGACAATCCCAATCTCCCAATTCATTCCCCCCCAACCCTCCCCCCAGGTTTCCCCACTCAGTGTCCATGTATTTGTTCTCTACATCTGTGTCTCTATTTCTGCCTTGCAAACTGGTTGATTTGTACCATTTTTCTATAGTCTGCATATGTGTTAATATATGATATTTGTTTCTTTCTGATTCATTTCACTCTGTATGACAGTCTCTAGGTCCATCCGTGTCTCTACAAAAGTCCCAATTTCATTCCTTCTTACAGCTGAGTAATATTCCATTGTATATATGTACCACATCTTTTTTATCCAGTCATCTGTTGATGGACATTTAGGTTGCTTCCATGTCCTGGCTATTGTAAATAGTGCTGCAATGAACATTGAGGTGCATGTGTCTTTTTGAATTATGGTGTTCTCTGGGTATATGCCCAGCAGTGGGATTGCTGGGTCATATGGTAACTATATCTTTAGTTTCGCAAGGAACATCCATACTGTTCTCCATAGTGGCTGTATCAATTTACCTTCCCACCAACAGTGCAAGAGCGTTCCCTTTTCTCCACATCCTCTCCAGCGTTTCCTGTTTGTAGATTTTCTGATGATGCCCATTCTAACCAGTGTGAGGTGATATCTCATTGTCGTTTTGATTTGCATTTCTCTAATAATTAGTGATGCTGAGCTGCTTTTCACGTGCCTCTTGGCCACCCGTATGTCTTCTTTGGAGAAATGCCTATTTAGGTCTTCTGCCCACTTTTTGATTGGGTTGTTTGGTTTTTTGATATTGGGCTGTGTAAACTGTTTATATATTTTGGAGATTAATCCTTTGTCTGTTGATTCGTTTGCAAATATTTTCTCCCATTCTGAGGGTTGTCTTTCCATCTTGCTTATAGTTTCCTTTGCTGTGCAGAAGCTTTGAAGTTTCATTAGGTCCCACTTATTTATTTTTATTTCCATTACTCTAGGAGGTGGATCAAAAAAGATCTTGCTGTGATTTATGTCAAAGAGTGTTCTTCCTATGTTTTCCTCCAGGAGTTTTATAGTGTCTGGCTTTACATTTAGGCCTTTCATCCATTTCGAGTTTATTTTTGTGTATGGTATTAGGGAGTGTTCTAATTTCATTCTTTTACATGTAGCTGTCCAGTTTTCCCAGCACCACTTACTGAAGAGGCTGCCTTTTCTCCATTGTATATCCTTGCCTCCTTTGTCATAGATTAGTTGACCATAGTTTATCTCTGGGCTTTCTATCCTGTTCCATTGATCTATATTTCTGGTTTTGTGCCAGTACCATATTGTCTTGATTACTGTAGCTTTGTAGTATAGCAGGGAAGTCAGGGAAATCAGGGAGTCTGATTCCTCCAGCTCCATTTTTTCCCCTCAAGATTGCTTTGGCTATTCAGGGTCTTTTGTGTCTCCATACAAATTTTAGGATTTTTTTGTTCTAATTCTGTAAAATATGCTGTTGGTAATTTGATAGGGATTGCATTGAATCCGTAGATTGTTTTGGGTAGTATAGTCATTTTCACAACGTTGATTCTTCCAATCCAAGAACATGGTATATCTCTCCATCTGTTTGTGTCATCTTTGATTTCTTTCATCAGTGTCTTATAGTTTTCTGAGTACAGGTCTTTTGCCTCCTTAGTTAGGTTTATTCCTAGGTATTTTATTCTTTTTGTTGCAATGGTGAATGGGATTGTTTCCTTAATTTCTCTTTCTGATCTTGCATTGTTAGTGTATAGAAATGCAAGAGATTTCTGTGTGTTCATTTTGTATCCTGCAACCTTACCAAATTAATTGATTAGTTGAAGTAGTTTTCTGGTGGCATCTTTAGGATTTTCTATGCAGAGTATCATGTCATCTGCGAACAGTGACAGTTTTACTTCTTCTTTTCCAATTTGGATTCCTTTGATTTCTTTTTCTTCTCTGATTGCTGTGGCAAGGACTTCCAAAACTATGTTGAATGGTAGTGGCGAGAGTGGACATCCTTGTCTTGTTTCTGATCTTAGAGGGAATGCTTTCAGTTTTTCACCATTGAGAATGATGTTTGCTGTGGATTTGTCATATATGACCTTTATTATGTTGAGGTAGGTTCCCTCTATGTCCACCTTCTGAAGGGTTTTTTATCATAAATGGGTGTTGAGGTTTGTCAAAAGCTTTTTCTGCATGTATTGAGATGATCATGTGGTTTTTATCCTTCAGTTTGTTAATATGGTGTATCACATTGATTGATTTGCATACATTGAAGAATCCTTGCATTCCAGGGATAAACCCCACTTGATCATGGTGTATGATCCTTTTAATGTGCTGTTGGATTCTGTTTGCTAGGATTTTGTTGAGGATTTTTGCATTCAAATTTATCAGTGATATTGGTCTGTAATTTTGTTTTTTTGTAAAGTTTTTGTCTGGTTTTGATATCACGGTGATGGTGGCCTCATAGAATGAGTTTTGTATCCTGAACTTATAAAGGACTCTTAGGGCCTCCTAGGTGGTGCAGTGGTTGAGAACCCGCCTGTCAATGCAGGGGACACGGGTTCCATCCCTGCTCCAGAAAGATCCCACATGCCGCAGAGCAACTAAGCCCGTGCACCACAACTATTGATCCCATGTGCTGCAACCACTGAAGCACACACACCTAGAGCCCATGCTCCGCAACAAGAGAACCCATGACAATGAGGAGCCCTCTCACCACAACGAAGAGTAGCCCCCACTCACCACAACTAAAAGAAAGCCCGCGCACAGCAAAAAAGACCCAACACAGCCAATAAAATAAATAAATAAATAAATAAATAAATAAATAAATAAATAAATAAATAAATTTAAAAAAAGGACTCTTAGAATTCAATTATAAGAAGACAAAAGAAACCCAAGTAGAAAATGTGCAAAAGAGCTGAACAGATACTCTACCAAACAAGTTATGCAAATGGCCAGTAAGCACATGCAAAGATGCTCAACATCACTAGTCATTAGGGAATGAAAATTAAAACACAGTAAGATACAATCACATGTCTACTGGAATGACTAAAATTAAAAGGTTGATAATATCAAGAATTGACAAGAATGTGGAATAACTGAAACTCTCGTAAATTACTTATGGGAACATAAAATGGTAAAAGACTTTGAAAAACAATCTGGCAGATTCTTATAAAGTTAAACACGCAATTACCATAGGACCAGCAATCACGCAATCATGCCTAGGAATCTACCCAAGAGAAATAAAAGCATATGTCACACCAAAAATTTTACATAAATGTTCATAAAAGCTTTATTCATAACAGCCAAAAACTGTAAATAATTCAAATGTCCATCAATAGGTGAATAAAACAAATTATAATATATCCATACACTGGAAAAATAAAAAGAAGCAAACTACTGAAATACGTACCAACGTGAATAACTCTCAAAAACATGTTGAATGAAAGAAAATACACAAAAGTGAATTTATATGAAATTCTAGGAAAGGCAAAACTGATCAGTAGTGGTAAATGAGTGATTGCTTGAGAATTGGTGTGGGGATAATTGACTACCAAGGGGCACAAGGGAAATTTGGGGGAGGAGAAGAAATGTATTGATGATGGTAGTAATTACACAGGTGTATACATTTGTCAAATCTCATTAAGCTCAACACTTAAAATGGGAGCATTTTATTACATATAATTTATATATCAATTAAGTTGATTTTTAAAAAATCACTTTTCATTGAGGAAAAGGAAGGTCACTATGAAGCATGAGTCCCTGAGATGACCACTGTTCAGCCAGCAACAGTCATGCTACTGGCTGTATAAATTCATATTACACTGACTCAATATCCAAGCTAGGATGTGAATATTGCTTTCCTGGTGAGGCTGTGGGGGTTTCAGATTGCTAGAATTTATCATGGTCTCCAGGGGTAAATGAGAGACCCCCAGGATAGAGAAAAAAGAAGGCCACAGGGCACCAGTTTACCACGTGGTAAATAGTGTCCTTCATTAGATGCCACTTCTACTAGGTCTCAGAGAGATCTGAGTAGAAGGCAAGGCCAGACAAATATATATATGCTGTTCCTTGCTAGGCTCTTGGCCCCTGATGCTACCTCCACATTGTGAGAAGTGAATTCTTCTTAAATTTTTTTTAATTTTTAAATTTTTTAAAATTTATTTTATCTTTATTGGAGTATAATTGCTTTACAGTATTGTGTTAGTTTCTACTGTACAACAAAGCGAATCAGCTATATGTATACATATATTCCCATATCTCCTCCCTCTTGAGCCTCCCTCCCAACCTCCCTATCCTACCCCTTTAGGTCTTCACAAAGCATCAATCTGATCTCCCTGTGCTCTGTAGCAGCTTCCCACTAGCCATCTATTTTACATTTGGTAGTGTGTATATGTCAATGCTCCTCTCTCACTATGTCCCAGCTTCCTCTCCCCACCTCCCCCTGGAGTCCTCAAGTCCATTCTCTACATCTGCATCTCTATTTCTGCCCTACTGCTAGGTTCATCAGTACCATTTTTCTAGATTCCATATGTATGTGTTAGCATATGGTATTTGTTTTTCTCTTTCTGATTTACTTCACTCTGTATGACAGACTCTAGGTCCATCCACCTCACTACAAATAACTCAATTTCATTCCTTTTTATGGCTGAGTAATATTCCATTGTATGTATGTGCCACATCTTTATCCATTCATCTGTTGATGGGCATTTGGGTTGCTTCCATGACCTGGCTATTGTAAATAGTGCTGCAGTGACAATTGTGGTACATATATCTTTTTGAATTATGGTTTTCTCAGGGTATGTGCCCAGTAGTGGGATTGCGGGGTCATAAGGTAGTTCTATTTTTAGTTTTTTAAGGAACCTCCATACTGTTTTCCATACTGGCTGTATCAATTAAGAGATGCAGAAAAGAGAACAGCACATTAAGAAAGAGCGATTGACATGGGAACAAGGGTTCATAAACTCATTATTGCTCTACTCCTAGTCCTTCAGGCTTACATAGTGTTTACCATGTACTAGACATTCTACATATATAGATAGATAGATATAGATATACAGATTAATAGATATAAACATTGTATAAACTATGTTTCTTCCTCATGCTAACCCTCATTATCATCCCTATCTGAGAGTTTAGAAACTAAGACACAGAGAGGCTAAATAACTCGCCTAAGGTCACACAGCTACTAAGAGACATCCCCAAATTTTAACCCGTGTAGTACGGTGCAGAGTCCATTTCAATTGTTACATTATTCCACCAGTTTTACTCTGAAGTTGTTAGCACTTCATAATTTCAGATTCACGGGTAGAATCAAGCAAAGAGAGACTTCACCTCTGCCTTCAGACTGAGAAGTGTATATAAAACAATGTCATTCTCTCTTCCCCTACTTTCTTTTCCCTTCCTTCCTTCCTTCCTTCCTTCCTTCCTTCCTTCCTTCCCTCCCTCCCTCCCTCCCTCCCTCCCTCCCTCTTTCTTTCTTTCTTTCTTTCTTTCTTTCTTTCTTTCTTTCTTTCTTTCTTTCTTTCTTTCTTTCTCTCTCTCTCTCTCTCTCTCTCTCTCTCTCTCTCTCTCTCTTTCTTTCTTTCTCTTTCTTTCTTTCTTTCTTTCTTTCTTTCTTTCTTTCTTTCTTTCTTTCTTTCTTTCTTTCTTTCTTTCTTTCTTTCTTTCTTTCTTTCTTTTTCTTTCGCCTTCCTGCCTGCCTTCCTGCCTTCTTTTCTCTCTTTCTTTCTTTAAAAAAAAAATTCTTTATTTGTCTGCATTGGGTCTTAGTTGTGGCACATGGGATCTTTGTTGCAGCATGTGGGATCTTTTGTTGTGGTGCGTGGGCTCTCCCTTGCAGTGTGAGAGCTCTCTAGTTGTGGTGCCTGGGCTTAGTTGCCCTGTAGCATGTGGGATCTTAGTTCCCCAACCAGGGATCGAACCCATATCCCCTGCATTGGAAGGTGAATTCTTAACCACTGGACCACCAGGGAAGTCCCTTCCCTTCCTTCCTTCCTTCCTTCCTTCCTTCCTTCCTTCCTTCCTTCCTTCCCTTTCTTCTTTCTCTCCCCTCCTCTTTCCTAAGGGTAAATGCCTGTCACTTATTTGATTTTTCATTTAACAAATGTGTTTCGTCTGACCTCTATGTACCTGATATTATGCCCACCACTTGGGATTTCAGAAATAAATAAGATGTAATCCTTGCTTTCAAAGGACTGGACATTCCTCCAAGATGACTTGGTGAACGACATATAGTGCAAATGAGAGTTTGGAACACCTGCCACCCTAGTGTAAACCAGGTATCAAGGCAGCACAACTTGCATCCATGTTATCAGGAGGCTGTCTGCACTTAACTAACTGAAGGTCACACCTGGGCCTCCCTGGGGGGTCCTCTCAGCTTTACCATTAAGCAATCTGAAGTCATAAAATGATTAGGGTTGGCATGCTTTTAGAGGATTAATGTTCTAACAAATTGGGTGATTTTGCTCAGCGTGGCTATTGAGGATAACATATTGTGACTTTACTGAGCTCATCTGTGACCAGATTCCTCTGCAGGGTAATTGAAAGTGAATGGAAATGGCTATTTATGTATGCTCAGCCATTAGATGTTGCTTTCATCTCTGATTTCATCGGATGATGAGTCAAAATAGACACTGAGATTGTTGCCTGCGGGCGGCACTTTGTGTGTTCAATTAATGAAGGCCTGTGCATAGCACGGGTCATGAAAAGGCAGATGGTGGGGGAAGCTGCACTGTTAGACTTCAGAGATGCCTCACTAGCCCAATGGGGGTGTGTATCTGAATTTTTCTAGGATTTGATGGCCACTAGGGGTGTTGGTGGCCCTTAGCTATAGTCACAATCCTATGGCAGTGTTGTGTAACGTTTTTCATGGATGTGAAGAAAAAAAATTTAAACCCACAAGATAAGAGTTCATGATGCAATACACTTAGTAAGTCAATGCGTATTTCAGGGTATTTCAGAACCTGAGTATACTTCCGCTTATTGTGAATCTCTAAGAGAGGGAGGTAATAAAGTTATCAAATGTATACAAGGAAGTCAGCATTTGCTGAGCACCTATGTGCCATTTACCACGTTGAATGCTTTACATAGGTTACCTAATTTAATCCATATAACTATTTTATGACGTAGCTTTGTTTTTTGGAATGATGGTCTTGAGGCCTGGAATGCTTCAACAGCTTTGCCAAGGGCATTATGAGCAACTGGCTTTGCTGGGATATGAACCCAAACAGTTTGGCGGCAGAACTCATGCTCTTGACCACAACACTATTTTCTTCCTTTTTTAATTTTTCCAGAGAGTGTCTTGCTCGAGCAGAATCCCACAGAACACACTTTTAGAAGGGCATCCCCAGGATAAAGACATCAGGTATTCCTGGGACCTGCCCCAGCTCAGGCTCAAGACATTAATGATATAATGATACAATAACAAGGAAACACAGAGCCAAGGTTAGACATTTTTCACCTCACCCTAGCCTGCTCCTTTTCCTCTCCGTACCAAATAAATGAATGAGTCCTGGACGTTGGAATCAGAGCTGACCCCCCATTTTCCTGAGCATTGGAGTTTGCCTTGTGCTTATCTAGCTCATTCTTCACGTTTCTAGTCAAGCATCACAAAGACTCTTACAATAGTATTTCATTAAACTCTCTCATTTTTGAGTGCATATGATGAGTCAGGCCCGGTGTCAGCTGTGGCATTCAGAGGGTTCAGGCACAGTTGCAGGAATTTAACAGGGATAAAAAACTGACTTTGTTGGTCAGGCTGATTAGAGACCGTGGCTTAGAAATGGCATTCCTAATGGGCCACCGAAGACTTAACTCCAGGATTAGACCGACTTACTCACCCAGGCCTGGAAGAACCGTACAACCCTGTCACTCTCCAGCCTACTCCGTGTACTTACCACACAGATGTGAGCAGCCTGGACAGGAGTAAGGGAGGGCTGGGAGAGACATTAGAAGTTCCTCCTGTGCTTTTCTCTTCGGAGAAGGAAGATAGACGTTCCTGCTCCCCTCTGGCTAAAAACAAGTAGTGGGGAAAGCTGTTGCTGGATGGAGATAAAACAGCTAAACACAGAGTCTCTCAAGGAGCTCAGAGTCCGGTGGAAGAGACAGGCAGACAGACAAATGAAACATTATGAAATAAAAGTATGCAGGAGTAGGGGATAAGGCAGATTACAGGAGAGGTGGTTCGCATTTCAACCACTTAAACAAAATTTCCATTGTTTCCTTCCCTCTGACAGGATTACATTTTCATGTATTAGTGTTACTCATTCATTCATTCATCCATCAAGCATACACTGAGTACTAACATGAATTGAGCCCTGGAGATACAAGGCTGAATAAGATGAGGCCTGAAACCCCTCCCCCCTTTAAAACATTTTTATTTTACTTGGATTAAGTAACCGTGAGTTAACTGATCACCAACCGCTGGTATACAGGTTACATGGAAAGTCCTCAAGGAAGCGCCACACAGGGTTGGTAAGCTTGGGAAGGGAGGAGACATGTAGTACAGGGTGGGGCCACCATCAGAGTATTATGGTTTGGCAGGGATGGGGAGAAGGAAAGTACAGTAATAAATGGGAGAAGAGCCTCCGAAGTGAGCTGTGGAGGATCTCCCTTCCAGTTTTCACTTGCTCCACAATTTTGGAACGTAATAAAAGCGCATCTCTTATGAAGATGGGCTTGTACCCATGGAAGTTCAAATGAGGTCCCGGGAAAGTCTTCGAATTGGTTCGGTAAAACACTGACTGATTGGAGTATTCTGACGTCAAAGGACGTGAACTGGTAATTATTCTATTTGTGAAGGGAAGATGGAAAGATTGAGGACCTGGAGATGGAGAAGCTAAATTAGCCCTAATGAAATATAATGGATGTAGAAACTAGGGTATCCTAATACGTCGTTCCATAAAATCAGATCTGGAAATTAAAAGAGTGCAGACGACGATGTAAAATTTCCATTACTTGCTTGAACTTAAAGGGAACAAAGCCATTACTTGCCAGTATGAAAAGTTGTTCCAGAGGAAAGGCTGTGTTTTTGCAGAACCTTCACTCTTTAAATGCTCACAGTTGAGAGGACAGGGGAGAACTTTCTGCCCCTCCCCCCACACCCAGCTCAGCAGTTTTGATCCTGCTGACTGCTCTACTGTTTATAACACTTATCACCTAACACATTGTATAGCTTACTTCTTTATTATATTTCTGATTTATTGTCTGTCTCCACCACTAGAATATAGGCTCCACAAGGGCATGGATGGACCTTTGTATATTTCTTAACGTATCCCAAGAGCCTAGATGAGCTCATGGCAACTATAGGTTTTTAACTGTTGCATGATGAATTCTTTGCCAAATTCCTCCAAAGGACTAAACTGGAAGTCATTTTATGAAAAAAAGAAAAATTACTTTTAAGAGAAAAAAAGGATCCTTTGAAAAGAAGAGTGAGTGGGTTGTAACAGATCATTCTCAGGGTCTGAGTTAGAGAGGAAGACAAAGCAATGAAGTGGAAACTGATTTGGTGATTTGGTTAGACAAACTGCTTCCCAGGAGGTATTTAAATAAGAAAACTGCTGCAAGAAACTTGGACTTACAAAACAAAAATTTTCCTACCCCTGTCAATTGTTTTAAGACAAGGATGTCCAGGTGACCTTCATTGCTTCTGCTTATTTAGTCCACAGTTTCGTGGGAAATCATTGGTTAACTTGTTTCATTGCTTACCAGACCCAGGTGAGCCCTACGCATCTGGACTATTTAGGGCTGTAAAGATTCAGTAAAATAGATAGGGGCCATCAGTGAGCTTGAAGGTCTTCATTCAGCTGCTGCAGTGGAGAAGGCATAGAAAATTGTCTGTTTTTCCTTCTCTAATCCTGTAATTGTTTTCTCTTCTGGAGACTGGGTTAATTATATAGTGGCTATTTTAGGTTGCTTCTGACTACATAATGTTTGTGTTCCGTGTTTTTTTCATGTGAAAAAAGGAAGGCTCATTCTTGGGTCCCTGAAATAAAAAGGAAAACAACAATAGCCAAGATTTGTGCAATAATGGTCAGCAGCTTTATTTCTTTAAAACATCACCATGACCCTAAGTAGTGCCATGACTGTACTATTACTTGCAATGACCTGAGGCTCAGAGTTGTCAAGTTTTTTGTCTAAAAATACACAGCTAGGAAGGTACTCCAGGTGACACTTGGACCCATCTGTTGGAACTCAAATCCCTGGGTACTCTCTACTGCTCTGAAGTTATCATAGTCTTTATGCAGTAATGGCCTGATTGTTAGTCTTGTCTTAACGTTCTGCCTGGCAAATTATGGACTATGAATCCTTGAACTTTACAGCACAATCTTTTCTCAGACTAATTTTTCTTAATCGTTGAAATAACTTTACAATATCAAGAAGAAAAAAAGAAACTTTATCCTCCAATTTTATTTACTAGTTTCACTTCTCTAAAAGTATACAAACCTTTGAGGTTAATATCAAGATAAGATCCGAACCATTACTGGCTTTTTTTTTTTTTTCCTATGCTGCAACTGGAGTAGCCAGAAATAACATGGAAACTTCTAACTTTTTTCACCTCACTACTACCAATCTCTTATGCTATAAAGACCAAGAGGATAGAATTATTGTGTGATGAAATCCAACAAGAACCCCCCTTTTTAAGTTTTGCTTGAGTATTTATCTATTCTAATAATGTTTTACCATTAGGTAGTTTTTCTTTCTTTCCTTTCTTTCTTTTCTCTTTTCCTTCTTTCCTTCCTTCCTTTCTTCTTTTTTCTTTTCTTCCTTCCTTCCTTCCTTTCTTTCTTTCTTTCTTTCTTTCTTTCTTTCTTTCTTTCTTTCTTTCTTTCTTTCTTTCTTTCTTTCTCTCTCTCTCTCTCTCTCTCTCTCTCTCTCCCTCTCTCTCTCAGGGAGCATAAGCCATTTACTCTTCCTTATGTTAAAACATGCATTTTGAAATGTTCTGAAATACCATCTACTCTGTTAGAAATACTGCACATTTTTCAAATGCTGCTGTATGTGTTTATTCTAGCTTTGGTGCAGTGCTGACTGCTGCCCTCAGATCTAATCCTTGTCCTGCCCCAGCTTGAGTGGGCTGATCCCTGCAGGCTCTTTCCCAGGTTCATGTGTCAGCTGGCTTTTGGCTCAGTGTGCTAGATGAGAAGCCCTACAGGAGATGGGAAGGTGAGAGAAGTGGAGATGTCAGAGTGTAATAGGGAAGAACAAATCTGACTCCACATTAGATGTGTTCCTTTCACTTTTATCTTCGTGCTCTGTTGCCTGTGCATAGTCATACTGGCTCTGTACCATTTTGTAAAAGATATATATATATATCTTTTATATATATATACAGGATAGCCCATTCTCAAGGCTCTGACCTTTAAGAATCCATTTACAAAGGGATAAAAAGTTGCAGAACTGAGAATAACACTTGTTTTGTTGGAGGTCTACAGGAACATCATGACCTGTCCTTGGCGGACAGCTGCAAGAACGAAGGATTCTGATACCAAGAAGTTTGTAACAACCAACCTTGCCCCTCCCTCACCTTGCCTTTAAAGGTGCTTTGCTGAGACCCTTCCAGGTCTTTTGGGCATGAGCTAGTATTCTTGCATGGACCTGCAATAAACCTTTCTCTGCTCCAAACGCCAACATTTCTTTTTGGCCTCTTTGTTCGTGTGTCAGGCATGTGAACTTGCATTTGGTAACAACTGTATTTCTTTTTATTTCGTTTTTTTTAAAGATTTGTTTAGGCTGTGCCGGGTCTTAGTTGTGGCACACGGGATCTTTGTTGAAGCATGTGGGATCTTTAGCTGCGGCATTCGGACTTCTTAGTTGGAGCATGTGGACTTCTTAGTTGCAGCATGCATGCGGGATCTAGTTCCCTGACCAGGGATTAAACCCAGGCCCCCTGCACTGGGAGCTTGGAGTCTTATCCACTGGACCACCAGGGAAGTCCCAAGATTTCATTTTGTTCCTCTCTTTCTGGTGTCTCAGGCAGGGCTATACATTTTTCATGGTACTAGCTCCTGTCTGCCAGTCTTGCCGTGAAAGCAGCCTCTGCTGAGTGACCCTGGCACCTGGGCTCTGGTAACTTTACTTCCTCCCTTTATCTTTCCAGCCTAGGGAGAACAGTGTTTGCCTGATGTTGCTAATATCTGGATTCCCTCTCACCGTTTCATTTGGCTTCTAGGTTTTTTCATTATCTGTGTAACCAACTTTCAACATTATGTACCCTCTGTTGTAAATACTTTAAGTGAATTGTGTTTTTCGGAACAAAATAGGCATTGATAATCACATTAAGTTACTGAGACAAGCAACTTTGTTATATTGTAATATTAATAAATAATAAAAATAAATAAAATAAAAGCAATTAATGAATAGTAATATTAATAAACATTGAGGGAATTTGCTTAAGTTCTGAATGAGTTCACATTCACTTTTCTGGACTAATAGGAAAATGAACGGGCAAATGATTTTTACATAAATCCACTGTTATTTGTAAGGCAGAGCTATCATTTCTTTTTTTTAAATTAATAAAAGTTTTTTGAGAAGTTTTAGGTTCACAGCCAAGTTGGGCAGAGAGTACAGTGAGTTCCCGTAACCTTCATCCCCACCCATGCCCATAACTTCATTTTTATTGTCTCAAATGAAGATGATGTAATAAATGATTAGCAATACTAGTCCTGTTGTTCTGTTTGCGAGGGCTGATATTGAGAAGGCGAAACAAATGTAGCTTTCTAGAATTTTCCACCAGGTAATGTAGCAAATAATATCTCCTTGTATGTATGAATGTTCTGAAGAGAAATACAAGCCAGGAGTCCCTTCAGCTGAAAGAATTCTGGACGTGGAGTGTATGAGTGCCTTCTGGCTTGGGGGAAATGGAGGAGGGGGTGGGGCTGAGCTTGGGTGCCGCTTATGGGAGAGGGGAAGGAAGTCGGAGATGCCCCTCACAATCAGGTGGTGTATTCTGGGGATGGGGGTTGAGGAGGGAGACTGTAGAGACACATCAGGACACACTAAAGGGGAAGCCAAGCAGGTTAACTATGGATGAGTGAAACATTTTAGCAACTCCATCTCAAGATGTAGAGGCTTTTTGCATAAGAGAACATCTGGCAGGTGCTGAAGAGAAAGATTGGGAAGTCCATGAATAGTGCAGATGGGACAGAGTCCCAAGACTGAAATTCCCTGGGAACAATGGGGCACTGCATCAACAGCTTGAGAGACCTGGGAAGTCACATAGAATAGGGATGACTTGGTATTTTGAGAGACACCTTAGACGTTGTCCTCTTGTTTCTGACATCTCCCTCTCTCCCTCCCTTCCTCCCCTCCTTCCTTCCTTCCTTCCATTTCACAATTATTTATGAGTGTCTACTTAAGTGTTAGGCATTGTTTGAGGCCGTGGTGATACATTAATAATTAAAATAGACAACACCCCCACGCCCCACCTTCAAAAGAAAACAGTCAATAAATATAACAAATAAGTCATTTAAAAAAATTCATTCAACATTTACAATGTGCAATTCAGAAGCATACTTCTATGTTATTATTTTTTATGGAGGTAAAATTGGTCTATGACATGATATAAGTTTCAGGTGTACAACATTATAATTTGGCATCTGTGTACACTACAAAGTTACCACCACCAAAAGTCTAGTTACCATCAGTCACCATAAAAGTGATCCCTTTACACATTTTGCTCACCTCATCCCCTCCCCCTCTGGTAACCACGTATCTGTTCTTGGTATCTATGAGTTTGTTTGTTTTATTTTATTTGTTCATTTACTTTGTCTATTTTTTATTATTATTACTTTTTAAAAAGATTCCACATATGAGTGAAATCATATGGTATTGTCCTTCTCTGTGTGACTTATTTCAGTTAGCATAACACCCTCAAGGTCCATCCATGTTGTCACAAGTGGCAAGATTGCATTCTTATATAGCGCTGAGTAGTCTTCCATTGCGTATATATCTATACCATATCTTTTTTCTTTTAATTGAAGTATAGTTGATTTACAATATTGTGTTAGTTTCAGGTGTACAGCAAAGTGATTCAGATATATATATTCTCAATCAGATTATTCTGATTTTATAATTTCAGATTATTTTCCATTATAGTCATTAGAAGATATTTGAATACAGTTCCCTGTGCTATATGGTAAATGCTTGTTGCTTATCTGTTTTATGTATAGTAATTTGTATCTATTAATCCCATACTCCTAATTTATCCTTCCCTTCCTTCCTTTTTCTTTTGCAACCACAAGTTTATTTCTATGTCTGTGAGTCTGTTTCTGTTTTGTATATAGATTCATTTATATCATTTTTTAGATTCCACATGTAAGTGATACCATATAATATTTGTCTTTGTCTGACTTACCTCACTTAGTGTGATGTTCTTTATGCCCATCCATGCTGCTGCAGATGGCAATATCTTATTTTTTTATGGCTGAGTAATAATCCATTGTATATGTATACAACATATTCTTTATCCATTCATCTGTTGATCAGTACTTGGGATGATTCCATGTCCTGGATATTGTAAACAGTGCTGCTATGAACACTGGGGTGCATGTATCTTTGCGAATTAGAGTTTTCATCTTTTCCAGATACCATATCTTCTTTATTCATTCATCCATTTTGTTAAAAAAAGAAAATGGTGCCTGAAGTGTTTGTTGGGGACAAACAGGTATGGAGTGAATGAGGAGGAGTGTGGTTGCATGTGAGTCCAAAGGTATAATAGGGGATGAAGTGAATCATGTAAGGCCTGGTAGGCTTTTATACTGGGTCATGTAAGGCCTCTGGCTTTTATGCTGGATGAAATAAGAACTGTTTGCAAGATTTTGAGCATAGGTGTGAAATGATATATGTTTTAAAAAAAAATTTATTGACGTATAGTTGATTTATAGTGTGTTTATTTCTGCTATACAGCAAAGTGACTCAGTTATATATATATGTAATGTATTATATTATATATATATTCTTTTTCATATTCTTTTCCTTTATGGTTTATCAGAGGATATTAAATATAGTTCCCTGTGCTATACAGTAGGACCTTGTTGTTTATCCATCTTATATATATATATATCCATCCTATATAGTCTGCATCTGCTAATCCCAAACTCCCAATCCTTCCCTCCCCACCCGCCTCCCCCTTGGCAACCACAAATCTGTTCTCTATGTCTGTGAGTCTGTTTTTGTTTCATAGATGTGTTCATTTGTGTCATATTTCAGATTCCACATATAAGTGATATGATCCAATATATGGTTTAAATGGATCACTCTGGTTGCTGTGTAAGAAAGACTGTGGAAAGCAATGCACATCTATTAGAATTCAGTTGCAATAATTGGGTGAGAGCTAATGATGATTGGGATGAGGATGGCTGCAGGGGAAGTGGTAAGAAGAGTTTGGATTCTGGATGTAATTTTAAAGGAGAGATAATGGAATTTGTGGAAAGATTGAATGTGGCATAACAGAAAAAGAAAGGAATAAAAGTGACTCCAAAGTTTGGCTTGAGCAACTGGAAAGATGGAGTTGCTGTGAGCTGAGATGAGGAGATGGCAGGTGGAGCAGGATCTGTGGGCATGCCCAATTTGAGATGCCAAGTAGAACATTCAAGTAGAGACAAGGATCAGGCAGCTAGATGTTGGGAGTTTTTAGTGTATAGCAGCTATTAAAAGCTACCAAACTGGGTGAGATCACCAATGAAGCAATTGTGAATAGATAAAAGAAGTCCAAGGGTATTTGAACGTCAGCCATACCGAATGGATTGCTGACTGCCCATGTAAGGCAGGAAAGGAGAAACCACCAACAGGAAGAAGGTAGAAACCTCATGATGAGCAGGATCAGAATAGGAGCCTTGGTGTCTTGTCCCTTTCCTCCCTCCCTGCCTCAGCATCAGAGGAGGACAGGCAACAGGAAGAGGAGGGTCGAAAAGGGAGGAAGTCAACCAATGTGCTCCTCACCCTCCTCCAAGTTTCTAGAGTCGTGAGTTTAGTCTGTGCCAGGGCAGAGAGAAAGAGGACCTAGGATCAAATTTGAGACTGAAGTCAAATGAGCAGCACTGTCAGTTGTAAAGATCCAAAATGTGACAGTTTTAGTAACTGAAAGTGGCTACAAAGATATGGAGCCAGAATGAGATACCTGAAGGGAGCCTGCTTCCCAGGCTGGAAAACAGTGTGGGATTATGACCAAACCAAACTGGTGTCTGCTTGCCTGCCCGCATTAAAGCTGATCTACTGACACTGGGTTGTGGTGAAGGAAAGTGCAGCATTTATTGCAGAGCACAAAGCAAGGAGTCCAGGTAGCTAGTGCTTAAAAGGCCTGAACCCTCTGAAGGCTTTCAGGGAAAGGTTTTTAAAGACAGGGTGAGGGAGGGGGGTTGTGGGGTGTGTGATCGTCTCATGGACAGTCTTCTGATTGGTTGGTGGTGAGCTAATTGGGAATCAACATCACCAACCTTCTGGTTCCAACCAGTCTGGGGTCCATATACTTGTGGGCAACATGCAATTAACTTCTTCCACCTGGTGGGGGTTTCAGGATCTGCAAAATAGCTTGAAGGACATGGCTCAGAATATAATCTATAGCCCTTGAGGAGGAACTAAAGGTACTTGACTTTGTTTAATGGCTAAACTATTATAATATTGTCTTGCTCGACAGTTTTCCTTTCTTTCTGCATTTTCTCTCTTCTCTGGTTAAATTTACTCTTTGGAACTCAGGGAAGGCCTAGGAGGGTAAAATTTTCCACAGACAAGAGGCAGTTGGAGGACATTGGGAGGGGGTCTTTTTCAGGAAGGCCGCATGGGGTCCTGCTCAGTTACAGGGTGAGAACAGAGCTAGTGTACACTTATTAGGGAAAAAACCTTTTAATGTTCACAACCTGTGAAGGACTACTCACAAAACTGGGGCATGTCAGTGTCTGATGCTAAGAGATCTACAAGAGAGACGGTGATGGGCTTTAATTCACTCACCTATAAAAGAGGTAGGTTGGACAATGAGATAATCTCCAAGGTCATTTCCAAATCTCAAATTCTATCATTTTATTTGAAGCACCTGAGATCAGTGGTAGCACAGTGGCTGGTGTGAAACCAATATTTTGTTAAACAGTGATTTTTTTTTTCTTTGAAATTACACTGTGATAACATGATTTTACCACTAGAGTAAGAATGAAACTAAAGAGCTTTTTAAATCCAGTTACTAAAATACTTTTAAGATTCTGCTTTTACGGCAAGCATTACCAATAATAAGGAGCAATGTAATTTCTTCCAATATGCATAGCAAGCACGTCAATGAAATTTCAGTTTATGCAGACACCTGCTTTATTGGTTTAATGAGAATCTAAAAATAAGAACTAATGTCCTATGTGGAGATGAACACACTGACAGATTTGTTTGACACAGAGTTCCCAAAATTGAGGAACATATTCTTCCAACTCATGTTTTGGCCTCTTTAAGCCCACAAACAGCTATCTTCTAGCATACTTAATGACAGATGTGCTCCAGAAATGATTCCTGTAATTCTTCCACATTAGTGTAGGAATCAGCTAAGGTCACAGAATGCAAATCAGTGATTTTACCACACAAAATTTATTCTAATTTTCCTCTTGGGAAAAACTTGTAATTGAAACACATTGGTTTTGGGGAATATTTGAGGCCCATTTTGCAACTGCAAATATACAAATATTGAAACTTAAACAGCAACTAATGGTCATGGTATGTGAGTGACTATGTTATAAAACATATCAAACATGGCATCCGGGTGACTATGTTATAAAAGAAAAGCCATCTGAAATTGACTCGAAATTCATTGCTTTTTTGAGCAGACTTTTTCCTAAAATTTAGAGGATATATGAAATTACCAAAAGTAAGATTTTGGGAAAGTGTATCATTTCAGAGGAAAAAAATGTGCTTAAGTAATATCTGATCTGATATGCTCAGTACAGTCCTGTGTCCTTCGCAGGTATGGACTGATCACTTGATTGGGATTTTCATAGAGATGGAGGGATCCAACATAGGAAAAGTGCATCTCAATCATTTATAGTTTTCATTTCATAGGAATTGAGGTGAAATTTTCAACTTTATCTAAGTAGTAATAAAATAGTAGGCTAAGATGTTAATTTCAGTAAAATTAGAAATGGTCAAAAAGTATACATTTAATAGTTTCTATCCAGAATATTGAGGCTTTGTGATGGTTTGCCTGTCTTGCACAGTTTTTAAACTTTTATTTTTGTATATATACTTTAAAAATTCTAGAAATGCTATTTTCTTTTGAAACAAAAGGGTGGATATTATATATGTATAGATATATTATATATGTATATATATTATGTATATAAATCTATCATCTATCTATCTATCTATCTATCTATCTATCTATCTATCTATCTATCATCTATCTATCTACCAATCATCTGTCTATCTATCTATCTAGCTAGCTAGCTAGCTACAGAAATATAAAACACACCACATATAACTAGATGAGCATCTACTATGTACGAGTTCCTTACATGGTTCCTCACAGTAAGTTCTGAGATTAGTAATAGCTTTACTTACAGGTGAGAAAACCGATGCTCAATAAATCTTAAAAACTTGTTTAAGGTCATGCAGCTAGTTAACGGCAGATAAAGACTGATTTTCAGTCTATTTGATTTTAATCCCACGCTCTTTTCACTCTCCTGTGCCTTTCTGCAAACCTACTAAGGAGGCAAGACAGATCTACAAAAGAAATGAATGTGAGATGATTATTTCCTTTACAAATAAATTCACTCTAGATTTTTTTTCAGTGATTGGTGTTTAAAATACCATTTGCTTTTATATGCAATTCATTGCATAGAGTTTTCAGGAATGTAAGTATTACATAACATGAGACATGTCCTTTAAAATGAATGTAATAGATATGGTCTGGGTTTCAAAAGATCTTTGTTGTTATGTTCCATATGTATTACTTCCTGGCATCTTGACTAATGTCATGGTAGAATCCTTTTCAGAGAGTAGAAATGACACTGAAAGGAGCCCGTATACGTGAGGCATCAGGATTGTCACAAACTGCAAAGGTTTATTAAGTCTCTATAGTGTGTCAGATAGTGTTCAGGCAAGACAAACGTACAAAACAACTTTTCTACCATCAAGTCCCATGACAGAGTATGGTTCCAAGGTAATAATCAAAGATTTCTATAGACACAGGGCAACATAGTCACATATTTCTAGTGACATATTAAACACCATGTTTCCCAAGCCACGCTAGGTAAGAGGTGAAAATAAGCGCAGAATAACAGTACATTATTTCTTTGGCTCTGCTTCATTCATTCGACAACTATAAAACTGTTACTGATTGCTTTTGAGTTGTCCTTAGTGTTTCACCATAAAGGACAAGCTCAAACACCATCATTTTACTTTTTACCAGCCACAGCTTTGCTGCCAAGTTTCCCAGTGCCAAAGAGCAGATGCTACTGCCCAGGGCGCTTGCCTTGGCTCCCTCCTACTTCCTGCCCCTAGCTTTTCTCAGTACTAAAACTATTTCATTGTGCCAAAGCCACTGCTGGGGACAGCTTTGGTGCAGAAATCTCATGTTGTGTTCTCCACTGGTCTGTGAAGAATCCCCCTCTCCCTCTTTTGTATCACATTCCTAGTATATGTGCAACTCATGTCTTCAGGCTTCTCCTCTGTGGATAGAAATAAAGCTACATTAGCATAATGTCCAGAATGTGTTCACTCTTTTGCTCTCATTTGTTAAACTTCAGTAACTTACGAGTCCACACCCTTGCCTGAGTCTCTTCACTCAAGTGTGGGAATCCGAGAGCGTCTCTGTTCATGAAGAAACGAGTCTGTTCAGGTTTTTCTACCCACTGAGTCCACTGTAGACTTGCTCTTCTCTACTCCAGTTTCTTCCCTCCATGCAGAGAATGCTTAAAAATAGAGCCTTTGGAGTCATGAGCCCCAGACACATGATCTTGGATTCTGAGGCAGCACTGTGTCCTTATAGTAAAAATGTCTGTGTTTTGCTTAAGCAGAACTAAGTTAGTGTCTCTTACTTTCAACAAGAAGAGTCTCGACAGAAACAAGTGTGGAAGGAAGGAGTGGTCTGTTTGTCTCTGGACATGGTTACTTTTTCTGTTCTGAATCCTTCCAGGTCTTCAGAACTCCCAAGATTGTCCCCAGACTCTCCATTGCTAGTTATTTTCTACAAAGTGAGGCTCTCTCAAATTAATGTTGAGGGCTTAACTCATTTTTTCTGATGTGATTTGTTGTCAGCATCAATCAATAGGACAGATTGTTAGGTAATTTTATTTTCCTCTGATATTACAAAGTTTAACATTCTCCATTTCATTAATATATTTGTGTTTGACAAAGAGTTACATTGAAAAATGTTCTTTTGATAAACAACTCTCAGTGCAGCTGTATTGCAAATAGTATAGACTTATGAAGGTATTGTAAAGTCCTGGCTTTAAGCTGGGAGAACTGTAATTTGGTCCTGGGTCCATCATGCATTTGCTGTATGCCTTTAATTCAGGCATTTAGTATTCCTGAAATTATTTCATCACCTTTAAAACAGACAGATAACAGATGTTATGAAAAGGGCACTGTTACGAAAAGGCAAAGCGTAGGGTTTTAATAATAGAATTAGTAAACAAAAGACATTGAGAGTAGTATCCCAGTTTCTCTGTAGAAGATGTGTACACTTTTTCTTGCTTGAATGTTTTTCATAATACTTTTGGAAGTGCTATAAGAAAAATATTTCAAATAGTATTCAAGCTAAAATCGGTAGAGAAATAATGATGGTGTATTTGAATGAATAAATATTTTGGTAGTATACAATGTATATTTATGAATTTATTGGAATGAGGTAAAAATATGTATCTCTGTCAGAATCTTCTTTGTAGTCTTTTTAGTGTTTGATACGGGTGATGTCTCCTTCTCTAGGTTTATAATAATCAACCTACCTAAACAGATCCTAACTCAATCAGATTTGAGGATGGAGAGAGAGGAGGTAGGGATAAAGTTTAACCCTGTGTTTGCTTCAGGGCTGATGAAGATATTAATACACCCACTTCTTCAGTAGGTGCTGGACATCATCCCCTGAATTAGATGAAAAGTTAAGCTTCACCAGGCAATGGATTTGGGACTTCTGATGATTGTTCACCCAAGAGCATTCTCTTATTTGAAGTTCCAACTATTGCTTTCTCCTTTCACTCCCATCCTAACAACACCCTTTTCAGCATTATTTGACACACGGCTATTGTATTTGTTGAGCCCTTAAGTTCAGTTTCAGCATCCTTGGAATTACTAACACAATACAACATCACATGTCCGGAATGATTGTGACTAAATTATCTAATACATTAAAAATGACTAAAAAAGTATGCTCCTTTAATATAATTTAACATGGGTTTGTTTATATCAAGCCAATTAATTAAATAGAATATACTACGAGACATATTGCACTGTAGCTGCTAGCCTTTATTTTTATTCAGTAGAAACACATGGATTCTTCTAATTATTAATAATTCTGAATTAGTGGCATACAAATGAATAACTTCACCTAGATTTTAAGTGCAATTGTATTCTCTAGTTTTTTCTCTTTCTCTGTCACATATTCCTTGCTTCTAGAAATAAATTGGATGAAGCTTCCTTTCACCCTCTGCAAGATAAATTGAATTTTCTTGTGTGAAAGCAAAGCAACTAGAAAAATAATTTTTTTTTTTCCATTTTGGGCAGCTCTGTTGAGTTATAGTGTCATTGCACAGCAGGCTTTTATAGATAAAGAAATCAAGTGTGGAGAAACAAGAGTTCCCAAGGAGAAAGAGGCATATTTGGGGAGAAAGGGAAAAACATACCTAGCAAGCCTGTGGTTTGTGATCTACTTGAGAAAAGGGAAGATAGCACGTTGGGACAGGACTTGGTCTGGACTAAGGGAACAGACCTGTGTGAGGTTTTAGCTGACCCACTGAAGGTAGACATTAATTGTGCTTGGTAGCTTATACAATCACATTTAATCTTCATACCAACTGTGAAGAGTCGGTATTATTATCTAAATTGTACTGGTGAAGAAATTGTAGCTCAGGGAATTGAAATGACTAGTAAGGGACAAGATGAGGAATTTGATTCCAGGTCTTCTGATTCTAATAGATCCCTTCCTATCCTGCCTACCCCCACTTTCCATAGAGTCTTCTTTGTCATCAACAGAATGTTCTTGATGGCTGGGTTAAAAGTCAGCTTGTGGTTGTGAGGCCGGAGTAAAGGATGTGATGCTTCTACTTCGGGGTCAGTCTCAGAACATCTTTATAGACTTGTAGTTGTTAGATTTTATAAAATCCTTGCAGCATAGTCTCTCTCTCTCTCTCACTTTGAGTTTTTGCTGAACATCATTGCTTCAAATTAGACCATAACTTCTTGAGGGCAAGGAGCAAGGTTGTTTTGCTCACTGCTTTATAGGCAGTGTAGCCCAGTACAATGCAGGAGCATAGCAACATTTGGATAACTTTAAAATGATCCAATTATGGATAATTTTTAAAATAAACTTTCTTTTTAGAACAGTTTTAGATGTACAGAATTATTGTGAAGACAGTACAGTCTTCCCATGTACCCCCATTCAGTTTTCCCTATTATTAATGTCTTACATTATTGTAGAATATTTGTCACAATTGGTGAACCAATACCGATACCTTATTATTCACTAAACTCCATACTTACACAGATATCCTGTGACCTCTTTAGTTTTTTATCTAATGTCCTTTTTCATTTCCAGAATCCCATCTAGGATACAACATTACACTTAGTAGTTATGTCTCTTTTTGGCTGTGACAGTTTCTCAGATGTCTCGATTTTCAGGACTTGAGAGTTTTGTGAAGCACTCGCCATATGTTTTGTAGAATGTCTGTCAGTTGCGACGTCTGATTTTTTCCTCATGATTGGATTGGGTAACGTGTTTTGGGGAGGATGACCACAGAGGTAGAGTGTCATTCTCACTACATCATATCATACTATCCATGTGACTTATCACTTTTGATGTTAACTTTGATCACCTGGCTTGAGGTAGTGTTTGTCAGCTTTCTCCACTATGAAGTTACTCTTTTCTTCTCCCCCTCCATTGTACTCTTTGGAAGAAAGTCACTGTGTGCAGCCCACACTTAAGTAGTGGGGATTATGCTCCATCTTTTTCAGGGTGGAGGATCTACATGAATTATTTGGAATTTTTCTGCACAGGAAATTTGTTTCTTTTTCTCCATTTATTTATTTATTCAGTCATTTACATCAGTGTGAACTTATGGATATTTACTTTATGCTTTGGGTTAGAATCCAATGCTATATTATTTTGTTTTATATAATTATTTCAAATTTTGCCATTGGGAGCTCTTTCAGTTGGTTCGTGATGCCTCCCCCATCAGTGTAAGCGTTTTGTTTTGAGCACTTTCTTATTTTCTGGCACTGCAAGATGCTCCAAGCTCATTTGGTATATTTTATGTCCAAGTCCTAGAATCAGCTATTTCTCCAAGGAGTTCTAGTTCCTTTTATTGGAGAATGGTATTAGAAACCAAGATCTTGGCACTAGATGTGCTCATTGCTACTGGGGTGTCATTGCTTCCAAGTCCTCTCAGATGACAAAGCAAGGAGATATATGTGTATTTATACACATATCTATAAACATTTCTATATACAACCATCTGTATCTATATTAAGCTAAACATTAGTTTATACTGATGCTTCCAACTCTAACTCATTACCACATGGATCATTCTAGACTCTTCCCATTGCTTATCTGTAACCTCCCACTCCAGTAGTGAGAAACCTGGCTTCCACCATCTGCTGTCTATTTACTTACTAGTTGAATTCCAACATGCATTAGTAGTTTTTGAATTGTTAACCCATACTTCATGGGAAACAACTTTATCAGCTAAAGAACATGTAGAGTCCCTTTTGCCTTTAGACTTACAGACTCCACTGATTTCCAGTTATTATGGTTAGCACTGTAATTCCCTACCCCATTCATTGAGACTTTTCATACATCTGTAATATACTTAGATTCCTTTGTCACATTCTGAATTTAATCCTGGGATCCTCTGACTTCCAAAATGATTTTCTAAATATTTGCATACATATAAGGTTGCACTTTGTGTCGTAATGTTCTGTGGGCTTTGACAAACGTGTAGTGTCATGTATCTGCTATTACAGTATCACACAGAATAGTTTCATCACCCTAAAATTTCCTGCACTTCACCTATTCCACCCTACCCACTCACCTCCCACCTGAACATCTGATAACCACCGATCTGTTTACCATCTCCATAGTTTTGCCTTTTCCAGAATGTCACATAATTGGAAGTATAGAGTAATTTTTTAAAACCACTGAATGATATTTCCTTGTGTGAATGTAGCAAGGTTTGTTTATACATTGGCCTATTGAAGTGCATTTTGTTTGCTTCCAGTTTTTGCCAGTTATGAATAGAGCTGCTATAAACATTTGTGTGCAGGTTTTTGTGTGAACATGTTATCATATCAGTTGGGTAAACACCTAGGAGCACAACTGCTGGTAAGACTATTAGTTTTCTAAGCAACTGTCTTCCAAAGTGGATATACCATTTTGCATTCCCACCAACAATGAATGAGAGCTCCTGTTGCTTCACATAGTTATCTGCACTTAGTATTGTCAGTGTGTTGGATTTTAGCCATTTGAATAGTTGTGTAGTGGTATCTCTTTGTTGTTAAATTGATGACTTTTTCACAGGAAAAGGTACCATTCACTCATGTTTCCTGTAAATGTACAATTTAAAGATTATCTTTTGGACCAAACTCTTGTTTTACAACTCAGCAAATTGAGGACCAATTACTTAGCAAGGTCCCAGTGGCATTTGGTAGAACAGAAATCACACCAAGGCCATTAGTGAGACCATTTTCAAAAACAAACATTCCCCCCCCCCAAAAAAAAAACCCCACAAAGAAACAAACAAAAAAAAAACCCAAAAAACACCTTTGCTCTTTTTTATTTATTTTTTGGTAGTTAGACTTCATCAGGCATATTTATTTCTTTTGTCTGCTTGAATACTCCCTGTTACCTTACATAAATAAACATTCTATACATAAAATCCCTTTCTATGACAATTCAATAGGTAAAGTGAAACCTGAAGAGAAAGAAAAATAAACATTCAATAAAAATATGCTGTAAGGGTAGCTCAGTCCCAAAGGTGCTTAAAGTAAAAACAAACAAACTAGCAAACAAAAATCACCTAAATTTACAACTATAGTAACTCAGTTTAAAATATATGTTTTTGTAGTAGCAAACATCATAGAAGAAGGTTGCTTTTCTTAATTTCTTAATACTAAGCAAAGGAATTTTAGATGAAAAAATGTAGAGATATGGATTGAACTTCTGAAGGAGTCTCTTAGTAGTTAGTCAAAAATGATTTATGAACTTATGACTTTACATGTGCCTTCAATTTTTTTAATTTCTAAGATTTAGGTATAAATCCAGCAACCTTGAGAATGTGTTGACCCATTTGCACAGAACTAAAAAAGCACACACACACACTGTGAAAATATCAAGTGTAAATCTACTGTTTAAAAAGAGCCCCAAATAAACTGAATTAACCCTGAACTCCTCTTTATTACTGATGGTCACTTGGCATGAATATTGTATTACTCTACAGCTGTAACTAACGCAATATATCTCTGTTCTTTGATGAGAAAGCAGGGGATCCTTAAACACAAACACATTACACACATACCTTGAATTAAGAATCAGAAGACACTAGTTTTAGTCCTATTTCTGTCATTTACCTAGTCTGAGACCTTTGTCAAAGGAAAAATCAACAAAAACAAAAAAACCTAAGAAACAAACGAAACAATCTGGATCTTAATTGTCTCATTTGTATAGAGTTACGAGGTCAAGTTAATAGCGTACTAAGATCTTTTTTTAAAAAATTCGTTTCTGATTCAAAATCTATGATCATAATAGAGATATAACAAATATTCACTTAATATATTCCATGGTCAATTATTGTAATCCCCTCTTTGAATAAACCTTATAGCACTTTAGTTTGTCATGTGAAGTACTAGTGTACTGACAGAAACAGACTCCCACTCATATGGTTCAAGATTTTCCATGGAGGGAATATTTACAGAGGTGTCAGCAGTAATAAGGGGACCAGCTGTGGAGGTGATAAGGCAGGAGATAGATGGGCTCCAGGTTAGACATTTACAACTAGCCTCCTATTTACATTTCAAAAACACCATTGCTCTTTTGTAATAACAGAGCTAGGTTGTTGGGTAGAATTTGAAGGAGTCACAATGGCAAGAGATATTTTTAAGGAAGCTATGAGACTTCAGAAACAGAGACAGGAATTGTGAGCGTGAGGAGATGCTGGTGCCAGGCATTATGGGAGCTCAGATGAGATGGGGCCATGTTTCTGAGGCTGAGGTGGAAAGTCATTAAATGTGTAATCCTGTTAGCTTTGTACTAAGAACAATTCTACTTCCTGATTCTGAGACTGCATCTTTTTAAAAACCTACACGGATTAGAGCAAATCTATGGGACACTGGAAGGGGAAACATACCCTGCTATCCCTTATATTTGCTGTTTGTGAAATAAAAAGATGGAATAGGAACATCTGCTGCTTACCTAGAATTTTTGTCTGGATATGGGAATCTTGACTGCAAAATTCAGTGAAGTTTCATTCCAGTCCAGAAATATTGATATAACAATATTTGAATAAATTCTTTATCTTAATTTTATCAAGAAAATAAAAGAATTAATGTATGATTAGTGTGTCTATATTATGAAATGAAAATTATATGAACTTTACTATACAGTTAATATGAGCAAAATAATAGTATATAATAAACTAAAAATCCTGATCTGGTAGTAATTCTGATTCCTTCATCCCAAGGAACTGGTGAAACCCTCTGCCAGACATGACCAAAGAAAATATTTCTGTTTTAGTTCTTCATCCAGGGCCTACTTTGCCGTTCTGCTGTGCCTCACACTCTTATATCCCAGACACTATGTGCAGATAGATTACTTTCTTAATGGGTTTTACATCTAATTGCATAGAATTTTCTGTGTTTCTATTTGCAGTTGCCCAAAGTTCAGATGCAGTGTTTTGAGTGCAAAGGTTTTTATTATCTCTAGCCATCTTTTTCATGTAATTGCTTAGCTACAATTGAAGCTCTGCAACACACTGGATGCAGCTCTCCGAATTGCTCTGCACGTGCATGTTTGGATCTATGCTGTCGGGATGACCAGGGTACGGATTTTTGCTTTGTGGAGGGAAAGAGAGCTGCTGCTTAAGTAGGGATGACCTGAAAATGTTTCCCAAAGTCAGAGAATTTGTGGATTCTTTAGATTGACCAAGTGGACATTAGTAATTTCCTGGTGTGGCAGTTAGAATGGGGGCTCCCAGTGTCATTTCTCCCTACCCAGAACTGGCTGGGGGTGGCCCTGTGTGCCAGCCTCCTCCTAAGGGCAACACTTCATAGAGGCAAAGTATGCCAACTCTGTTGAATCACTTTGGGGTATGTAATTTCTGTGTACTTGTCTGACCTGAAGACATGAGATGGATCTCAGAAGCTTGGCTACAAGATTTTCTGATTTTATTTTATTCTTTTCCTATGGATGGAGGGTTGGAGGGGTAGCAGCCTTAAGAGGCTTTCCTCCAAAGACCTCACTCTGCTTCAAGATTCTCAGGTCCTTTTTCTTCAGCTTCCTTTTCTCTTTTCTCTTCCTAAAGATCTTCAGACCCAGGCAATTTAGAATCACATTGATATTGCTACACACCAGCAGTGGTGTGAGAGCTGAAGTAGTAGGATTGGTAGAGAGTGCCAAGAAGAAAGTTCCTGAAGGAGGAGGAAGTGCTTACTTATAAGGTGTGGTTTAAGAGGCTCTAAAAACCCTTTGTGACTCCTTTACTCAAGCATTTCCCTTTCTGATTCTGCCAAAGTCCTTGGAATTTCCCCAAATCATCTAATCCCCTGGGTTTGGGTGCTAGAGTCTTTTGTAAAGTACAGGTGCCGTACTGGTGCAGGAACCATGAAAAATTTAACTCAATTTCACTTATCAGTTAAGCCATAGTAATTTAGCAAGGGAACAGGATATTCCTGAGGGAAGAGGATGTGAGACAGGTGAGATTTGATGGGAAGGGCAGTGATTCTCACTGCTAATAGGTTTGTTTGTGGTTGAAGATTAAAAATCATTAGCTGCAAGTCCAGGTTCTAAAGCCAGAATAGAGGTTAAATTTGGACAAAACGAGGCTCTACTGCGCACACAAAGCTAACTCCTGATTTGGAGCATTTGTTGTTTCAGGTGGTTGAGGAAAGCAGAGCAGCTGGGAAGGGAATGGGAACGGAAGGGGATGAGAACAAGGCAGAGAGAGAGCTGGAGAGGACTGTGTTAAAGCCCTTCTGCTGACCTTCGATTTTTCTTTGGACCAGTCCCAGCTGGAGACATTTCTCCTTTGTAAAATTCCCTTTGCTCCCTCCTCTCTTTGCTCCTCCCCCGTCTCCTCTCTTTCTCCATATGCCCAGCATTCTCCCCTGGCCTCTTAGCACTCAGCAAGTGAGGCTCAAAGGAAGTTCCCAGTTGAATAAAGGAAAAGCATCAAGCAGCCTTATCACTACTTCCCTGATTCCTCTGGGTTTTGTTATTAATTTTCTTATGCAGTGTTTCTGTGAGACAGCTGTGTTTTCAGCTGGAGAAAGAAAACTTGTGACCTTAAGGACAGAAAAAAAAGTCATTAAGAAAGGGAGTAGAGAATTTTAAAAGTCAGGATTTCTTTAAATAGCATCAACTGTAGCCAGTTTCCATCTTTTCTACAAAATCTTGCCTGGCTGAATAGAAAGTAGATGGCCATTCTCTTTGGTCTGATGATTTCCAATTTCTTTTCCGGCACAGGGTCATGAACAACAAACTTTCTTAGTAACTGGTGAGACCATTCATTTATTCACTCTTTAAGCAAGTCCATAAATCTGTTAGTTGGGAAGTTAATAAGTGATTTAGGAGCCCTGGCCATTGCAAAAGCTATAATCTCTCTATTGACATGTAAAGGCACAGGTCTACTTCTGACCCTATTTCCTCATTTGATAGGAGATAAAAGGATCCCATACAATTTAATTTATTGCTTGTTTATTGTCCAGATTAGATGAGACATGAAATGTCAGTCATAACTTAGCACCTGCAAACAGCTTGGTACGTGTTAGTTTCACCTTCCTTCTCTGGATGAATATTCCCACACTCCACAAATTTCTATTCCCATTAGAACCTAGAGCCCATTACTCAGAACCCTGATAGATGGCAGGAAACAATAGGACACGTGTATTCTTGCTAAAGCCACTTCTAATGTTATACACGAAAGGGCGGCCATGGCTGGCTTTGATATCCATTATGATAGATTTCTACACCTTTAAATTATATTTCTCAATTTAGAATTCTACTGGTTTTATGGAGATATATCCCCATTTGATCAAGATAGAAAATTTATGAGATCCTTTGCCATGTATGTAATCAGCAAACTAAAGGATTTTGTAGTTAAATGGCTGGTTTTTAACATTTCTTTCTCAAATGTAATTATGCTGACAGGCGAGTTCCATGAGGACAAGGTTTTTGTTTCTTTTCTTCTTTTCATTGTAGGATCCCACTCACTCAGTTCAGTGCCTGACACATAGTATGAACTCGGAATATTTGTTGAGAAAATGAATGAATGAATGATCTTGTGTAAGCGGCCTAATGAAAGAGTCAATCCAGGCTCTGCCTCTCTGGAATTTCTGCGGTTATCTGAAGATATTCTCAGGAGCGCCGAGAAAAAATGGTTTCGAGCATCTACTGTGTGTCCGGCATTGTGTTGGGTCCTTGGGATTTTATGGTTAATAAGGCAGTCATGCCCCCTGCCATAAAATGAGCATATAGTGTAGCAGAGAAGAGATATTGTATTAAAAAGTGAATACTAGCGGGCTGTTTTTTGTAAAAAGGAAGGTACAGAGTGTTATGGAAGCACTGCAGGGGGTCACAGAACGTGAACAAAGGCTAAGTTTCTAAAGCAAGTGTTAGAGCACATGAAAACATCTTGAAAACTTAAAAAAGTATTTCAAATGAAAGGTACTATTATCCAAGTCCTTGTGATTAACTAGCTGGCTCTTTCCGGGTGCTCTGACTCCTTCTTGGGATACAGAGGGAGGAGCATAATTGTTCCGATATATATATATATATATATATATGTGACCCTGAGATGCAGCTAAAGAACCAAGCCTGAATAGAACCACAAGCCACTTGTTCTAAAATTCTTCTTTTGAGGAAGCATCTGTCTCTATTTCAGGATGCCAACCACCACACGGGCCTTCCAGCATTAGCATCTTTCCCAGCCATCTGTAATGTTTGCCTCCCACACACACAGGCTTCATCACCACACACAAACACACACCTTTGCCCAAACTTCAGTACCAGGCTTTTCTTTGAAAGACTGCAGAATCTCTTTGAAACTATCTTAAATCTTCATAGCCCATGCATCTTTTCCCAAGGGCATTGCACAACTACTTTAGTTGCAATGTATTTATCACTTTTCAGCTCATGTGAACACAAGGGAAAATACAGGAGAAAGACACTATTGTCTGTAGATGTTTTTGTTTTCCTTTAGAGAGTCAGAGGATGGAAGAAAGCCTGAGATGTCATTTGGCTTCATTTCCTATTAGGCAATCACGTAGGCCCACTTCTAAATGAAACCTCTCACTTTTAAGTCACTTAAAGAGAATGAAATTCTGTAGGTTCTTCTGGTAAATTATTCCAGAGTAAATAAAGCTTGCTTTTTAAAACGTCTTTTATATTTAGCTCAAGTATCTCCTGTTGCTTCTGAGGATTAGCGTTAAATTTCAGTGGTATCGTAGCTTGTGATGCAGTTAAGAGCTAAGGTCTTGGGATCAGGTGAATCTTGGTTCAAATATGACCTCTGCTTCAGATGAATTGTGTGATTTGAAGCAATTACATTACCATTTTTTTATCCTCATTTTCCCATCTGCAAACTGAAGAAAATAACACTCAGATCAAGAGGATGGTGTCTGTGACCCTGACGTTGACCTAGTTTCTCTCACATGAGTATTTGATAAATTGTGGTTCTCACTTTGCTCTGCATCAGGTATCTAATTATAATATATTTGGGAGCAGGAACCGTGACTTGTTTGGGTTTGTATTCTGCACAGCTCTTAGACAGCATTGTGGATATAAGAGGTACCCAAGAATTGTGTATAAATGATTAACAAAAAAGTAAGATGGTAAGCATAGGAAACAACTTGCTCTCCTATGAACTAGGTCCATGAGAGGGCAAATCATTTGCACTTCCTTAATTTTAGTTTCTTCATTTGTTAAATGGTTACTTTATAACTGACCCTTTGCAATTGAATATTTATGACAAATATTTATTTTGCGTTATCAGAATTCCAGAGAAGGAAGTTGTTTAGGCAAAATTTCTTGGCCTAAGAATGATTTTTAAATTAATAATCTGATTAAAAAAACTCTCATATATTTTATTTAGTTACATTTTAAAACATCTTTCAGGGGAAGTGTTAGAAACTTGGTCATATTTTCTCGATTAGATTTAAGTTGAAAGGAGGTAAATGTTGAGTTGCTGTTCCCTTCAGCATTATTTCATCAACAGTGTAGAACCAGTATTTAATACTGGTTACCAAAGTGAAAGTGGAGGTGGGGGAAGGAGGTGAAGGAGCAAACTCTAGAACAATCCACTTTATTTGTTGTTCTGGTGACTAATGGTTTCAGCTTTCTCCCTGGAGTGTTTCCAAAGCTCTTTGCTAGATGTTCACTTTGACTCTGCGCAATATTCTCAACCTCAGCTAAATGAAACCGCAGTTCATGATGGCATAGAAGCTGCAGAAATGCAGCTGGTAAAGCCTGGGCATGATTCTACTTAGAAAGACAATAATAAACTCACACTTATATTCATTTAACTCTATTAATTTCTCAGAATTTTAGATGGATTGAGGATAGGGATATGTGATGGGGAGGAAGGCGAAAATTCCTCCCTGTCACTTCTTAAATACTCTTTGGAGTCTCTTTTCTGGGATGCTTAAGATTCCAACATGAATATTAAGTACATCACGAAATTCTAAGAAAATGAATTATCTTGTCAGTTTCACCAGGAACCCTTATGGATTCCCAAAGAGCATACTAACCTTCAGTGAGGTGAGTAAACCATTAGGTGGAGAAAGGAGCATGTCAGTCTTAGTATAATCCTCTCATCTGATCCACCAAACTGCAAATCTTATGGAGTTCCCAGCATATACACCAATGTTGACTGAGATACATATTAGTAACACATAAATAGTAGTGATATATAAACAAAAAGAGGTAAATAAGACTTTCTGTGTAGACTTACAGTTATGTGGTGGTATTCTACAATGGAATTATGTCATATTTATTTCCTTATTTCAATAGGTAGGTGGCATTCGTTAGACTTTGGATAGACTAACTTGTAATCTGGGAAAATTATCTGTCCAACTTCACATTGATTGATAATACTGATAAGAATAAAATTTAGGTTAGTTGATAGAGTTTAACAGCTTTGTTCCATAAACACTAGATTCATATCTTTATATTCATCAGTTTCACTTTGTGCCAATGATATCAACCAAAAGAAATCCAAACTTAAGGAAATTTCCATGTTGAATCAAATAATTGTAAACAAGTTATTTTTTCTTAACTTTCTAAATACTATGCCAGTGATTTCATCGGATATAGAGCAAAGAGTCTTTCCTTTAAGAACTTCCTTTCCCACAAACTGATTAAAAATATACAATCCAGGAAATCCTTTTAGTACAAACTGGGGAAAATTGATATAAATGAAAATAAGGTAAAATGAAAACAGTAGTTAGAAAAATGTAGACATTATTTGTATAAGTGTAGAAAAATATGACATTTATTTGATTAAAATATCATAGATAGTTATGAATGGCACAATATAATTCAGAGTCCACTAATGTTTATTTAATATCGTTACTGCATATAGTACCTTATTTAATGTTTACATGAAACTGGTAAGGTAGCTTTTACTATCCCCCAATGCCCTTTTTTGAAGACAAGGAAGTGGATGCAGGGAGAAGTTAAATAATAGCCCCAAACAAGTTATTTAGTACGTGGTGGGAACCCAAGTTCAATTCTTGTTCTATCTGTCTCTAGACCAGTGGTTTTCCTTATTTTGCTGATGACTCCCAACCTTTTCTCAGTCACCAAACCTGATGATGCCTGTCCATCAATAGCAGTTTTCCTCTATGGGCGGGGAAAGTAGGAGTTTTCCCTTGAGATCCCATCAGAATCCATGTGTGGGTAGATGTGTGTAGTTTGGAAAATTACGCCAGAGATAATATTACTTACCTATTGCACACCTTGATTGACACTCTCTGTGTTATCTCATGCTCTATACCATAATGGTTTGATTTTAGTCTATTGACTTTAGAATAGAACTTCTTCCAGACCTCTTGTTTAATAACTCTGTATTAATTTTTCTTTGCACAGATTTGCCAGGCAATAAGTTTCATGGAATATTTCTGGGTTAACATAGTTCCTTCTCCCAGAAGTAAATCTTGGAATATATTGGGCAAGAAACTCTTACCAATTATATTGAGGTTTAATTAGGGGAAAGAACATCAATTCAGAGGTTATTATATGAAACTAGAAGTCTCTGCTTTGCCACATCTTTATATTTCTCATCTAGTGAGAGTCTTTGACCTTGCCTATGATGCCTTAATGTAATAGGAATCATTCCGTCTAAGCGTACTCTGCTACTCACGGCTCAAATGCTCTCTAGCATGCTTCTAGGATTGGGGTTTAATTCCTTTCACTATCCCCCTCCCCACAGGGCCCTTTCTTTCCTGGCCACAGTCATCTCTAGTCTCCCTTGAGGCTCTCCACCCCAGTCATGCACTGTATCCCCCAAATCCCCACCCTTCCTTTATGGTATTCTGCTATGATGGTCAAGTTACATCCATACTTAATATTCTGTTGTATTTTTTACTGGTCACCTTGGGCTTCCTTCACACTTTCCTCCAGACATTAATTTTTTTCAATTTATTAGCAAAATGAAGTGGGGAGTTTTGTGATGTTGAACTGGGCATAGGGACAATACAACGTTAGAGGGTTAGGGCCATGGAACTCATTGAATTTAGGTGTCCTGAGCCCTCTGGAAATGATGTCAAATAGGTTGAATTCTATAGCTTTATCTTCAGCCTTTATGACTCATACTGTCTGTCTGCTAAAAAACATTTCTACTTTCTCTCTGTGTTGGTGGTTTCAGTATCAAAATGATATTCTTTCAAAATCTTTGGCCAATTTGGATTTCACAGAGAGCGCAGCCATTTCAGGTTTTACCTGAGGGAAAGGAGCTGTTACTTTTCATAAAAAGCTGCTGTCTGTCAGGAGCTCAACCAGGAGAGGATTTTTCACAGCTGGTCTTGATTGTTCCAAAACTCTTTTTGGAGCAGCTGTGAGCCAATGGCTCTGCTTCTAACCTCAGAAATCAAAGGAAAGAAGAGAGCCTTGTGTTTTACATATTCATCTCTTTTTATTGCTTACTGCCTGCTCTGTCTAGGCTCTAACGTTAGTGGACAATGGAGCGACTGAGCTCACAAATGATGTAATTTCAGGAACAGATGTAATTTTCAACCTTTGTCAAGATATCTGAAATCTTACGCTGAGAGAATCATTCTTTTGGGACTCTTTTCAAGAGTTTCATATAAAGGTGTAAATACCATTGGGAGGGATTGTAATTTAAGCCTTCTACTTTTTTTGCACTTAAAACGCCTTAAGGCAATGTCAATCTACACCTGAGGGATACTCATTGACAACTAGCTGAAAGCAAAATAACAGGAAAAACAGTGAATATCACAAACAGCTTGCCAGGAAATGGTGCTAAAACAAACCAAGGACAAAGTTTGTCAAGTTCACACGTTTTTGGTCCTCCATATGGGTTTAATAATCATCCTACTGCAAGAGGTTTTGCCACATCACGTTTGTAGGACATATTTATAGGTTATTGCAAAAATTAACAATGGTCAGCACTAGTCTCTAACAATGGACAGGCTCATGTACAATGATAAAGTGTGGAATAAGTTACTTTCCTGCAGTCAAAAGATGATCAAAAAATGGAGAGTGTATTCATCTTTCAAGTAGATGACTGATATTTTTGCTTTTGTTAGTTCCTCATTTGGATAATTGTGGCCGGTCTACAGACCCAGGCTGCTTAACTGGGTCTAAGAGCACATGGGTCAGATTACAGGGGGATGCCCCACTGGGTCATGTGCACAGAAGGGGCCAGAAGTAGAAACTGGGAGGAGAGTTCAGAGATTCAGAGAAGACAAGAGCAGAAAGAGAAGAAGACTGTAATAAATGAACTGCTTGAACAAGCTCAAGCTGATGATGGGGCCAAGGGTGGATCTTTATGGATTTGTGCTACCCGGTGCTTGATCAGGCTGGATCTGTTCATAGGGTCTGGGATAGGATGGACCTATTCTTCTCTATTTTATTTTACTTTAAGGAGTGTGTGTGTGTGTGTGTGTGTGTGTTGTTGAGTACTTCCTGTGGGCCAGGCTCCTGCTAGACTTTGTGAGTACAAATGCCACACCGATAACACTTACTATGAGGCACTGCAATAAGTGGTTTATGCATATCGATCAATTAATTCTCATAAAAATCCCATTAGGTGAATGTTATCTTCTTTTACATATGGGGGAGCAAGTTCAATGATATCAGGAAATATGTCCAAGGTTACATGGGATACAATTTGATAGAGTTGGAAACTGAACTCAGTTTATTCTCTTTTTCTACAATTTATGATCTTAGCTACTATGTTTTATATCAGGCTATGTGCATTAACCTGTTTCTAAATATTAATGAAAACAAGAAATTTAAGAATTTCTATAGCATAGATGGGTAATTAAAATTAAGCTTATTGGCATATTGGGTCATGAGGAATCCCTAGAAGCAAAGGAATAATTATTCATTCTTCAGCTTTGCTGGTACTTCTTTCCACTTTTGCCTGTCTTCACCCCATCCTCTTGTCCACTGTGTTGTGAAGATGAGAATACAAGGTACATGGATGACAACTGAATTCAGAGCTCTTTCACAAAGATAAGCTCCTATAAGAAATTATGCAGAGCACAATAAAAGAAATTCTGAAGAAGAAATGATGAGATCAAAAACAAGTGCCTGTCATGTCCAAGGTCCTGTTCTGGGTGCTGTGTTGTGAATTAATATATCACGTCACTGCTGCCCTCCAGGAGCTTAAAAATCTGTTGGGATGTTACCCTAAAGCACATGACCACCTAAGGAACCAGGCAAGAAGTAAATAATAAAACCTCCAAGAGATGTCACTATACAGTTTAATTAATAAATAATTTCTCTTGACTGTGTGTGGTATGAAGACTCATGAAGACTGGAAAGAAAGTTTGCATAAAGTGAATAAAAAATTTCGTAGCTAATAATTGAAAGAGATGCGGTTTTGACTCAGTGGTCAAGCTGAGGCAACGGGAAAGGAATGAACAAAATCAGGAGAAACAATATAGGAGATGGTGAGGAGTCTAGTTTGGTGCAGACTTGGATCAAGGGACTGGTGGCAGATAAGTCTGAGAAAGTGCACTCGTGTAGAGCGGGTCAGACCAGGTGCCTGGGTAGTACTAAGAAATCTAAAATCCTCTTTCCAAAGCTCCAATGTACTTCTCTTTCCAAGCTTCAGAGCGGGCCCTTCCTCACTCTTTCTTTATCCCACAGTCCAAGATACATATGTCCAATTGATGCTTATAAATATTAGCCTCAGCCTTGGGTTTTCAGAGCCTTGGGATATGTGGAGCTGACCAAGGGACTTTGTGAGAAGCGCAGTGGGGCAGATACACTAGGTGGCGCTCTCCAACCAAGGCAGGAAGAGCCCACGCTGACTAGGCAAAGTCTGACTGAGGCTCTACCCTCCCCTAAATCTGAAGGGTCGCTTTCCTCCTTAGGAAAGGAATTACCATTACTTGCTAAGTGTATCCCGCATCACTTTAATTTTAACTATTTAGCTCTTTCACGATATTTTGAGGTGTGGGGGCTGGGAAAGAAAAGTCTCTTTCTGCTTGAGATAAACCTTGGGAATATTTAGAATAGAAAGCTCAATATAAGTGGGGCAAGAGGTGTTTTCACTGGCATGTCGCTGTGGGAACATGCACTCTACTGCCTGGTCATTGGCCCAGTGGAAGGAGAGCTGGGATCAGCGCTTGGCATAGAGGAGGGACTTGGGAAACAGTGAACGAGCACCCACTCTATCCACATTTTATGTCCAAGAAAGTAGGATATCTTATCTTTGTTCGTGTTTCTTTTACTTCTTCTTTCCTTGAAGACTACAACAAAAATTGTGAGGGTTAGGTGGGAACGTTAGGGCCATCCGGGGCAGTCTTGTGACGTTTCGTGTTTCAGAAGCAGCTGATTCCCACTCCTTTCCTATCTTCCCATTCCTCTTGTGAATGCTGTGATGCTCTCTGGCACAGATGGCCCCACGCGCTTCCCCTCCACCTGAGTCTGCTAGCCTGTCCTTCTCTCCCTCAATTAAAATCACCCTGTTTCATGTCTGTGATAACTTAATAGCTCAGTCCTTCTAGTACTGTTGTGATTTCAAGCATTTTTAAAGTTTGTAATTACATTTTTACTCTCTCAACCACTGGGCCCAGTTTTAGATTTGTAAAATCTTTTCACTGTATTCGAGACTCTTTGCTAGTTAATCTGAAGAAATGGGCTTAATAATGCCTGAATAGAAGCTAAGCGTGTCAACCACCCCTTTCCCTCAACTGCATGCTAATCGCATGCTTGCTTTAACAAAGGGAGCGAAGAATTTCAGGCACATGTCAGGTTGATGAAGGCGATGGTTTGGGGGTAGGCAGGTCATTAAGTTCTATCAAATCAGACCTTCTATGAGGAGAGTTATATATCACACCAAATTCACTTGGGACCCTTCTTGTATAGCCTTGTGCCCTGCCAATATGTGGTATCGCATATCCAGGCAGGAAGAATCCTGCTGGAGCAACATTCTGGAAGTGTTGTTGCTAATGTTTTCTTACTCTAATCACCAGAATCTAATTATAATTGTCCATTGGGCACATCCAGTCCAGCTAATTATTCATGATAATATTTGCTGGGGAGTTTCATATTGGGTCTTATACTTACAGGAGGATAATTAAACCCATACTCAAGAAAGTACTAGGTCCAATTTACTAAGTAGTTAACAAGCAAATATACATACACACACACGTGCACGTGAGACTACCAGTCTCATACATTCAAGCAATCACAAGATTTCTCATCTTAACTCATTAGAGAACTGGTAAAAGATTTGGTCAGGAATGCCTAAGGGAAATGTCTGTGCCCGGTCCATGTATAGATCTTCACCTCCCCTCCCCGTTTTCATCTAATTCTAGGATATGATTTTATTATCTTCTATGTGCCATGCTATTCCTTATCCCTCATAAGGCTGTGTTGGAATGATTACTTCTTGAATCAGAGCTCTTACATTACTTTAGAATTCTCAGGCTGTCTATCTGCAACTGCTTAGAAGTCACACTTTAAGATGAATTTCTATCAGCTGTGTTTCTTTAGCTCTAATGACTCCTCTTCCAAAGTAGTACTGCCTAGGTCTGTGTAATGCTGGAACTTCTAGAAATTTTCCTTTTTTTCCATCAGCATACAATGCTAGTCACCTACTAGCATGACTTAACACTCTACTATGCCTTACTTCAATTTTTTTCCCCAGCCTCCTCATTTGGTGGAGACAGTGTGAGTAGTTGTAGAAATAACTGGCTGTTAATTGAAAAGAGAACAACTTCCAAGCCAACAACTACCTAAAAGTCTTGACCATTATAAAAGTGTCATTAACTTTAGGCTACTTCCCCCATCAATCTGGTACATGTGGAAGTCTTTAACCATTTTTTCACAGATTAAGTTATGAAAACCTAGAAAGGGTCTTTTTTGATACTTAGGTTCTCATCCTCTTCCTTGTCTTGAGGCCAAGACAGCAAACAGCAGCCTGTGGCATACTCCACTGAATGTCTGCAGCCTTCTTCCACAGGGAAACCGATGCAAGAAAACAGGCACCTTTCAGTAACCAAGCTGTACCCGGTTTTCCTGCATTCTCTCTCTCAAGACAGTGGCAGAAACCTAAGTGGTTGGTACTGTGTTGGTTTGGAGGTTAAATTCTGGACTGAACTGGGGATCACAGAGACTTTTTCATATTCTTTTCCATTATGGTTTATCACAGGATATTGAATATAGTTCCCTGTGCTATGCAGTAGGACATTGTTGTTTATCCACTCTATATATAATAGTTTGCATCTGCTAATCCCAAACTGCCCAATCTATGTGGCAACCACATAGGTGTTCTCTATGGAAAGACTTTAAGTTTTTGTTGAACTATATATAAAGCACATTTATAATTTGAGCACCATTGTTTAGAAAATGCCATGATTCAAGCTGATGTGAAAATTGTGTGTGTGTGTGTGTGTGTGTGTGTTTGTGTGTGTGTGTGTATGTATTCACCTGGCTCCTTTCCCAGCTCTTAAAGCCTTACCGTGACTCACTGCTTTCTTTCCCCCAACAAATAATCATCATTATGGACTGAATTAACTGGAAATGACAGATAGCAGTGTTTGATTTTATGATTACTATAAATCAGTAGTACCAGAAACATGTTGGCTTGATAGGTTTGGACTCTTTAGTCTGAGTTCCCTGAAAGTCAGAGGTTCTTCAACATCAGAAGGGCATGGACCCTGAGTCCTCAAATTGCTTTTCTGTTGGGAGCAGGACAGACAAGGGAGAACACTTTTGAAAGCCTCTTATAAAAATGCTTCTCCTGGTTACTGCCTGAATGAGTGGCTTAAACATTTGGATTCTTTTTATGGGGAAGTATTTCTTTATTGGAGTGAAGGAAGTTAACATGCTTTGAGAACTGAGGTTGCTTTATGCAGCTTTTAACACAGTAGTAAGGAGGTACTCAGGATGCATTTGTTGATTAAGTGATTGCAAAGTCAACTCTAATCTGCTGCTCGACTCCTCTCTCTATTAATGAAAACAAATGTAATCCTGGCACATGAACTGTAATCTGGAAATGGCTTTTAGAAATCCACTCTACTGACTGAATGGGCCATTAGACCCCATCATTATCAAGGTTAAGAAGGTACATTAGACTAGATGGAGGTGGGAGCTGAAGAGGGTAGGGAGGTATATTTAACTATTTCAAGATATTGGTAGAGAAAAAAAAGTTAGCATCTACATTTTTACCTGCTTTCTATTCTTACCTACAGCCTAAAATATCATGTCTGGAAATTATTATGAACTATAAAGGGTTGAGGTTTTACCCTACCTGTAGTTTAATCCACTAACCTGCTACAGTTTCATAGATACTGGCAGAAAACACAAGACTCCTGGGTCAGAGACAAAAGACTTTATTACTCAGAGACATAGCAGTAGACAGAATACCAGAACTTTCTTTTTCTCTTTTTTAAAATTAATTAATGAATTTATTTATTGGCTGTGTTCGGTCTGTGTTGCTGCACATAGGCTTTCTCTAGTTGTGGCAAGCAGGGGCTACTCTTCATTGTGGTGTGTGGGCTCCTTATTTTGGTGGCTTCTCTTGCTGCGGAGCACGAGCTCTAGGTGTGTGCGAGCTTCAGTATTTGCAGCACACGGGCTCAGTAGTTGTGGCTCACGGGCTCTAGAGTGTAGGCTCAGTAGTTGTGGCACATGGGCTTAGTTGCTCCGTGGCATGTGAGTCGTCCTGGAGCAGGGATCGAACCCGTGTCCCCTGCATTGGCAGGCAGATTCTTAACCACTGCGCCACCTAGGAAGTCCCTGAATTTTCTTGTGGAAGCTCCTTGAGGCCCAATTCACACAGGGTGATGCAAAGAGGTCCAGGTGACAGGAGCACATGCAGTGGGTTGCATGACAGGAGAGCAACCCTGAGCTTGGGGAACCCAAATCCATTACAGTGGCCAATGAGTATGCCCACCCTTTACTCTGGAGAGAAATGCTATATCTTCCAAGGCTGCTTTCTATACAAACATCCTTGAAAAGCTACCCCGAAACAAAGGAAGTCAGTGGCTCTGTTCATGAGATGTGCAGAAAAATGAGCATTCCATGGAGAAACTATCTTGAAAGAATGCAGTACCTATGCCCATTGTGGGCTCTCCATCCCTTTCCCACTGCTCTCTTTAGGCCACTCTCTTACTGGAAATGTCGTGGTTCTCACTGCCTCTAGTTTCTGCTCTCAAACGGGGTTTGGAATTATGCTGGGTGTTTTTATTTTCCCTGATTATGAACACTTGAGGTTTCTCGGGATCTTTGCAATCAAGAAAGATGACAAATCAGCTAGGTCTCTGGCAGGAGGAAGTAACTTTTTCTGGGGCCAATGCTGATACCTGCTTGGCCTAGGCATGCAGAAGGAGGAGAAAATGAATAGAGGAGAAGAAAATACAGTGTGAGGGTGAATGGGGAAATGAAAATAAGAGAGGAAGAGGGGGACTAAAGACTCCCCTACCCCAGCCCAATAAAAGGACTATGAATTTTGGGGAATGAGAAATGAAGGGAGCAGAATTATCTGACAGAGACTGATAACCACTATGTATGACAAGCAGGCTGGTGAGCAGAAAATACAAGAGTAAGAGAAGGAGAGAAAAGAGGAGAGAGGGGAAGAAATCTATTGCATAGTTCAAATCTAACTGCATCAGTTAATCTTTTTCCTTGAGTATTTTTATCTGCCATTTCCAATAGAATCAGGGACAGTGTTTAGCATCTATTTATGAAAAGTAAAGCAGTGAGTCATAGAATGATGGTAAGGCTAAGGCCCCAGAGGAAACTGTGTGGGTAGCAAAGAAATCAAGCTTTCATATATTGAACTTGCTGTGAAAGATAAAGATACTTTTAAAAAAGTCCCTCTATTTGGTAGAGTGAAAAATTTAAGGGGAACTTGAAGAAAACATGTTATGTAAGTAAAAGGTGAATGTTTGATGGTTATAACTTACAGAGAAACTTAAATTAATCTAGAGTTCTCTAAAGGTGGGAATGTGGACTCTACTAGCGCCAACAGACTTTGATTGTGAAGGGTGCCAACGCCTGTAAGGTACCATCTTGATCGAGCTTCTTAATCTCAACAGCCACTGCATGGCTTTGCTAAATCTCTTTAACAGCGGAAGAAACACTGACACAAAGGTTAAACAACTTGCCCATCAGTGGACCAAAACATGAACTGAGTCACCTGACTCTAAGTCCAGATTTTGACCTACAATGTTAAACTGTAATGGAAACTAATAAAGTAGAAAAGCAGGGCGAAAACATGTCATTTCTTTCTGTTTCTTTTTGCTTAAAGTTGATCCTATTTTCTAAAAGAGTGGAGACAGCATGGCAGGGAGCTGTTTGCCCACCGACCCACAGAACTGCTCTACGCAAGAAAGAGCAGCAGAGGCAAAGATGTCTGAGTGAAGGGGATGTGCTGGTTCACAGGGCAGAGACGAGCAGCCGACTCTCGGGACCTTTCACGCAGAAGGATCTCAGTTTGTAAAAGGCAGAGAAGGAGAACTTGCCAAAGACGCTGCCCTCAACAGCAATGTTTTTGGGTTCTTACGTTTGGGTTCTTACGTTTGGGTTCTAATTTTTTTAGAAAGTAGCTGAGTTTCCCCATGAAATACTGTGGTCTTTCTCACCATCATTAAAGTGACTCAACCTGCTGGGCTGGACATTTGTTGAGTTTGAGGCCCAGCTTCCTTTGGAAGAGCTGGTCTTGCACAAGTCCTGGAATCCATGGGGAGGAGGAGATAATGGGTACAAAGCGTTAAGTCCTAGATGAAGTGAAAATAATAATTATTATCTAAGCAGCATCCAAATCCATCTTCCTTCCCTGAGGAGATGATGACTTACATTAGCCTTATCCAGAAAAGAAATTCTAGCCAGTTTTCTTTTTCTACCTCCCCACCAGGTTCCTACCTGGTCTTCTCTAGCTCATTGCCCTTCCTCTTCCCTTATTCCCTCCTGTAGAGCATATATACTGCTTTTAATCTTATATAGGTATTGTTCAATGGTTATTACTTTATTGTGTGTGTTCTCTATGTATTGATCCTATAAACATTGGCTGTCATAGAGTGGCAATGTCTCGAGGGCATGGAATCTGTCTATAAAAGTGACAAACAAATAGGAGTTGAATAATAGTTTGCTTTAACTTGAAGACAAACTTGATGATGGTAATGATGACAAACTTCTTCACAGTTTACTAAAAGTAAGAGAAGTGGTAACTTTATTCCCAAAAGCCTTCAGAAAAAGAGCCTCAGATGCACTCAAAATCATGGAAAGTGAACGAAAATAGGAAAAAGAAGTAGAAGAATAAGGAGGAGGAGGAGGGGGAGGAGGAGGAGACAAAGAAGAAAAGAAAAGAAAAGGACGTATGCCCTAGTCTTGCCCTTTTAAGTCTATGGAGAGCATCTCCACTTACACATTCCATCATGATGTGATATTCAACAGGCCTTAACCCAAACTCTCTGTCTTCCCTCTCAAAGCAGCCCTCCTGATTAGCGTCTCCATTTCAGACGTCTTCTCATAGCTTCCTAAGCTCAAAACCCCTGAGTCATTTATTATTGCTGCCTCTCTCATACACTCATATCCAATCAGTAATCAAGTCCTGTTGTTTCTGCCTTCAAAATATAATTTCCATATCGTTCCCTTTCTGTTACCATGGATACCATCGAATCTCCCTTTTCGCTTCATGCCTGGACAACTACAGTAACTTCCTGAGTCTCTTGGCTCCAATCTACCCTGCATACAGCTGCTGTGGAATAATTTTTTTTTTTTTTCATATCACACTGCTGTCCAAAAACCTTCAGTGTCTCCTCACTGTTCTTCCTTAAAGTCCTTAAAGTAGCTTGCACAGTCTTCCATAATCTGACTGTATTTAAGGATCCCTGCTCATTTACACGATGCCTTTGTGCAAAATTAAGAAGGCACCTGGAGGCATAGAAAGCCTGGTGGGATAGGCTTACAGAGACAAGTAAGCCGCTGTGTGAATATCTGCTTAAGGGCAGTTGTATCCTCAGGGAGTGTGCCTTCTGCCGTAGGGTACACAGTTGCCTTGGAGAGCAGGGCACACGCTGTTTTGCAACCCCTGACCTCTCCAAGGTCCTTGCAGGTCACAAGCTCCACAACCATTGACAGAGCTGCCCCGCAGCCTACCTGTTCAACCTGATTTCTCTTTGCTCTTGAGCTCACACAACTTTGCTTTTCTTTAACATGCTTTAGTTAATTTGACCAGAGTACCCTGATTCATGTTTTTTGCATTTCCTGAAATACACTTCTGCTTCCTCATAGCTGGGTAATTCCTGCTTGCCCTTTAAAATTTACCTTAAATGTTACTCTTCTGGGAAGCTTTTTCTAATTCCATAGTCTGAAAAAACTGAATTCCTAGGCTCCCATAGCATGATGCATACTCAGTCATAGCACAGAGGGGTCGAGAGTGATAACCCACTATTCAGATGGGCCAAAGTGTATACTTTTCAATTTTGTGGTGACTGAATTTATCTTGCTCCGGAGTTCTCATTTCTGGAACGTTGGAAAACTTTAAACTTGCTCATTGCAAAGTAATTCTGTCTCTTTTGGATAATCAGACACTGCAAATGTTCTAACCCCCTCTCAAGGGAGTTGGAGTCTGAGCAGGGGAATGTTTGCACGGACTAATGTGTCCAGGAAGAGGGGAATGATTTCTGTGTTGTCCTCCTTTGCTTCCTCCTGATTCTCTGTTAAGCTCATCTCACCTGGTGTTTGGGAGGCAGCCTCCATGTACGTTAAAGCTGCTACTGAGCATCTGACTGAACTCAGGGTCTGTTCTTCTGAGATGGGGGATGCATGGTGATTGCTCCCAAAGAGCTCAGCCATCACCTTCTGCTGATCAGGTACCACATGGTGCTTCATATGCCCAGTGACTCCATCTCATATCCTGCTTGGTCTATCTTTGCCTCTAGCAAGTTCACAGCCAGCATGCATGGTTCACATTCCATGAGGCATCCAAGAGCTTCTGGATTCCTTCCACATCCTATAAGCACCAAGGGAGAGTCAGGTACACCATACCAGGCCCATCTCTGCAGACACCTCCTCCACTCTTTGTTTCTTTGCTGCTCCAAGGCCAGCTTGGACAGCCTGGGAAAACAGACCACTAGCATGGATACTCTTAATTTCTCCCTCAACATGTCTGGGGTTTTCGTGGCAAACTCTCTTGCCACAAAATCCTCCTGTCTCCCTGTTGTGAGGATATACTCAGGGACCCACCATCATCCTCTCTGTCCTCTGACCTCCTTTAGGTCTCCCTGTCTGACCTCTGTCCCTCAAGTCAGGAGTTCTTTCTCTTCCCTACTCCTTAGGTGGATGGGAACTTCCCATAAGTTATAACCCTAAATTTATCTTTATCTAGAGCTTATAATAAAACTGTGTTTAACACTTCCAATTTTTTGCTCCTGATATAAAAAGGCAAGCTATTAAACTTTAGAGATACCTTTATTTTTCAGCAAGCTCTGGCTTATATTACTACAATTTTGCCATGGGCTTCAAGATTCTCTCTTGCTAATCAAAAGCTGAACAGTGGCTCTTTCTTTGCCTTCTAGTTATATATAAAACAATCCTCCGACAGGTAACAATGCATCTTGTTTCATAGAGGAGAGTCTCATGCAAGGGAGAGTGAAAAAGAAAACCATTAGTATATTACAGAAATATTATCTACTGCTACACAAACACCTATGTTGTACTGTAATCACAGGTTCCCTGGTCTATCTTTCCTTTGATACTAAAAGTCTGCCATGGGGATATATTTTATTCAACTTTGCATTCTAATATAAATAAAACAAAAGCAAGGTTTAGGACCACTTTCCAGCCATCCCTGGTCCACTGGGGAAGATAAGGGAGAATCTCAAAGGAGAAGGAATGATTACAATTTCACACCCCCAAGCAAGGAATATCACACATATGGTGGAGATGAATGAGCATCATTCTGGAAGCTTCTGAGTTCTGAAGCAACTGGATCCTACATTGATTGGTTGGCCAGGTGAGAATTTGCAATCTTGTCAATGGGTCTTCATAAGGGAAAAAACTAGGTATATGCTGTCTTGTTTTAGGCTTCCTTGAAGAGAAAACCATAGTGTCCTTATTTTTATGGACCTAGCCAAGATTAGTGCTGGCCCTTATGGGAAATGATGGGGTATTTAAAGATTGAGATACTCAAGTTCAAGTAATAAGGATAGTAAAACAGTGATCAATTATTGAGTTCATACTATATACCAGCCTCTTTGGGGAGCTTTACATATATTAACTCACTTACTCCTTACCACATCTTATAAGGAAGCTTATATTATTAACTTCGTTTTACAGATAAGAAAATGGGTGTGCAGGGAAGTTAAGTGATTTGTCTGAGGTCATGTAACTAGAAAGTAGCAGAACTAGGATGTGAACCCTGGGAGTGTAACTGAGAATTACACCTGAGACTCTTATTGGTACAATTCAAACATAACATTTGTGCCTAAATTCAAACTGTTGTATTACAATCAAACTGAATGAGTCTATTTTATATTTCAGGCTTCTAGTAGAGGAGAATCTGTTGACCTAAAGGAGGAATATATGTTTCAAGTAGAAGATGTGCAAACAGCATCCAAAAAGAAATTCCCCAAAAGGAAAATTTTCTGGGGAAATTCACTAACCACAGAGTCATAGAAAATTTACTTTCACAATCTAAATGTTTTTTAAACTTAAAGTAAAACTTTTTTTCCAAATAAAGTCTTACAAGTCTCATAAGTAAGATAAATGAAAGTGAAGCTACAAAATCTTCATTGAGATCTCAGAGTCTTAAATGCTCAGCAATCTTCAGCATCCCTCCCAACCCCTCTCCTTTCACCTGCATCCCATCACTGAGGAGCATATGGAGCTCTGTAGAGCATTTGACAAATTCATCATACTCCTTCTATGTACCAGGAGCTTTGTTACATTCAGCTACGAAATTTTATAAGTCCAAATGTGATTAAAAGAAAGGACGACTTTTCAAAATACGTATTGTCATTCTGAAACTTGCTGTGTGGTGGGTTATTTGAACACATACATGTGTTAGAATAGCCAAGAGGATAGCTATTTGCTTACTTGACCAGGTATGCCCATCAACTTTTGCTGGGGAAAAGACTATGTATTTCTTTTCATTGACTACATTTTTTATTATGGCTTCATTTTCATATATTAACCGTATACAGATACAGTGACTGAATTTTCTGAAGTAAAATTTGTGTTTGGTACATTGTCTGACAATGGCAAAGAGTATTTCAAAATCTAGGCCATCTATACAGCTCACTAATGGTTGGCAGTTGAGTGCAGTAGGGTCAGAAAGGTCTGGTTTTGAATCCTGATTTCATATATTTTGGACAAATTACTTGAATTCCCTATGCCTCCATTTCCTCACCTAAAATATGGATAACTATGATATTTACATCTCTTAAAGATGTTCTAAGTACAAATGAAATCACAAAGATAAAGTGGCATAGTACCCTGCATATAGTAAATGTTAGCTATTATTATTATTACCAGGCTGGCAAAAATATTTTTGTGTTGGTATAATTTTTCAAATGTGGTCAGCTCTTAATAAGCAATGAATAAAGGACAATTTATTCATGTATACATGCATATGTTAAAATATACTTGTGGTACTGATCAGTGCCAGACACTGTGGTAGATACTAGCTGTACCAGGTCCTTAAGGGCCATCCTCCATCCTCAAGGAGTGGAGCCAGAGAAGACAGATGACCACTCTCAGTAGGAGTTGTGGAATAGCTAGTATTATCAATTTACACAGGGTGTGAAGTTAGTAGATAAAAGGAAGACACCTAAATGCAAGTGTGGCATTAGAACAGGTTTTCAAGAGGGTTGGAAGTGAGCTAAGGTTTGAAGAATGAGTTGGTTTAATTTTGGACAAAAGGAAAAACATGTCCAACAGGAATGGAGATGAGAAATAGCTTGACATATTACCGAATTTGTAGTAATTGAGTATGTCCCAAGGAAAAGGTACATAAAGAGAGAATGAGGTGGGGAGTTGAGCTAGGCAGGTGCTAGATCTTGTAGGGTGTTGCATGCTAAGAAAAGGAATTTGAGCTTTATCATGACAAAATGAAGAGCTACTAAAGAGTGTAATCAAGGGAAAGAAAATCAGATTTGCACTTTAAGAAGATCACTCTGGAGTGGAGAATGAATTGTAGTGGGACAGACTGAAAATAGGGTGACCAGTTAGGAAATAGGAAAACAATTAGGAAGCTATTGTTGTAATCAAGTGTCAAGTGACTAGAGTACCAACTAAGGAAGGATAGTAGGTATTGAAAAATGTATGTGGGGGGCAGATTCAAGAGGTATTTAGGAGGTTGAATCTACTAGGACTGGGTAAGTGTTTAGATTGTGGCAGTGTTGGTAAGGGAAGAAAGAAAGTATAGACAACACCTATTTTATTCTACTTTGGGTGATTTTTATCTAGATGGCAACTGTAAGAAAAGGCACAGAATTGTTAGAGAAAGAATGATTGCACATAATGAATTTGAAGACCTTTGGGGTTTCTAAGGATAGCTGTTCCATGAGCAGTTGGGTATGCATATCTCAAGTTTAAACAAGAGGTACAAGCCAGAGAAATACGTTTGGAGTCAGTGATACATACATAAGTAGGAGGTGATATTCTCAAGGCGAGTACATACAGTAGAAGCTGTAGGGTAATAATAGAGCCCCAGGGGACAATAAATATAAGACTTACTTAGAGACAGTAGATTCTACGAAGGAGAGTGGAAAGAAGCAATAAGAGAGAAACCAGGCGAGAACTGGGTTATAGAATTCATAGGAGGAAATGGTTTCATAAAAGAAAAAGTAGTCAGAAGCATCAAACACCACAAAGGTCAAGTAAGAGAAAACTTTTGGAATGTCCATTGAAACTGGGAACTAAGGAAGTCACTGGTATTTGGGGGGAAAGTAGAGTCAATAGAAAAGCGGAAGTAGACACAATGTCAAATCATACGGCTGTAAAGGAAAGAAGAGATGGGGTGGGAGCTTATGGAAAGGGAGGGCTTGAGTTTAAAAAGTAATTTTTTTTTTTTTTTTGCAGCTTAAACCAGTCAGTCACTATCTCCCAGATTTGTATATGAGAAGTCTGACATGACTCAATAGGGTTCTCTGGGGTCTCCAAAGACTGAAATCAAAGTGTCAGTTAGGCTGGTTTATAAGGAGGATCTGGGGAAAAATTCACTTTCAACTTCTTTCAAGTTGTTGGCAGAATTCAGTTCCTTATGGTTATAGGACTTAGGTGCCTATTTTCTGGCTGAGGCCATCCTCTAGAAGCTGCCTGAATTTCTCATTATGTGGTCTCCTCCACCTTCAAAGTCACAGTGAGTTGAATCCTTTTCATGCTTCAAGTCTCTTTTTTTACTGCTAGCTTAAATTTTTAAAAATTCTTAATCATGGCAAAATATACATAATATAAAATTTACCATTGTAATCATTTTTAAGTGTACAATTCAGTAATGTTAAGTATATTCACATTGTGCAACCAATCTCCAGAACTTTTTCATCTTGCAAAATTGAAACTATACCAATTAAACAGAAACTCTCCATTTCCCCCTCTCCTCAGCCCCTGGAAACCACCATTCTACTTTCTGTTTCTATGAATTTGACTATTCTAGATAGCTCATATAAGTGGAATCATACAGTATTTGTCTTTTTGTGGCTGGTTTATTTCATTTAGCATAATGTCCTCAAAGTTCACCCATGTTTTGGCATGTGTCAGAGTTTCATAGAGAAGGAAATTTTTAAGATGGAAAATATGAGGGAAAAAATGGATAGAACAGGCCATAGAAAAGGAATCAACCCATGTATTAAGATTGGAGCCATCCTGCCTGAATTCCTACCACCTGAGAATATTTATTTGTTCAAGATCTTTTGTTCTTTCAATCTCATAGGTAAAAAGCAAATATACCTGAGTAAGTAAGCCATTAAACAACCTATGATGGATTAGTTGGCAGTTGGTTGAAATCTAAACTCCACAAAGAATGAGAAGATGATAGTGTCCAAAGACTAGACTGGTGATCAGAAGCCATCCATCCTAAGAACCCTAAAAAGTCATCTTGATTGTCTTGGAGTGAAAGTTATGGCTCTACTGGAGAAGATTTGCAATTTCATTTAGTTTGGTTTAGGTGGGCATTAATTCTGTTTGCTTATATTTCAAGAAGACACTGTTGACAAAGGAACAGAGCCCAGAAAGGCTTCAATGAGTAGGAAATCAGACTGAAACTAGATATTTCCACAGAGAATTGTTTTTCGGAGCAAGTCAGTTGTACGCAGAGAACTGGGAATGGCTGGGTTCAGCCCTCAGGGGCTTTAGGAAACACTTTATATCTCCAGCTATGACCCCCTCCTCTGACCTCATGTATACTCACTACCTACTTGACATCTCTAACTAGATGACTAAAAGGAATCTCAAAGGTAACATGTCCAATACTGCACCCTGGATTTCCTATCTCTCCCTCAAATCTATGCCTCTCCTACTCTTCCCCAGTTCAGAAAATGTCTTCAGTATCAATCCAGTTGTTTAGGCAAAATTCTAGAAGTTTTTCCCATTTCCTTTGTGCAATCTATCAGCAAATTCTGGTAGTTCTATCCTGAGAGCCATTTGCTTCCTCCCATCTTCACTGGACTACCCACTTCAAGCATTAGCACTTCTCATCTGAACTATTGCAATTGGCCTACCAGGTCTTTCTGCTCCATTTCTCCCAGCCTCGAATCAATTCTCCAAACAGCAGCCTCAAAATCCTCACTGCACTTGGGGTAAAATCTAAGTTTTCTGTCATGGGCTCTGGACCCTGTTAACATTTCTGATCTCATCTGCTATTTTCTCTGCTCTTTCCACTTCCCAGCTGCACCTGCCTCCTTTCTACTCCTCAGACTTCCAAGTTTTGTTCTCATCTTACGGCTCTTCTTTCCACCTGGAGCTCTCTTCCTCCAAATTATGTCATCACTATCTCCTTATGGTTATTGTCATCTCAGTGCAAATGTTACCTGCTTAGAAAGTCTACCTAAACCTAAAGAAATCTTTCTTTCAGTCACTCTGTGGCACACCACCCTCTTCATAGACATTTTCACTATCTGGCAGGATCATTTTTATCTGTATGTGTATCACAGGAGTACAGCCTCCAAGGAGAAAGGATCTAGTCTGTCTAACCACTGTATTCCCACAATGTAGAACAATTTCTGGTACAAAGTGCGTGTTCAATAAATGCATGTTGATTGAATAGGTGAATCCTTTGCAATGCTTTACAAAAATCCTTTGAAAATGCTGGTAGATTAAACAGATGGCAAGCAGGGCACCCTGTTTTCAGAATGGATTTCTGCTCTTGTGAAAGGTGAAACAAGAACATATTATTCAACAAATTAACAATAACAGTTCTGGATTCTTCCGGTTACAGGGTAAGTGTGTTTGAAGGTGAAAACAATGTGGTGTTGATCTCCCTTCCTGGCTTTGCAGAGAACCAGGAAGATGAAATCAGTGATTTCAAAATGAGTCATTGGAAACAGTGGTTTTCAAAGAACACACCTTGAAGTTTAAACCAGGTGACACGGAGGGAGGAAGAAAAACATGACAATCTTTTAGACCTTGCAACTTTTCAGCAGTTCAGTGTGGGTTCATCAGTTAAAATATATGCACTAAAGTATGAGCTCTGGCACCCTCAAGGAATGAGTGATCCTGCATGCTCATGAGTGGCTGTTTTCTCAATAGTTGATGGTTAACTTGTGATTGCTGTAACTGATTTTTTAAAAATGGGAAACACTCTAAAATTTTCCCTTAATTAAGGGAGGCAATGGAAAAAAACATGAACTTTAGAAAAGCAGGATAGACTTGGGCCCTGTCCAACTTCTGCAACTAAAAAATTCTGTGATGTTGGCACTTAACCCTGAGCTGCACGGTTCTTTATCTGGAAGATGAAACTAATGATCTCTCATGGAAGTGTTATGTGGATGAAATGAAGCAATGATTATAAAAATGCCCTTATATAAGATAGGAACTTCAGAAATGATAAATATTTTGAAGATTATTAGTAAAACATATTCTTTAAAGATAGCAAACAACCTGTATTCTTTTTCTAATGCCTCATTGTAAATATTATGAGCAGGATATCTGTGATGTCAAAATAGCTTTAAATGTATGTGGTGTGAAATATGAACTCAAATATGTGTCAATACCTCCTGCAGCATTAACATTCTCCTTTCCTGAAGACGTCCCTGATTTCAGATTAGTTTGACTTGTTTGCCCCTCTCTCATGAAAGTCAAATGAAACAGGGCAAATCTGTGAGTTCCAGGGAAGACTAACATGGCTACTTTCCTGCAAAATGAATTAGTCCAGTAAAGGCTACTCTTCCACCAGTGGACCTCGGATCTTTCAGAAGGCATCCTTTCTTTGACAGGCTGTAAGGCAGTGTTTTCTAAGTTCCTTCCATTAGAATCTGAACCTAAGGATTCTATGGTGAAATACATTTGGGAATGAGATTCGCAGTGCACAGTGATATCTTTGGGACTCTGAAATGTCCTAGAGGAAGAAAAAAAGCAGTCAAATCTGTTTGTTAAACTCTTGGAATATACTTTTTTTTTTTAAACTTAACACCCATTAACAGGAAATTTGTTTGTTACAGAACACATTTGAAGTAATATTGCTATAAGGAAGTGCTACGTTTATTAATAAAATAAAACTACCAAGACCTTCATGGCTGTCCCTGTAGGGAAAGAAGAGACATCATTCCCACCTAAAAGTTTTATCACCTTCCATGGTAGCAGTTCCCTAGGGAAACATTTTGAAAATGTGGGGGCGCTTTTATCTTCCAGTGTGATCATGCTTGAGCACTTACATAGGAAAAACATTGTTATTATTTTATTTTTCTTTTATATTATAGTTTGAGGATTTAATTGATTTCCTTACATATGTGGATCAGTTATATTCCCTCTGAATTCTATTTTAGGGTAGCAAAGGGAGAACTACAAAATATTTGCTCTAGAAAGAGGTTGCTGGTTTGGCAGCAATGGGAAACATTCATTGAAGGGTGTCTTACTTATTTTGCAATCTCCACTCAGGTGTAGAAGGGTCAGGAGGTCCTTCTTTCAGTTTTGTCCGAAGCATGGATAAAGATACTACCCTTAGTTCCCCTCAAGCCTGACAAAGTCTTGAGTAAAAAGAAACAAAACAAAACAAAGCTTTGATAGCAGGAAAATAAATGTGGAGAGTTGGAAGGACCCACAGTAGGGGGAATCTAAACAACCTGGCCTTTAAGACATAACTGCTGCAGGGTCTTGCAGAATCTGTCCCACCGCTTATGTGGGCTGCAGATAAAGAAATGACTGACCTGACTGTTACCGTTCTAGTACCTCGCTCAGTTCTATGAGTTTATTATCACTTTTTAAATGTGTGACTCAACGAACACTTTCTTAGGAAACTACATACTACAAAGCCCAGGCCACAAAAGAAAGTGATTTTCTTTTCCCCTTGTATTTGTTGGAACTGGATTCAGTGTCTTATGGCAGAAACCTCAAATATGGTGGCTTAACCCAGAACGTTTCATTACCTCATGTAGAAACTCCCGAGGTCAGCATGCAGGGTTGGTATGAATTTGTCAGTGTCCTCAAGTTTTCTTCTCTGCTCTCTCTTAGGGGCACTGAGTGTTGTCTGATGACGTGTGCTGAAGCCCCAGTCATTTGCTCACATCAGCCATCAGAAAGGAGAAAAGAAAGGAAAAAAAAAATCATGACTACCCCCTTTTGGGATATTTTCCAGAGTTGTGCACACCATTTCCATTTCCATTTCCATTTCCATTTCCATTTCCATCCCATTGGCCAGAACTTGGTCATACAGTTGCACCTTGCTGCAAAGGGGACTAGGAAATATAATCTTTATTCCAGGAACCCACAAGCCTAGCTAAAATCAGTGGGTTCTATAATAGTTATTTTAAAAAGGCAAAATCTGGGACTTTCCTGGTGGCACAGTGGTTAAGAATCCACCTGCCAATGCAGGGGACATGGGTTCCAGCCCTGCTCCAGGACCATCCCACATGCTGTGAAGCAACGAAGCCTGTGCACAGTAACTAGTGAGCCTGCGCTCTAGAGCCCGCAAGCTACAACTACTGATGCCACAACTACTGAAGCCCATGTGCCTAGAGCCCGTGCTCCACAACAAGAGAAGCCACTGCAATGAGAAGACTGTGCACCACAACTAAGAGTAGCCCTTGTTCGCCATAACTAGAGAAAGCCCGCACAGCAACAAAGACCCAATGCAGCCAATACAAATAAATAAAATAAAATTTAAAAAGGCAGAATCTCTACCACCCTTGGTTCCAAAAATCTCCAGATTTGTTCTTATTTATTTATTTGTTTATTTATTTATTTACTTATTTATTTTTGGCTGCATTGGGTCTTCATTGCTGTGCGTGGGCTTTTTCTAGTTGCCGAGAGCGGGGGCTACTCTTTGTTGCAGTGCAAAAGCTTCTCATTGTGGTGGCTTCTCTTGCTGTGGAGCACAGGCTCTAGGTGTGTGGGCTTCAGTAGTTGTGGCACATGGGCTCAATAGTTGTGGTTTGTGGGCTCTAGAGCACAGGTTCAGTAGTTGTGGCGCAGGGCTTAGTTGTTCCTTGGCATGTGGGATCTTCCTGGCCCAGGGCTCGAATCCGTGTCCCCTGCATTGGCAGGTGCATTCTTAACCACTGCGCCACCAGGGAAGCCCCTTCAGATTGGTTCTTGATTCCATACATCCAGACTTATCTTTTGCATATAGGACTAAATCTAGGAATAACATCATACACTTTGGGTGTGACCAGCCACTTTTACAGGTCTCATAGTCATGCATGTCTTATTTTAATACAATAATGATATTCACATGATAGAAAATTTCACACGCTTAATGGGCTATGAGGAGATGTTTTCTCGGGTGATTACAATTAATTTTTTTTCTCTGATTTCTGCATCATTGGTAGTGAAAACAACATCAAAATACTTTTCTTCCACTTGCAGTTTTTCTTATGAAGTGTGATTTAATGATTCTCTTTCTCCAACTATATTTAGCTTTCTGATACCATATTTGGTTTGAAACATCAAAATTAGCCCTTATAAAAATGTACATGATTCAGTCAGCTTCAATTATTTGGAAAACATTATGATTTGTCATTGAGCCAGAAATAGGATAATTATGATGTTATATGGTTGAAAACTAGAGAAAGTAGTATTAATTCTTCAGTGTATGGAATGTGCATCTTATTCTAGCTCTGTAGGTGTGTATGAATCCTAATCATCAATATCACACAGACCGGATAAATAATTTTGTCCTGACTTGCATTTTTCCCCTTGCTTTTCTTTTTTTTTTAAGTTTAGGTTTTGTAATTTAATTTTTAATTTTATATTAGTTTGTTGTGTTAGTTTCATGTATACAGCAAAGTGATTCAATTATACATATACACGTGTCCATTCTTTTTCAGTCCCCTTGCTTTTCGATGTAAACTTTATATCCTCATGTTATATAGCCTTTAGGACTCCTTTACTCTAAATAATAATAATAATTGGAGGAGGAGGAGGAGGTGGAGGAATAGTGTAAGAATCCTTTCCATGTGCACAGAAAATGCAGTATTTTTTTTTAATTCTTTTTTTTTAAAGCTCTTTATTGGAATATAATAGCTTTATACTTTTGTACCAGCTTTTGAGGTACACCAAAGTGAATCAGCTGTATTTATACATATATCCCCATATCCCCTCCCTCCCACATCTCCCTCCCACCCTCCCTGTCCTGGCCCTCTAAGGCATCACCTATCATTGAGTTGATCCCCCTTTGTTATACAGCAACTTCCCACTAGCTATCTATTTTACAGTTGGTAGTGTATATATGTCTATGCTACTCTCTCACTTTGTCCCAGCTTCCCCTTCTCACTCCGTCCCCCCAACCCCATGTCCTCCAGTCCATTTTCTGTATCTGCATCCTTATTCTTGCCCTGTCACTGGGTTCATCAGTACCTTTTTTTAAGATTCCGTATATATGAGTTAGCATATGGTATTTGTTTTTCCCTTTCTGGCTTACTTTGCTCTGTATGACAGTCTCTTGGTCTATCCACCTCATTGCATATAGCTCAATTTCATTCCTTTTTATGGTTGAGTAATATTCCATTGCATATATGTGCCACATCTTCTTTATCCATTCAATTGTTGATGGACACTTAGGTTGCTTCCATGTCCTGGCTATTGTAAATAGTGCTGCAATGAACATTATGCTACATGTTTCTTTTTGGATTATGGTTTTCTCTGGGTATATGCCCAGTAGTGGGATTACTGGATCACATGGTAGTTTTATTTTTAGTTTCTTAAGGAACCTCCAAACCATTTTCCACAGTGGCTGTACCAACTTACATTCCCACCAACAGTGCAGGAGAGTTCCCTGTTCTCCATACCCTCTCCAATATTTATTGTTTCTAGATGTTTTGATGATGGCCATTCTGACTGGTGTGAGGTGATACCCCATTGTGGCTTTGACTTGCATTTCTCTGATGATGAGTGATGTTGAGCATCTTTTCATGTGTTTGTTGGCCATCTGTATGTCTTCTTTGGAGAAATGTCTATTTAGGTCTTCTGCCCATTTGTGGATTGGGTTATTTGCTTTTTTGGTATGAAGCTGCATGAGCTGCTTGTATATCTTGGATATTAATTCTTTGCCTGTTGCTTTGTTGGCAAGTATTTTCTCCCATTTTGAGGGTTGTCTTCTTGTCTTCTTTATGGTTTCTTTCACTGTGCAAAAGCTTTTAAGTTTCATTAGGTCCCACTTGTTAATAATTCTGTTACTATAGGAGGTGGGTCAAAAAGGATCTTACTTTGGTGGATGTCATAGAGTGTTCTGCCTATGTTTTCCTCTAGGAGTTTTATAGTGTCTGGACTTATCTTTAGGTCTTTAATCCATTTGGAATTTATTTTTGTGTATGGTGTTACGAAGTGTCCTAATTTCATTCCTTTATATGTTGCTGTCCAATTTTCCCAGCACCACTTATTGAAGAGGCTGTCTTTTTTCCACTGTATATTCTTGCCTCCTTTGTCAAAGATAAGGTGCCCAAATGTGCTTGGGTTTACCTCTGAGCTCTCTATTCTGTTCCATTGATCTTCCTTTCTCTTTTTGTGCCAGTACCAAACTCTCTTGATCACTGTGGCCTTGTAGTATACTTTGAAGTCAGGAAGCCTGATTCCACCAACTCCATTTTTCCTTCTCAAGATTGCTTTGGCTATTCGGGGTCTTTTGTGTTTCCATACAAATTGTAAGATTTCCTGTCCTAGTTTAGTGAAAAATGCCATTGGTAATTTGATAGGGATTACGTTGAATCTGTAAATCATTTTGGGTAGTACAGTCATTTTCACAATGTTGATTCTTCCAATCCAAGAACATGGTATGTCTCTCCATCTGTTTGAATCGTCTTTGATTTCTTTCATCAGTGTCTTATAGTTTTCTGCATACAGGTCTTTTGCCTCCTTAGGCAGGTTTATTCCTAGGTATTTGATTCTTTTTGTTGCCACGGTAAATGGGAGAGTTTCCTTAATTCTCTTTCTGCTTTTCTGTTGTTAGTGTATAGGAATGCAAGCGATTTCTGTGCATTAATTTTGTGTCCTGCTACTACTACTACGAAATTCATCGATGAGTGCTAGCAGTTTTCTGGTAGAGTCTTTTGGGTTTTCTATGTATAATATCCTGTCATCTGCAAAGAGTGACAATTTTACTTCTTCTTTTCCAATTTGGATTCCTTTTATTTCATTTTCTTCTCAGATTGCTATGGCTAAAACTTCCAAAACTATGTTGAATAATAATGGTGAGAGTGGACACCCTTGTCTTGTTCCTGTTCTTAGAGGGAATGCTTTCAGTTTTTCACCATTTCGAATGATGTTGGCTTTTGGTTTCTCATATATGGCTTTTATTATGTTGAGGTAATTTCCTTCTATGACCATTTTCTGGAGAGTTTTTTTTTTTTTATCATAAATGGATGTTGAATTTTGTCAAAAGCCTTTTCTGTATCTATTGAGGTTATCATATGGTTTTTATCTTTCAGTTTGTTGATGTGATGTATCACAATGGTTGATTTGCATACATTGAAGAATCCTTGCATTCCAGGAATAAACCGCACTTGATCACGGTGTATGATCTTTTTAATGTGCTGTGGCAGTCTGTTAGCTAGTATTTTGTTGAGGATTTTTGCATCTATATTCATCAGTGATATTGTCCTGTAATTTTCTTTTTTTGTGACATCTTTGTCTGGTTTGGGTATCAGGGTGATGGTGGTCTCGTAGAATGAGTTTGGGAGTGTTCCTCCTTCTGCTATATTTTGGAAGAGTTTGAGAAGGATAGGTGTTAGCTCTTCTCTAAAGGTTTGATAGAATTCGCCTGTGAAGCCATCTGGCCCTGGGCTTTTGTTTGTTGGGAGATTTTTAATCACAGTCTCAATTTCTGTACTTGTGATTGGTCTGTTCATATTTTCTATCTCTTCCTGGTTCAGTCTGGGAAGATTGTACTTTTCTAAGAATTTATCCATTTCTTGCAGGTTATCCAATTTCTTGGCATGTAGTTGCTTGTAGTAGTCTCTCATGATCTTTTGTATTTCTGTGGTGTCCATTGTTACTTCTCCTTTTTCATTTCTTATTCTGTTGATTTGCGTCTTCTCCCTTTTTTTCCTGATGAGTGGCTAATGGTTTATCAACTTTGTTTATCTTCTCAAAGAACCAGCTTTTAGTTTCATTGATCTTTGCTATTGCTTCCTTCATTTCTTTTTCATTTATTTCTGATCTGATCTTTATGATTTCTTTCCTTCTGCTCACTTTGGGGTTTCTTTGTTCTTCTTTCTCTAATTGTTTTAGGTGTAAGGTTAGGATGTTTATTCAGTAATTTTCTTGTTTCTTAAGGTAGGACTGTATTGCTATAAACTTCCCTCTTAGAACTGCTTTTTCTGTGTCCCGTAGGTTTTGGGTTGTTGTATTTTTATTGTCATTTGTTTCTAGATATTTTTTGATTTACTCTTTGATTTCTTCAGTGATTTCTTAGTTGTTTAATAGCATATTGTTTAGCCTCCATGTGGTTGTATTTTTTATAGTATTGTTATGGTAATTTATATCTAGTCTCATGGTGTTGTGGTCAGAGAAGATACCTGATATAATTTCAATTTTCTTGAATTTACTGAGGCTTGATTTGTGACCCAAGATGTGATCTATCCTGGAAAATGTTCCATGTGCACTTGAGAAGAAAGTGTATTCTGTAGTTTTTGGATGGAATGTCCTATAAATATCAATTAAGTCAAGATGGTCTAATGTGTCATTTAAAGCTTATGTGTCCTTATTTATCTTCTGTTTGGAGGATCTGTCCATTGATGTAAGTGGGGTGTTCAAGTCTCCCACTATTATTGTGTTCCTGGCGATGTCCCCTTTTATGGCTGTTAGCATTTGCCTTATGTATTGAGGTGCTCCTATGTTGGGTACATAGATATTTACAATTGTTATATGTTCTTCTTGGATGGATCCCTTGATCATTATGTAGTGTCCTTCCTTGTCTCTTGCAATAGTCTTTACTTTCAAGTCTAATTTGTCTGATATGAGTATTGCTACTCCAGCTTTCTTTTGACTTCCATTTGCATGGAATATCTTTTTCCACCACTTTATGCTCAGTCTATATGTATCCCTTAGCCTGAAGTGGGTTTCTTGTAGACAGCATATAGAAAGGTTTTGTTTTGTATCCATTCAACCAGTCTGTGTCTTTTGATTGGAGCACTTAAGCCATTTACATTTAAAGTGATTATTGACATGTGTGTTCCTGTTACCATTTTCTTAATTGTTTTGGGTTTGTTTTTGTAGGTCTTTCCCTTCTCTTGTGTTTCTTACTCAGAAAAGTTCCTTTAGCAATTGTTGTAAGGCTGGTTTGGTGGTGCTGAATTCTCTTAACTTTTTCTTGTCTGGAAAGCTTTTGATTTCTCCATCGAATCTGAATGAGATTCTTGCTGGGTAGAGTATTCTTGGCTGTAGGTTTTTCTCTTTCAGGACTTTCAGTATATCCTGCCACTCCCTTCTGGCCTGCAGAGTTTCTGCAGAAAGATCAGGTGTTATCCTTATGGGTTTTCCCTTATATGTTATTTGTTGCTTTTCTCTTGCTGCTTTTAATATTTTTTCTTTCTGTTTAATTTTCATTAGTTTGATTAATATGTGCCTCAGTGTATTTCTCCTTGGGTTTATTCTGTTTGGGACTCTCTGCGCTTCTTGGACTTGATTAATTATTTCCATTCCCATGTTGGGGAAGTTTTCCACTATAACCTCTTGAAATATCTTCTCAGACCCTTTCTTTTTTTCTTCTTTTCCTGGGATGCCTATGATTCGAATGTTGGTGCACTTCATGTTGTCACCAAGGTCTCTGAGACTGTCTTCCATTCTTTCTATTCTTTTTTCTCTTTCCTGCTCTGTAGCAGTTATTTCCCTCATTCTATCTTCCAACTCACTTATTTGTTCTTCTGCCACAGTTATTCTGCTGTTTATACCATCTAGAGTATTTTTAATTTCGGTTATTTTGTTGTCCATTAGTGTTTGTTTGCTCTTTAGTTCTTCTGAGTCCTTATTAACTGTTTCTTGTATTTCCTCTATTTTTTTGTTGAGATTTTGGATCATCTTTACTATCATTACTTTGAATTCTTTTTCAGGCAATTTTCCTATTTCCTCTTCATTTATTTGGTCTTGTGGGTTTTCTTCCGGCTCCTTTGCCTGCTGGGGTTTCTTTGTTTTCTCATTTTGTCTAATTTATAGGATATGCTGTCTCCTTTCCCTATGCTGCCTAGTAGTAATTCCTCTTGTTTCTGCCCTCTGCCCCCTGTGGTGGGGTTTGTCTAGTGTCTTGATTAGGCTTCCTGGTGGGGGCGTCTGGTGTCTGCTTTCCAGAGTGTGGTTCTGTGTCTTTTCTCTCTGAAGAGCAGGGCCATGTGAGGTGGTGTGTTTTAGGGTATCTGTGAGGTTAATATAGCTTTAGGTAGTCTGTGTGCTGATGGGTGGGTTTGTGTTCCTGTCTTGTTTGTAGTTTGGTGTGCGGTGTCCAGCACTGGCAGTTGCAGACAGTCGGATGAAGCCTAGCCTTATACTCTGATACAGGGCTCCATGAGAGTTCTCTGCAGTTAATCTTCCCTGTGTCTGAGGACTCCCTAGTAGTCTCACATCCTGGATTCAGTGCTCCCTCTCCAGAGCCTCCTACTTGACTTCTGATGGAGTAGTCTAGACTTCAGAGGTTGCTTGTCCCAGCAATAAAGTGGTTTAAAGAAGCCTGTCCAAGCCCCAGACTGATGGCAGAGTGTTGAGCCAAACAAATATTAAATCAGGGAAACACATACATGTACAAGACACACAAATACTGAATCCAATATAACATAAGGTACTAGAAAGACCTGATGGAATAACCCCAGTATGCAATCAGACAATCAAAGAGAAAACCAACTGAAATTCAATACCACCCCCCCAAAAAAAAACAAAAAAGAAACAAACAAAACTGCCCCCCTCCACACACAAACACATATCCAGGGAGATTTTGAAAGCTAGGATCAAATATAATAAAGAGCAAGAGTACCTCCAGGCAGACTGAGGACTCCCAAAACAAAATCAGACAATTATACTCAGAAATAAGATAAAGACAATACCTAATAATAAAAACCAAAGCAGTGTGTCATCTGGAGAATAAAGCAGGGAAACAGAGCAGATCAATAATATTTCTTATAAGTATATTAAGGTAAAATAAACTAAAAAAGGATAGATGACAGGGCAACAGAAAAGCCTAGTGTGACTGGAAATATGAAAAGGAAAAGAAAAGAGAAAAAGAAAAAAAATAGAAATGTGTAAAAGATAGAGAAGGAAAGAAGGTAGGAGAGATAAAGTTAGCACTATAAAAAAGTTAGAAATAGAAATATATGAAAAGTCTAAAATAAAAATAGAAGAAAAAATACAATAAAAGAATAAAAAATATGTTATAATATATGTAGATCCCTTAGGATGAAGATCGTAATTAATAATAATAATAATAAAAAAAGCTAGAACTGACCCCAGAATGGACTAGATCAATAGAATTAATACTAATATTTCTGTTTCTTTGGGGTCTCAGCTCTATGTGTCCTTGTAACCACCTTGGGCTTTTTGTATTACTCTGTGACCAGCAGAGCTTCTTTTATTGTTCTATTGTTCATCTGTAAGTGCCAGTGTGTGGGGAGAGAGAGGGTAGAATAGTGGCTCCTTTCCCTGGGAGTGCATGAGCAGTGGCATCCTGTCTGGGTCGTGGGAGCCCGGGCGGCAGTGGTGGTACCTGTTGCAGAGGGACACTGGTGGCTCAGGCTGAGAGAGTGACTACAACCACGGGTCCTCCCTGCTGCATACAACTCTGCTATGGTGCCCTGCCTGGGTTGCAGCAGCTTGGTTGGCCATGGCAGTGCCTGTTGCAGAGGGAAGCTGGTGGCTCAGGTGTAAACACATCTCCAGAGTTGGGCCACTCTGCAGACTTTTGGCTCACAGCTGCAGGCACTCTAGGCCAGCCCTGCCGGGGGGGCCTTTGTTATCCTTTGACTGCCACATCCAGGCCTAGAGGGGTCCTTCCTTTGTCCATCACAGGCGCCGAGAGAGAGGCTACACCTGCGGATCCTCCCCTCTGCTTGTGAGTCAGCAGTATTGAGCCACCACTATGGCCACCCAGCTTTCTGCAGTAGGCATTCTCTGCTGTGAATTTCTTTCCTCCTGTCCTCTCAGTCCGTCTCCCCGCCGCCAACAATGTTTCTTACCCTGAACCAGTTCTCTGGTTCCCACATTCTAGCTCCCAAACCCCCTGTTCAGCTGTGAACCCACATCTCAGTCTGGACTAGCTGAGCTTTGGTGCGGACCTTCCGTGTGTTTCTTACTCTTTCCCGTCTGCCACAGCTCAGCCGCTTCACCCTCTTTGAACAGTCCCAAATGCCTCTCTTCTGACCCAGTGTAATTTCCCATTGGAGAAGGGGTTTTCCCATCACATAAGGGATGTTTCCCTGAATTCGGCAATCTCCCTTCTGTTTCAGATCCTCCCCTGCCCCAGGGTGTGGGACCCATCCCTTTCCTTTCTTTTCCTCCTCTTTCTCCTTTTTTTTTAATTTCCACTTCTGTCCTACCCAGTTATGTCGGGTTATTTGCAGTCCTTTCTGGTGTCCGAGGTCTTCTGCTGGTGTTTAGCTGGTTCTCTGTGGGAATTATTGCATCTTTTGATGTATTCCTGATGCATCTGTGGAGAGGGATGCATTCCACGTCCTTCTACTTCACCACCATCTTTCTCCCCCCCAGCAATGCAGTATTTTATTGTAACCCCTCCCCATATATTCCTGAGAACCCCTGACGAATACTCACATGCCCCACACATCTATCCTGTTGGTGACTTGTCCCCTCAGCTGGCCATTCTGCTCCTGATGACTCCTCTGTGATATCAGTGAGGCATCTCTTGCTGGCTTCTCAAGGCTGCTGCTGCTTTCATTGCACTGATTTGCCCCAGTGTAGACACAAGTCCATTTTTTAGTTCCGCACAGCATTGGTGAGGCTGGGCTGTAATTGTTAACAACAGTGACTCTTGGCTTGGAAAAATCAAAGGGAAGGGAGAGAGGGTGAGCTTAAGCTTTTTCACTAGATGTTGCTACACTTGGAGTCTCCTGCTCATTGTCTGTCAGAGGGGAAATCCCGTCTTGAGTAATTTTCTCAACAGGCCTTCAGGAGTTATTTCTTTCCCACAACAGTGCTTTGCTCATGCACCCTTCCCCTTCCCCCTCTTCCCACAGCTATGCAGACAACCAGACAAGCAAATAGTGAGGTCCAGTAACAGTCAAAGCAACTAGGAACATGGAGTCTATTTTCTCTTTTAAGATTATCAGATACATTTTAATTTGTGCACGTTGCCTTTCATTAAAAAATAATGAAATTCAAATCAAGGAATGGTTTCATGAGATGCCAAACTTTTGTTTACAGTCTGGTGCCAGCAAAGTGACTGTTAAGGCTTAGTTTTGCCATTTAGTTTTGCCTCGATGCAGTGAACAGGGAACACCTCCACTTCCTGCTAAACTAGTACCAGGTGTTATGACTTTGATGAGGCCTGTGGGTGTTTCAATGAGTCCAGGGCACAGGGCAGGATGGGACACAGGGCTGGTGGTTGTTGGCGTCTCCTCTTTGCCCACCCCATGGGTAAAATTCTCCTGTGTCCTGCTCCTACATCCTCTCCCACAGGGCTGGAGCATCTGCTGTTCACTACTGCTGGTCCCGCCCCTAAAATCTATCTCTACTACTGCCTTCACCTTCATTCACCTTTGTCACTCTCTTCCTTTGTTCCCACTTTCCATCTTTCTAGATCTTACATTTCCTATCATTTTACTCATGTATCTGAGATAATGGATATGTGGATATTGCCATCTAATGAGAGCTTTTTCTTCCATCTCACAGCTACAGGAGGAATTTAACTCCTCAGCATTTCTGTATCTCCCTCATTGGGTGTAGGGTGTTCTCAGAAACTGCTTCTGTATTGCTGAGAGCTGTTTGTTTTTGTTCAAGTTTCTCAGGCATTTTTGCACCTGTTCCAGAAGTCTAATGGCTCCAAAGGACTTGAGTTAGGACAGCCAGGGGTTCTCTGTACATGGATAATTGTAATGCACCTCAAGACTCACCCACCATACACTGCCTACTAGAACGTACAGGACTAAATCAGAGGCTGTATTTTCCAGGAAGGCCCCTCTCAGCCTTGGTATGTCTTTGGGTTATTGATGCTCTAGAAAGATGCAGTTCTATTTTACCCATTATAAGTTTGGGGGGATTGTGAGTTGGTTAAAAATGATTTGGGGTTCAAAATTAGCTGTAAAGAAGAAATAACATTTGGTTGATATAACATGGGTGTAATATGAGAAAACAATAAGGAAGGCAGAAAAAGGATTGTGTATTAGTTGGGCACTTTTTGGTTGTCAGTAACAAAAACCCGACTAAAATTAACTTAAAGAAACAGGGAATGCATTGGTTCATGCAACTAGAGAGGACAGGGTGGAACTGGCCTTCAGGTTAGCTGGATATCAGGACTCTTTCTGTGTGTCTCTGCTCGTCTTTGCCTGGTGGTGCTCTTCTCTCCTGTGGCAGACGTTTTTCCGTGCAACACGGCTAAGGTGGCGCACGTGATTTATTCATTGTTCCAGGCCCTTTGCTTAAACAAAATCTTCTCAGCTCAGTGACCATAGAGGAACACGTGGATCTTTCTCCCTCTGCTTCAATGCATATAAATCACAGTGAAAGATTCTGACTGACTCAGCTAATAGTCCTGAGCCTATCACATTGCTATAACTGGCTGTACCTGGCCTGGTCCTGGTTGCTTGCCCAGCCCTGTGGGGGGTGGTGCGTGTGCGTATGCATGTATATGTGTATGTGTGTGTGTGGGGGGGGGGGCGCACTGTCATTGGCAACTCTCCCAGCATCACATTATGTTTTGAGGGAAGTAGAAGCAGTTACCCTCAGAGAAGTAGTTACCTGGAAAAGGGAAAAGGGATATTTAGCAGAGAAAACACCTGACATTCACTGTAGGGATGAAGAAAGTAGTTAAGTTTTTTCCAACTTTGGAGCAAAAGTAGTAGGAAAGTAGAATACTAATCAAAAAATACAGGAGAAAAAAAGGACAAATCTGTAGGAAGGATATAAAATAAAAACTATGATTGCAATGGTAAATTATTTGAAGATAAATATTTGAAGTTTTTAGGCATTGTAGACTAGTTAGTAGTAGGATGTCTGATTAAAAGCAGGATAAACTAAAGTTTGGAAATGATTTGAGGACTAATAATGCATATTAATAGAAAAATAAGTGGTCTCAGTTACTTGGTTAAAGTTTCATGTACTTGTTGGTTTAGAATGGCACTGGGCGGTTTCCCTAGAAGACTCAGACTTCAAAGAGGATTTGCAATGAGAAAGAAAGAAGGAGCAGAGTTGGGAGTTTTATCTGGAAAGATATGCAGACATGCCTTCAAAACTTTAAAGAGCAGGAAAGTGGAATGGTGACCTCAGCCAGAATTCCCATCTGTGAACCAACACAGCCAACCACAGGTAACCTGAGCACCAGAGGAAATTTCCAGAGAGGACATAAAACAGTCTCATCTGGATGGAGGCTTGCGCCAATGTCAGGAATGACACAAAGAGTACAATACAGGGAAGTGTGGCCTATGTTTGGCACTGTAAGGTCCAAAAGTTCATGGTTTATTCTTTCCTTAGGAAATAAACAGTTGGAAATCAAATGAGGTAAAAGGAAAATTACTCAGTAAGAGCAAAGCATCACCTCTTTTAGGGTTCCTGATTAAGTAAATATATAATCTCTGGAGAAGTTAACACTGTTACAAGTACCTACTCCATCTGACCCCTTTATCAGCTGTAAGATGCTGATAAGAATCTTTGTGCAGTAAAACACCTTATTTCCAGGCTGATGAGTAAGTGCACCAATATGAAAAGGGAATGGGTTTCAAGTCCTAGCTTTACCACTTGGGTATGACATAGTCACTTAACTGTCTGAGCCTCCATTCACCCATTTGGAAATGGGGAACCCAGAACTAAGAACCTCACTCTCTTATTTCTAATCTAGTGCACTTTCCCCTAAAAAAACAATACTTCCCCCTCAAGGGGGTAGTTGTGCAAACTGAATGAAAAGAGAATATGTCAAAGCACTGTACAAAGTGTAGACAGAAAGGAGGATGGACATTTGTTGAGCATAGACTACGATTCAGGCATTTAGGATGCAGAGATGACTTAGACATGGACCTACCATTAAAGGGTGTGGTAGGCAGAATAAGCCCCCCCGCCCCCCACCAAATTCCACATTCTGATCTTCCCAATCTGTGAATATGTTACCTTACCTGGCAAAAGAGATTTTGCAGATGTGGTTAAGGATCTTAAGATAGGAAGTTTGTCCAGATTATCTGGTGGATCTAATGTAATTGCAAGGGTCATTATAATGGGAAGATTGCAGTAGTAGAATCAGAGTCAAAGGGAAGGAGATGTGATGATGGGAGCAGAAGTTCCAGTGACATGAAGATCATAAGTCAAGGTCCTAAGTCAAGGAATGTGGGCTGCCTCTAGAAGCTGAAAAAGGCAATGTCATGGATTCTCCCCTAGAGCCTCCAGAAGAAGCACAATTTTGCCAACACCTTGATTTTAGCCCATAAAACCCATTTTGGACTTCTGATGTCCAGAACTGTAAGATAATAAACAGAGTGATAGATGCTGTGATAGGGGTGTGCACAGTGTACTATGTGAGATGCAGTGCCTCTCACCTATTGTTAGTTTGAGGGTGTGTGGCAGGGTTGCTGAAAGAAGGCTTTCTTGTATAGATGAGCTTGGTCATATCTTTTGCCTGTATTGTCAGTGTCTCTATTTTTTTTTCCATCAAACTATCAATACTATCCTAATTATGTAACTTCCTAAAAATTTTCATTGTCTACCTTGGCTTTCTCTTTAGCACGTCTGAATTGCTTCTTTCCCTCTAAAGATCAAGTTCCTTGAGAGTTGTCTGTTGAGCTGTCTCTGCTCCCCACTTCTGCTTCATTCCTCCATGCCCTGAGTCTAGATTCCACCATCATTCCTCGAGCTGCTCTCTTTGAGGCCGTTGGTGCCCACTATCAAAGCATCACACTTTGTATCTTTCTTGACCCTGCTGAGAACTTCCTCAACCTAAAATTCTCTTTCTTTCTCTTTCCAGTGACACTCCTGTCTCTACTCCTTCTCCGTCTACAACAGAATGTGTTCGTGTGTTGGGGTGGGGGGAGAAATTACAAATGGGTTGGGGTTGCTAAAACACAAATTATAGGGAAGAGCAGTGGGTAAGAGGCTGAGGATGTGGCAGTAGGGCCTTGTAGGCCATGATAAAGTACTTGGGCTTTATTTTGTAAGCAATGGGGAGCCACTGGAGGTTTGGGGTAAGGGGTGGACACTGACATCCCTTGGACCTTTCTCGGTACACCAGGACTTCTCAGGCTGTTTTGCTCATCCTGTGAGGTAATGGAGTGTAGCGAGATTCCATTGTCAAAGAACTTGGGGAACATAGGAAAAGGAAATGAGAAAATATGAGGAAATGCAAAATATTGTATTTTACTTACTCTGCACTTTGGCATCTTAAAGTTTCTAGGAAATCCTTTGTAAAGAAATTTGTTTACCTTTGTTAACTCACTATTTCTGAAATTTATTTGATGGTAGAAAACACTTCTTTGTCTCCATATAAAGTCTATCAGTGGGTCCTAGTGTCACATTTTGGGGAATTCCTTCTTCCCTTACTCTATGATTTCTTTCATCTTCTCTTTTTCTTTCTCTTTCTTCTTTTTTAAATTAATTAATTAATTAAATAGTTGGCTGCATTGGGTCTTCGTTGCTGCAAATGTGGCGAGCGGTGGCTGCTTTTGTTGTGGCTCGCGGGCTCTAGAGCTCAGGCTCAGTAGTTGTGGCACACGGGCTTAGTTGCTCTGCGGCATATGGGCTTTTCCCAGACCAGGGCTTGAACCCATGTCCTTTGCATTGGCAGGAGGATTCTTAACCACTCCACCACCAGGGAAGTCCCTCTCTTTCTTCTTTATAATTGTTTGTCTGCATAATTCTCAACAGGAATTATGCTTGTATAATTTGTTGTTCGAAGAACTTAAGTGAGGAAGATAAGCATCTATTTACAATGTTTATTAATCTTATTTTATTACTGTGAACTCTAGCTCTAATTTACTTTTTAGGAATCTGTGTTTATTGTTCTCACTTTTCTCCTTCCACGCACAGTACAGGATCCTTTACGTTGATCAGTTAACTGGAGGAACTTTTACACCAGTCATTAATAACTGATATTATTAAGACTCAAACTGGACTACTCTCTCACACCATGTACGAAAATAAATTCAAGATGAATTAAAGACTTAAATGTAAGACCTGAAACCATAAAATTTCTAGAAAAAAACATAGGCAGTATTCTCTTTGACATCAATCTTAGCAATATTTTTTTGGATAGGTCTCAGGCAAGGGAAACAAAAGCAAAAAAAAACAAATAAGACTACATCAAACTAAAAAGCTTTTGTACAGCAAAGTAAACTATCAACAAAATTAAAAAGCCACCTACTGAATGGGAGAAAATATTTGCAAATATATCTGATAAAGGGTTAATATTGAAAATATACAAAGAACTCATACAACTCAACATCAAAAAACCAAACAATCCAATTAAAAAATAGGCAGAGGACCTGAATAGACATATTTCCAAAGAAGACATAGAGATGGCCAGCAGGCACATGAAAAGATGCTCAGCGTTACTAATCATCAAGGAAACACAAATCAAAACCACAATGAGATATCATCTCACACCTGTCAGAATGGCTATTATCAAAATGACAACAAATAACAAGTACTGGCGAGGATGAGGAGAAAAGGAAGCCCTCGGGCACTGTTGGTGGGAATGTAAATTGGTGCAGCCACTATGGAAAACAGTATGGAGATTCCTCAAAAAGCTAAAAATAGAACTACCATATGATCCAGCAAGTCTGCTCCTGGGTATATATTAGAAGAAAACAAGAACACCAATTAGAAAAGGTATACTCACTCCTATGTTCATTGCAGCTTTGTTTACAATAACTAAGGTATGGAAGCAACTCAAATACCTATCAATAGCTGTATGGATAAAGAAGGATGGAATATTAGGCATAAAAGAGAATGAAATCTTGCCATTTGCGACAACATGGATGAATCTAGAGGCTATTATGCTAAGTGAAATGTCAGAGAAAGACAAATACTGCAATATTTCACTTATATGTGGAATCTAAAAAACAAAACAGATGGACAAACTTAACAAATCAGAAATAAGAGTTGTAGATACAGAGAACAAACAGGTGGTTTCCAGAGGGAAGGGGGCTGGAAGGACGTAAGAAACACATACGGGAGATTAAGAGGGACAACCATCTAGTTGTAAAATCAATGAGTCACGGGTACGAAATGTATGTGTGGGCAATATAGTCAATAACTGTGTAATATCTTTGTATGGTGACATCGCGTAACTAGGCTTATGGTAGTGATCATTTTGGAATGTATAGAAATATCAAATTACTATGTTGTGTAACAGGAACTAACAGTGTTGTAGGTCACTTATACGTCAAAAAGAAACAAACCAATTCATAGAAAAAGAGATAAGATTTGTAGTTACCAGAGGTGGAGGGTTGAGGGGAGGGGGAACTGGATGAAGACAGTCAAAAGGTACAAACTTCCAGTTATAAGATAAATATGTACTAGGGATGTAATGCACAACATGATAAATATAATTAACACTGCCGTATGTTATGTAGATAAGCTGTTAGGAGGGTAAATCCTAAGAGTTCTCATCATAAGAAAATTTTTTTTCCTACTTTTTAAAGTTTTATCAACACAAGATGTTGGATGTTCACTAAACTTATGATAATCATTTCATGATATATGTAAGTCACATCATTATACTGTATGCCTTAACTTATACAGTGCTGAATGTCAATTATACGTCAATAAAACTGGAAGAAAAAAAAAAGGAAACTGGGTTCTTTATCCCGATCTAAGAAACAGGATGTTTTTGTGGGTGGAATGTTTCCTACTTATATGTGTATACATGTTATTATCAAACGCAGTAATGTTTACTTATTATTACTGCTTAAGGATACCATTTATATAGTACTTTCATATGCTTTTCTTTTTCATGCTCCCTGTACTAATCTCCTAAAATAAGCATAAGAGCCACTTTATTCTCATTTTACAAATGGCGGGGGGTGGTGGTGATGATTTCTGTGGCTGTGAAAGCTTAAGCAACTAGTGCTAATAACCAAGGTGTGGCAGATTTGGGAAAGGATGACTTTCCTCACTCCTGAATCAAAGGTGTTGATTTGAATAACTATAAAACTCTTCACAAAAGTTTTCACATTCAGCTTCCTAAAGGGATATATTTCTATGTGTTATTAGTTAGTGTGTTCGTCAGGGTTCTCCAGGGAAACAGAACCAATAGGATGAGTATATGGAGAAAGAGGGAGAGATTTTTAAGAATTGGTTCATGTGACAATAGAAGCTAGTGAGTCCAAAATCTGTAGGGAAGGCCAGCAGGCTGGAGACCCAGGTAAGAGTTTATGCTGCAGCTCAAGTCCTAAGGCAACCTGGAGGCAGAATTCCCTCTTCCAGGAGGGACCTTTGTGTTTTTCCTCTTGATGCCATCAACTGATTGGACGAGGCCCACCCATGTTACAGAGAGTAATCTGCTTTACTCTAAGTCTACTGATTTAAATGTTAATCTCATCTGAAAAAAACTCTTCCCAGCAACATCTAGACAAATGTTTGACCAAATATCTGGTACCATGGCCTTAGTCATGTAGACATAGAAAAGTAACCATTATAGCTGATAACAGATGTGCATACAGGATACAGCTCTTTCAGACTAGACCAAGTGATGTATCTCTGAGGGCTGGAGATACACTCTTTGCAAGTAAGGAACCAGAAGAGGTGAAGACACAGGTGGACAGTGAACTGGACAGAGAGGCTTCTTATTCTGAGAGCTTGGTTCAGAGTAGTCTACAACAAGAAATTGTATTTCAAAGAGGCCAAATCTTTCCCAGGAAGGTTGATTACTACACAGCCTCAAAAACCATCAGAGTCAGATTAGATCCTACTTTCTCTAGTTCTGCCCCTTCAGCAAACAGACAGAGGGTGAGAGGACTGGACCCAAGCTAAGGGCCTGTCCAAGAAAGGACTGAGAGAAGAAGTTAGGCCTTCTGAGTCATTATCCAAAGCAGCTAATTTTGCAATACCCTTTATAAAAGGCTGAATTCCTTGGACTCTTAAATGACATTCTCAGGCTGGCCACCCATCGGCCATAGAGCCCAGTCGGGCAGATCTCAGTGGAAGCTGAGCCGTTAGGGGTTTTCACCAGTTAGTATTTGAATGAACAATGTCTTCAGTTGGAAGAGCAGTGAGGCGCAGGGGGTGTAGGGAGATGTTTGTGTGAGCCGTATTTTGGGCACAGGCTAAAATGAGATTTTCCCTTAAATGTCTAATTATTTTACCAGAATCATGTTTCACATGGCAATTTAAAATGTCACTAAATATTAGCTAAACTGAGATGTTCATGGTTGAGGAGTTAGGGAAGGAGTGATAGAAGTCCAGATATGATTTTTAGTGATGAGAAAATCCTTTCAAAAACCCACCATAAACAAGTGTTTTTGAATGTAAGACTGCTGACTTCTTTAACTCTATCTCATTTCACTTAACAACACTGGATTTCCTCCCTTCCTTCCTTCATTCCTTCATTCCTTCCTCCCTCCCTCCCTCCTTTCCATCTTTCCTTTTTAAAATTTCTTGAACACACCTAACTCACTCTCATTTCAGATTCTCTGTACATGCTTCCTTCCTTCTTTGCCTAGAATCCATTTCTTCTGACTTCTTTTCATTCTCTAGGACTTGGCTTAAGTGCTATCTTCATCCTATCTAACTTAGATTGCAACCTTTTATTCTCCTTCATGCCATCCATTGTTTTTCCTTGCTGAATCTAATCACAACTTGTAATTATATGTTTGTTTGTTGTCTGTCCCCTCCCACTAGTCACTACGCTTCCAAGAAGAGGTACTCCATCAGTCAGAGTCCCAGTGGAAAAAAGATGGACACTTTGAGCAGGGCTTACTATTGGAGCTGGTTGCCTTGGTCAGGGCAGGATGTAGAAAAACCACAAGGGGTAGTTCAGTACTAGAACTACCTAAAAGCGGGACATTGACATCCTTAGCCTGAAGGGGTGAGAGAAGGGAGTAGCCACTGGGCTGGAGGGAGAGAATCACAACCACTTGCTGAGAAACACCAGGGGTGGAGAAATCCCCTTTGCTTCAGGGACAGAGCCAACCCAAGTTGACGCCACAGGAAGGGAACGAAGGTCATAGATAACCCCTGCTTCACTCTCCTTTCTCCCTCCAAATTTCTGCTGGGAAGCTGGGGGCAAGGACATCCATTTATGTCATCTGGCAGAGAGGAACGTGGAGAAGGATCGAGATCCGATTAGATGTGGAAGATGTCCAGCCCAGGACCCATGCCTGCCTAATTCACCTCAATCCCTAGTGCCAAACATAGAGCCCATGTTGTGCAAATAAATGAATAATAAATAAAATGAATTTGTTGCTGAGTATCTGTTTTCCTCTATTCTCCAATTCTCTTTGTTTTTAAATGGCTGCTATGGAGATCTGCCTGTGTCAGAGGAGTCTGAGCACCTTTGAGTAGATGGGTCTTCCAGGCATCTCTTTGCTTGAGGTATGAGAACTTGACAATACATCAAGGGGCAAGGGTAGAAAAATATCTTCACCCTTTGGAGAACAGTAGCTGGTTTTGAGTTAGTCTGGTATTCTATTGGACAGGGAAGGAAACCGCCAGACTGGATACAGAGTGAAGATACATGCACAGGCTTTGTATGGGAAGAAGGAAAGGGGCTAGCAGCCATCACTCCACTCACACCTGCCAGTCCCTTTCCTCTTTCCCAGTGCTTAGGAGATGGTGAGAACTGGAGCAAGCTCCTGGGGCCCAGATATGAATCCAGCTGTTCAGGATGGCAGAACTGCTTACCTCCGGACTGTTCTATGACAGAAATGAACGTTTATCTTCTTTTACCATCATTTTGTCTCTTTGTAACAGCAGCTCAGCATCCTCCTAACTAAAGCAGAGAGATTTCCAGAGGTTGAGGAGACAGGCTCCCAGAGGTGTATGTTGGGGGTGAGTCTGACAATCTTTAGAAGAGGGATTCAAAATAAAGAGTGAGCAAAATAAAAGCTGTGCCACTGGGAGCTTTAATATGAAGTGAAGAGAATGCAAGTAATTATTGCTCTGTGGTCTCAAATACGCAGGGAAGAAGCATTTCATAGGGAAGGTGGCATGTGGATTTTCCATGTGGAAATCCAGATATCATCAGAGCAGTTGGAGGTGTCACCTTGGTGACCGGGCATCAGGAGCCAGGGGGGAATGTAGAAGAAGGTGGCAGATGGTGGGATATTTAGAGATGGTTTATTTTGAGTAGGAGGCTCTGTTTGGAGGTTCAATGAGCAGATTTTGAATTTAAAAATGACTATAATTACTATACTGTTGATTTTCTGATCCTCTTGTACCCCAGAGAGGTAGCCCTGGGAAGTACCTATTATTTTGCCTATTTATGATAGAAGAGTTTGAGGCTAAAATCAAAATTACCATGCTTTGGTTAGAGAAAGGTGATACTCAGGGAGGAAGAAGGAAGCCTGGATACCCAGAGAGGACTCACTGGTCAGCACATGGAACAGAGTATGTGTCACTAGGAACTCAATATTTTCTTTATTCTTCAGACTTGACCAGCTTTTTGGGGGCTTACTCGAGATAACAGGATTCACAGGATCTGGGCATGTAAATCAGAATTTGAAGCATTCATTTATAAAATAGCTAGTCTTTCCAGTGTCTGAATTTTATAGAACTATCATCTATGCCCTCTGTTTCTAGTATTAAAGTACATAGGAAGCTGAGTTACCATTGCATTTCTATGATTTAAAATGTTACTGATAATCATACTAAGTGAAGTTAAGTCAAAGACAAATGTATGATATCACTTATATGTGGAATCTAAAAAGAAATGATACAAATGAACTTATTTACAAAATAGAAATAGACTCACAGACATAGAAAACAAACATGGTTTCCAAAGGGGAAAGTGAGGGGAGGGATAAATTAGGAGTTTGAGATTAATAGACACACCACTACATATAAAATAGATAAACAAGAAGGTCCCTATAGTAGAGGGGATTGTAATCAAAGTCTTGTAATAACCTATAAGGGAAAAGAATCTGAAAAAGAATACACACACACACACACACACACACACACACACAATTGAATCATTTTCTGTACACCTGAAACTAACACAACACTGTAAGTCAGCTATACTCCAATAAAAAAAAATAAAAAAAATAAGGTGTTACTGATAATTAGATTATAAAGTGGATTACTTACCATTTTGGGGGGGAAACAAAGCAAGTACCACATTAAATGTGCTAATCTGAAGATGCTTCCAAATGTTATAAACATAAAAATGTGGAAATATATACATCATCTCTTAAAAATGACAAAATTCTATAATGATCCTTTGATTTTTTTGATGAACAGAGGTTCAAAGGAAAGCAGGTAGACCATCAGACCAGTGGCTCCCAAACCAAAGGACCTGGAGTGGCATTTGGAAGGAGAAGTGAGAGGCCTGCCTTCCTCGGAGAGCAAATAAATCTTTCTAGGAGAAAGAGGTAGGACATATGATGTTTGAAAAGCTGTCAATTTCTAATTACTTGGATTTGCCTTTAGTCACATAATTTAGTTTAAATTTCTAACTACCCTAAAGGAGAGTAAAGTTTTAATATTTAAACAACAAGAAATATTCATTAATTCAGTAAATATTTGAGTATCTGTCACATGCCAGGCACCATGACAGACGCCGAGGACACCATGATAAACTAAACAGCCTCTTCATGCATGGAGCTGACAGCTCAGTGATGACAACTGAGATACCGTAGTCCAGATCCTGGGGCAGCTCAATGAACAGTGACTCTACCACATCAAAGAACATTCCAGTGGCCTGTTCAGTTCTTCCACTCAGAGCAATGTTGGACCAACATTGACAAATTCTTGCTCTCTGGCCCTCCTCTTTCTGGGCTCCATCTGCATCATCTTGTTTGTGTCTACATGTTCCCTTCTAAAAACCAGTTAAAACGATAGCATTGATTAGGCATCAGGTTTTTTCCTTTTGTTTTTTTCCCATAAATGTAGACATTTGCTTGCAGAACATAATATTTTATAAAGTGTATTCTGGAGATAACAGATCATAGCCATTAAGAACTGATTTACTAGTTTAACCTTCAGAGAGAAGCCTTATTTCCAAGTGCTGGTGGGCATCTCAATGACACCTCAACTTCAAGGATACAATATGCCAATTGTCAGCAATGACCACATTGACTGAGCACTTACAATGTAGCCAGCACTGTGCTAAACAGGCAGGGTACAAAGATCAAAAGGATCTGGTTCTTGATCTCTAAGAGCTTATGGGTGGTGCACAATATAACTAGTCCAATAAGACAGCTTATGCCAAGTCAGAGCTATAGTCAGGAAGTGCTAAAGACTTCTGTGGAGGAAAGGTGTGCGTTACCAAGATTTCAGCAAAGATAGGTTATTTCTTTTCATTTAACTCCTTAATGTCATCGCCGTCATAAGTTAAAAGTCCATCCAATTGTAAGTATTTAGGCCAAGCCTACATTTATAACTTCATCTCCTGATCTTTACCACTATACAATAAATTCTTTTAGTTTGGGTTAAATTTAATCTCTACCCAAATTGGCTCTCAGTGAAGTAAAAAAAAAAAACTTGATTTTTGAACACACGGTACTAGGCATAACATGAGAATATGGAAATGTAAGGCATCTCTTTCTTCTGAGGAGTTTGCAGTCTGATTTAAGGCAATATGATGAAAATCCTGAAGTTAAGATACAGAATAATATCAAATCTAGAGGTAATTATTAAACTGTGCAATGCAATTAAGTAAATTCTACCGTCTTATTATTGGAAGGTTTTCATTTATCTGGCAGAAGCAAATTTTTTTTTTTGTAGCACTCATGGAACGAAAGACAGTTCACAAGTCCCATGGAACTGTGAACTGAATAAGCCTGGGCAGAGCAAGTTTGGCTTAGTCTTTTTAGGTGATGGGTTGGCAGCTGATGAACAGGAAGTAGCTGTCTCAGGTCACAGGACATGCTGGGGTGGGGGTTGTGCTCTTATGATTCAAACAATAAAGGCCTCTAGAATGGGAGGGTGCCCCTCCCAGGCCAAGCATTGTGAGGCCTTCATATCCCACACTCAGAGTTCAGATGTGCTCTCCCCTTAGGCTGGTCAGGAAGGCAGCGGCTGAAACAAAAGGAAGTGAGAGTGAAAGTACCACTTGTTGAGCACATCCTGTGTGCTAGGCATAGTACATGATAAATATTTTACTTCCGGTATCTCATCTTATTTTCAAAAAGTTTGATATGGGATGTGTTGTTATTCCACTTTTACAGGTGAGAAAAGTGAACCTCATGGCGTTTGATGACTTGTCCCAGGTCAAATGCCTAGTCAGTGGCACAGCTGAGATTCAAACATTTATCAGACACCTAAGCCTGTGCTCCTCCTATGCCTTAGTCGTAAGGGATGCTGAAGAGACATGTACCTCAATCACACAAGGCCATGCCCCCTCAGCAAGGTAGTGGTCTTGCCTTCTGCAGTGCAGAAAAGAGGAGGGAAACCCATGTTTCTGAATGCTTTCCTATGGCCTGGCCCCTGGTTTTCTGCTGTAGGTTTCTGCCAACAGAGAGTATCACCCACATGCACCATATTTATAATTAGAAATTATTAATTTAACCCCAGGGAAGGCAGTGAGGCAGCAGAATGCAACATCTCCTTATATGCTGTAGGCATGCAATAAACATTGAGCAGAAAAAAAAAAATCTTAACATGCCCAGATAATGAAACAGCTGGTGTTCATCAAGGCATTCCAGTGGAAAACTCATGAAACTGCAAAAAATTCTGTTTAATCCTCACTGTCACCTCTTGCCCCTTGCCAGTAACTCTTGAGGAATAATGACATGAAAGATATTTCCAGTTTAGAGTTCTCCTCACTTTTTACTAACACTCCCCAATGAAGAGTTTTCCTGCTCTTCTACTTCTTCCTGATGCAGAGTGGAGGCAGAGATGTGTAGTAAAATAAAACACAGATAGAGGAATTAGGAGGCCTGGATTCTAGTCCTAGCTTGCTGATAATAGTTATATAATTTTGGGCAAGTGACTTTGGATTCTTTGGCAGCCATTACCTTACTGGAGGTAATGGAGTACCACAATATGCCAATGAGAGGATTGTTATGTTAGAACTAGCACCAATATTCAATAGTGTAGAAATTGAAACCAAGTTTCTGTGACTGCATCCAATAGGAAAGATGCAGGTAAAGGAATCTGAGCACAGCTGAATGGCTTGTACAGAAACACAAAGGAGGAGAGGGGAGCAGCATCATTTCTGCCCTTCTTTCTTTTTCACTGGAATGCCCAAGAATTATTTTGCTGATCATATCCTATTCCTTGCATGGATTGAGACCAGTGATCTAATTATTAAAGTATAAAGCTAAAGGGATATGGGAAGAGGAGAGCATGTACTTTTGGGAGATGAGAAGGAAATCTGTTACTCTGGATGTTTAATAGAGATTTTTTATACAGGTAAGGTAGGAATTGCAGACATTAGCACTGAATTAAAGAAATCGAGGCCATGTTTGGCCCACATATCTTTTAGCCACAGAAAAGCTGCCTTTTTGTAGTTTGTCTTTGTTACAGGAGTAGGTATGCAAATGCTAACTTCAGAATCTGACCTGGTTATTTATCACTGTAAGAGTTTTATTATCCCTTTCTCCTCTTTCTTTTCGCATTTACAATATAAGAATCTCTGTGTTAATAAATACTTTTATTTGCAAGTGACAGTAACCCAACTTGAATGGTCTCCAGCAGTAAAGGGGAATATAACAGCTCACATAACCAATTGTGAGGGACATGCCAAGCTTACTTTGAGGTGTCTCGAGCTAGAATTCAAATACTTTCAGAACTTCCTTGCTTTTTCTCTCTTGTCTTTATTTCTGCTTCTTGGCTCTTTCAGGTACTTATTGCTCAGTTTCAGGCTTGCATTCATTGAGTCTTTTAAGCAGAGAAAAATAATCCCTAAAGCTTCTCTCTAGAAAGAAAAAAAGCTTTATCTCTCCCAGCAATAATTTTTAAAAATTATGGCAAAGGGTCCTGATTGGTTTGATTTGGGTCCTATGCCCATCAACAGGATAAGTGGATGCCGCATGGAAATATTCCTGTTCTCTTGGAATTTCAGCTAGTGTCTGAGTTTCTTATCTTCCCATATGACCCATCACCCTAGGATTTTCCTAGATCCTCCTCCCTCCTAGTTGTTTCCTTCAAAACGTTTTATGCACATCTCCATTATACTACATATTTCATTGCATTGTAAATATTTACTTATATATGTTTCTCACTTTTCAGATTGTGAACTTTTCCAGGTTAAGGTCTAAATTTTGTTCAAACACAGCATCTAAAATGACGCCTGGAACTTAATAAGACCTTAATAAGTGTTGATGATAAATGAGTTGATGAATGGATAAAAGTATACACTGTTTGGAATGAGTTTTTGCATTCAATTATAAAAAAAACAAGTTAGCTCACCAATCAAAAGGAAAAGACTGGTGAATAGATTTTAAAATGATCTAACTGCATGCAATCTACAAGAGACTCACCTTAGATCCAAAGATACGAATAGGTTGAAAGTGTAAGGATGAAAAAGTCACCCCATGCAAATAGTAACCAAAAGAGAGCTTGGGTGGCTATACTAATTAGACAAAATAGACTCCAAAAATTGTTATGAGATGAAAAAAGTCATTATATCCTGAAAAAAGGGTTAATTGACCAGGATGATATAATTATACACATATCTGCCGCAAACAACAGAGCCCCAAAATATGTGAAGCAAATATCAACAGAATTGAAGGGAGAAACAGACAGTTTTACAGTTATAGTTGGAGTCTTCAATATCCCACTTTTGACAATGGATAGAACATCTGGACAGAAGATCAACAAAGAAACGAAGGATTATAAAACTCTTAAGTGAAAATAGGTGAGTAAGTCTTCATGACCTTGGATTTGGCAATGGATTCTCAGATATGACACCAAAAGCATCCACATAAAAACGATAAATTTGACATTATCAAAGAAAATTTGCACAAAAAGGACATTATCAAGAAAATAAAAAGAAAACCTACAAAACGGAAAATATTTCCAAACAACATATCTGATAATGGCCTAGGATGCAGAATATATAAGAACACTTACAACTCAATGACAAAAAGACAGCCCCCCCCCATTTAAATATGAACAAAATATATGAATAGATATTTCTTCAGGGAAGACATACAAATGGCTAACAAATACATGAAAATATTCTCAATGTCATTATTCATTAACAATGTGCAAATCAAAACTACAATGTCTTACCACTCCACACCCACTTGAATGGCTATAAATTAAATGGAAAAATAGCAAATGTTGGTGAGGATGTGGAGAAATTGGGATCCTCATACATGGCTGATGGGAATGTAAAATGGTTCAATCACTATAAAAAATAGTTTGGCAATTTCTCCAAAAGTTATACATAGAATTATCATACGACCCAGCAATTCCACTCCTAGGTATGTAACTAACAGAATTGAAAACAGGTACTCAAACAAGTACTGGTATATGAATGTTCACAGCAGCACGATTCACAGCAACTGAAAGGTGGCAATGACCCAAATGTTCATCAGTGGATGAATGGATAAACAAATTGTGGTTTATATATACAATGGGATATTATTCAGCCACGAAAAGAATGAAGTATTGATATCTGCTGCAAGGAAGATGAACCTCGAAAACATTATGCTAAGCAAAAGAATCCAGACACAAGAGATTACATACTTTATATTTACATGTGTATGAAATATCTAGAAAAGGAAAATGTCAATACATAGAACAGAAAGCAGATTGATGGTTGCCAGGGACTGGAATGAGGGAGGATTGGGGAGTAATAGCTTAATGGGTACAAAGCTTTATTTTGGGGTGATAAAAATGTTTTGGAACTAAGTAGAGGTGGTGTTTGCACAGCACTGTGAATGTACTAAATGCCACTGAATTGTTTATTTAAAAATGATACATTTTATATTATGTGAATTTTACCCAGGTCGAAAAATGACAGGTAAGAAACGAACATGTCTTCACAAAGGTAGTTCTTTGTTACAGCAAATCTGCTTAGTTATAATCCCATATGCTTTGAAATCCCTACCATGTAGAATTTCAGGAACTCAAAAGATGTTGAAACTCTTAAATTGAAAGCTGGCCATTCCATGTATCTGAGAGAATCTCAGAATTGACCAAGAACATACTGATTCTTTGACATGTACATACCTGCTAATTGTATTCATCTATCATTAACAACACCTATTTCAATAATCAAATCTGCAGCTTTTCAATTCTGTCACCCCCATTGGTCTGATTTCAGTTCCCTTTCATTTCAGTCTTCTTTTTCCTTTATAATTGTTTTTCTTGTTTGGTTTTCTGTTTTGTTTTGGTTTTTTAATTTCCTCCTGTGGAAAGTTGTGATCTGTGAGACTGAAGCAAAAAAAAAAAACCAAAACAAACAACAAAAGAAATCCTCTGATGATGAGCCAGAAAATTGTTCGGGTGGATAAGGCTGAGTGTAAAGGAAGGGAATTGGAGTTGGAAAGCCCATGGAACAGTGTCCAACACTTGACATTGAAGAAGACCATAGCTCATGTGGTCCTGAATGTGTACAAAGCTCTGCTAAGCAACACGCATTCTAATTTATTTAGTTTAAGAGTTTCTTATTTCCATTTAATCCTGCAGTGAATTTTCAACATGACCAAAAAGTCCAATAGAGAGATCTTTTTATGCTACCAAAAACTGAGCCACTCTCAGCTTGGGAACAGTCTGTCCAAAGTGCAGCCAGCTTGGTCACATACTCTGTTCATCCCCTCAATCTGACCTCTTAGTGTGTTTAAGCTGTAAAGGCACTTTCCTTTGTGAAGTTTTCAGTGACCACATCAACTGACCCCTAGCAGCGTGCGATGTTTAGAAATATTTTTCTCTCAAGTTTCCATCTTCTTGTTAAGTGCAATAAAGTTGCCCAGAAAATGCTTCCATCAAACCTTATCTTTGATTCTCTGGGGTTTCAGTGCAGTACATTGTGTTGCTCATTACATCATGGTCTCCATGACGACTCCCCAATGAGACTTTTCATGGTCAAAAAAAAATGCAATGAAATTTCTGCTTAATCTTAGTAGACTTGGTTGTTTATTACTGAGGAGGAGGAAATGGGAAGGATTGAATTGTATTACTTTAGCCTAATCACAGAAATTTCAATTCAAACTTTTAAGAGTCTCAGTCACTAATCTCCATTATTCCAATTTCTTCCATATCCTCTCCATAAAAGGTATGGTAACAGAACTCTTCTGAGGCTTACTTGAATATGTATTCTGGGTATTAAGAAGTGAAAGAGGACTTGACAGAGAAAATGATTTCTGGAATCCTTTGGGCTTCCTGGTTCTGGACATCCATTCCCTTCCCCAGATTTGGAAAATTTTTGGCAATTATTTCTTTGAATAAGCTTTCTGGCTCATGCTTTCTTCTCCTTCTAGGACATGCATATATTGGTCTAAATGATAATGTTTCATAAGTCTCTTAAGCTTTCTTCTCTCCATTTCATTCTTTTATTCTTTCTGTTTCTCTATCTGGGTAATTTCAAATCTCTTGTCTTCAAACACACTGATTCTTTCTTCTGCTTGATTTAATCTGCTGTTGAAACCCTCTATTGAATTTTGCAGTTCAGCTATTGTATTCTTCAGTGCCAAGATTTCTGTTTGGTTCTTTTTTTATTTTTATTTTTTTGTGTTTTCTATCTCTTTGTTAAAATGCTCACCCTGTTTATGCTTTTTTTTCTCCTGAGTTCATGAGTATCTTCTTCTTTATCCTGAGTTTATTGAATATTTTGAATTCTATGTTAGGTAACTCATATATTTCCTTATTAGTGGGGCTAGTTTCTGGAGCATCTTGTTCCTCTGTTTGAGGTGTCAGTCCCTGTTTCTTCATTTTCCTTGACTCTTTGTGTTTGTATCTGTACATTAGAAAAAACAGACATCTCTCATAATCTAGAACTAACACAAAAAAATGAGAAGAGTATATCACAACAAAAAATTAAGCAAAATATCAATACAAAGGAAGACAGCAAAAGAGGAAAAGAGAAACAAAAGAGCTTATATGATAGACAAAAAATAGAAATTAACAAATAGTGACAGTAAGTCCTTTCCTATCAGTAATTACTTTAAGTGTAAATGGATTAAACTCCCTGATAAAAAGGCATGGAGTGGCTGAATGCATTAAAAAAACCACAGTATTCAACTATGTGCATTCTATAAGAGAGTTATTTTAAAGTGTCACAAATAGGCTGAAAGGAAAAGGAAAAAAAAAAGATATCCCATGTAAATAGTAACCAAAAGAGAAAGGGCTATAGTTATATCAGACAAAATAGACTTTAAGACAAAAACTATCACAGGAGACAAGAAGGAATTATATAATGATAAAAGGGTTAGTTCACCAGAAAGATATTGCAGTAATAAATATACATGCACCCAACATCAAAGTACCTAAATATATAAAGCAAACATTAAAGAACTGGAGGAGAAATAGTAATATAATAATATTAGGAGCCTTAAATATACCACTTTAAAATGATGAATAGAATATCCAGACACAAAATCAATAATAATATGCACTTGAAGAATACCGTAGGTGAAATGAACCTCACAGACATATACAAAACATTTCATCCAACAACAGAATACAATTGACACTTGAACAACACAGTTTTGAACTGTGTGGGCTCACTTACACATGGACTTTTTTCAATAGTAAATGCTATAGTACTACATGATCTGCAGCTGGTTGAATCTATGGATATGGAACTGTGGATAAGGAGGAACTATGGAGTTCAAGAGCTAACTGTAGATTGTATGTGGATTTTCAACTGTTGTGAAGGGTTGGTGCCCCTAGCCCACATGTTGTTCAAGGGTCAACTGTATGTTCTTCTCTAGTACCCATGAAGCATTCTCCAGGATAGGTTACATATTAGGCCACAAAACAAATCTTCGAAAATTTAAAAAGATTGATAACATACTAAATATCTTTTTTGACCAAAATGGAATAAAACTAGAAATCAAAGGCAGAAAGAAAACTGGAAAATTCACAGATATGTTGAAATTAAACAACAAATTTCTAAACAACCAATGGGTCAAAGGAAAAAAAATCAAAGAAAAATTAGAAAATATCTCAGAACAAATGAAAATGAAAGTTAAACATATCAAAAATAATAGGACTGGGCTTCCTTGGTAGCACAGTGATTAAGAATCCACATACCAATGCAGGGGACTTGGGTTCGATCCCTGGTCCGGGAAGATCCCATATGCCACGGAAAAACTAAGCCAGTACACCACAACTACTGAGCCTGCATTCCAGAACCTGTGAGCCACAACTTCTGAGCCCACACACTGCAACCATTGAAGCCTGCACACCTAAAGCCCGTGCTCTGCAAAAAGAGAAGCCACTGCAATGAGAAGCCTGCACACCACAATGAAGAGTAGCTCCCGCTTGCAGCAACTAGAGGAAGCCCATGAGCAGCAGTGAAGACCCAACACAGACAAAATAAATAAATAAATAAATAAAAATTTTTTAAAAAGTAGGATATAACAAAAGCAGTAGCAAGTTTAGTGATAAGAGCCTAAATTAAAAACCAAGAAAGATTTTGCATAAACAACCTCATTTCATACCTCAAGAGAATGAGAACTAAGCCCAAATTAGTAGAAGGAAGAAGCTGATAAAAGATTGTAGCAGAAATAAATCAAATACAAAATAGACAAGCAAAAAAAAAAAATCAATAAAAATAAAGGTTTTTGAAAAAAGATTAACAAAATTGACAAACCTTTAACTTGACTAAGAGAAAAAAGAATATTCAAATAAATAACACAGAAATAAAAAGGCTCATAAGAGACTACTATGAACTATTATACAGCAAAACATTGGATAACCTGAAAAAATATGTAAAACTGTAGCAACACATAATTTACCAAGATTGAATCGTGAAGAAATAGAAAATCTGAATAGATCTATAACTAGTAAGGAGATTGCATCAGTAATCAAAACCCTCCCAACAAAGAAAAGTCTAGGCCTAAATGGCTTCAATGAAAAAGTCTACCAAAAATTTAAAGAAGAATTAATACCAATCCTTCTCAAACTCTTCCAGAAATTTAAAAAGGAGGTAACACTTCCAAACTCATTCTATGAGGCCAGCATTACCCAGAGGTCAAAACCCAACAAAGACACTGCAAGAAAAGAAAACTATAGGCCAATATTCCTGATGAATACAACTGTAAAAATTCTCAACAAAACACTACCAAACTGAATACAACAGCACATTAAAAGGATTATACACCATGACTAAGTGGAATTTACCCCTGAGATTCAAGGATAGTTCAACATATGAAAATCAGTTAACGTGATATACCACATTAACAGAACAAAGGATAAAAAAAATTCCCATGGTGCATTTCAATAGATGCATTTGACAAAATTCAACAAACTTTCATAATAAAAACTTGCAGCAAACTAGGAATAGAAGGAATTTACTTCCACAGAATCAAGCCCACAACTAACATTTTACTCAACTGTGAGAAAACGAGAGGTTTTCCTCTAATATTAGGAACAAGGCAAGGATGCCCACTCCTACCATTTCTATTCAGCATAGTATGGAAGCCCTTGCCAGAGCAATCAGGGAAGAAAAAGAAATAAAAGGCATTCAAATCAGAAAGGAAGAAGTAAAATTACTTCTGTTTGCAGATGACAAAATCTTATATATAGAAAACTCTAAAGACTGCACAAAAATGCTGTTAGAAGTTAATAAATGAATTCAGTAAAGTTGTAGGATTTGAAATCAACATAAAAATCAGTTGTGTTTCTATATACTAATAACAAACTATCTGAAAGAAAATTAATAAAATAATTTCATTTACAATAGCATAAAAATACTTGGGAAAAAACCTAAACAAGGAGATGAAAGACTTGTGCACTGAAGACTATAAAACACTGATGCATGAAATTAAAGACTACCCAAATAAATGGAAAGACATCCTATGTTATCTTTTTAAGACCTAATATTGTTAAAAAGACCAAACTGCCCAAAGAAATCACAGATTCAATGCAATCCACATCACAATCCCAATAGCATGTTTTACAGAAATAGAAAAAACAATCCTAAAATTCATTTGGAACTACAGAGGACACTGAAACCCAAAACAATTTTGAGGAAGAACAGAACTAGAGGCATCACACAATTCCTGATTTCAAAATATATTACATAGCAACAGTAATTAAAATAATATGGTACTGACATAAAGATAGGCATATAGACAAATGGAACAGAATACAGAGACAATAAATAAACCCATTTATACATGGTTAATTGGTCTTTAACAAGGGTGCTCAGAATAGACAATAAAGAAAGGACAATTTCTTCAATAAGCGTTGTTGAGAAAACTGAATATCTATATGCAAAAGAATAAAATTGGACCTTTATCATATGGCATACACAAAAATCAACCTAAAATGGATTAAAGCCCTAAACATAAAATCTGAAACTATAAAAGTTCTAGACAAAAATATAGAGTTTGGGGAGGATGAGGATAAACCCATACACTCTTGTTGGAAATGTAAAATGGTGCAGCCACTATGGAAGGCAGTATGGCGGTACATCAAGAAATTACAAATAGAATTACCACATGATCCAGCAATTCTACTACAGGGCACTTTATCCAAAAGAACTGAAATCTAGATTTTGAAGTGATATTTGCACTCCCATGTTTGTTGCAGCATTATTCACAATAGCAAAGATGAAAATAACCTAAATGTCTATGAATAGATGAATGGATAAAGAAAATGTGGCATATACATACAATGGAAGATTGTTTAGCCTTAAAAAAGAAGGAAATCCTGCCACATGTGACAACATGGATGAACCCGGAGAAAGTTAAATGGAATAAGCCAGTCACAGAAGTATGAGTGCTGCATGGTTCCACTTAAATGAGCTATCTAAAATAGTTAAACTCATAGAATAGAGTAGAACGGTGGGTGCCTGGGACTGAAGGGAGGGGTATATGTGAAGTGGCTATTCAACTGGTATAGAGTTTCAGTTATTCAAGATGAATACATTCTAGAGATCTGTTGTAAAACATTGTGTCTACGGTACTGAATCATACGCTTAAAATTTTGTTAAGGGGATAGATGTCATGTCGAGTGCTCTTACCACAATTTAAAAAAAGAAAGTTATTTGGCTTATGTCAAAGTTTCATTAAGATGATTAATGGAGGGGCTGTCAAATGACAAAGCTAGTTCAATGAGGGTATGAGAAACTGGGATTTACATACACAGCGAAAATAAGAATGGTGAAATAAGATTACTAAATTAGATGAAAAACATCTGGATCCTAATCAGTTGTTAGACAAAGTTACATTTCTCTAGAGACTCAGATGAGTCTCATATGGGCCCTAGTATGATGTTAAAAGATTACAGAATCATCTCTTTGCCTTCTTTTCTTTCTTTTTTTTTAATAAATTTATTTATTTATTTATTTATTTATTTATTTATTTATTTATTTATTTATTTACTTTATTGGCTGTGTTGGGTCTTCGTTGCTGCACACGGGCTTTCTCTAGTTGCGGCGAGCAGGGCTACTCTTCATTGTGATGTGCAGGCTTCTCATTGCGGTGGCCTCTCATTACAGAGCACGGGCTCTAGGCGCATGGGCTTCAGTAGTTGCAGCACATGGGCTCAATAGTTGTGGCTCACTGGCTCTAGAGCTCAGGCTCAATGGTTGTGGTGCACGGGCTTAGTTGCTCCGTGACATGTGGTATCTTCCTGGGGCAGGAATCGAACCCATGTCCCCTGCATTGGCAGGCGGATTCTTACCCACTGCGCCACCTAGGAATTCCCTCTTTGCCTTATTTTCAAGTTCTGGATACATTTTCCTGAATATTGCCTCTGCCATCACAAGTAAACTGAATATTATCAATATTGTAGATAATGCATGATCTACATAATGGATAATCACATAAAAGCTGATCTCATTCATTTTTGTGCTAAGATCATTAGCTGAACTTTTTGCTTAGTTAACTACCTTCTATAGTTTTTTAAAAATCTTTATTGGAATATAATTGCTTTACAGTATTGTGTTAGTTTCTGCTGCTGTTCAATAAAGTGAATCAGCTATATGTATACATATAACCCTATCCCCTCCCTCTTGAGCCTCCCTCCCAACCTCCCTATCCCAACCCTTTAGGTCTTCACAAAGCATCAAGCTAATCTCCCTGTGCTCTGAAGCAGCTTCCCACTAGCTATCTATTTTACATTTGATAGTATGTATATGTCAATGCTACTCTCTCACTACATCCCACCTTCCCCACCCCTCCTTCCCCTGGTGTCCTCAAGTCCATTCTCTACGTCTGCATCTCTATTCCTGCCCTGCCACTAGGTTCATCAGTACCATTTTTCTAGATTCCATATATATGTGTTAGCATATGGTATTTGTTTTTCTCTTTCTGATTTACTTCAGTCTGTATGACAGACTATAGGTCCACCCACCTCACTACAAACAGCTCAATTTCATTCCTTTCTATGGATGAGTAATATTCCATTGTATATATGTGCCACATCCTCTTTATCCATTCATTTGTCGATGGACATTTAGGTTGCTTCCATGACCTGGCTATTGTAAATAGTGCTGCAATGAACATTGTAGTACATGTATCTTTTTGAATTAGGGTTTTCTCAGGGTATATGCCCAGTAGTGGGATTGCTGGGTCATATGGTAGCTCTATTTTTAGTTTTTTAAGGAACCTCCATACTGTTCTCCATAGTGGCTGTACCAATTTACATTCCCACCAACAGTGCAGGAGGGTTCCCTTTTCTCTACACCCTCTCCAGCATTCATTGTTTCTAGATTTTTTGATGATGGCCATTCTGACCAGTGTGAGGTGATACCTTATCGTGGTTTTGACTTGCACTTCTCTAATGATTAGTGATGTTGAGCATCTTTTCATGTGTAGTTGAAATTAGACATAGGCTTAATATATAGCACACATATAGAGCCATGACTCATGCACTAATGGTACAATAATTAATATTATTGTACCAATTCAGTGATAGCTATTACATGTAATCTCAGAAACTATGTCTTCCTATTGTGTAGATTCTGTTCTATTTGGCCTATTCATTTACATAAGTGCAGCAAGAAGTGTTGTATCATAAGCCTTTTTATTGTATCATCAGCAAAATTAGAGAAAAGCTCACCTAATTAATTTCTGTCTGGAGGTTATGCAAGGAATCTATGCTTGTATTTTCAATAGCCTTTATCATTCCAGAGATTTTTTTCTACTACTCTTAGCTTATCTATTCTGAAGGCTAAGAAACTGAAATTGAGAAATTAATTTCCATCAGGTTTTACCTGTGGTACCCATAATCGAGAATGAACTCCTCCTTCTGCAGGGTTCCCCAAATCAATGAGATTCCTGGCCTGCCAGGAACTGATCTTCTTTACTACCAGCTGCAAGCCATAGACGTCCTAAGAAGGCTTGCAGATATTGATTCCACATGTAAAGTATAGATTTTTGAGACAGACATATAGAGGTTTGCTCCTTAATGGTGGGCCCTTCATACATAATTAAATGGAATTTATCTTCCAATATGACGTTAACAGCATAGCTTTGGTTACACAATAGATCTATCCAATTATATCCTGGCTTAAAGACTGATTCCTGAAAATCCTTTATAAATAATCACAATGCAGTTAAAGGTGAAGCGTCTCAGTTCAGGTAGTTGTAATAATAGCTATTCGCTGTCTTAGGTATTTTGTAAACAGGGCAATCAGTATCTTATATATTTTCCATAGAATCATGGTAGATTACTTAGGGATAACATTTAAGTATGGTTTGTTCATTTACATATGAATTATAGTTAGAAATTGTTAAAATGTGAACTTAGTGTTTCATCTCTTTTTGTCAAAGGTCAGCTGTGATTTTTGTAAGTTTAACCAAACGTGAAAGGAGCCTTTAGGAGTCCAGTAACCAGACTCATCATCATCTTTAGATTCTCTTAATGATTCATTACTTTATAATCCACATTAAGATTTCCCAGAGGATATTTTTACCTAATTCTGAGGGGTCAGTGGGAATAAAAATCATTCACAGTGTATCCTTTCAGTTTTCACAAGTATAGCCTGTTAAAATGAGCATTAGAAATAGAATAAGAGGGAAGAGAAAGGGAAATCTTCTATGTTTGTCATAAAACAGAACATTAAAACCCGACCAACAATATTTTAAAACAGATGACTTCACGTAGGTTTTCCTCATTGATTTCATTCAGTGCTATGTAACATTTACATTCTCTTGGATCTTGGGTCAACTACTGTCTACATTCATAATGTTGTCTCCTAAATTGAAGTAATACTAGAAATCCTGAATCAGGCCTCTGGTAAGGTTTGATAAGTGCTGCTCACAGTGTTGATGTCAACTCGTCCCGGAAAGACTATATTCATGAGTATTTTTCTTGCAGCATTGGTAGTTAAAAGTGCTTGTTTTTGTTTTGCTCCACCACGCAGCAGGTAGATCTTAGTTCCCAGACCAGGGATCGAACCTGTGCCCCCTGCCGTGGAAGTGCTGAGTCTTAATCGCTGGACCACCAGGGAAGTCCCTAAAAGTGCCTGTTATAGCCCTTTCCTCCAAAACTCTAATATGATCCTTCTTTGCTGTTAATTCTAGAAGGTCTAATTTCTCCCCTACAGCTAAAAGCAGAAGTCTTCATGCAAGGTGAGAGGAGAGGAAATCACCTATTCATGATAAAAATGAAAATTTGGGGTAACTTTTTGTGAATAAGGGCATGAGGAAAATTACGAGAAAACTAGTGAGTAAGCTATGTCAACCAAGAAAGGTAATAGAATCCATCCTAAAAAAATGAAAAGATAAAGACTCTAAGAAATAACCCCAAATACTGAAGCTTCATATATAAAATGGTCTGGGAGAATTACTGGCTAAGAAAAAGGGAATTTTAAAAAAAAATGAAGGAAAGTAAAGACATCAAATCCATTGTACTTAGAAGGCATGGGGTTATTGTTTGTGAAAGCAGTTTTGGATTTCTGGAAAAAGAATTATAAATATATCAGCCAAGGAAGACTTTATATACTTAGAGATAATCTGTGAGCATTAGGTAAGATTAAAAATTATTTTGCACTAGGTGAGATAAAAAAATTATTTTGAAAAGGGACTATTTAAAAGCAGGTGTCAGGCAGATAGGAGTATTTCTGTTGATTTCTGTAGTTCTCGAACCTTCCCAAAGAATGATTTATTCACTGTGCTAGCATCAGCTTGGAAATTACTGTGAAAAAGAGAAAGAAGAGGAGAAAGCCATGTTGAAAAAGTGCTGTTAAATGAAGCCACATGGCCTACTTATTCATTTTAAGGAAGCTCATTAGTCCCCAAGGTAGATTTTCCAGCTATTTTTTGAATATTTTCTCCATCCACTGTCCATTTGGCTGTTTAGCTACAAGTATAAGTCTCGGTAAGTATCAAATTCTTCTTTTTCTAGGTGAAAATCAGTAGGCTTGGAGCCAGTTTTAGTTTTCTAAACCAAGAACAAATTTAGAAGAAACCTAACTACGAAAGACATGTTCATCCTTTTTTCCAAGGTAATACTCAGGAGGCCCCTCAGCTCTGTGGCTGGAGAAAAGAATGAGCCCCATCTCCCATCTCTTCTTCTTGTAGAAATTCTACTATACAGGTAACCTAGCACCTGCTCATGCCCATCTCCCAAGTCTACTCATTCCCATGTCAGTACCTTTGCTCTTCTTTCAGAAACCCTCATTTTACTCTGTGGTCATCCTGATTGCCACTGAACTGCCAAGATCTAACTTTACTCTCCATGGTGTCAGTTCTACCTCTGGCTTTCATTTACCTTTCCTTTATAGTCCAAACACGGTGCTCAGAGGGTGTTCCATGGTGCCCAGCTTTTTGGCAATATAAAACACCATAAACTCTCACATGGTAGTGCTTATAACTTTATGTGATGGAAAAAATTCATAGAATGAGTGTTACCAGTCTTTTACCTCCTTCTGCCTACTCAAAGGATCATGGCTTTGGTCACTTCTCTTTCCAAGCCTCCAAATTGTCAGGTGAATTCTTTTGGGCTTTTCATGGGAGATCAAGATGAAGAGGAGAGAGAGGAAGAAATAAGGGCCTAGATCTTGGAGGAGTGTGTGCCCGGAAGGATGAGAATAGTGGATGCAAGGACCAAAAATCATTAAAGTGTTATAACTGCAGACTATAAATCTTATTTATGGTAGTCAAGAAATTCTAGTAAAGGTCTTAAGTAATTTTGAAATTATTTTCTTGCTTGACTATATTCTTTTGACTACAACAAGATTTGGGGACTAAACTTCATCATTAGGAGTTTATAACTGCTCCATTTGGTATTAATTTATTGAGAAAATATGTGCTAACCAAAATCAAGAACACTCTATTGGAGTGTGTAGAGGTGATGTAGTGTAGATTTTTGAGACACAGGTTTGATCCATTTCTGCAATATTTAGCTTGTGCAAGATTGTCTAAATAATCTAAGCCTTAAATATATCATTTTATTATTTTTAAAAGGAAAATAGTAAAAACAATGATGATGCTAGTACCTAATCCATAGATTAGTTGTGAAGATTAAATAATGAGTTTAAAGCACCTACCAAGATGCCTGCCACCAAGCAAATTCTCATTAATATTAACTACTATTATTACTATTACAATCCATATATGATTAATTCCTTTGGAAAGAAGAATGGTGGAAAAGGGATTAATTAGCTTGGCTAACGTAGTTCAGGAAAGTCTCTTCATGGGGTTACTTATATTAAATTTTCATCCATGTGTGCTTTCAAAAATTACATGAAATATGCATATTCACTGGAACTAGTAATATAATATAAAAAAGGAAAAAAGGAAAAAGTCATCTAAAACACCACCTCTAAAAATAATTACTGTTAATGTTTTGATGTATTTTCTTTTAGATTTTGTGTGTATGTGCTTTTTGATAGATATTTGTTTTACAACAAAAGTAGGATACAATTATACGTTTTGCAGACTGCTTCCTACAGTTAATATGTTGTGAATATTCTTCCATGTCAATATCTATATTATAGCTTCATTGGAAATTTCTGTATAGTTTTCTCTTTTATGGATGTTTCATAATGCGTTTCACTAATACTAAAAGTGCAGTTTTGAGTTCATTCCTAAATGGTGAGAAGGAGAAAGTCAAATGGAACTAAAGGCAGAGAGAACAGCAATTTCCAAAGTTCTGATGTGGGAATGAACTCTTTCATTATGGAAGAGGGCCAGCATGATGCCTGGTTAAGGAGCAGATATCAGAGGATTCTGAGTAACAGAGTGGCACGATCTATTTGTTTATTATTTTTTCAAATAATCCAGTAGCCACATGAAGACTAGAATGAAGGTTGGGGGCTGGGAAGAGTGGAAGCAGGAAGACCAGTTAGGAGGCTCTTGCAGTTTTCTGGGAAGAGAATTATGGTAACTTGGACTAGGGTAGAAGGTCTGCTGTTGCCATCTTGAAATTCTTAGTAATTTATCTTTGAACTTGAGTTTTGTAAGTGAAAGTTTAATGGGACAATGGACCATGTACATGATCAAAGGAGATGCATGCAATATGTGGGCCTGCCATTCCTTGCTGTCCTATTTGCATACAGAATTTGCAGTGCCCCATGAGCACAAAGTCCTAGTGGGCTCATAATACGTGAAAGTTCGGCAAGACTTGGAGCAAATATGACAAGTATGTTACATCTAAGACTGAGTAAGCAGGGGCACTGATGAGAAAGTTTTCCGTTTGAATCACAACTTGCTTCAAAGTACAAAAGGAAGGCAAGAGTGTTCTAAGAAGCATGAGGTACCAAAGAACTCTATCATATCCTCTCTTAACCATGTTACTTCCTGGTATTAGCCAACCACTTACACTGAAAATAATGACATTGAAGAAATGAGAAAGATAAGACATAATTCCTTTTATTTTCTGTCTTCTCTCACTTATCAACAAACTAAAGTATGAGAGCATTAGTAGAATGTGCCTGAATCAAGAGGTGAAATAAAAACTGTTGAGTTAGTTTTGTGCAGCTTTCCCACTATTCTGATAAGAATGAAATACATATGTATAAACTATGAACTATGAATTGTTTAATTTTGGTGATTTTTGTGCACAAGTTAAGTACTCTTATTTTGTACTTAAAACTAAATTTGCAGGACATATATTTGGCCAATAAAATATGCTAACAATTAAAATTTTTAATTTTTCTTTACTTAGAATATTAATTGCTATGGGGAAAATTGAGCAAGAAAAGAGGGACTGAGATGAGAATGTGAACTTCACTGAGACTTTACTTGCAGAAGGCGGAGGAGCAAATTGTGCATATCTGAGACGATGGCATTGCAGGAAGATGGAATCAGGGCTCATGGAATAGCAACCCTTAGAGCCCTATGGAGCTCCAGCTGCACAGCATTTAGAGTAGCTCTGGAGGAATTAGCCACTGTAAAGACTCTGAGGAATTTGAATGGCATATCTAAAAAATACAAGGAGATTTGTAAGTTGGAGCAGAGTGAGCTAGAGAGAATATGGTCAAGAGGAAATGGGAGATTAGGTGATGTGGTGTGTGTGGGGGGTGGACATGGATATCTTATAGGCCCTTGACATGACTCTAAGATGTTTGGCTTTTACTTTGGGGGAAACGGGCTTTTATATTGCAGGGTTTGGGACAGAGTGGTGAAAGAAATGAATAAAGACATGGATTGAGGTGCTGGCTCTATAATTTACTAGCCATTTGAATTTAAGTATGTTACTTAATATTTCTTCTAAGGTTTCCTTTCTTTCCCTTTCACTTGGGGTTAATAATTTGCCTAACTCAGAGGGTTGTGAGAATCAAATATGATATTCTACATGAAGTGCTTAGCACAGAGTTTGGCCTGTGCTAAATGCCCAATAAATATTATCTATTATTAATGCTGTCGTAATAATAGGAGCTCATGAATAACAGCATTTTCCTTACTGTGCGTTTAATATTTCCTAAGAATCAGGAAAAGTGATCATATTAAAGTAGTTCTTACTTAGATAAGAATGACCAATACACTGTAACCGTTTAGAATTATTTCCCATTTTATTTATTTTTTAAAATTAATTAATTTATTTTGGCTGTGTTGGGTCTTCATTGCTGCGCTCTGGCTTTCTCTAGGTGTGGCAAGCGAGGGCTACTCTTCGTTGTGGTGCCTAGACTTCTCACTGTGGTGGCTTCTCTTGCTGTGTGAGTACGGGCTCTAAGTGTGTAGGCTCAGTAGTTGCAGCAGGCAGGCTCAGCAGTTGTGGCACACAGGTTTAGTGGCTCCTTGGTATGTGGGATCTTCCCAAACCAGGGATTGAACTTGTGTCCGTGGCATTGGCGGGCAGATTCTTGGGCACAGCGCCACCAGGGAAGTTTTTAAACAAGGTGACTAATTAATCCACTCAGGTTAAAAAATAGTTTTTTTCAGTAAAGCAAAAATGTTAAAGTCATCTAGGGGAAAGCATTCTGGCTAGACTATAGGGACAGCACTGACTAGGAACCTACCTTTAGTCTATTCCTCTAAACTATTCTTCTTCATAGAGTCTTCTTTTAATCTTCCCTTTTAAACAGCTTTATTGAGGTTAATTAGCACAGACTGCTCATGTTTAAAATGTGTCATTTGATATGTTTTGGCATGTTAAACCCATGAAAACATTATTGTAATCAACATAATGAACACGCCCGTCATCCCCCAAAGTTTCCTTGGTGCTCCCTCCTACTTCCTACCTCCCATCACCAGACAACCACTGATCTACTTTCTGTTACTATAGATTAGTTTGCATTTTCTAGAACTGTGTATTAATAGAGTCATGTAGTATGTGCTCTTTTTTGCATGACTTTTTTTCATTCAGCATGATAATTTGGAAATGCATCCATATTGTTGCATTTACCAATAGTTCACAGTTTCCTGTTTCTGAGTAGTATTCCACTGTGTGAAAATACTCGATTTGTTTATTCATTATCTGTGTGTGGATATTTGGGTTCTTTCTAGTGTTTGGATGTTACTAATAAAACTGCTACAAACATTTTTTGTCACACAACAGTGTAAAGCAATTATATTCCAATAAAGAGCTTTAAAAAAAAATCCCATTTTTGTAGAATTGGTATTGTTTTTGCCTTAAATGTTTGGTAGAATTCACTGATGAAGTAATCATGGCCCAGAGTTCTCTTTGTGAGAGAGATTTTAAAAACCAAATTAAATTTCTTTAATATACTAGGCATCTCTTGAGAGTAAGCTGTCGTGATTTATGTCTTTCAAGGAATTTGACCATTTCATCTAATTTCATTTGTCCATTTCATAAATTAGATCAAGTTGATTGATAGTGTTAAAATGTACATATCATTGCTAATTTTCTATCTGCTTGTTCTATCAATTATTGAAAGAGTAATATTTAAATCTCTAATAGTAACTGTGGATTGTCTATCCTTTCACTTCTATCATTTTTTGCTTCACAGTATCTTAAAATTCTTTTATTAGCATAAACATTTAGGATTGTTATATCCTTTTGATGAATGGGTCCTTATCATTATGAAATGACCTTTTTTTTTTTTTACCACTAGTAATATTCTTTTCTCTCAAGTTTACTTTTTATGTTATTAATACATCACTCCTGCTATCTTTTGATTAGTGTTAGCCTGGTATATCTTTTTCCACCCTTTTACTCTTAAGTTATTTACATCTTTATATATGAAACATACTTTTTATAGGTAGCATATAGTCAGGTCTTGCTTTTTAAAAAAATCTAATCTGATGTTTTCTGTCTTTATTTGGGGTGTTTAGAACATTTATGGTTAATGTGATTATTGATATGGTTAGTGTGAGTCTATAATCTTACTCTTTGTTTTCTTTTTTTTAAATTTATTTATTATTTATTTATGTATTTATTTTATTGGCTGTGTTGGGTCTTTTTTGCTGTGCACAGGCTTTCTTTAGTTGCGGTGAAGGGGGGTTACTCTTAGTTGTGTTGCGCAGGCTCCTCCTTGCCATGGCTTCTCTTGTTGCGGAGCTCAGGCTCTAGGTGCGTGGGCTTCAGTAGTTGCAGCACATGGGCTCAATAGTTGTGGCTCACAGGCTCTAGAGCGCAGGCTCAATAGTTGTGGCACACGGGCTTAGTTGCTCCGCGGCATGTGGGATCTTCCTGGAGCAGGGATTGAACCTGTGTCCCTTGCATTGGCAGGCGGATTCTCAACCACTGAGCCACCTAGGAAGCCCTTACTCTTTGTTTTCTGTTTACTTCATTGGTTCTTAGTTTCCCATTTCCTATTTTTCTGCCTTCCTATGAATTAATTAATCTTTTTTGTGTTATTTCAGTTTTTCTCTTTTGTTGGCTTATTAACTATAACTCTTTGTTTTGTTATTTTAATGGTTGCTTTATGGTTTATGGCATATATCTTTAATTTATCACAGTCTACCATCAAATAATATTATATCCATTTCACATATTTTATAAGAAACTTCCAATAGTATATTTCTAATTTTCTCTCTTGACCTTTATGTTACTGTTCTTATGCATTTTTTCTATTCCATATGTTATAAGCCCTACACTACATTGTTACTGTTTTTGTTTAAACAGTCAGTTATCTTTTTAAAAGATAATTATTTTAGAAAGATTTAAATAATAATAAAAAGATCTTACATTTTAACCATGTTATTACTATTTCTGTTGCTCTTCATTCTTTATATAGATTCAAATTCTACCTGGTATCATAATCCTTCTAACTGAAGGAATTTCTTCAACATTTTTTTTTTAATTTATTATTTTTTGGGGGGTACACCAAGTTCAATCATCTGTTTTTATACACATATCCCCGTATTTCCTCCCTTCCTTGACTCCCCCCCCCGAGTCCCCCCCACCCTCCCCGCCCCAGTCCTCTAAGGCATCTTCCATCCTCGAGTTGGACTCCCTTTGTTATACGACAACTTCCCACTGGCTATCTATTTTGCAGTTGATAGTATATATATGCCTGTGCTACTCTCTCGCTTCATCTAAGTTTCCCCTTCACCCCCTGCCCCCTCCCATACCTTGAGTTCTCCAGTCCATTCTCTGTATCTGCGCCCTTGTTCTTGTCACTGAGTTCATCAGTACCATTTTTAGATTCCGTATATGTGAGTTAGCATACAATATTTGTCCTTCTCTTTCTGACTTACTTCACTCTGTAGGACAGATTGTAGTTCTATCCACCTCATTACATATAGCTCCATCTCATCCCTTTTTATAGCTGAGTAATATTCCATTGTATATATATGCCACATCTTCTGTATCCATTCATTTGTTGATGGGCATTTAGGTTGCTTCCATGTCCTGGCTATTGTAAATAGTGCTGCAATAAACATGATGGTGCACGTTTCTTTTGGGATTATGGTTTTCTTTGGGTATATGCCCAGGAGTGGGATTACTGGATCATATGGTAGTTCTATTTGTAGTTTTTTAAGGAACCTCCAAATTGTTTTCCATAGTGGCTGTACCAACTTACAGTCCCACCAACAGTGCAGGAGAGTTCCCTTTTCTCCACACCCTCTCCAACATTTGTGGTTTCCAGATTTTGTGATGATGGCCATTCTGATGGTTGTGAGGTGATACCTCATTATGGCTTTGACTTGCATTTCTCTGATGATGAGTGATGTTGAGCATCTTTTCATGTGTTTGTTGGCCATCTGTATGTCTTCTTTGGAGAAATGTCTATTTAGGTCTTCTGCCCATTTGTGGATTGGGTTATTTGCTTTTTTGGTATTAAGCTTCATGAGCTGCTTGTATATTTTGGAGGTTAATCCTTTGTCCATTGTTTCATAGGCAATTATTTTTTCCCACTCTGAGGGTTGCCTTTTAGTCTTGTTTATGGTTTCTTTTGCTGTGCAAAAGCTTTTAAGTTTCATGAGGTCCCATTTGTTTATTCTTGATTTTATTTCCATGATTCTAGGAGGTGGGTCAAAAAGGATCTTACTTTGATGTATGTCATAGAGTGTTCTGCCTATGTTTTCCTCTAGGAGTTTGATAGTGTCTGGCCTTACATGTAGGTCTTTAATCCATTTGGAGTTTGTTTTTGTGTATGGTGTTAAGAAGTGTTCTAATTTCATTCTTTTACATGTTGCTGTCCAATTTTCCTAGCACCACTTATTGAAGAGGCTGTCTTTTTTCCATTGTATACTCGTGCCTCCTTTGTCAAAGATAAGGTGCCCATATGTGTTTGGGCTTACTTCTGAGTTCTCTATTCTATTCCATTGATCTTCCTTTCTATTTTTGTGCCTGTACCATACTGTCTTGATCACTATGGCCTTGTAGTATACTTTGAAGTCAGGAAGCCTGATTCCACCAACTCCATTTTTCCTTCTCAAGATTGCTTTGGCTATTCGGGGTCTTTTGCGTTTCCATACAAATCGTAAGATTTCTTGTTCTAGTTCTGTGAAAAATGCCATTGGTAATTTGATCGGGATTGCATTGAATCTGTACATTGCTTTGGGTAGTACAGTCATTTTCACAATGTTGATTCTTCCAATCCAGGAACATGGTATGTCCCTCCATCTGTTTGTGTCGTCTTTGATTTCTTTCATCAATGTCTTAAAGTTTTCTGCATACAGATCTTTTGCCTCCTTAGGCAGGTTTATTCCTAGGTGTTTTATTCTTTTGGTTGCAATGGTGAATGGGAGAGTTTCCTTAATTTCTCTTTCTGCTTTTCTGTTGTTAGTGTATAGGAATGGAAGAGATTTCTGTGCATTAATTTTGTATCCTGCTACTTTACTATACTCATCAATGAGTACTAGCAGTTTTCTGGTAGAGTCTTTAGGGTTTTCTATATATAATATCATGTCATCTGCAAAGAGTGACAATTTTACTTCTTCTTTTCCAATTTGTATTCCTTTTATTTCTTTTTCTTCTCTGATTGCTGTGGCTAAAACTTCCAAAACTATGTTGTATAATAGTGGTGAGAGTGGACACCCTTTCTTCAACATTTTTAAAAAAGCGAGTCTGTGAGTGATGACTTATATGGATTTTTAATGTCTAAAGTATCCTTATTTTACCTTAATTTTTGAATGATATTTTTGCTGGGTCTAGAAGTCTAGGTTGACAGTTTTTTGTTTTTTTCTTTCAGGACTTTACTCCACTGTCTTTTAATTTTTATTCTTTCCAATGAGAACTCTAATGTCATTTTTATCATTTTTCTTCTGTACATAACATGTCATGTTTGGGGCTGCTTTTAAGATTTTCTATTACAAATTTTGAGCTATTTAATTGGGATGTAACTTGGTGTGGTTTTTTCATGTTTCTTGCTAGAAGTTTCTTGAGCTTCCTGGATTTATAGTTTTCAACAAGTTTGGAAATTTTCTGGCCTTTATTTCTTGAAATATTTTTTCTGTCCCCCTCTGCTTCTCCTTTAAGGATTCTAATTAACTCATATTCGGCCACACTTGAAATTATCCCACAGCTCAATGTTGCCCTTTAACTTTATAGATTCTTTTTTCTCTCTGTATTTCATTTTGTATGGTTTCTATTGCTATGCCATCAACGTCTTTAATCTTTCTCTCTGCAATGCCTAAGTGGCTGTTAATCCAATCTACTGTATTTTTAAATCTCAGATACTGTAATTTTCATTTCTGAAAGTTCAATATGGGTAAACTAGATATTGTGGTATTGGTGAAATAACAGACAAATTGATCAACAGAACAGAATAGAGAGCCCAGAAATAGACCCACAAATACAGTTAACTGATCTTTGACAAAGGAGCAAAGGTAACACAATGGAGCAAAGACATTCTTTTCAATAAATGGTGCTGGAATAACTGGACATCACAGGCATAAAAATGAATTTAGACATAAACCTTACACACGTCACAAAAATTAATCCAAAATGGGTCATGGACCTAAATGAAAATGCAAAACTATGAAACTTATAAAAGATAACGTAGGAGAAAACCTAAATGACCTTTGGTATGGTGATGACTTTTTAAATATAACAGAAAAGGCATAAATCATGAATGAAATAATTAATAAGCTGGATTCATTACAATTAAAAGCTTCTGCTCTGTGAAAGACAATGTCAAGTGAATGAGAACAGAAGCCACAGACTAGGAGAAAATATTTGCAAAAGAAACATCTGATAAAGGACTGTTATTCAAAATATACAAACAACTCTTAAAACTCAACAATTAGAAAAGAAGCAACCTGATTAAAACATGGGCCAAAACTTTAACACACACCTCACCATAGAAAATAAACAGATGGAAAATAAGCATATGAAAAGATGCTCATATGTCATCAGGGAAATACAAAAACAATGAGATACCACTATACAACTGTTAGAATGGTCAAAATCCAGAACACTGATAACATCAAATGCTGGTGAGAATGTAGAGCAACAGGACCTTTCATACATTGCTGTGGAAATGTGAAATAATACAGACACTTTGGAAGTGTCCCGAATTCATAGAATGTACAAACCAAGAGTAATGTATGGACTTTGGGTGATTAGGATGTGTCAATGTAGATTCATGAATTTTAACAAATGTACTGGTCTGGTAGAGGATATTGATAATGGGTGAGGCCAGGCATGTGTGGAGCCGGGGGTGTGTGAGGAAGCTCTGTACCTCCCTTCAGTTTTTCTGTGAACATAGAACTCCTCTAAAAAAGTGTTAATTTTTAAAAAGTTGAATTTGGGTCTTTTAAACATCTTTATCCATTTACTAAGATTTTGAACATTTGGGATACAGTTATAATAATTGCTTTAATGTCTTTCTCTGATAATTCTAATATCTATATCATTTTAAGTAAAATCTTATTGATTGGGTTTTCTCTGAATTATGGGTCACTTTTTCCTGCCTTTTTGTATGGCTGGTGTTTTTTGATTAGGTGCTAGATTTGTGAATTTTCACTTGCTGGGTTCCAGATATTTTTATATTCTAATAATTCTTCTTGAGTTTTACTTTGAGTTATGGTTAAGTTACTGGTAAAGAATTTGATCTTCTTGGATCTTGGTTTTATGATTTTTTAGGTGGGTCAGGAGCAGAAATCAGTCTAAAGCTAGTTATTCCCCACTACTGAGGAAAGCTATTCCTGAGTACTTTGCCTAATGTCCCATGGATTATGAGTTTTTCTAGCCTTACTGGTGAGGACAGGCATAGTTCCCAGGCAATTTCCTCTAATCCTTTTTAATTGGTCTTTCTTCAGTCTTAGATAAATTTCCTATATGCATAGATTCCTAACACTGCTGAACACCACAGGGGGACTCTGCAGATATCTGGAGTTCCTTTCTGTGCAGTAATGTCCTGAACTTTATTTTGCTCTGATAACTGTAACTGTCTTGTCTTCCTCAGACTCCCAGCTGCATCCCTTTAACTCAGGGAGGCCAATGGGCTTTGCCTAGGTTCCCCCTCTCTGTTCTTCAGCTTGGAAATGTTTTTCAGGAAGTAAGCTTGGACAGTGGTAGGTTTTCCCTCATTTGTTTACTGTGTCTTAGGATCACTGACCGTTGTTTCCTAATGTCAAATACTTGTGTGCCTTCTTAAAAATATATGCATTTATGCTTTGTCATGATTTTTAGTTGTTGCATGTGAGAGGGTAAATCCTATCCCTGTTACTCCATGTTGACTGGAAATGGAAATTTTCCTTTAATCTTAATATGCAAATTTCCTTAAATTTCTAAGTTTTTTAATGCCCCTATTCCCACCCATTTAACCCAAGCCTTGTACACTTGTCTTTGTGTTTTCTTATACCCTCTGAGTGGGTGATTACTCTCAGAGAGAATTAGCAATTTGACATGGGAGTTGCTTGAACTTACCACTCTCTTACACCCAAGCCTTTACACATGCATTCCCCATGCTTAAAATGACAGCTCACGTATTTTTCTAGTTAACTCTTCATTCTTCAGGTATTAGTTAAATTATCACTTTCTCAACAAACACTTTTTTTCTACCCCCAGACATAGACTTTGATCCCCTTACTCTCTATTCATTGAGCTCCTTTCTTTTTATACAACTTGTTATTTCTTACTTACAGTTTGTCTTTCCTACTAGTCCAAGAACGCTAACAAGGATAGGGATATTGACTCTTTTTAATAATAATGCATTTCTGGTGCCTAGAACTGCTCATAGTGGATGCCCAGTGAAAATCCATCATATTGATTTAAATTTCCTTTAGATTTGTCAAGCGAATTAGCTACAAAGGAAATATATCTCAGCCCTTACTTTAAAGTAGCTAAAAAGATGTGAAGATACTAAAAGGTATGATGAAAATCACATGAGCTTTGACATCAAGACAAATTTGTGTTAAATTTTAGTGTTACTATTACTTATTAGCTGAGTGACATGGAGTAATTTATTTGCCTCAGGTTTTTGTGTTTGTTTTTCAATTGAGACAAGAACAGCTTCTTCTTAGAGTTGTTATGACTTCTAAATGAGGCTACCTATCTAAAAGTCTCTAACAAATGCTTAAAATATAATGGATACTACATAAATGTTAGCCTCTTTCTTCATCCTTTTGCCACTCTGCTCACTCTTCTACCACTTTATTTCAGTTATCTTTCTTTCTCAGAAGAATCCTCAGTGCATTATGGACACTATCTGTAGTAAGAGATGACTTAGCACAAAATGTTGCCTTCTCAAGTTCATAAACATGAATTTAGGTAAACATAGTAGTAACACAAAATCACAAAGAATCAGAATTGGAGGAGACTTGTGAACTCCAGATCCTCATGGGGTGGAGTCATTGATGTCCAGAGGGAAAAAGTGACTTGATCAGGGTCCTAAAGAAAGTGGTGAGGTGCTTTTGTGAAGAACATAGCTAAGTAGCTCAAGATAACTGAATTGATAGGTTTGTTGGTCCTCAGATTAATTAGTATCAATTGCTATTCTTAAATACAGTCTTACATTGAGTCCTATTAGATTGTGCTTATGGAACTAAAATTGGCAAAGAAAAATATAGACATTGGGACCAATTCTATACTTTTCCTCATTCCTAAAAAACTATGACTCCTTGTATAAAAAAGTTCAGGCAAGCTTTGTCTTCAGATAGAATTTTTGCTGTGTGTTTACTGTTTTGAGCAGCCCATCTGTTTAATCCTTACTATTAACTGTGCCTAATTCTATGGTATAGAACTGGTATTGTAGACAGGTAGGTAGCAGATCTACAAAAGTTGTGTCCATATGTTGTACCTCAGGGGGTGGGTGGGTGGTGGTTAGGAAAGGAATGATGAACTCTAGTGTCAGACAGCCCTGACAGAAATCAAGCTATTGATATCTGACTGCGTTCTTCCTTTGAGTTGATATCTGGGATCAGTGCCAAAAAGATAAATGAGAACCAGAGACCAAATTAAGTGTTGCTTGATCATTATGTCAAAGACAAAAGCAGGAAGATAAAAATCGCAAAGCCAAATAGACGCAGGACAAAGGGGAAATAATGGCAGCTGTAACCATAGTTTGGAACTAAGAAGTGGAACAAATGAGGCTGAACTTGCTTACCATCTGTTCAGAAGCAAGGGGAGCCTCAGAAAGTACCCTGGACTTGGGGTCTGGTGATGGACTTTCACATCCTCGCTCAGCTTCTTATGGATGGGGTGACTTGGGAGAGGTAACCTGTTTTTTCTAAATTTCAGTTTCCTCATCTGGTAAATGGAGATAATGATACCCCCCTTTCCCAAGATCAGCATTTATTAGTTCTCTAACAGCTTCCCTTTCTTTAACATCTGCCTCCAATCCTCAGCACCCGACTTCCAGCTTCAGTGTCTTTCTATGGTCTCCTGTCCTTGCTAGAACCCTACCCTTGACGGGCATTGTTACTATACATTAGCAGAAAAATAAAATGCAATAGCAAGAAGGCAGGATGCTTACTAAATCGGTCCGCACTTCTAATCCTTCCTCTGCTCATGGATGATCTTGAAAAATTACTTATCCTCTCTGGGCTTCAGTTTACCCAAAACTCACAGGGTTGCTGTGAGGTAATGCTCACAAAGTACTTAATACAATGTCCTGGCACATAAACAATTTTTAGCAACCATCATACAAACTGCTAAACTGTATTATTGCTGTTGTTGTTCATATTGTCAAAGTATAGATTTTAAACCTTTAAAAACATATACAGATACATATTGAGCACATGTCAAAGGTTAGTTTAAATCATGAATGAGGGAAGCAGCAGGTTTGTAAAAGAGACTCAGGGAAAAAGAAGTATATGTAGTTGGTAAAGGAAAGCATGATGAAATAAGGTTAAGTCACATACAAAAGTGTTGATGTCTCAAGAGGCCAATGAAATTGTGAACTCTGAGGTTATGTTTTTTACTGGGAATTTATTAATTTTATCTCCACTGGAGAAAGATACCTCACAACTTATCAATCTTCTATAAGTTAACAGTTAACTTTATGAGAGTCTGAGCATTAATGAATAATAAATATTAAGTCATATTAGACGATGGCCCTAGAGAATCAGGAGACTCAACAGCAGGCTTGTAAGAAAGCCTGGTGATCTCGTGATCACGAAAGCTCTGGCAGTGATCTCCTTGCTTTATTTTCAGGTTTTAGGTAATTATTTTCGCTTTGGGTTTGGTCAATGAATCATTGTCCTGTCTGAGACCTTGGCCTTCTGGGACCCAGGCTTTGGTGGTCAAGCTAAAATTTCTCACTCTCTGAGCTTTTGTAACCAAATTAAATCACCATAAATATCTTTGCTTTTGAAACTTTTGAGGACATTACGAAATGAGGAAAGGAAAAGAAACAGGAGCCTGGAAATGAAAAGAGTTTAATTTTTATTTTCACGTGGGGTGTGACCTCTTTTCTTGGGTGTGTAGAAATGGGGCATGTTTCACATTTGCAGCAGCCAACTGCATGGAAGCACAAAACAATTACGTTCATATCTGATCAACATTTTCCTTAAACCTCAGCTATTCCCCTTTCCTCCCTGTCCTCTTCAAAGGACTTTCTTGTTTGTTTTTTCAAGTCCTTTCATTTTCCTTTATTCTTTATCTCTCTCCCCAATCTTTCCCTCTTCCTTTCCTGCCCTTCCTGGGTCTTTATATTTACTTCGAGCAGTTTTTCATCCTTTTTTTTTTGACTCTTTCCTCTTGAAGTGATTGAAAGCCAAAAAAGATTTATTTTCTTTTCTCTCTTTCTCTGATTCCTTTCTTTAGCTTGCTTTTATGATCCCCCAGCTGTTTCTTTGGTTGTCACTACCCAGGCCCTTTGATCCTAATTCTCCTTTTTGACCATTTCACATATTCTTGGGCTTAGTTAGAGGGAGGACAAAAGAAGAAGAGAAATTCTTTAAGGCAAATCAACATATATTTTGGAGAAAAATCTTTGATTATTCTTCAATCCAGGATGCCTCTTTGATCACATTATTAAATAAATAAAACTGTAAAAATTAAAAAAAATTTGAAACTGTAAAGACAATGGTACTGCCATAGATTTGAAAAGAAAGAGCTGATTTTTTTTTTGTAAACCTGCCTCATATACATAAACATTTTCATTTCTGTATTTTCCTTTTGTCTTTGTCTTCTGCTATATCTGCTTTTGCATGATTGCATTTAAAAATCTCTTTAAGTTTGTGGCATAGATATGTGAGGATATCTTGCAGGTGTATTAAGGAGTAGGCAAAATTTGGCAATTTAAAGCCTGTGGGGTGCTGTGACATTTTGGTGTGGGAAACAAAGCCTGATCTTTAGGGAGCTATGTCCATCCCCATGCTGAGTGTCTTGGTGTTTGAATTACCTTGCTCTGAACACATGGTCAGGCAGCACAGTTTTGCCTTCCACAAGTAGACAGTCAGCAATGAACTTGTTTTCTAAGTCACTTGAAGCAGAAGTACAAGGTAGTTAATAAAGGACATTCTAACAAATGAATAAAGAATCTCCATTGTGTGAATGAAAAGTGGGCCATATTATATAGAAGATAAGAGTCTGAGATCTGGACTGAGATCTGAGTTCAAGTCCTGCCACTTGCTGGTTGCATAACCTTGAGTAAGTACTTAAGTTCTCCAGGCTTTAGTTTCTTCTTATGTAAAGTGGAGATATTTATGGAGACATTAGTCACTATATTTGAGGATATCATACAAATATAATATCAGTGGAGATATCATATATTATATAGTAGTTCCCCCTTATCCATGGTTTCAGAAATCATGCAGTTGGTTAACAGTCAACTGCAGTTCAAAAATATTAAATAGAAAATTCTAGAAATAAACAATTCATAAATTTATGAATGGTATGATGAAATCTTGTACTGCCTGGTCTGTCCCCACCTGGGATATGAATCATCCCTTTGTCTAGTGTATCCATGCTGTATACTCTACCCACCTGTTAGTATAGGAAAAAACACCATATATACACTACCAAATGTAAAATAGATAGCTAGTGGGATGCTGCTGCGTAACACAGGGAGATCAACTCAATGATGGGTGATGACTTAGAGGGCTGGGATAAGGAGTGTGGGAGGGAGTTGTGGGAGGAGGGGGATATGGGGATATATGTATAAATACAGCTGATTCACTTTATTGTTCAGCAAAAACTGGCACAACAGTGTAAAGAAATTATATTCCAACAAAGAGCTTAAAAAAAAAACATAGTGTATATAGGATTCAGTACTATCCCTGATTTCAGGCATCCAGTGGAGGTCTTGAAACATATCCACCACAGATAAGAGGGGACTACTGTATACGCTTTGAGACAAGATACAAGTTATCAAAAACGCTGAGGAAATGTTATAAATCTCATATAATCATTTGTTTTTCTGTTCATCAAGAATGCTTGCATGGATGAAATGAAATTTCAAGGTTCAGTACAGATCTGTATTATTTCTATTTTTCACAATGCCTTCCAGCTTACAAGTGGATATCTGCTGGGAAAATGGGAGCAATTAAAGCAGTACCTATTCAAAAACAGAGTGTTATAGGAATTGGTTGATAGATCAATGAGATAGCATGAAGTTCAGAAATAAGCCTAGATTTATAAAGAAGTTTAGTATATGATAAAGATGACATTTCAGATCAGTGAGCATGTGTATGAAAACATACCCTTGCATGAAGTATGAAACGTCCACATTTTCTGCCTCACCTTAATTCTTTCTTTAAAGAAACACTTTGAATTTTGTTTTAAAAATTTACTAAATTATTCAAGATGGTGAACTAAATTTTATTCCCAAATTTTCAATGAAATCAGAGAAAAGATACTTGAAAATCAGTACATCCTTAACATTGCTACAAAAAGATTGCTATAGAAAATAGAAATTTGAAAGAGTTTTTGCAGGATAGAAAGAAAATGGGATTAGATTAATGAAGCAAAAATATCTAAATAGTTTAGGAAAAGTAGTAGCAATAAAGAACCTAGAGGTGGAGGTAAAAATCAGAACCACTGACTCAGGAAACAAAAAAGAACCTTAGAACATTCTAATCTCTATTACTGTTAGAGATATTTAGGAGAATATTTCAGACTCAAAATAAGAACAGGTGGCAATGAATGAGGAAAAATATGAAATAGTTCTTATAAATAATAATTGTGCTTGCTAAATTTTTTTCAACAGAAGCTTGAAAAGATGAAGATGATCTAAAAGGTGAAGATGATGAAATCTCCAAAAATATAGAGAAAAAAGAGAAAAAGAAAAAAAAATAGAATTACAAAAGAGAAATGAGAAGGTAAGGAGGTCAGATGCTGAAGCTCATTATCTGTTTATAACATTTAAAAGGTTTGATGCTCCTGGGAATAGACTGATAGATTAGCATGGCAGCCTGGAGTTCAACAATTGCCCCACATTTATATGGAAATTTATACACGGTAAAGATGGCATTTTAAATCAGTGGGCATTTGGGGGAAAGGTTTCTCTGGCCTCTGGGAGCGTTGTCAAGACCCTTGCTTTATCTCAAATTATTTGATTAGATGCAGAACTGATGCAGATATGCCAGAAGCGCTCATAACCAATGTTTCAAATCTGTAAAATTTTAATGTTTATTTTCTTCCATTCAAAAAGTATATTTCACCTCCCAAGGGAAGGCAGAAATGGAGTAGAAGGCAAAGGCAGGGGTAATTCTTCTGCTCTAGCAGGTGTGAGCAGGGAAAAAAGAAACAGTTTGGGGAGTTTTTCCAGTCCTGCCCACTGTTCTGCTCTGTTGAAAAAAAAAAAAAAAAAAAAAAAGACTGTTGCTCTTTTACAAAATTGAAAAAGAATAGGCACTAACACTCAAATCTTACTCTTTTCCAAGCTTTTACTTTCCCCTGAGAAGAAGATGGGTCTGACTGTGTAAATATTCCCCCAGGCAACTTATTTAACTTTAAAGAGAAGCTCAGAGATGCAGAGCACACAGTCAAAGAAAAGAACAGAAGGCTGCCTCAAGCATTTTATGAGCGGAGAGAAGAAAGGAAACACTGATTGTAAGTCTCACATATTTCCTGCATGTTGGAAGGAGGGAGTGAAACATGACATGATACTCAGTCAAGGAAACAGATTCCACCAGTTTCTCAAAATAGAGTGTGAAAATTAGCTTGACTCTCCATAGGTATTTAAAAAAAGATTGTGTTTAATTTGACAATAATCTAAATGGGTGAATATGAGCTCATTGTGAGCCATCAAATAGCTACCTGAGTACTGCCACAGAATTTCTGTGCTGGAGTTGGCTTTCGTGTGTACAACTTTATTGGCCTCAAGTAGAAAGGAAAAGAATAGAGAAAAAAATACGGTAGTGAAGGCCAGTGCCATCAAGATGCAGTCTGTGAACAAAAATGTCATAGGAATGAAATGAAGAACTGTGTCGGGAACACCAAGTTCTCTCAGTGCACAGGAGCACAGGCTGCCAAACCTAAAAATCCATACCCTGGCATCCAGGACCACAGTCACAGAGTAAAAGGAGATTTTATTTCAGCAAAGTAACATCATCTGTCACGTTAAATTAATAGATTTCATTTGAATTATCTTGGTTCTAGAAATTTATAGTTGTGTGAGCATAAGGAATTTATACCGAGGTTTATGTTTCACAGATTTAAATAGCATGCCAATAAAAATAATTTAATGAAAAGTGAAAGTTAGAGCCATGGGTACCAGTGTTTTTATTAGCCAGGAAACACACATCACATCTGATCCAAGCTAGCTGACCCTGGTGGGTCCTCCAGGCCACAAAGCATGTTGCACGTGGTTGGACTGGAACAGAATCAAGGGCTCATGTGACTTGGCCTCTGTGTTTCTTCCTGAGACAAGCCCCTCTAGGGTGTCCTCTTCATTTTCTAGCCAGGATTTTTTTTTTCATGTTTTAATTTTCCATTCATGAATAAGTCTCTTTTCTTAGTGTTTACTTAGTTGTGCCTACTTCTCAGCAAACAGGAGAATGAGATGTTTTGGAGAATTAGGGCTTGGGTTCCCTCTGAGAAAAAGGTCTTTAGTGGTGGCTACTTTGTAGCTCGCACAAAACAAGGTAGCCCTGGTGGGGCATGAACACTATCCAAGACAATCTGAGAAGACTGAAATCATCCCATCCTTCCTGTGGGCAAAACAAGTGTTCTGGTGAAAATTATGACCACTTCCATCCAACTGAAAGCTGACAAAATCCTTCTAAGACAAAGAGTTTAGGGCTCCTGGTGCTTTTTGGGATGGGTGTTAATTAGGTAGAAGGATGGTGTGTAGTACAAATTAAACTAGAAAACTAGAGTTTATGATGTAAACATAACTATTTTTAGTGGATAAAGTGCTCCTGATTTCTCAGAGTGCATTCTCTCCCTACAGTCACTCCCTGTGATCTGAATGTTTGCAAACCCCCTTCCCAAATTCATATGTTGAAATCATAACCCCCCAAAGATGATAGTATTAAGACGTGGGCCTTTGGGGATGCTTAGGTCATGAGGGTGGAGCAGTCATGAATGGATTAGTGTTCTTTTTTATTTTTTTTCCATTTTTTTAAATTGGAGTATTATTGCTTTACACTGTTGTGCCAGTTTCTGCTGTACAACAAAGTGAATCAGCTGTATTTATACATATATCCCCATATTCCCTCCCTCTTGAGTCTCCCTCCCACCCTCCTTATCCCAGCCCTCTAGGTCATCACTAATCATCACTTTGATCTCCCTGTATTATGCAGCAGCTTCCCACTAGCCATCTATTTTATTGTTTTATTTATTTATTTATTTATTTATTTATTTATTTATTTATTTATTTATTATTTTTTAAGCTCTTTATTGGAATATATTTGCTTTACACTCTTGTACCAGTTTTTGAGGTACACCAAAATGAATCAGCTGTATTTATACATATATCCCCATATCCCCTCCCTCCCATGACTCCCTCTACCCCTCGCTGTCCCGGCCCTCTAAGGCATCACCCATCATCAAGTTGATCTCCCTTTGTTATACAGCAACTTCCCACTAGCTATTTGTTTTACAGTTGGTAGTGTAAATATATCTATGCTACTCTCTCACTTCATCCCAACTTCCCCTTCACCCCCCACCCCAGCCCCATACCATAATGTTCATTGCAACACTATTTACAATAGCCAGGACATGGAAGCAACCTAAATGCCCATCAACAGATGAATGGATAAAGAAGATGTGGCACATATATACAATGGAATATTACTCAGCCATAAAAATGAATGAAATGGAGCTATATGTAATGAGGTGGATAGACCTAGAGACTGTCATACAGAGTGGATTAGTGTTCTTATAAAAGAGACCCTGCAAAAATCCTTTGTCCCTTATGTCATGTGAGGACATAATGAGGGGGCACCAGCTATGAACCAGGAAGGAAGTCTTTACCAGAAGGTGAACATAGGGGGCCAGATCTTGGACTTTCCAGCCTCCAGAAAGGTGAGAAATAAATGTTTGTTGTTTATAAGCCACCTGGTCTGTAATATTTTGTTATACCAGCCCAAGAACTAAAACAATGATCAAAAAATTACTTGATGGGGAAAAGAAAGATGGCAGTGAAGTAGAAGGATGTTGAATGCATCCCTCTCCACAGATGCATCAGGAATACATCAAAAGACAATAATTCCCACAGAGAACCAGCTGAACACCAGCAGAAGACCTCAGATATCAGAAAGGACTGCAAAGATCCCAACATAACTGGGTAGGACAGAAGCAGAAAAAAAGAAAAAGGAGAAAGAGGAGGAAAAGAAAGGAAAGGGATGGGTCCCACACCCTGGGGTGGGGGGATCTGAAACAGAGGGGAGATTGCCGAATTTGGGGAAACATCCCTTATCTGATGGGGAAACCCCTTCTCCAAAGGGGAATTTCCCTGGGTCAGAAGGGAGGCATTTGGGACTGTTCAAAGAGGGTGAAGCGGCTGAGCTGTGGCAGACAGGAAAGAATAAGAAACATACGGAGGGTCCGCACCATGGCTCAGTGTGTCCGGACTGAGATGTGGGTTCACAGCTGAACAGGGGGTCTGGGAGCTGGAATGTGAGAACTGGAGAACTGGTTCAGGGTTAGAAACATTGTTGGCAATGGGGAGAGGGACTGAGAGGACAGGAGGGAAGAAATCCACAGCGGAGAGTACCTACCTTGGAAAGCTGTGTGGCCATGGTGGCAGCTCAATACTGCTGACTCACAAACAGGGGGGAGCTGTCGGTGTAGCCTCTCTCAGTGCCTGTGATGGACAAAGGAAGGACCCCTCTGGGCCTAGCTAATGCACTCAGGGATAACAAAGGCCCCCAGACAGGGCTGGCCTAGAGTGCCTGCAGCAGAGAGCAAAAACCCCACAGAGTGGCCCAACTCTGGAGACATTCTGTTTACACCTGAGCCACTGGCATCCCTCTGCAACAGGCACCTCCACAGCACACTGAGACACTGTGACCCAGGAAGGGCACCCCAGTGGAGTCGTAGCAGGGGGGAGGAGCTGCAGTTGTAGTCACTCTCTCAGCCTGAGCCGCGAGCGTCCCTCTGCAACAGGCACTGCCCGAGCTGCCCAAGCCACTGTGATCCAGGCAGGGTGCCACTGCTCACTCACTCCTAGGGGAAGGAGCCACTATTGTACCCTCTCTGTCTCCACACACCGGCACTTACAGACAAACAGTAAAGGAAGCTCTGCTGGTTGCAGAGTAACACAAAAAGCACAAGGCGGGTAGAAGGACACTTACAGCTAAGATGCCAAGGAAACAGAAATATTATTATTCATTCTATTGATCTGGTCCATTCTGGGGTCAGTTTTGTTGTTGTTTAATTAATTATGATCTTAGTCCTAAGGGATCTACACATTTTATAACATTTTTTATTCTATTTTTTCTTCAATTTTTATTTTTAGCCTTTTTATGTATTTCTATTTCTAGCTAAGTTTTTTGTAGTGCTGGCTGTATCTCTCCTACCTTCTTTTCATCTCTTTTATACATTTCTATTTTTTCTTTTTCTTTTCATATTTCCAGTCACACTACACTCTTCTGTTGCCCTGTCTTCTATCCTTTTTTAGTTTATTTTATCTTAAGGTACTTATAATCAATATTATCACTTGGCTCTGTTGCCTTGCTTTATTCTGCAGATGACACACTGCTCTGGTTTTTATTATTAGGTTTGGTCTTTTTCTTAGTTCTGATTGTAGTTGTCTGATTTTGTTTTCAGAATCTTCAGTCTGTCTGATTGTACTCTTACCCTTTATTATATTTCATCCTAGCTTTCAAAATTTCCCTGGATATGTGTTTGTGTGTGTGTGGTTTTTTTTTTTAATTAATTACAATCTTAATCTTACAGCATCTAAATGTATTGTAACATATTTTTTATTCTTTTATTCTATTTTTCTTTGATTTTTATTTTTAGACTTTTTACATATTTCTATTTCTAGCTAAGTTTTTTGTATTGCTAACTTTATCTCTCCTACCTTCTGTCCTTCTCTATCTTTTATATATTTCTATTTTTTTGCTTTCTTTTCTTTTTTTTCATATTTCCAGTCACACTACACTCTTCTGTTGCCCTATCTTCTATCACTTTTTAGTTTATTTTATCTTAATATATTTATAAGCAATATTATTGGTCTGATCTGTTTCCTTGCTTTATTCTCCAGATGACACACTGCTTTGATTTTTATTATTAGGTTTTGTCTTTGTCTTAGTTCTAAGTATAACTGTCTGATTTCATTCTGAGAATCTTCAATCTGTCTGGTGGTACTCTTGCTCTTTATTATATTTGATCCTAGTTTTCAAAATATCCATGGATTTGTGTTTGTGTGTGTGTTGTGGGTTTTTGTTTGTTGTTTTTTGTTTGTTTTGCTTTGTTTTGTTTTGAATTTCTGTTGGTTTTCTCTTTGATTGTCTGATTGCATACTGGGGTTCCTCTGTCTGGTCTTTCTAGTGCCTTATGTTCCATGTGATTCAGAATTTGTGTCTTATACATGCATGTGTTTCCTTGACTTAGTATTTGTTTGACTCAACATTCTGCCATTAGTCTGGGGCTTGGACAGGCTTCTTTAAACCACTTTATTGCTGGGACAAGCAACCTCTGAAGTCTGGACTACTTCATCAGAAGTCAAGTAGGAGGCTCTGGAGAGGGAGCACTGAATCCAGGATGGCAGACTACTTGGGAGTCCTCAGACACAGGGAATATCAACTGCAGAGAACTCTCACAGAGCCCTGTATCAGAGTCTAAGGCTAGGCTTCATCCGACTGTCTGCAACTGCAAGTGCTGGACACTGCACACCAAACTACAAACAAGACAGGAACACAAACCCACCCATCAACACACAGACTACCTAAAGCCATATTAACCTCACAGATACCCTAAAACACATCACCTGACACAGCCCTGCTTATCAGAGAGAAAAGACACAGAACCACACACCGGAACGCAGACACCAGACCCCCCACCAGGAAGCCTACTCAAGACACTGGACAAACTCCACCACAGGGGGAAGAGGGCAGAATCAAGAGGAATTACTACTAGGCAGCATAGGGAAAGGAGACAGTAAATCCTATAAATTAGACAAAATGAGAAAACAAAGAAACCCCAGCAGGCAAAGGAGCCGGAAGAAAACCCACCAGACCAAAAAATGAAGAGGAAATAGGAAAATTGCCTGAAAAAGAATTCAGAGTAATGATAGTAAAGATGATCTAAAATCTCAATAACAAAATAGAGAAAATACATGAAATAGTTAATAAGGACTCAGAAGAACTAAAGAGCAAACAAACAGTAATGGACAACAAAATAACCGAAATTAAAAATACTCTAGGTGGTATAAACAGCAGAATAACTGAGGCAAAAGAACGAGTAAGTGAGTTGGAAGATAGAATGAGGGAAATAACTGCTACAGAGCAGGAAAGAGAAAAAAGAATAGAAAGAATGGAAGACAGTCTCAGAGACCTTGGTGACAACATGAAGTGCACCAACATTTGAATCATACGCATCCCAGAAGAAGATGAAAAAAAGAAAGGGTCTGAGAAAATATTTCAAGATGTTACAGTGGAAAACTTCCCCAACATGGGAATGGAAATAATCTATTCCAAAAAGCGCAGAGGATCCCATACAGAATAAACCCAAGGAGAAATACACTGAGGCACATATTAATCAAACTAATGACAACTAAACACAAAGAATAAATATTAAAAGCAGCAAGAGAAAAGCAACAAATAACATATAAGGGAAAACCCATAAGGATAACAGAGGATCTTTCTGCAGAAACTCTGCAGGCCAGAAGGGAGTGGCAGGATATACTGAAAGTCCTGAAAGAGAAAAACCTACAGCCAAGAATACTCTACCCAGCAAGAATCTCATTCAAATTTAATGGAGAAATCAAAAGCTTTCCAGACAGGCAAAAGTTAAGAGAATTCAGCACCAGCAAACCAGGCTTATAACAATTGCTTAAGGAACTTTTCTAAGTAGGAAACACAAGAGAAGGAAAAGACCTACAAAAACAAACCCAAAACAATTTAAAAAATGGTAATAGGGCGTCCCTCCCATCAGGAAGCACACATGAGCCCCCTAGATAGCTTCCTCCACAAGAAGGCAGACAGCAGTATCAAGCAGTATCAGCAGTATTTCATCTTGTGGAACTGAAAACCACAGACACAGAAAGACAGAGAAAATGAAAAAGCAGAGGACTTTGTACCAAATGAAGGGACGGGATAAACCCCCCAAAAAACAACTAAATGAAGAGGAGACAGGCACCCTTCCAGAAAAAGAATTCACAATAATGATAGTGAAGATGATCCAGGACTTTGAAAAAAGACTGGATACAAAGATCGAAAAGTTTACCAAAGACCTAGAAGAATTAAAGAGCAAACAAACAGAGATATGCAACACAATAACTGAAATGAAAAATTCACTAGAAGGAACCAATAGCAGATTAACGGAGGCAGAAGGGCAAATAAGTGACCTGGAAGACAGAATGGTGATCATCACTGATGCGGAAAAGAATAAAGAAAAAAGAATGAAAAGAACTGAAGAGAGCCTAAGAGACCTCTGGGACAATGTTAAATGCACCAACATTTGCATTATAGGGGTCCCAGAAGGAGAAGAGAGAGAGAAAGGACCTGAGAAAACATTGGAAGAGATTATAGTTGAAAACTTGCCTAACATGGGAAAAGAAATAGCTACCCAAGCCCAGGAAGCACAGAGAGTCCCAAGCAGGATAAACCCAAGGAGAAACACGCCAAGACATATAGTAGTCAAACTGACAAAAATTAAAGACAGGGAAATGTTATTAAAAGCAACAAGGGAAAAATGACAAATAACATACCAGGGAACTCCCATAAGGGTAATGGCTGATTTCTTAGCAGAAACTCTGCAAGCTGGAAGGGAGTGGCATGATATATTTCAAGTGATGAAAGGGAAGAACCTACAACCAAGAATACTCTACCCAGCAAGGATCTCATTCAGATTCGATGAAGAAATCAAAAGCTTTACAGACAAGCAAAAGCTAAGAGAATTCAGCACCACCAAACCAGCCCTACAACAAATGCTAAAGGAACTTCTCTAAGCGGGAAACATAAGAGAAGAAAAGGACCTACAGAAACAACAACAAAACAATTAAGAAAACAATTAAAAAATGTAATAGGAACATACATATCAATGATTACCTTGAATGCAAATGGACTAAATGCTTCAATCAAAAGACACAGACTGGCTGAATGGATACAAAAACAAGACCCATATATATGCTGTCTACAAGAGACCCACTTCAGACCTAGGCATACATACAGACTGAAAGTGAGGGGATGGAAAAAAAGATATTCCATGCAAATGGAAATCAAAAGAAAGCTGGTATAGCAATACTCATGTCAGATAAAATAGACTTTAAAATAAAAAATGTTACAAGAGACAAGAAAGGACATTACATAAAGATCGAGGGATCCATCCAAGAAGAGGAGATAACAATTATAAGCATATATGTACCCAATATAGGAACACCTCAATACATAAGGCAAATGCTAACAACTATGAAAGAGGAAATGCAAGGCAGACATAGAGACACAGGTGTAGAGAACAAACACATGGACACCAAGTGGGGAAAGTGGAGGGTTGGGGGGAATGAATTGGGAGATTGGGATACCAGATTATACACTCTAAATATATGCTGTTTATTGTCTGTTAACTGTATCTCAATAAAAGTTCTTAAAAAAAAAAAAAAGAAAATGGTAATAAGAACATATATGTCAGTAATCACCTTAAATGTAAATGCCTTAAGTGCTCCAACCAAAAGACACAGACTGGCTGAATGGATACAAAACCAAGAACCTTTTATACACTGACTACAAGAAACCCACTTCACACCAAGGGACACATATAGACTGAAAGTAAGGGGATGGAAAAAGATATTCCATGCAAATGGAAGTCAAAAGAAAGCTGAAGTAGCAATACTCATATCAGACAAATTAGACTTTAAAGTAGACTATTACAAGAGACAAGGAAGGTCACTACATAATGATCAAGGGATCCATCCAAGAAGAACATATAACAATTGTAAATGTCTATGCACCCAACACAGGAGCACCTCAATACATAAGGCAAATGCTAACAGCCATAAAAGGGGACATCGCCGGGAACACAATAATAGTGGGAGACTTGAACACCCCACTTACATCAATGGACAGATCCTCCAAACAGAAGATAAATAAGGACACATAAGCTTTAAATGACACATTAGACCATCTTGACTTAATTGATATTTATAGGACATTCCATCCAAAAACTACAGAATACACTTTCTTCTCAAGTGCACATGGAACATTTTCCAGGATAGATCACATCTTGGGTCACAAATCAAGCCTCAGTAAATTCAAGAAAATTGAAATTATATCAGGTATCTTCTCTGACTACAACACCATGAGACTAGATATAAATTACCTTAACAATACTATAAAAAATACAACCACATGGAGGCTAAACAATATGCTATTAAACAACTAAGAAATCACTGAAGAAATCAAAGAGGAAATCAAAAAATATCTAGAAACAAATGACAATAAAAACACAACAACCCAAAACCTATGGGATGCAGAAAAAGCAGTTCTAAGAGGGAAGTTTATACAGTTGTACCTCAAGAAACAAGAAAAATGTCAAATAAACATCCTAATCTTACACCTAAAACAATTAGAGAAAGAAGAACAAAGAAACTCCAAAGTGAGCAGAAGGAAAGAAATCATAAAGATCAGATCAGAAATAAATGAAAAAGAAATGAAGGAAACAGTAGCAAAGATCAATAAAATTAAAAGCTGGTTCTTTGAGAAGATAAACAAAATTGATAAACCATTAGCCAGACTCATCAGGGAAAAAAGGGAGAAGACGCAAATCAACAGAATAAGAAATGAAAAAGGAGAAGTAACAATGGACACCACAGAAATACAAAAGATCATGAGAGACTACTACAAGCAACTACATGCCAAGAAATTGGATAACCTGCAAGAAATGGATAAATTCTTAGAAAAGTACAATCTTCCCAGACTGAACCAGGAAGAAATAGAAAATATGAACAGACCAATCACAAGTACAGAAATTGAGACTGTGATTAAAAATCTCCCAACAAACAAAAGCCCAGGGCCAGATGGCTTCACAGGTGAATTCTATCAAACCTTTAGAGAAGAGCTAACACCTATCCTTCTCAAACTCTTCCAAAATATAGCAGAAGGAGGAACACTCCCAAACTCATTCTACGAGACCACCGTCACCCTGATACCCAAACCAGACAAAGATGTCACAAAAAAAGAAAATTACAGGACAATATCACTGATGAATATAGATGCAAAAATCCTCAACAAAATACTAGCTAACAGAATGCCACAGCACATTAAAAGGATCATACACCATGATCAAGTGGGGTTTATCCCTGGAATACAAGGATTCTTCAATGTATGCAAATCAACCATTGTGATACATCATATCAACAAATTGAAAGATAAAAACCACATGATCATCTCAATAGATGCAGAAAAGGCTTTTGACAAAATTCAACATCTATTTATGATAAAAAAAAAAAAAACTCTCCAGAAAATGGTCATAGAAGGAAATTACCTCAACATAATAAAAGCCATATATGAGAAACCAAAAGCCAACATCGTTCTAAATGGTGAAAAACTGAAAGCATTCCCTCTAAGAACAGGAACAAGACAAGGGTGTCCACTCTCACCATTATTATTCAACATAGTTTTGGAAGTTTTAGCCATAGCAATCTGAGAAGAAAATGAAATAAAAGGAATCCAAATTGGAAAAGAAGAAGTAAAATTGTCACTCTTTGCAGATGACAGGATATTATACATAGAAAACCCAAAAGACTCTACCAGAAAACTGCTAGCACTCATCGATGAATCTTGTAGTAGTAGTAGAAGGACACAAAATTAGTGCACGGAAATAGCTTGCATTCCTATACACTAACAACAGAAAAGCAGAAAGAGAATTAAGGAAACTCTCCCACTTACCGTGGCAACAAAAAGAATCAAATACCTAGGAATAAACCTGCCTAAGGAGGCAAAAGACCTGTATGCAGAAAACTATAAGACACTGATGAAAGAAATCAAAGACGATTCAAACAGATGGAGAGACATACCATGTTCTTGGATTGGAAGAATCAACATTGTGAAAATGACTATGCTACCCAAAGCAATTTACAGATTCAATGCAATCCCTATCAAATTACTAACGGCATTTTTCACAGAACTAGAACAAGAAATCTTATGATTTGTATGGAAACTCAAAAGACCCTGAATAGCCAAAGCAATCTTGAGAAGGAAAGATGGAGTTGGTGGAATCAGGCTTCCTGACTTCAAACTATACTACAAGGCCACAGTGATCAAGAGAGTTTGGTACTGGCACAAAAAGAGAAAGGAAGATCAATGGAACAGAATAGAGAACCCAGAGGTAAACCCAAGCACATATGGGCACCTTATCTTTGACAGAGGAGGCAAGAATACACCATGGAAAAAAGACAGCCTCTTCAATAAGTGGTGCTAGGAAAATTGGACAGCAACATGTAAAAGAATGAAATTAGAACAATTCCTAACACCATACACAAAAATAAACTCCAAATGGATTAAAGACCTACATGTAAGGCCAGACACTATCAAACTCCTAGAGGAAAACATAGGCAGAACACTCTATGATATCCATCAAAGCAAGATCCTTTTTGACCCACCTCCTAGAATCATGGAAATAAAATCAAGAATAAACAAGTGGGACCTAATGAAACTTAAAAGCTTTTGCACAGTGAAAGAAACCATAAAGAAGACAAGAAGACAGTCCTCAGGATGGGAGATAATACTTGCCAACGAAGCAATGGACAAAGGATTAATCTCCAAAATATACAAGCAGCTCATGAAGCTTAATACCAAAAAAGCAAATAACCCAATCCACAAATAGGCAGAAGACCTAAATAGACATTTCTCCAAAGAAGACATACAGATGGCCAACAAACACATGAAAAGATGCTCAACATCACTCATCATTAGAGAAATGCAAGTCCAAGCCACAATGGGGTATCACCTCACACCAGTCAGAATGGCCATCATCAAAACATCTAGAAACAATAGATGTTGAAGAGGGTGTGGAGAAAAGGGAACTCTCCTGCACTGTTGGTGGGACTGTAAGTTGGTATAGCCACTATGGAAAACAGTTTGGAGGTTCCTTAAAAAACTACAAATAGAACTACCATATGATCCAGTAACGCCACTCTTGGGCATATACCCAGAGAAAACCATAATCCAAAAAGAAATGTGTACCATAACGTTCATTGCAGCACTATTTACAATAGCCAGGTCATGGAAGCAACCTAAATGTCCATCAACAGATGAATGGATAAAGAAGATGTGGCACATATATACAATGGAATATTACTCAGCCATAAAAAGGAATGAAATGGAGCTATATGTAATGAGGTGGGTTGACCTAGAATCTGTCATACAGAGTGATGTAAGCCAGAAAGAGAAAAACAAATACTGTATGGTAACTCATATATATGGACTCTAAAAAAAAAAAAAATGGTACTGATGAACCCATTGACAGGGCAAGAATAAGGATGCAGATGCAGAGAATGGACTAGAGGACATGGGGTTGGGGTGCAGGGGGTGAAGCGGAAGCTGGGAGGAAATGAGAGGGTAGCATAGGCATATATATACTACCAACTGTAAAATAGATAGCTAGTGGGAATTTGCTGTATAACATGGGGAGATCAACTTGATGATGGGTGATCCCGTAGAGGGCCAGGACAGGGAGCATGGGAGGGAGTTGCGGGAGGGAGGGGATATGGGGGTTTATGTATAAATACAGCTGATTCCCTTTGGTGTACCTCAAAAGCTGGTACAAAAGTGTAAAGCAATTATATTCCAATAAAGACCTTAAAAAAAAAAGATTACTTGATGAACATATAATCAGAACCAGGTGAGTCAACTGGATTATCTGTCTAGCCTGATCAGAATGTGATGGACTTCTGTAGCCATCTCCCTTCCAGGGATGCAAACTTCATAGGTGTTCCTCTTGCACTGTGGTTGAGTGAATCCAGCCAGGATTTGCTTGTGTCATTTTTTGGATGCTTTTCTTTCTGATTGATGCATCGTTTCTTTAGATGTGAGAATAATTTAAATCTGCTTCTAACCAGAGCTTGCTGGCCTAACTCTTTGCTTTTAAGTCAACCTTATATGTCAGCTTTGAGCCACTGTGTGCTGATTTTATTTTTCTCTCAGAAGCTAATTTTGTTAATCTTATTTCCAAGTTCTTGGATTCTCACTGTTGCTTCAATATACCACTTCTTTCTTTCTTTTACTTTGTGCTTATTGAATGAAAGAAAACTACTCCTGATGTATGCTATGGCGTCTCCAGAATTTCCATACATGAAGGGCATGGGGCAGGTGATCTCACAGGAATGGGGGGTAGAGGACTCCTATGAAGCTCCTTTTGGAGAACAAGCACACTACTTTTATGAGAAACTGTTTACTTGACAGTAGCTGAAGTTGTGTTTACATAGTAATCATGTTTTTACTTGGGTTAGGACTTTAGAGTTATTTGGGAGATGGGGAGGTATTTTTGCTTTCCCAATCCACCCCTTGGTTGCTTCTTGGTGCATGGTTTAGCTCTTCAACCTGGCTCATAGACTGGCTTTGCAATATTCCTGGATCTGGACTTAAGGTGTTGGCTCTCTCCCAGAAACCTCAAATTACTTGTTTCTCTTTTATATGTACAGACATCTATATGCATCTGTGTGTTTTATGCCCTAGTTTGCGAATCTGTAAATCACTACTTTGTCACAAAAGGACCACTTTCTTTTGCAGATACCCTCTTTGCCAGAGAGGAAACAAGCTTTTCTCTCTCCATTTGCACAATTCCATTTTGACCGCAGGCAATACAGACAATGGCTGTGCAGCCATTCTGATGTCTGTCAATTCACTCATAGTAACTGCAACCAGTCCCTTGCTGCCCAGTTTCCTCCTTGAATTCTGATACCAAGATCCCATTAGAAGGGGAATATCATGGGCAGAAATGTAAATGACTAAAAATTGCAAGTGTGTGTGTTGAGGAGGGGAGGGCTGGATGCAAGTATGTTCCCTTTATACTCAAAAGTCAAATATAAATTATATTACTGGTTGTTTGGGGATCCATGGTTTTTCTTCAACCCAATAACATATGTATGAATTCCTATTGCTACTGTAACAAATGACCACAAACTTAGCAACTTAAAGTAACAAATTTATTATCTAACAGTTCTGAACATCAGAAATCCAAAATGGTTCTCACTGAGTTAAAATCAAAGTGTTAGTAAGGCTACATGTCTTCTGAAGGCTCTAGGGGAGAATCTGTTTCCTTGACTTTTCCAGTTTCTAGAAGCCACCCACATTCTTTGGCTCACAACCCTCTTCCTCCAACTTCAAAGCCAGTAGTACTGGGCTGAATCTTTCTAACATTGTTATCTTCCTGGTTCCCTTCTGCCTCCCTCCTCCCTTTTTAAGGACCCTTGGGTCCAACTGAATAATCCAGGATTATCTCTCTATTTTAAAATCAGCTGATTAGCAACCTTCATTCAATCTGCAACATTAATTCCATCTACCACCTAATTCCCCTTTGCCATGTAATCTAATAAATCAGATGTTCTAGAAATTAGAACATGGACAACTTTTGGGGATGGGGGAAGCCTTGTTCTGTCTACCACACATAGAAAGTCAAAACAGTCTCTAGAAATTTCAGCATGAGTACCCCTGTTTCCATACTCTTTACCCTAAATGTGGATTGATATCTTTGCATATGGCTACCTGGTAGGATGCAGGACAGGTAAACTAGATAAATTGTGAGTTGAGGGAAGACAAAGAAAAAATTTAGGTCTTGGGACATCAGAGAGACAAAGGGTAGGAGGGCTTATTGGAGGATGATACACATGCTTGGGAGGACCTCAGGGAGATGTGTTCATTTATAAGTTCAACACACAGTGTTTATTCTATGTAGTAACTCTGTAACATATTGGAGTTTCAAGCGTGAAGAAAATATCCAGTAGCTTCCCTTCCAGATGTTAGTGTAGGGGCACGCAATAGGATACCATGAAGGTGAATGCATTTATTTGTCCATTTTTTCTACGTTTAAATCCTTGTTCCTTCACTTAGCATGTGGCTTCTCCACAGTTACATAGAATTTTGAATCTTGGTTATAGGCTTGCCACATGTTGTTGTGGACTGATTTGTACAGTTCAAGTGCACACAGTATATGGGCACCTTAGCTTTCATAAGAAATGTGCTGTACTAGTGTTATGTAAGCCATGGAAATTAATATTATTATTATTATTTTGCTGATATTTTATTTTGAACACTTGCTTTTATTGGTGTATAGACAATTCTTTGTTGTAGGGGGCTGTGCTTTGTATCGTAGGATAATTAGCAACATCCCTGGTCTATACCCACTAGATGCCAATATGCTCTCCCAGTTGTGACAACAAAACTTTCTCCAGAGCTTGCCAAACGTCCCCTGGGAGGCAAAATCACTCCCATTTGAGAACCACTGATAAACAGCATGTAAACAGAACATAGACCACCCGTGACAGCTTAAGTAATCTCTAAGAAGTGAATACACTCATATAACTTCCATCCAGATCCAGGAAAAGAACATCACTAGCACCCAAGAATCTCTCCTTTTAACTCCTTTCAGTTATTTCTCAATCAATACATAATCACATTTCATACTACAAGAAATCTCGTAGACCCAGAGATTATATATTATGTGATTATATTTATATAAAGTCTAAAAACAGGTAAAACTTATCTACAGGAAATGAAGTCTGAAATGTGAAGTTATACATGTTGTAATGGTTTGTTTATTTTCATTGCTTTATACGATTCATTGTGGTAATACCATGATGTATTTATCCCTTCTAAGCTTTTGAAAAATATTTGAATTGTTTCCAATTTTTGGCTGTTATGAATAATGCTGCTATGAACATTCATATATGTACCTTTTGGTAAATTTCATTGGTGTATTTGCCTTCAAATGAAATCACTGGGATTTGGGTATGTGTACTTTTAGTTTTAGTCGATACGATCAAGTTTTCCAAGGTGGTGCTACATACTTTTATCCCCACCAGCAGTGCTTGAGGGTCCACTTGATCTGTCATTGCCAGTGAGTAGGTAATTTTAGCCATTCTGGTAGATACACAGTTTCATTGCATTGTGGTTTTAGTTTGCATTTCCCAGATGATTAATGAGATTTAGTGTGTTTTCATAGTTATTGGCCATTTTTGTATCTTCTTTTGTGAAAGAATATATTCAAGTCTTTCATCCATTTTTTCCAATTGAGTAGAAAATGATACCATTTGCTTCTGTGATAATTTCTTTAGAATGTTTATCTCTCAGCTAAACTAATAAAGTTCAACTCTTCGTTGCGTGCTTCATTGGTGTGGGTCCATTCACCAGTCAGAGCTCCTCTGGTTAAGTTTATCAAATGGAAGCCATGAACTGGCCAATCTAAGGATGAGCCTGGGGGCCTGACAGTCCTCCCAAGGTTGGTCTTAGCTGAAATAACACTGCAATCCTTTCTCCCTTCCTCCTCCTCTTCTTTCTGCTCTGCCTCCTTCTTTTAACTACAGAATAGGCAGTTCATCATAGATAGAATTTTCTCATTTGATACCATAGTTTAATACATGTTGGATGTTGCCATATATGTTTTCCAGGATGTATACTTATTGCATTATTTTATGAATTAATTTTCTGTCTGGGATGACAACTTAGTGAAGTAAGAGTTTAATTTTAGGGAGTCCCACAGACAAATGGACAAAGGCACAGACCTATTCTTTTCCTTCATGCCAACAATAAGAGCTGTATTTTCCTTCCACAGGGGTTTTTGGCCACCTTTGTTGGTATGACATCACATACAAAATAGAGCCTAAATCACCTTTCTTATTCTTAGGCTTCCTCACAAAACCATAGCCTACCCCTGGGATGCTCTCTTTCCACATTCATGTACCACCTCCTCCTCTTTCCCTTATTACATAACCATCCAGAACACTGTGTACTTTATTACATAACCATCCAGAACCCTTCTTCCACCTCAGGCTAAGATGTCATCACCTCCAGCTTTGGATGCACTCTGTGTTTGGATGGGCAGGCTCCAAGGAGAATTTCATCGGCCCGTGTTGTGCTTAGTGCCTCCAAAGGTAGGGCCCCTGCCAGTGATGCATACTTAGGCTAATGGCCTGTGGGCTTCTGGGAAACAAAAGGGCAGGTGATGGAAGACAGCCATCAGAAACTGGCAGGAAACAAGGCTCTTTTTCAGCAAAACCATTAAGAAGAACATGAATCAAATAGAAGGACTCTCAGAGGCTCTGGAAATACGATTGCTTTCTCATCTACATATCTCAAGTAGAAAGAAATTGAAAGAGATGGCTAGGATCCAAAATTCCCAAGTCTTTGACCTCTACTGTCACAAGAATAGGAGGAGGAGCTGCAGCAGGGACATAGAGCAAATGCACTCCATTACTCACCCTAAAACTTTAGTTCCAAGTCCTATGTTCTGAAGCAATAAAGAATAAGCCAGTTCTTCTTTCTACATGGCAGTACTTTATGAATGTAAAGTTGGTGGGCATGACTCCCCTAAGTCTTCTAATGAATGTGTAGAGGTTGAGTTGGGAATAAGGTCTGAGGTTCTTTGGCCAATCAATGAGTCAATTAAATGCATGAGACATGTGGTAAGTTCTCAGCATTATGTAGATGCCAAAGAGGATACAGAATAACAGCCAGCACTTGCATAGTGCTTACTTTGTGCCAAGCACTGTTCTAAAGGCTTAATCCACACAACTCTTTAATGTATATACTATTACTATGCCCATTTCACAGATGAGGAAACTGAGACTTAGGTTAAGTAACAAAATCCAAGGTTAAAAGCTGAGTCACAGAGCTACGATTTATATCCAGGCATTCTGGCTCCCTAGTGTATGGTCTTATCCACTAAACTAATGCTGCCTTCCTACAGAAAAAGTAAAAGATGAGAATTCTCCTTCAGGGATATTACACATGAGGAAATATTAAATATACATAATGACTATAGTTATGTCCTCAGAGAGATCATGGTCTGGGCTGAAACAGATAAAGAAGATGTAAAGGAACCAATCCTTGGAAATTGTGCAGGATTTCAACAGGTACAGGGGGAGGTGAAGGTTTAGGAAGTGAGTATCTTGGGAAAAAATGTGTTGCAAATTATATCAAAAAAGGAGAAAAAGCAGTCATTTTCATTGAAGATATCATTAGATAAAAATGGTAAATGAGCTCCCTGAGGACAGAAACAATATTTTTTTATTTGTATCTTTAGAGCTTACTACTATGTCTAAGACATAATAAGAGTTCCATAAACAACAAATGAATGAAGTAAGTATTTACATTGCATGAAGGCTTCAAATAGTTTGATCAGTATAACTCATTAAATGTATTTGGACATAAGCTAAACTGGTTTCTAAATATTCAGACACCAATATATACATATATTGTATATATTGTATGCATATATTATATATTATATGTACATATATATACAAATGCACATATATACACATATACGTACATATATATGTCTCACATGTATTTTACTAAGTGGTTCTACTATTCTAACATAGTTACAGTTATTGCTAAGCCTGGCACAGCTTTGATAAGCTAGAGGCAGCCCCTACTAACAGGCAGGAACATATTTCGGCAATCTTGATTAGAGCTAACCCATTTCAGATTCTCAATTCTAAACGTGTTCACCTAACTCTAGATGGTGATCCATTCACCTGCGTAAAGTTTATCCACGAACTTCTCCATGGCTCTGCTTCTGAGCTCAGAGGAGAGCATGCTGTTGAACACAGAATCACTGAATGGAGTAGAACTGAGGCAAGGAGGGTTCCTGGCAATGCCATTCCCCTTACAACTAGGAGCTCTTCAAAACCTGACAGAAAAGGAACATATGGAAACAGTAAGTGTTTTACATTTCTATCAGCTCAGGTTCTGAGGTAGATAGCTAATTCTGACTGGTTGGCAATCTGTGGTGTAGTTAACCAAAGAAACATTTTTTGCTTTGAGATAAGGAACTGTTTTGTCTCTTTTAAAAGGAATTTAGAGTAATTATAGATAGATATTGTAATCAAACAAAATTAGTTTCAAATCTGGCATTGTCACTTACTTTTTGTCAGCAAGCAAACTACTAACCCTTTCAAGTCCCTGTTTCATCAACTGGGAAATGTAAATAATAACACTCATGAGACTGCATTAAGATTTAAAAAAAGATTTGCAGTGCCTTATACATAAACATACAATAAAATTTAGCTGTTAATAATTGGTATTTTTTCCTTCTGCATGAAGCCTGGTGCGGTATGTTTTTTGCACAGTGGGACAAATTAAAAAAGCCAGCCATCTTCACTTGTTTAAGTGACTGCCCACAGTTCTGTGCCTTTGGCCTTCACCACTGTAAAAAACAAGAATCAGGCTGATTCTTTGTTCAGTGAAAACAAAGCCATAGAGAGACCTATTCCCTTCAACTGTTAAAGAACTTGTGAAGTGGTTTTCCAAAGAAGGAGGCAAGAGTTCGTTTCTTGCCCCATCAAAAGGTAGAAAAAATCCCCAGCACCTGACGCCAGCTTCACCCTGGAACCAGCGGCCTCCATTCTGTCTGCTTTGCTTTGGCAAAGCTTGTGTGCTTCCATTGACTCAATGTGCTGACACACAGCTCTGCCGCCGCTGCAGCCACTACCCACGTAATCTCTCTCAAGAAGCACTATGTATTTTTGCCAACCTCTGCAAAGAGGTTACAGATAAAGACTGATTTTCTGGAGGACCTGCTTTGTGGACATGGTGAAGGTCCTTTCAACTATTTCCTTTGTTTGCTTGAGGAACTCCCACCTTACCTCTAACAATTCAGCTTCTTCTCAGAAAGAAATATGGAGTCCTGAAAGAAACCTTTCGTTCTGATTCAAGGAAGCTATGCCAAACTGGCACAGACTGTAAAATAGCAAGCAGAGGAATATTTCTATGGCTAGGGTTAGAGATGGATAGAGGTTTTGTGGCCAGAACACAAAACCATTAATGGAGTTGCAGGATTTCTTTCAAAACCCACCATCTCCTCCTCCCTCCCATTTTAAAACTTGATTTGTGGCTGTAAGCTAATCACTTAGATGTCCTGAACTTCAAGGTTCTCCTCTGGAGATGGACAGCAAGATACTTTTGCTAAGGCATTTTTGTTTTCCTGCAAGATATGTTCACACCATGTACCTTGCTTATTATATTGAATGGGTTTTGCTGCATGCACTTTTAGAGCTTCCCACAAAACCCTTATGTCCAAAATAGAGGGTTCAGAGTGAGCTGCTTATTCAGAGAGGGATCTTGAATAGTGCTGTGCAGAGAATAGTATTGTATCCATGATTCTGCCCAACGGGTGAAATTGTTTTCATCTTGAACTACAATTATGAAATAACTCTTTCACCAAGAATAGAATAAAATAAAATATTCTTCCCATTGTTTTACTGGAGCAGGGGGTGGCACTCAGATGAAGAACCTAGTGCCGTCAGAGCAATCTAGAGGCTAAGATACTTGGCTTGTCTACCTTCTAGCTGTGAGAAGTTGGGTAAATAATTTTTCTAGTCCCATTCCCTTATTTTTATGTGCCTTATTGTACTAGCTAGGACCTCCAGCACAACATTGAATAGAAGTTGTGAGAGCAAACATCTTTTGCTTATATTTCCAAATTTAGAAGGAAAGGGTTTTTGAAGATGTCTTAATATCATATTGTGGCAGATCCTTTCTATTTCTGTTTCTTGAGAGTGGGTGATAAATTTTGTTAAATACTTTTTCTACATTTATTGATATGATCACTTAGTTTTTTTTTTTAGTCTGTTAAAAGGGAAACATATTGATTGTCATTGAGTATTAAACCAACCTTGCATTTCTAGGATAAACTTTAGTTGGTCACAATGCATTCCTTTCTTTATATTGATGGATTTGATTTGCTACCATTTTTGCTAAGGATGTTTGTATTTATGTTCGTGAGGCATATAGATTTGTAGTTGTCTCTTCTTATAAGTTGTATGGTTGGTATCAACGTAATGCTCTTATTTTCTGCAAAAGTTTGTATAGAAGTGGTATTATTTCTTACTTAAATGTTTGGTAGAATTTATTATCTCCAGTGATGCCACCTGGGACCTAGTGTTTTCTTTGTAATAGAAAGGTTATTAAATACAAATGCAATTTCTTTAATAGGTATACTACTATTCAGATAATCTGTTTCTTCTTGAATGAGCTTTGGGAATTTGTGACTTACAAGAAATTTTCCATTTCATCTCAGGGTCCAAATGTATTGGCATAAAGTTGTTCATAATATCTGTGTTTTCCTTTTAATACATCTAGATCTGTGGTGATGCCCCCATTTCATTCCTGATTTTGGTAGTTTGTATCATTTCTTGATTTCTCTTGATCAGTCTCACTAGAAATTTACCAATTTTATTGATCTTTTCAAAGAACCACCTTTTCTTTTGTCATCAATTTTCTCTTTTGTTTTTCTGTTTTCTATTTCCTTAATATTTGCTTTTATCTTTAATCTTACTTTGTGTTATTTGCTTTTCTTTTTCAAATTTCTTACTTAGAAAGCTTAGATTGCTGATTTAAGATCAATATTGGTTTCTAATATAAGTATTTAAAGTTGTAAATTTCACTCTAAGCATGGTATTGATTTTATGTTGTATTTGAATCTTAATTGAATTCAAGATATTTTAAATTTTCCATTGTCATTTATTTGACCTATAGGTTATTCAGATATGTTATCTAATTTTCTAATATTTGAAAAATTAAAAAAGCTTTTTTTAGATTTCTAATTTAATTCTTTTGAGGAATCAAATAAAGTAGTTTTCAATCGATGAGACTTCAGTTCTCTTTAGCAATTTAGATAATTTATAGAGATGTGCTTTATGTCTCAGAATATAGCGTACCTTGGTGAGTATTTAGTGCATACTTAATGCTCATTCTGCTGTTGTTAGGTGCACTGTTCCATAAATGGTAATGAGGTCAAATTAGTTGATAACATTTTTCAAGTGTTTTTACTTTTCCTAATTTTGTCTTTTTGTTCTATTAATTATTAAGAAAGGAGTGTTGAAATCTCCAACTCAAATTGTGAATGTGTCTTTTATCAGTTCTACCAGTTCTTGCTTCATGTATTTTGAAACCTGTTTTCACATGCATACAAATTTAAGATTGTTATGACTCAGTGACAAATTGACACCTTAACACCTTAAAATATTCTTCACAATCACCCTACATTTCTTGTTGTGAATTCTGCTTTGAGAGTAGGAAATACAGTTACAAAAGCTTTCTTACGTTTAGTGTTTTTATGGTATTTTTTTCCATCCTTTTACTTTTTAAACTCTGTTTTCTACTTGAGATGTGTTTCTCATAATGGTATTTAGTTGGTTCTTGCTTTTTAATGTAATATAACAATCTCTGACTTATAATTAAATTATTTACTATAATTTTTAATTTTAATGTTGCTATCAATAGGTCTGGATTTAAGTCTACTGTTTTGCTATTTGTTTTCTATTTGTTCTATCTTTTCTTTCTTTTTTTTGGAGTAATTTTTTATGACTCCTTTCTAACTGCACATAACTTTCCTAGCCAAATATCTTTGTTTTATTTATTTATTTATCTACTTATTTAATTTTAGTGGTTGCTCTATGGCTTACAAAATACATCTCCACATTACCAGAGTCTACCTTTAAATAATATTATACCACTTTATGTATAGTCTGAGACTATTATTGCAGTGTGCTTCCATTTTCACTGTCCCTTTCCTTTGTGCTGTTTTTGTCATACAGTTTACGTATGTTGTAAATTCAATAATTCATTTTTTTACTTCTCTTTAAACAAAGTTCTTCTAAAGAAATTTTAAAATGGGCAGAAATATCATATATTTACCAACAAATCTACCATTTGCAGTGCTACCATTTTGTGAAGGTCAAAATTAGCATCTAATATCAGTTTCTTTCTGCTTGAAGAACTTCTTTTAATGTTTCTTGTAATGCATATCTGCTGGTAATAAATCCTCTTACATTCTGATTATCTGAAAAATTCTTTATTTTTGAAAGATATTTTCTGTAGGAATAGATTTCTAAGCTGGCAGTTTATTTTCCTTCAATACTTTAAAAATGTTGCTCATTTGTCTTCTAGCTTGCATAGTGGCTCATGCTTTTTATGAGCCTCTTTTTATGTAATGTGTCTCTTTGTGTGCTTTTAAAATTTTCTTCTTATTGCTGCTTTTCAGTAATTTGATCTTGATTGCTTTGGTATAATTTTGTTTATTTTTATTTTGCTTGGGATTCATTGAGCTTCTTGGATTTGTAGTTTTCATCAGATTTGGAATACATTTGAGCATGATTCCTGTAAATATGTTTTTGAATCATGTGCATATTAACTGCTCAATATTGTTCCACAGATAATAAATACTGTTTATTTTGTTTCTGTGCTTCCTTTTGGATTACTTTTTGCCATGCTTTCAGATTTGCTGATCATTTCTTCTTCAGTGCCTTACCTGTGAATCCTTCTTAATGTGTTTTTTTTTGAAGGTCTTTGGTGTATAATTGCTTTACACTGTTGTGCCAGTTTTTGAGGTACCCCAAAATGAATCAGCTGTATTTATACATATATCCCCATATCCCCTCCCTCCTGCGACTCCCTGCCACCCTCCCTATCCTGGCCCTCTAAGTCATCATCCATCATTGAGTTTATCTCCCTATGTTATGCAGCAACTTCCCACTAGCTATCTATTTTACATTTGGTGGTGTATATACGTCAATGCTACTCTCTCACTTCTCAATGTATTTTTAATTTTGTATAGTTCCAAAAAATTTATTTGGATCATTTGTTATATCTTGCATTTATCTCCTTATTATGTTCATGTCTCCTTCATCTTCTTGAATGTGTGAAGTTTACTTATAATACCTGTTTTTATGTCCTTGTCTGCTAATCTTATCACCTCTGTCTTTTTTTGTGTCTATTTCTATTGAGTAATTCTTCTCCTGATTATATGTTATATATTCCCACCTTTCCTGCATTACTGGCAAATTTTTATTATGAATTGTTCACTGTTTGGTGGAATTTTTTTTTTTTTTTTTTTTTTTTTTTTGCATTTCTTTGAATAGTGTTGGATTTTCTTCTGGCACCCAGATAAGTTACTTTAAATCAATTTGATTCTTTTGACACTTGACTTGATCCTTTATTTATTGCCTTTTCAGAGCAGCTTTTAGTCTGGGAATAATGTAACTCCTCTACTAAGGCAATGCCCTTGTAAGGATTCTATTCAATGGATACCTTTCCATTCTGGCTGGTGGAAACACAAACTCTTCTCAGCTTTGTATGAGGAATTTTCAACCCCTGCTTTGTGGTGATTATTTTCTTGTGGGTTTCTTCTCATGTCTGGGTGGATAAGTGCTCAGGTAAAGGTTCAAGGACACTCCTATGCAGATCTCCAGAGATCTCTCTCTCCCCTCTTTGACAGTGCAGCTCCTTCCTCTATCATAGCTACTACTCAAATGTGGATTTCTTTCTTCTCAATTACATGAGTCCTCTAGGCTCTGGGTTCTTCCTTCCTTGAACTATAGCCTACAAATTGCCTCCAGTGGCAATCTGGGGATTTGTAAGGCTTTAGCTCATTTGTTTTACTTCGCAGGGATCACAGTCTTCCACTGCTTTTTGACCAATGTCTGAAAGCCATTGTTTGATGTATTTTGTCTGTATGTCCTGCTGCCTATGGTTTATGAGTATTTGTTTTGCAGCTTCTGTATTAGTCTCTGTTCAAAGTTGTTTTATCCTGAAAGCCCCAAATAGATCTTGATTATTCATTTATCCTTTACATTATTGCTGAAAAATTATGTGAGGCACCGGGGAAATGGGTGAGTGAGATACAGTTACTATCCCAGAGGGCTACCTGAGAGTGTGGGAAACAAATTTTTAAAATAATAATTTGGCTATATGGCTACAATGTACATATGCCTGCTATTATAAGAAAATGAGTGAAATGTCAGGGGAAACCAGAGGGGGAAGAAATTAATCATAATTGGAATGGGATAGAAGCAGGGAGGAATAGGTAGACTTCACTTAGGAGGTGACTGAACTGTGGTGCAATTCAACAATATATGTCCCATAAAAACTGAAAAGAAGCAAGACAATTTTCTGAGATACAGGTTGTAACTCTGTTGGCATTCTTAGTAAACTTAACACACTTGAACTTTTAAAATTCATACGATGATAACAGAAGGGTTTAACCTCACTATATACTTTAAGATAGTAGAACAAAGCAGCTGGGAGATGAAGTACTGTGGAAAAATTTAAAACTACAATTCAATGGTAATTAATAATTTTTGTTTGTTCACCCTTCACAATTATTTCACTTAATCTTTACCACAGCTCTATGAGATAGTGCCATTATTATCAACTCTCTTTTGTAGATGAAGAAACTGAGGTACAGGCAGATTAAGTATATTGCCATAAGCCATGCGTACAATGTGGTAGATCCAGGATTCAAGCCAGGATGTCAGGCACTAGAGTTGTGGTCTTAACTACTACACTAGCTGTTTTTGCTCTCCAAGTTCAATAGATCTTCATATCTTCTCTCACAGACATCTGATAAAAATTCTTAAAAGTAATAAACTCAAATAAATATATTTTAAATAGTTAGCCACATAAGTACCTATTATATGAATGCTATGAATAATCTTATTCATTTATACTTTATGGAGTAGATTTCCTTTTAGAAAGGTTTTTGGAAACCAGACACAGGATACATGAGTAATGAAAGAAATTAAAATAGGATCAGTATGATACACTACTTTACCACTTGTCAAACTGATAAATATCAAAAACAATATTGATAACAAATGTTAAAAGGGTAGAAAGGGTATGAAGAGATACTTTTTATGTATTCATGGTGAGACTGATAATTTTTTTGAGGGTAGTTTGGAAATATATGACAAAAGCCTTAAGATTGAATTTCCTTTGATACACTAATTTTGTAACAGAGAAGAGCAAACCTAATTCCACAGTGGACCTATTCCTTTAGCTCTAATCTTTGTGCTCTGTTGCCTGTGCTTAGTCATGCTGTCTCTTCACCTTTGTAAAGGAATGTTGCCTGTAACCTGAAATATACATGATAGCCCATTCTCAGATCTCTGCATCCCAGGCTTGGCCTTTAAAGGCATAATGTGTTTCACTCATAAAGAGATAAAAATTGCAAAGCAGAGAATAACACTTATTTTGTTGGAGGTTTATAGGAACATGTTGACCAGACCCACGTGTTCTGGGCAGCTGCAAGAACAAAGGATTATCATATCCCCTCCAGGGTCTGGGGGCCACCAAGAAGTCTGCAATAACCAGCCACACCCCCTCCCCTTTTTATAAAAGAAGCCTGAGTTCTAACTCAGGTAAGATGGTTCGTTGGGACACTAGTCTGCCATCTTCTCAGTCTGGTAACTTTCTGAATAAAGTTGCTATTCCTTGCTCCAATACCTTAACCTTATCTCTCCATTTATTGATCTGTCATGTGATGAGCAGTATGAGCTGTGACTTGGTAACAATTTATGTCCTAGGCATATGTCTGAAAGAAATGATCATAAATGCAAAGAATCATAAACTATAAAATTCATAATAGTGTTATGTAAAACAGTGAACAGTTATAAATTTTTTAAAACTATTAAAACTAAAAAATTGGTTAAGTTAACTATTACACAGCAATTCTTTTTGAATCTTATATAGTAAAAAATATGTTATATAATAATACAGTAAATGGCATATTTTAGGTTTCATGCAGATACACACACATTAGTATCCATCAATGAATCATAAAGTTGTAGGTGACATGTTTTTATTTGTTTTCTCTCATATTTTCTAAAACTACAGCCATAAATGTTAATTCTTTTTACAACCATAAATACACAGAGACAAAATAAAACTAAGTAAATCCAGCCTCTAAATTCAGACAAATAAAATTTTTGAACTTAGAAAGGTATGACATTCAAGAAAGATCAAGGGGAGAATTATGCAATATTCAGCTCAGCTTAATCAGTTTTCAGGATTACATGGTTAAGTCTGCTGATATTTCCTTCCCTCTTAGTATCATAATTATTAGATACTTGAATTTTCTCAATAACTTGCCCAGTGACTTTATATCTCTGTGAATGTGTATGTGTAGACGGTTAAGCACTTTGATTTAAACAATTCAATTACATAGAAGTCTTATCTCCACAATTCCAGCTATTCAGATATTTGGATATCTGTTGATACTAAATGATGAATTTTTCAAATTCTGATGATTTCCTTTTGTCCACTCTACCCATCCCAGTTGGGAAGTCCCCAGTTCAGGCAGCTGGGGAAAGAGGACTACTGGGTGCTTTGCAGAGAACACTATCAATATTCTAAGAGAACTAGCTATTAATTTTCAGTGCTTCTTTTGGGTGCATAACTTGACATATACTCATTAACTTGAAAGGGAGAATCATCTCTATTCACTATTCTAGGAAAGTGAGCCTTAAAGAAGTTGAGCAACAAGCCATGAAGGCTCATTTTAAGCATAATCACTATGCTTTATGCCTTTTTTGAAATTCTTGACTTTTTTATATTTAAGTTTTCAAAAAACATGATATTCTTTATCTAATTTCATTGGTTCTTCAATTGCAAAGTGCATAGTTTTCTAAGGATAACCAAAAAATTGAACCAAAAATATATCTTTAGCTTTCATTTCTAATCAAACTTTTATACATTTTGAAATATATCAAATCCCCAGAGGTCTATTGTTTGTAAATTAAGGATTGACAAATTATGGACCTGAAGTTTTCTTTGTGAACATTTTTAAAATGAATTCAATTTGTTTGATGGAAATAGGGCTATTCAGATGTTCTGCTCCATTTTATGCCAGTTTGGTAAATTGTATTATGTAATAATATGCCCACTTCATCTAGATTGTCAAATTTACTGACCTTAAACTCTTCAGAATAGTCCTTTATTTTCCTTTTATTTTATTTTATTTTTTTTCAAATGTTCTTTTCTGCTAAAGGAAGCAACTACAGAAAGCTTTTATTTGTTCAAAGTAACCAGTGCTACAGATGCAAAAGAGCAAAACAACAACTTCCCCAATACTACTTCAAAAGAATATATCAAACTTGATTTTCATTAGAATGTAGTTATTTCTTCACACTAATAAATCAAAAAACCAAGACACAGATTTTATATATATATAAATATATATAAAAAGCAATGCAAACAATTATTGAACTTCATCATCTGGACAAGAATGCCAAGTTAGTCTCTCTTCATAAAAAGCAATTACAATTTGAGGACACTTCATATTTGCCTCCTTTACCGGCACCAAGTCTGGTTCATCTGAATCCTTCCATTTCATGAGAAACATCAATTCTCCACTGCTGTCTGTGGCACCAATTATTCGTTCTGGTTCAAGACCTCTGGCAAAACCTCTTGGTTTATCAGCAGCATCTCTTTTCTTCTTTGATTTGCTATCATCAGATTCACTGTCAGGTAAAGATTTTCTTTTTGTTCCATCTTTTTCTTTACCAGCTTTTTGAGAATTAAGAAATGCTTCAATTAACTCTGGACAATCTAAATTTTCTTCAGGTTCCCAAGTATTGTCTGCATCTGTAAATCCCTTCCACTTCAGGAAATACTCCACCTTCCCATTCACTACACATCGGTCCAGTACTTTTTCTACTACAAATTCTTCAGGTTCTGCCTCTTCAACTTTTTTACTCTTCCCATTCTGTTTCTTTCCCATTTTTTGCAATGTAGTTTTATTGGAGGCCATTTTTTATTGCAGACTTGAAGAGCTATTAGTCACTGCTTCCGAGCTGCTCCGGGTCCCGGGTCTGCCGCGTCTCCAGCCCTGCGTGCCTCAAGCTCCATCCACATCCCTTTATTTTCCTTTTAATGTGTGAATAATCTGTAGTGATATACTTTCATTCATTCCTGCTATTAACAAATGGAGGGACTTTCCTGGTGACACAGTGGTTAAGAGTCCACCTGCCAATGCAGGGGACGTGACTTCAATTCCTGGTCTGGGAAGATCCCACATGTCGCAGAGCAACTAGGCCCATGAGCCACAACTACTGAGCCCATGTGCCACAACTCCTGAAGCCCTGTGCATCCTAGGGCCCTTGTGTCACAACTATTAAGCTTGTGTGCTGTAACTACTGAAACCTGTGCACTTAGAGCCCATGCTGCACAACAAGAGAAGCCACTGCAATGAGAAGCCCATGCACTGCAACGAAGAGTAGCCCCTACTCGCCACAAAGAGAAAGCCTGTGCACATCAATGAAGACCCAATGCAGCCAAAGAAAAAAAGGAAAAAAAAACTGTATTTTCTATTTTTTTGTTAGTCAGTTTTGCTGGAGGCTTATTAATTGTATTCATTTCTTTTGGCTTTGCAAATTTTCTCCACTGTTAAACTACTTTTTATTTCATTGATTTATGCTGTTATCTTTATTATTTACTTCCTTCCACTAACTTTTAGTTTAATTTGCTTTTCTTTTCCTCCTTTTGTCAGATGGGATCATAAACTATTAATATAGAAAGGAAAAGAAGAGAAGGCAAAGAAAGAGATTACTAAGGGAGAAATGCAGTTGTTTCTATTCACAGAAGATATGATTCTTCACGTAGAAATTCCTATGTAAAAAAAGAATAAAAAATTCTAAAAGAACAAATAAGTGTGCTAAAATATACATAAAAAGATTAGAAAATAAAATTGATGAAATCTTTCAGGAAATAAATATAAAGGTAAAAAACAATTGGAAACTAAGTGAGAAAAGAAAAATTAAAAGATCAGTTCAGGAGACCTTTCAACTATCTGCAGTTTGAAGAGGAGAGAATAAGGAAAGTAGAAAAGATATTATTGAGGAAATAATACCAAAAAAACCCACACAAAAAGTCCAAGAACTGATGTGTGTAAGTCTCCAGAAAGGTTCTACAGAATGCCCAGCACTCTTACAAGATAATTGAAAAGGTATAAAAAAAGCAAATATGTATATTCAATTAGACTTTTAAAACTATTCTACTTTTCCAATTAATTTTAAAGAGTTTATATATGTGTGTGATATTTGAAAAAGCATAAAAAAGCATATTTATATGCACACAAGATAGTTGATTTTTAAATGTTTTATACGCATCCAGTTAACTCAAAGGAGTACATATGTGTATTTATGTGTCTATTAAAAAATAGTACTTATTGACTGATGAAAAACCAGACAAATTCAAGGAGAAAGCTTGTTAATCAGAGAATGGAAAGAGGGAACATACTAATGCTTATTGAGCAGCAGGAACTTTATATATATATATATGTATGTATTTTACTTTACCTTCTCAATAACTATGAGGAAGGTATTATTATCATCATTTTAGAAACATTAATACACATGTAGTGAATAATCACCTGGAAATCTAAATTCAGGTCTGTATGATTCCAAACCACTTTCTCGTCCTACTTTAGCAAAGCCAAGACTTGAGAAGTGCCTCTAAGAATGGTGAGATGTAAGCACTATTTAAATCATTTTGGATATTATTTAGCATAACTTAGGGTATTTCATGTATAAGAGGAAACTGGGAATTTCCTTCAGTCATCCATTCATTCAACAAAGGTTTATTGAATTTCTACTTTATTCCAGGCACAGAGATGATAGGATTCAACTCTGTTCAAGACACAGCCCTCGCACCTAGGGTGCTTCCACCACTGGGGGCTGGGGTGAGAGAATCCAGACTGTGGCAGGTCAATGTGGTATGTATTGTGATGGGGGAGTATGGTATACATAGGTGCACCCAGGACAGATACTAAATGAAGCCTTTGAGAACAACTTGCTGATACAGGAAGGATGAGTATGTGTTAGCCAGATGAATGGAGGTGAGGAGCAGAGGTGGGGGGTGGGGAAGGGAGGTGGTGGGTGATGAAAGTATTCAAGATGGAGGATCTAGTTGTATGGAGATAACTGATGGTGCAGAAGCCTCAAATAGCCTGACATGTTGTGTAATACTTGTTGGAACATGGGTGGGTAGGCAGAGAAGCAGTTAGTGGATGGAAGAATAATTGGGGAACATAATCCAGTAATTACTGTAGGAGCATGAGATGAGAGTTAGTGACCCAGAAATTCCCTGTAAAAGGGCTTTCTCTGTCCTTTCAATTCCCAGAGACAGATTGTGCTGATGTCGGAGGGAAAATGTGTGCTTTTATCCCCCATATCTAAGTAGGTCAGTATTTGCTAACACTTAAGGAGTCTGCATTATTTCTCCCGTCGGCTAGAACATTGTGCTAATGAGGAGTGGGTCATAGGTTTAATCCCCTTATGGGCCTCTTAGCTTCTCTCTGTTCTGTAGCCACAGACAGCACCCCTCACCCCGGGCTGTGCTTTCTCAAATGCCAGTCGCTAGCAGGAGAAGCCTGGTAAGACCTTTTGGACAGATGAGAGAAAACTCATCACCACGCAGGGCCCCAGAGGGGTACAGCTTCCAGTGAATGTTCCACTGACAGCGCATAATCAATGTAATTGTGGTTTTCTAAGAATGCGGAAAGCATTTAGTGTTACTCCTACTAAATCTCTAACCTCAGCTCCTGTGGAAAATTTGCAGCCAAAGAGCTGCAAATCAGCTAATATTCTCCTTTTCTCTCTCCTCTTCAGACTAAATTAAGAACATTTGTTAAACGTCTAGTGAAGTGGGGGTCCTATGATGCTGTAGCAAGAGGACCAAAGATACAATCCCTCATGCATAGAAGTTTAAGCCTGAATACCACTATGTCTATTCAGCAATGACTTTACAGTACAGTCCATAGATTTCAGCTCCGTGCCAGGCACCTAGAAGAAAAGATGCACTAAGTAACATTTTTTGAATATGGCTTGTGTGCCAAGCACATAGCTAAGTACTTTACAATGATTATTTCATTTCATGCTCAAAAATGGCATGTCAAAACTCAAGTGGATCAAGTCCTCCCCGACCTATCGCCTTCCTCTTTCTTGGAAGAGGAGGTGATAAATTACGAAAATGTGTGGCCATAGAAAAAACCCACTATGGTAGGAAATTTTCCCAGAAGAAATTTCCAGGCAGAGATGTCTGAATAATTACAGCTATAACTAGTATTTATTGTACGCTTCCTAGGTGACAGGTGTTTTTCTGAGCACTTCATATTACTCAAACTCTTTAATCCTCAACTGAATTCTATGAACTTAGGTTCTATTATTATTGATGTTTTGTCTATGAGAAAATTGACACAAAGAAGAACAAAAAAGTAAACCTGTCCAAGTTCACATAAGAAGTAAATGACTTCTTCTTAGAGTCAGGTTATAACCCAGGCATTACCTTTGTTATATTGAGCATGTTTTATTGTACTGATTTTCCATTTGCATATATTCCTTGGTAATGTATCTATTCAAATCTTTTTCCCCTTTTAAAATTAGGTTGTCTTCCTGCTATTGACTTGTAGAGGTTTTTTTTTAAAGAAATTTTTATTCTGGATATAATTAATTTATCAGAAAAATAATTTGCAGATATTTTCTCCAAGTCTTTTCAGTGTCTTTGAAAGGCAAAACTTTAAAATTTTGTTGAAGCCCAATTAATCAAAGTTTTCTTTTATTGTGCATGCTTTTCTTTATGTCCTAGCTAAGAAATCTGTCTATCTCAAGATCACAAAGATTTCCTTCTATTTTTCTTCTTGGATTTTTATACTTTTTGCTCTTATGTGTAGGTCTGTGTTTTCATTGTGAGTTAATTTTGTGTAAGATATGAGAAAAAGGTGAAAGTTCTTTTTTTCCCCACATGGATATCCAGTTTTTCCAGCACAATTTGTTAAAAAGACCATCTTCTCCCTGTTGAATTGGCAGCTTTGTTGACAATTAACCATAACTTCTGTTAGTAATATTCTATAATTTTTCTTATATTCATCTTTCATATTTTAATTTATCTGTAACTATTTCTCAAGTGTGTGGGATACACATGTGTGGGATAACACTTTTATTTCAATTGCCAAATAATTTTTTTGCTAGGATATAGAAACACAATGGATTTTTCTTCACCATGACCATCTTCAAATTGCTTGGCATCTCTATTGAAAAGCAATTGCCAAGGCAAAAAAAAAAAAAAAGAAAAAAAATCACTTGCCAATATGTATGTGAGTCTAGATTTGAATTCTCCATTCTGTCCCATTAATCAGTATGTCTATTCTTACCAGTACCAAACTGTCTTGATTGTTAGAATTTTATATCAAATTTTGAAATCAGGTTGAGTAAGACTTCAAATTTTGTTCCCTTTAAAAAATTGCTTTGGTTATTCTAGATCATTTGTTTTTCCATATAAAGTTTAGGTCAATATGTAAATTTCTACAACAAATTCTTACTGAAATAATTTGATTAGAATTGCCTTGAATCTATGTATTATGTTGGCCAGAACTGTCATTTTTAATAATCCATTATCTGATTTCTCTCTCCATTTATTTGAATGTATTTTCTTATTTTTCTTCTAATTTCATAGGACCTGTGGTGATAATGCTATTCTGATTCCTGATACTGGTAATCTGTGTTCTCTTTTTCTTTCTTCCTTTTCTTCCCTTTCTTCCTTCCTTCCTTCCTTCCTTCCTTCCTTCCTTCCTTCCTTCCTTCCTTTCTTCCTTCCTTCCTTCCTTTCTTCCTTCCTTTCTCTCTTCCTCTCTTTCTTTCTTCTTTTCTTTCCCTTCCTCCTTCCCTTTCTCCCTCCCTTCTTCCTTGCCTCCTTCTCTCCTTCCTTCCTTCCTTCCTTCCATCCATTTAGCTGATGTTTTAACAGAACAGCTTTTGGTGTCGTTAGTTTTCTGTAACATCTGTTTTCTATTTTATTGATTTCTACTCATCTTTTTTTCTTCTATTTATTTTGCTCTTTTTTCCTAGTTTCCTAGGGTAAAAACTTAGTTCACTGATTTTATTTTTTATTAACTTTTATTTGGGTATAGTTGATTTACAATGTTGTATTAGTTTCAGGTGTACAGTAAAGAGAATCTGTTATACACATACATATATCCACTCTTTTTTTTTTTAAGATTCTTTTCCCATGTAGGCCATTACAGAATACTGAGTAGAGTTCCCTGTGCTATACTGTAGGTCCTTATTAGTTATCTATTGTATATAAAGTAGTGTGTATGTGTCGATCCTAATCTTCCAATTTATCCTTCCCCCTTCCCCCCCAATAACCATGTTTATTTTTTTACATCTGTAATTCTATATCTATTTTGTAGATAAGTTCATTTGTACCCCCCCCTTTTTTTAGATTCCACGTATAAGTGATACTGTATGATATTTGTCTTTCTCTGTCTGACTTACTTCACTCAGTATGAGAATCTCTAGGTCCATCCATGTTGCTGCAAATGGCATTATTTTGTTCTTTTTTATGGCTGAGTAATATTCCATTGTATATATGTACCGCAACTTCTTTATCCATATTTCTGTTGATGGACATTTTTTGATGATGGCCATTCTGACTGGTGTGAGATGCTACCTCACTGTAGTTTTGATCTGCATTTCTCTAATAATTAGCCATGTTGAGCATCTTTTCATGTGCTTTTTAACCATCTATATGTCTTCTTTGAAGAAATGTCTATTTAGATCTTCCACCTATTTTTTAGTAGGGTTGGTTATTTTTTTGATATTGAGCTGCATGAACTGTTTAGAGATCAGTCCCTTGTTGGTTTCTTTGTTTGCAAACATTTTCACCCATTCTGAGGATTGTCTTTTCATTTTGCTTATGGTTTCCTTTGCTGTGCAAAAGCTTTTAAGTTTAATTAGGTCCCACTTGTTTATTTTCATTTTTATTTTCATTAATCTAGGAGGTGGGTCGAAAAAGATCTTGCTGTGATTTATGTCACTGAGTGTTCTCCCTATGTTTTCCTCTAAAAGTTTTATAGTATCTGGCCTTACATTTAGGTCTTTAATCCATTTTGGGTTTATTTTTGTGTATGGTGTTAGTGTGTGTTCTAATTTCATTCTTTTACATGTAGCTGTCCAGTTTTCCCAGAACCACTTATTGAAGAGACTGTCTTTTCTCCACTGTATATTCTTGCCTCCTTTGTCATAGATTAGGTGACCATAAGTGCATAGGTTTATCTCTGGACCATCTGTCCTGTTCCATTGATGTATATTTCTGTTTTTATTCCAGTACCAAACTGTTTTGATAACTGTAGCTTTGTGTAGTACAGTAAAACTCTTACATATGAACCTTCAAGTCATGAACTTTCCAAGATGTGAAAGTGTATTGCATGTCTAATCACATAAGTTAGTTCACGTGTCTGTCATAAACCACTGTACTTTTCAAGGTATTGTACTGTAAGATTGAAAATGTTTTATTTTTTGTGTTTATTTTTTATGTATTATTTGTGTGAAAGGTATTATAAACCCATTACAGTACAATAGTGTATAGGCAATTGTGTTAGTTGGGTACCTAGGCTAACTTTGTTGGACTTATGAACAAATTGGACTTATGAATGCTCTCAAAACAGAACTCATTCATATGTAGAGGCCTTACTGTATAGTCTGAAGTCAGGGATTCCGATTCCTCCAGCTCCGTTTTTCTTTCTCAAGATTGCTTTGGCTATTTGGGGTCTTTTGTGTTTCCATACAAACTGTAAAATTTTTTGTTCTAGTTCTGTGAAAAGTGCCATTGGTAATTTAATAGGGATTGCATTGAACCTGTAGATTGCTTTAGGTAGTATAGTCATTTTCACAATATTGATTCCGTCAATCCAAGAACATGGTATGTCTCTCCATCTGTTTGTGTCATCTTTGATTTCTTTCATCAGGATCTTATAGTTTTCTGAGTATAGGTCTTTTGCCTCCTTCGGTAGATTTATTTCTGGGTATTTTATTCTTTTCGATGCAATGGTAAATGGGATTGATTCCTTACTCTCTCTTTCTCATCTTTCATTGTTAGTGTATAAGAATGCAAGAGATTTCTGTGTATTAATTTTGTATCCTGCAATTTTACCAAATTCATTGATAAGCTCTAGTATTTTTCTGGTAGCATCTTTAGAATTTTCTATGTATACTATCATGTCATCTGCAAACAGTGACAGTTTTACTTCTTCTTTTCCAATTTGGATTTGTTTTATTTCTTTTTCTTCTCTGTGGCTAGGGCTTCCAAAACTATGTTGAATAAAAGTGGCATGAGTGGACATCCTTGTCTTGTTCCAGATCTTAGAGGAAGTGCTTTCAGCTTTTCAAAGAGTATGATGTTAGCTGTGAGTTTGTTGTATATGGCCTTTATTATGTTGAGGTAGTTTCCCTCTAAGCCCACTTTCTGGAGAGTTTTTAATCATAAATGAGTGTTGGACTTTGTCAAAAGCTGTTTCTGCATCTGTTGAGATGATCATATGGTTTTTATTCTTCATTTTGTTAATGTGATATATCACATTGATTGATTTGCATATGTTGAAGAATCCTTGCATCCCTGGGATAGAACCTACCTAATTGTGGTGTATGACCCATTTAGTGTGTTGTTAGATTTGTTTGCTAGTATTTTGTGGAAGATTTTTGCATCTATATTCATCAGTGATATTGGCCTGTAAATTTCTTAGTTCATTGATTTTAGATATTGTTTTCTAATACAAGCATTTCAAGCATTGCTTTCTTCCATTTAATGCTTTAACTGATCCCACAAATTCTGGTGTATTTTATTTTTATTGCCACTCACTTAAAAATATTTGATAATTTCCCTTGTGATTTTGTCTTTGTCCTATGAATGATTTTGAGCTTTATGGTGTAATTTCCATATATTTTGGGTTTCCTAGATGTCTTATTACTATTGCTTTTGCATTCAACTTTATTGTAGATTGTGATGGCTAATTTTGTATGTCAACTTGGCTACATACACCACCCTACCTAGATTTTGATCAAACATCAGTCTAGACATTGCTGTAAAGGCATTTTTTAGATATGATTAGCATTTAAATTAGTAAACTCTGGGTAAAGCAAATTACCCTCATTATGTGCGTAGATCTCATCTAATTAGTCAAAGGCCTTGAAAGAAAAGAGGTCTCCTGAGTTAGAGGGATTCTGTCTCCAGGAAGCCTTCAAACTTGACACTGTAACTTAACTCTTCCCTGTTCTCCAGCCTGCTGGCCTGTCCTGTGGATTCTGGATTTGCCAGCCCCTACAATCATGTGAGCCAATTCCTTAAAATCTCTTCCTCTCTCTCTCTCTTTCTCAATAGCAGGCTAGCTAGCTAGCTAGCTAGCTAGATGTATATGTATATGTTTATGTGTGTATATCTATATCTATAACTGTATCTAAAATAGATACAGATATGGATACAGATATAGATATAGATATAGATATAGATATAGATATAGATATAGATATACACACACATTCTATCGGTTCTGTTTCTCTGGAGAATTCTAATACATAGGTAGAAAACACACTTTTTAAAATTTTAAGCATTATTAAATTTATTGAGATTTGTTTTATGACCTCAAACAAGACCTATCTTGGTGAATGTACCATGTACTCCTGGAATGCATATGTATTCAGCTGTTGCTTAATGCAGTGGTTTATAAATGTTAATCTGGTGAAGGTAGTTTACAATGATGTTCACATCTTCTTGATCATTACAGGTTATTTTGTCTAGTTGGTATAAGAATTTCTGTGACAGGGGTGTTAACAATATCCTGTTGTGATTGTGTAGCAGTCTGTATCTCCCTCAAATTCTAAGTACTGCCTCATGTATTTTGAGGTTTCATTATTAGGTACATACTTTTTATACTTTTTGTGTCATCCACATGACTAATCCCTTTTATCATTTTGAAATATCTCTTTATTTCTAGTAATACTTTTTGCCTTAAACTCTGTTGTATATGACATTAATATAGCCTCTCCAAGCTTGGTAGTTTGTGGGTCATATGGTATATATTTTTCCATCTATTTATTTTCTACCGACCTGTGTCTTTATATTTAAAATGCGTCTGTTGTAGGAAACATGTAGTGAGTCTCAGTTCTTTATGAACTCTGTCATAAGTAGACTGCTTACACCATTAACATTTAATATGTTTTTGTGTGGTTTAATTTAAATCTACCATCTTACCTTCTTTTCCTTTGTCATCTCATTTTTTGTTCCTCGATTCCATGTTTTCTTCCTTCTTTTGGGTTATTTATTTATTTTTTACTATTTCTTATTAATTTATATCTCAGCTCTTAGACTTTTTTCAAGTGTAAATTTTTAGTGGTTGCTCTAGGGATATACATACCTAAACTTTCACATCTGCTTACAGTTAATATTATATTACATCATATAAAGTATGGAAACTTGGCAATTGTATATGTCTCTTTATATCCCCTCACTGGTCTTCATGTTACAGTAGTCATACATACATTGATACATCCTAATCACCCAAAGTCCATAATTTACATTACAGTTCACTCTAGGTGTTGTATAGTCTATGGGTTTAGACAAGTGTAGAATGACATGTATCCATCATTATTGTATCATACAGAGTATTTTCACTGCCCTAAAAATCCTCTGTGCTCTGCCTATTCATCCTTTCTTTCTCAACCTGGATCTTTTTTACTGTCTCTGTAGTTTTGCCTTTTCTAGAATGTCATCTAGTTGGAATCATTTAGTATGTAGCTTTTTCAGATTTCCTTATTTCACTTAGTAAGATACATTTAAGTTACCGCCTATCCTTTCATGGCTTGATAGCCCATTGCTTTTTAACACTAAATCATATTCCATTGTCTGGATGTACCAAAATTTATTTATTAACTTACTAATATCTTATTTGCTTCTGAGTTTCGGCAATTATAAATAACACTGTTATAAACATACAGGTGCAGGTTTTTATACGGACATTAGTTTTCAACTCCTTTGGCTAAATATCAAGGAATGCAATTGCTGGATTGTGTAGTAAGAGTAGGTTTAATTTTGTAAGAAATTACCACACTGTCTTCCAAAGTGTCTGTACCATTTCACATTTCCACAGTAATGTATGAAAGTTCCTGTTGCTCTACACCCTCACCAGCATTTGATATTACCAGTGTTCTGGATTTTGGCCATTCTAACAGGTGCATAATGGTTATCTCATTGTTGTTTTCATTTGCATTTTCCTGATAACATATGGTGTGGAGCATCTTTTCATATGTTTATTTGTCATCTATCTTCTTTGATGAGGTTTCTGTTAAAGTCTGGCCCATTTTTCAATTGTGTTGTTTCTTACTGTCGAGTTTCAAGAGTTCTTTGTATATTTTGGATAACAGATGTATCTTTTGCAAATATTTTCTCCTAGTCTGTGGCTTCTCTTCTTATTCACTTGACATTGTCTTTCACAGAACAGAAGTTTTAAAGTTAATGAAGTCCAGCTTATCAATTATTTCTTGGATGATGCCTTTGATGTTTTATCTAAACAGTCATGGCTATATCCAAGGTCATCTAGGTTTTTCTCTTATATTATTTTTCTGGCGGGTATAAGATCTATGTCTGGATTCTTCTTTTGTATGCGGATGTCTAGTTGTTTCAGAACCAACTGTGGAAGACTGTCTTTGCTCCATTGTATTGTCTTTGCTCCTTGTCAAAAATCAGTTGACTACATCACACAGGTCTATTTTTGGACTCTCTATTCTGTTCCGATGATATATTTGTCTATTCTTTCTCCAGTATCACACTGTCTTGATTACTATAGCTTTATAGTAAGTCTTAAAGTAGGGTAGTGTCAATCCTCCAACTTTGTTCTTTTCCTTCAAGATTGTGTTGGCTATTCTGGGTCTTTTGCTTCTCCGCATAAACTTTAGAATCAGTTTTTCAATATCCACAGAATAACTTTCTGGGATTTTGATTGTAATTACATTGAATCTATAGATTAAGTCGGGAAGAATTAACATCTTGACAATATTGAGTCTTCCTTATCCATGCACATTGGAATAGCTCTCCATTCATTTAGTTCTTGATTGCATTCATCAGAATTTTGTAATTCCTTATATAGATCTTAAACACATTTTGTTACACTTATACCTAAGTATTTCATATTTTGGGGTGTTAATGTAAATTACATTGTGTTTGTTTTTTCAAATTCCACTCGTTCATCGCTGGTTTATAGAAAAGTGATTGACTTGTATATTAAACTAGTATCCTGCAACTTTGCTATAATTACTTATTAGTTCCAGGGGTTTCTGTTTGTTTGTTTGTTTGTTTTGTCTATTCTTTTGGGTTTCCTATGTAGATGATCATGTCATCTGTGAACAAAGACAGTTTTCCCCTAGTATCTGATTTCTCACCATTAAATGTGATGTTAGCTATAAGTTTTTATAGACTTTCTTTATTAAGTTAAGGAAATTCCTCTCTATTCCTAGTTTACTGAATTTTTGTCATGAATACATGTTGGATTTTGTCAAATTTTCCTGTAGCTATTGATATGTTCATGCAGTTTTCCTTTTTTAGTCTGTTTATATAATGGATTACATTATTTGAAAATCAAATGTTGAACTTGCTTTGTGTACCTGAGATAAATCTCACTTGGTCATGTTATATGATTCTTTTTATACATTGTTGAATTTGGTTTGCTAATATTTTGTTGAGAATCTTTGCATCTATGCTCATGGGAGATATTGGTCTGTAGTTTTATTATTGTTTCTTTGTCTGGTTTTGGTATTAAGGTAATGCTGGCCTCATAGGATGAGTGAAGAAGTATTCCCTCTGCTTCTGTCCTCTGAAAGCAATTGTAGAGAATTGGTATAAATTTTTCCTTAAATGCTTGGTAGAATTCACTGTTGAACTCATCTAAGCTGGTGCTGTTTAGGAAGGCTATTAATTATTGATTCAATTTCTCTAATAGGTATGGACTTACTTAGATTGTCTATTTCTTGTGAGTTTTGGCAAATTGTGTATTTCAAAGAATTGGTCCATTTCATGTATGTTATCAAATTGTGGGCATAGAGTTGTTCATTATATTCCTTTATTATCCTTTGAAAGACCATGGTATCTGTAGTGAGATCTAAATAAAAGAGATGTCCCTCCTTTCATTTTTGATGTTAGTAACTCTTTTTCTTAGTTAGCCTGGATAGAGGTTTGTATTATCTTTATACTATATAAAGATTTTATTGACCTTTTCAAACAACCAACTTTTGGTTTCATTGATTTTTTCTATTGATTTCCTGTTTTCAATTTCATTGATTTTTACTCTATTTTTATTTATTTTCATCTGCTTACTTTGATTTAATTTGCTCTTCTTTTTCTAGTTTCCTAAGGTGGGAACTTAGATTATTGGTTTTAGATCTTTCTTCTTTTTTAATATATGCAGCCAATGCTATAAATTTCAATCTAAGCACTGCTTTTAACTCATCCCACAAATTTTTATAAGTTGTGTTTTCATTTTCACTTAGTTCAAAATATTTTAAAAGTAGTCTTCGGATTTCTTTTTTCACCCAGTGTCTGTCTCTTCAAATACCAAACCGCCTTTTGGTATGCCTTGTAATTTTTTCTTGATAGCTGAACATGATACATCAGGTAAAGAGAACTGCTGTAAATAAGCCTTTACTACTGGGGTAGTGAGGTGTGGTGAGGAAAGTGTTTTATAATCCTATGATTAGGTCTCAGTCATTTAGTGAGCCTATGCTTCTGCTCTGTGAAATTCACAAGTGTTTCTCAGTTTTATCTCCCCCATTAGGTAGAACAGGATGGCTAGAGATGGCTGGAGTTAGGTATTTCCCCACCCCCAGGTCAGTTAGATTCTGGTAATACCCAAGCAGGTAAGACTCTGGTTAACTAGTTTCCCCTGAGGGCAGGCCTTGTTAAGAAAAACAGAGTGCTCTGGCTTATTTCAAAATTGTTCATTTTTCTTTCCCCCTGCCAGAGTACGAGGGGATTTTTCTCTGATATTTACTGTGGGAAGCTGATTGAGTGCCTGGAAATGAATCTCACAACATTGTGGGGGCGCCCCCTATGACTGAGTCCTCCTGAAGGTTTTTGCTCTCAGACTTTTCCACACTGAACCCCTCACAATTCATCAATTACAGTTCAGAATTTCCTAATCCAGCACGGGTTCCTATAGCCAGTTCTGCTGGTGGATCTCTGCTTCTGTAAGCCCATGACTCCTTGTATTTGCCTGTCTGTGTCTCTAATCTTAGGGGCAGTGGTTTGCCCTGTGTTTTCCACTAACTTATGGATCCAAGAAGAGTTGTTGATTTTTCATTCTGGTTAGTTTTTTATTTCTTGTTAGGACAGAGTGGTGACTTCCAAACTCTTTACATACAGAACTGGAAACTGGAAGTTCAAAACATAGTCTTTGTAAATACCCAGATAATTGACATTTCTGACACTCTTCCTTCATTCCTGAAGATCCAAATTTCCCCGGTTAATATTTTATTTTTTTCAGCCTGAAGAGCTTTCTTTAATATATATATTTTTTTGTAGAGTATATCTTCTGGTGACAAATTCTCTTTGTTTTCACTTATGTGAAAATGTCTTTATTTCACCTTCATTTCTGAAGAATAGTTTTGTTGAATTTAGAATTCTAGGTTTGTGGATTTTCTTCCTCCACTACATTAAAGATGTTGGTCCTTTGTTTTCTTGTTCTTGATGAGAATATGCAGTCATTCACATTGTTGTTCCCCTAAATATTATGTGTTATTTTTCTCTAGGTGCCTTGAAGTTTTTTCCTTTACCTTTGATTTCTGAAAGTTCAATTATGATGTACCTAGGCATGATTTTCTTTGAATTTATCCTATTTAGATTTTACCAAGCTTCTAGAGTTTGTAACTTCATGTCTTGAATCAAATTGGGGAAATGTTATGTGCTGAATTGCATTCTCCCAGAGGATATACTAAAGTCCTAACCCAGGTACCTGTGAATGTGACCTTAGTTGGAGATAGGGTTGATGTAATTAAGGTAAGATGAACTCATTTGGGTAGGTCCCATTCCAATATGACCTGTTGCCTTATAAAAGAGAGAAATCTGTATGCAAACACACACAGGAAGAGCACCATGTGATGACAGAGGCACAGAGTGGAGTGATGCAGGTACAAGCCAAGGAACACCATGGATCTATGACCGTCACTAGAAATTAGGAAGAGGCAGGGAAGGATTCTACCCGGAGTTTTAGAGGGAGCATGGTCCCGCTGACACCTTGATTTTATATTTCTAGCCTTCAGAACTTGAGATAATATATTGATAATATATTTCTGTTATTTTAAGCCACCCAGTTTGTAGCACTTTGTTATGGCAGCTCTAGGAAACCAACACAGGAAGTTTTCAGCATTATTCCTTAATTTTTTTTCTTTCACAAACTCTTTTCCCTCTTTTTCTGGGACTCTAATTCTATGTATATTAGACCATATGATATTGTCATACAAGTCTTAGAAGCTTGGTTCTTTTAAAATAATCTTTCTCGTTTTTTTTCAGATTATATAGTTTCTATTGATCTATTTTAAAGTTCATTCTCTTTACTCTGTAATCTCTATATTGGTATTGAGTCCATGCAGTGTCATTTTATTTCAGAAGTTGCAGTTTTGGGTTCTACAAATTCCATTTGGTTATGTTTGTATAGTTTCTGTTTCTCTTCTTAGATTTCCTATCTTTGTATTTATTTCAAGTATATGCACATTAAGCATAACTATAACAGCTATTTTAAAGTCTTCATTAATTCCAATTTCTGGGTCATTTAAAGGTTGGTGTTTATTGATTGTCTTTCCCTTAAGTTATATTTTTCTGGTTCTTTGATTGTTGGATATATTATGAATGTTATGTAGACTCTGGCTTTTATCATATTCCTCTGGAGAGTGTTGATAGTTTTGTTTTAGCTGGCAATCAATGCAGTTAGGATCAGACTGTCAAGCCTGTCTCAACTTTGATGGGTGATATTCAATTCTTAATTCAGTTCTCAAAGCCTTTACTAGGTTGGTTTCAGTTTGTCCCACACATGCATGGTTCAAGGATTAAGCTGAGACTTGTGGAGGTGGTTGAAATATCATTTCAACTCTCAAAACCTTTGCTATATTGGTTTACTTCTGTCCCACATATGTGTTGTACAGGAAAGAAGCTGAGGCATGTGATTTCTTTGACAGGATTAGGGGACCGCATTCTCCTGACCTCTCCTTTCTCAGATTCTCACCATTTCACTCTGGTCTGCATAGCCTGCTTTCTATAGTTCTTCTGGCCAGAAAGACATTAGGATTCCTTTTAGACTTTTAGTTGCCAATGCTCTGCTGGTTGCTGACTGGTTCCCACCCTCAGAGAAAAGAATCAGGAGAAAATAAAAACAGGAAACTCACCATTATGCAGATACTTCTCCAAGTTTCGATTCCCCTTTATAATCTTTCTGCTTTTAATTTTCTTCAGCTTTTTATTTTAAAATCATTATGGTTTCACAGGAAGTTGCAAAGATAGTACAGAGGGGCCCCATGTACCCTTCATCCAATTTCCCCCAAAAGTTACATCTTACATAATTATAGTACACTATCAAAACCAGGAATTTCATATAGGTACAATATGTGTGTATAGTTCTGTGATTTTATCAAATGTGTGGGTTATGTAACCAAGACACAGAACCATTCAATCAGCACAAAGATGTCCCTAGTGCTATCCCTTTATAGTCATATTTAAGCCCTCCCCCATCATCCTAAATTAGTGGCAACAATTAATCTGCTTTCCATATATTTAATTTTGTCTCTTCAATAATCTTATATAAATGAATCATACAATTTGTGAAACTTGAGTTTGATTTAGCACTCACCATAGGAATCTTGAGATCCATCCAAGCTGTTTCGTGTATCAATAGCTCATTCCTTTTTATTGTTGAGTACTATTCCATGGCATGTAGGTACCTAATTTGTTAAACCATTCACCTACTGAAGAATGTTTTGATTGTTTCCAGTTTTAGGCTATTATAAATAAAGCTACTATGAACAATCATATGTGAAGTTTTGTGCAAATATAAATTTTCATACCTATGGGATAAATGGCCTAAAGCTCAATTGCTGACTCATGTGGTAAGGGTATATTTAGTTTTCTAAGAAATTGCCAGAGTATTTCCCAGTTTGGCTACACCGTTTTGTCTTTCCACCAGCAATAAATAAAATATCTAATTTTTCCACATCCTTGCCATCATTTTAGCTGTTTTAATAAAGGTGAGTGATAGCTCATTAAGGTCTTAATTTTCATTTCCCTGGTGTCTGGTGATGTTGACCATCTTTTCATGTGCTTATTTGACATCTGTATGTGCTCTTCAGTGAAATATCTCTTTGTGTCCTTTGCCCATTTGTTAACTGGATCATTTTTAGTTTGGATAATATTTTACATATTCTAGATTTGTCAGATATGTGCTTTGCAAATGTTTTTTTTCCCATTCTTTAGCTTGTATTTCCATCCTTCTAACTGGGTCCTTTTCAAAACAAGTATTTTAAATTTTGATAGAGTACAACTTTATGGATTGTGCTTTGGGTATCAAGTCTAGGAAGTCTTTACCAAACCCTAAATCCTGAGGATTTTCTCTTAAGTAATTTTCTCATAGTTTTATAGTTTTATGTTTTACGTGTAAGTCTATAATCTACTCTGAGTTAATTTTCATATAAGGCATGAGGTTTATATTGAGGTTCATTTTTTTTTTGCCTATGGATAAGATGCCAATTGATCCAATACCATCCATTGAAAATATTATCCTGCCTTCATTGAATTTTCTCCTGTACTTTTGTCAAAAATCACTTTGCTCATTTGTGTGGGAGTTACTTCTGGTTTCCCTATTCTCTTCCACTGATCTATGTGTCCATTTCTCCATCACTATCACACATCCTTGTTACTATATCTATAATAAATCTTAAAATCAAGCAAAGAGATTCTTCCCATTTTATTCTTCTTTTCAGAATTATTTTAGCAAATCTATATCATTTGCCTTTTTGTAAATTTTAGAATAATCTTGTCTATGTCTACAAAAAATATTGCTGGGATTTTGATAAGAATTGCACTAAACCTGCATGTCAGTGTGGGGAGAATTGACACTAAGCTATAGTGAATCTTCTAATACATGAACACAGATGAAGTCTCCATTTATTTGGATACCTTTGGTTTCTTTCAGTGATATTTTGTAGTTTTCAGCATAGAAATCCCGTGTGTTTCTGTTAGATTTACTCTGATAACCAAATATTTATTTTAGGGTGACTATATATGCCATTGTATTTTTAATTTCTGTTTTTATGTTTGTTTTTATTTCTATAGAAATACAATTGCTTTTTGTATTTTGATCTTTTATCTTGCACCCTTGCTGAACTCACTTATTCTCAAAATTTTTAGTAGATTCCTTGGGGTTTTCTACTTACACCATCAAGTCATATCATTCTTCTTTTCTGATGTTCCAAGATTCCTTGTTCTGTAATTTCCATTATGTTCATATAACTTTCTTAAGCTATTTTTTTAGGATAGGTTTGCTGGCAAGAAATTCTGTTAGTTTTCTGCATGCTTTGCTCCAATCTGGTGGGGATGAAAAACCCACATCTCCACTTGGCCCTCTCAGACATCACTGAGTTGGGAGGTTGGGTGCCTCTTTATAGCCTGACACGAATGGAAGTCTAGGCTCTCCATGTAGCCTTTGCTGGCAGACATGTGGTAGGGCCATAGTCTTTTCTGTGATATTTGGCTTACATAAAAAGGTTATCTAAAAATTTTCTGTTTTCCTTAACTTTCCTATTCCTGTGTGGCTAAAGAATGTAGGCTTTCCTGGGCTTTTTTGTTTGTGTGTCCTGGCTTTCCAAATTACCAGCTTCTCCAGTATCCAATCTGGACGATATGTGACAAAAGAAAGTCCAAAGAATTTATCACTTTGTAATCCTTTGGGTCCCAGCTGCTCTAGTTTGTCTGCCTTTTTCTGTCCACTTTTCAGAGTCTTCTTATATTTGTTTTATATGCAATGTCCAGGGATTTTTCAATGTTCTCAGCAGGAAGAATAGGCTAGATATGCCTACTCCATCTTCCCAGAGGCAGAAGAGTTCTTCATTACTTTTGAGAGGTCTCAGGTAGTTGTTTTCTCTATATTTTCCAGAATGTATGGTTGTAATGGGTTATAGGGATTTTACACTGCCACAGAGGATTTGGGATTCTCCATTATTTTTTTTGAAGAGTTTAAGACATGAAAAAGGAACATGTTTTATATTAGCCAATATATTTACCATTTCCAGCATTCTGTACTCTTTTGTGTTACTTGAAATTTCTGTCTGGTATCATTTCCTTCTGCCTATGGAACTTCATTTAACATTTTTCAGAGTGCAGGTCTACTGTTAATAAATTATCTTACTGTTTGTTTTGGTCATAAAGTTTTTATTTTGCTTCATTTTTGAAAGATATTTCTGCCAGGCATAGAATTTCAGATTGGTAAATTTTTCTTTCACAACTTTCAAAGATGTGGCTCTCTTGTCTTCAGATTATGTAGTTTCAGGTAAGAAATCTGCTCTCATACTTATCTTTGTTTTACTCTAAGTAACGTGTGTGTTTATTTTTTCCTCTAAGTGCTTTTGTGATTTTCACATTGTCATTGGTTTTCAGCAACTTGATTATGTGCCTTGGTGTGAATTTCTTTATGTTTATTTGATTTAACCTTTGATGACCTTCTTAGATACGTGGCTTTGTAGTTTTCTTCACATTTGAACATTTATTATTATTATTTCTTCAAATATGTCTCCTTTTCTAGAACCACAATTATATGTATTACATTGTATGATTGCTTGATGCTGGCCCCCAGCATCTCTGTGTGTTTCATGTAGTATAACTTTTATAGCTTTTTTCTCTAATTTACTATTCATTTTTTCTTCAGTTTCTAATCTGCTGTTAATCCCATCATCTGGTGTATATTTCATTTCACATACTATATTTTTCATTTCTAGAAGTTCCACTTACATTTTATATATCTACCATTTCTCTACCAGTTGTGTTCATGTTTTCCTTTAAATTCTTGAGCTTATTTAAAATTTTATAATAGCTCTTTTTAGGTGTTTCTTTAATAATTTGTGTAGACGCTTTACATATGCCACTAATTAATTTTTACTTTAATGGACATTATTATTCCTATTTTGCAGTTAAGGAAACAAAAGCTCAGAGAAGCAGATTAATTTGCCCAGGTCATGTAGCTAATAAGTAGAAAATTAGAGCCCAGGATCATCTGATTCCAAACTTCATCCTCATAGCTACTGTGCTATGCAGTATTAACTCTCTTAATTGGTTGTTTAAGTTTGAACAAGTATTCTACTTTTGTGAACCTCAATTTCCGTGTCTATACATCTAGAGATCATGAAAATACTTACTTCACAGCATTGTATATGAAAAGTACTTTTTCTCTGAAGTTATTTTTGCTGCAGTTGGGAGAAGGAACTTTAATTTTGTTTCAGAGTATAGCACAATAGTAAGGGAGCTAAGTATGCATTTGGATAGGTGTGGGTGGGGGGAAGGCACCTCACGGAAGGCTCTTATGAAAAAGGAAGCATGAGGACATAGGGGTGTTCGTTGTACAGATCTTTGGATAGGGAATAAAAGGCATTAGTGCCCCACTCCTTCATAAATATGCCTGGTACTGCCTGGATATGTCAGGGAAGCTATGGTTTTAATCATTTTTTAAAATATGAACTCACCATTTTGACATGGGTAGTGTGGAAAGAAAGATTGTTGTATTTGGCCATCTTAATAACCTCTTCCAAAAATCCAGGTGGTGATAATGATCGAGAAGGCATCTACTGGAAGAAGTTTTTATTGTTTTAGATAAGGATTTCTTCCTAGATTTATATCCCTTCAGAGAACATTCTCTATGGCTGGAGAGCTCAGTTTATTTGCCCTCTGAATCCAGGGTACATTAATAAGTTCCATGATAGATGTGTTTCTTTTTTCTTTTCTTCCTTCCTCCCTTCCTTTTCTTTCTTTCTTTCTTTCTTTCTTTCTTTCTTTCTTTCTTTCTTTCTTTCTTTCTTTCTTTCTTTCTTTCTTTCTTCCTCTCTCTTTTTTGAGCTACTATTAAACAGAACTACTGTTGGCAGCAATCTTGAAAATTCATTCAGCATTCACTATTTACTATATATATATATCTCAACTCTTTATAAGTGTATTGCTACAAACTCTATACTAGGAATACAGAGTTACATAGCATGAAATATCTGTCCCTAAGGAATTTATAGACTAATGGGAAAGATAAAATCCAAGTTAAATATGATGCAGAAATAGGTCTAAGCCACAAGGTGTGGCAAAATCCAAGACTGGGTATCCTTTACTCATCTGGCAAAGGGACAGACAGACAGGACTCTGAAGGGATCTTAGGGAGGGTGATACTTGACTGAATTCTGAAAGGTGAGGATGGGTTTGTCAAGGGTGGAATTAACAGCAGGGAAGGAGTTTCTCGGCAGAGTGAGGGGAAGAATGTCTGAAAGCTTGCAAGAGTGGTGAGTGTAGCTCCTCTGTTATCTGTAATTTGTTTTGACTGGGGCTCAGGAGAGATAAGACAGGACAGGTAGGCAGGGGTTCAGACCATGAAGAGGCTATTGTGTCTCTTGGTCACAAGGGATTCTGAATGTGAGAGCGTGGGTGAGGAAGTATTAATTCATATCCACGCTGGAAAAACAACTCAAAGTACAAGGCTGGTTGCTGACAAATCAGTTGCCTCAGATTTGTGTCTGATCCCACACGGGAGTTGATGCAGAAATACCGATGACTGACTGGGCCTAAGCTCCCAGACAGCGAGGAAATCTGCTGAGTGGAAGCCTTTGGAGTCTGACTACGGGATAAACAGCTTTGCTCAGAGCTCTACCCTCTGGGTAAACAGTGGCCTCTTTCTGAGGGGAGGCAGCGCAGCTGGGGGTGGATGGTGTTGGCTCCTGAGGCAGAAATATTGCTGCCTGGGCTTGTACAGGCTCCTGAGTTTGCAGGCAGACCACAGGAAGCTGACAAATGCAGAGAGGCACGGACGTGGTGAAAAGCGTACTGTCGAAGGGCTGAGGAAATGTTTAAAACCAAGGGGGCAGTAAAGAGAGGAATGCCCTGTGTTAACACCAACCTTAGTGAAGAGATCTAGGGCTTGATATTCCCCTCCTCAGCTCTGTAACTGCAGCTATCAGGTACCAGGCTTCGAGCTAAGTGCTTTCCTTGCAGAATAATAACAACTGACGTATTTTCAGTGCTTGTTTTTTTGCCATGTACTGTTCTAGGTTCATTCCATACCTTTACTCATTTAATTCTTACATCTACCCTATGAGGGAGTTAAAACTACTATTTCATGTTACAGACAAGGAAACTGAGTCTCAGAGGTAAGGTTTGCCTAATATCACACATGTAGGAACTAACAAGTGGATCTGGGGTTTGAACCCAGGCAGTGGTACTTCACAAAGCCCATAGTCCTTTTCTCTATAACTCTTTGAGACAAGCATCATTATCCCCAATGTACAGATGGGAAAACCAAGGATCAGAGGAGTTAAGAAAATAGTGGAGCTAGAATGGACCTCAGTCTTTGACTCCAGTTTCTAGTTGCCTTCACCATTGCCCTCCATTGGGAACATGTCTAGAACTAGTTTCTATCTCTATGGGACTCTCGCCTGGTTGCAGCAATATCTGAACCTGAATTCTACAAGGGAACTGGGCTGTGGAGAGGTCTAGCCAGACCCTCTGATGAGATCATAAAGATGTCCCCCAGAGAGCAGAAAGTGTTAGCCACATAATCAGTGTTGGCCAAAGAATCAGCAGTGTCTACTAGACAGGGGGCTACCACCATGGGTGCCACCTCTCCTGCTCTTACAACCAATCTTGAAAAGCAGAGGACTTAAGCCGTGGAAAAAGAAGTAGGGGAAATATTCCAGACCCAGACAGGGACCACATTCTCCTCCACTCTTCAAAGAGCTGGAATAGGAAAGGACGTGGAACAGCTGGCCCCTTCCTGCTCTAATCCCTCAACCCGAGCAGGAGATGTGGGGAAGAGATAGTGAGTAAATTGGTTTGAATTGGGAACTTTAAATTTAGACGACATAGACTTTTTGTTAAAAAATAAAAGAACAATTACGTACCCTGGGAAGTTTTGGGATCTGCTCAAGCCATCATTACAGGAAAGAAAGAAAGGATCCAGGGAGCACAGGCAGTGACAGAAAGATGTAAAACTATTTTATGAGACTGTTCAATTGACCAGATACCTCAGTCATCTACAACTCAGGCTGCCCTTCCCATCATCATTTTACTCCTTTCATCCTTAGAAGACCTCTGATTCTAATCCCAGTACTTGCTACCATAGCAGTGCCCTTTCAGCTCATGGTTGGAAGCTGACATTTGTTATTTCTCTAGGATTCGTACTATGTTCTCCTCCCAAAACGGATATTGAAGCCATCTAAAGTACAGTGGCTATGCAAAGTTTAGACCAAGTTTTAGTAAAGCATCAATGGTATCATGAGTCAGGCTCTAAACACCTCTGGTAGATGGATTTTTATAACCGCGTTAAGCTCACTCCCTAAGACCTTTCAAATTCATCATGGACACTGCAGAGACTGAGTGTGAGCCCTATGTCTATTGAGGGAAACAGGCTTCATGTGCTTCTACAGAGAGATTGGATGCTTCAGGGATAGAAATCAGCATCTTCCAGGGCTGGGGACAGAGGTGGATAGCTGAGGCCTTGTGCCTCTTCCTAAAAGACACAGCCCTGAGGTAGAGATAGAGTTGGCCTGTCTGAGATCATCCTGCCTCCGTGGACAGAGCGTAAATACTTGGGAAGATCGTGGAATATGGAAAGGGACGCAAGTAGCTCTAAGCTTTCAGACTGAGATGTTTATTGGAAATTTAATGATTCTGAGAAAGTTTGACTCTCCGCAGACCTCAGGTGTCTCCCTGAGAATACGAAACTGAGCATACTACGTCAGGCCAGTGCTCAGGGTATATGTCAGGAACTCCTAAAAGGAGAGAGAAGGACAGAGTGTAGGGATGGTCAAGGCATCCTCTGTGCTGCTTCTCATATCATGAACACACATTAGTTTCTCTTCATGGCCTAGAATTGATCTCTCATCTTAGGATGGGTACTTCTAAACCCACCTTTATATTATTTTAATTTTTAATCTGTATCTCATCTCAGGGCTAGCAAACTTCATATGATTATGGGTAATCTTTATCTTGAAATGTCCAAGATGGTCAGTTCATGCATTCATACATTCATTTGTTCAACAAATATTTGTGGAATACCAATATGTGCCAGGTACCAGGGCTTAAACCTCCATGTTCTCAGCGTTTCCAGACTCCTTGGGAGGTCCAGAAAAATATATCTTAGATAAACATAGGCCTTTACTCAAAAGGCAAAAAGGTGGGTGTGAGACGGATGAGGGGAACAGTCACAAATTTTAGGACAACAAAAGGCTTCCCGGCGAACCAGAATATGAAAAAAGACGTGACTTTCACTTTGTGTTCCTATTTTTCTGGTTACTTCAATCACAGAAGCATGTCACGTTTTGACGTGGAGACCTTGACATGAAGCAGGTACTATCCACTCCTTTCAACCTTGTTGGGAATTAGTAGTGATACATCTGAGTGGGGCTTTCCACATGCTTAATGGAACTGAATAGGCTACTTGTATTTTACAGCAAGTCATTTTTAGTTTCTGTCTAGATGAAAAATTTGTGATCTTTGTGTTGCTTCAGAACAAGATAGAAGTGGGATTTGAGAAGCAATTATAGCTTTAAGGAGGGAATTGCTTCCCCTCACTCTCCCTCACCCTATTTAATGAAGCGATTTGGATTGCATTTTGCTTTTAGCTCCACTCTTGTGTAGGTAAAGAAATTACTGCATGAGCTCACCCTTGGCCCTCAGCCCTGTGCTATCATGCCAGTAAATCTACGATAGCAGAGTCAGTACAGCAAATGTCTATATCTTCATTCTAATCTCAACATGAACTGGACTCAGAAAAATTTTTTTCCATATCATTTTTATTCTTAAACTTTCAAGCCACTGGGCCTTGCTCTGAAGCATTTCTTTTGTTGGGAGGGGGTGGGAAGGAAAAGAGAGGAAAAGGGGAAGAAGGGAGGAAATTAAAATCTGTCCTGACATACTTGACTGCCTTCTTCAGGGTAGGAAGGAAGGGTAGGAAGGGTAGGAAGCAGGCGGGATACCTGGGTGGCTGTTGGATGATTTTGTGTGGATGTGGGTGGACCCTTCCAAGCGTGTTTTTTGGTATTATATCCACAAGGTAGCCCAGCAAATATTTGCTATGGCCTTGAACAAAACACAAACCAGACCCCACCCCCACCCCCGGCCCCACCTTTTTAAAGATTTGGAATTCTTTTTTGCATTGCTTTACTCTTTTGTGATCAAAGACTCTCATGCTCATGATATAACCTGTGGAAAGTACAATAAGTAAAAACATGAGCCAAAAAAATGGCATTTACAGCCCCACTCCTATGAGAAATTACTGCTGAGGGTATGCTGAAATCAATATTCCCAGTGATAAACCAGAGCCCTTTTAATGATGCTTCTTGTGCTTTGGGACCCTTGGCAGAGTCTCTGGCCTGCTATTCCACTTGCTGGAGTTGGCGGTTGGTCCTGCAAAACAGCCCTACAGCCCTCGTCCTTGTTCTCCCTCAAGCGAATGTGCCAGGCAGCATGTTTGCTTTGCCCACGGCCTCCCGGCAGGACAGCAGCTCCAGTGCTTTGCTCAGTTCAAACATCTTAAATGAAACTTGAGCACTCAGTGGAGCCCCACAGAGCCTCACAAGAGGAATCCGGAGGGGGTCCTGGCCTGGCTCCTCCCTCATCCTCCTCCCACACTCACTCCGCCCCATTGGCAGCTGCAAAGGAAAGGCCCAATAGGAACTATGAACTCTTCCTTTATCCATAGTCCTGGCTTGGAATCAAGTTGCTGACACCAGGGACACCTCTCCTGAGGGAAGCACTTGGAAACCTTTGGCATGGGGCTGGAGCAGACACCATGACGTGCCCTTTTAAAATCAGGACAGTGAAAGGTCACTTCTAATTGTGGAGGTGAGATTTGAGAAGGGCATTAAAAGTGAGGAATGATTAAGATGGCTGGAGAAGATAAAGGAAGAAAAACTTGGATAGGGATGGAGACTCAGGGCAGGAATACTCTTCCAAGATACTCCAAATGGCTAAGATCCCCCTCTTGGGGATTTTTGTCAAAGCACTTATCATCAGGACTGTAATTTATTGTGTACTCTTTGGACATAAGACAAGAGGGTGAACTCATCCTTACCTATTCAACTCCACATGGTCAGACCTAGCACAGGTATGTCACTGAGAAAGCACTTAGTAAATACTTGTTGGCCTGAACTAAAATGTTGTCAGCGTGAAGCTCAGCAGGTGCAAGAGAGAGTAAGACAAGGGAGAGGTGGGAATACAGCTGGAGGGGAAGTGGGTATTTTCTCTTCCTGCAGGCCTTGTAGCTGAACTGTTTTGGGTAGTCAACCAAGATTTCTGAGAACCTCTGCGTAGGTTCTGCTCAGGTGCGAGAGGTAAGATGGCAAATGTGACCCTACTGTCTCCTCCCTCTCAGCACGTCTTATTTCCTGAGCACATGGAAGCCAGGAGACCTCTCTTAGCCATCCACCACCAAGCTGACTGCCCTGCCTACGTTCAGACCCACATATTCTGCCCACCTTCCTGTTATGCATAGAAAAGGGTCCTGCTGCTATGGGGCCCTGGCCCTCCCCTGGGCACTGCTTTTGCTCTTCTTTCATTTACTCAAGGATTTTGTTTTATCCCCCCTCTCTCCAGCAGTGACGATTTCCCTATCTTTGCAGAATCCTTCTCATCTATCTACAATTTGCTTTATTATCTCCCACCTTAACTGTTGACCCATTTCTCTACCATCATTTATAGCAAAGTTCATCAAAAGAATAATATTGTATTATATTGTATTACATTGTATATATTGTATGTCTCTAACACCTCCCTTCTTACGTTCTCTTTAACCTACTCCAGTCACATTTGTATCTCTGAACTCTATTGAAAATGCTCTAGTTAAGATCACCAATGATTGCCATCTTGCCAAAACCAACAATCTGACCATGTCATGCCTTGTCCAATGTTTTCAACCACTCTGTTCATTCTTGCTCTACTTCAAAGTACCACACTCTTTTCCCTGCACACTTGCTGCTTCCTTCTCCTGGAATGTGCTTCCTTCAGACCTTCACCAGGTTCTCTCCCTCACTTCAATCAAATCTCTGCTCAGTGAAGCCACCTTGACATCCTGGTTGAAAATAACATCTCTCACCATCCCTTGTGCCACCTCCTGCTCCCTTCCCCTGCTGTTTTCCTTCTTAGCACTCATCATTGCTGAAAATAGATTTATTTGCAAACTAATTTAGGTATGATTCCTAGTAGAATGTGAACTCCAAGAGCTTAGGGACTTTGCCAGCCTTGTCCCTTCCAAATCCCTAGCACGCAGAACAGGACTGGTACCTAGACAGCCCTGAATGAAGAGTTGTTGAATGATGAGTGAATAAAAGCACAATCCTGTCCCTAAGGAACACATAGTCTATCAGAGGATAGTGATGATAATGACGATGATGTTACATGATACTAAGTGCCATGTGTATACACAGATATACAATAATTTACTCTTCATAATACATATGTGAAGTTATGAAATTATAAAGTAGGTGGTGTCATGTCTACTATGTACATAAGGAGACTGAGGCTTTAGAACTAACCTGTATAACCTGCAACAGGCATATCTAGTCAGCAGGAAGAGCCATGACTCAAACAACCTTTGACTCTAGAGCCGTGGTCTTCAACCTTGACCTCTTTGACCTTGCAGTCTGAGAACACCCCATCTGCTCAGGTTGTCTTAAAGTGGATACGGCAGTTCCGCCTACTCGTGAACAGCGAACACCCATTTCTGCTTGCTTGGTAGAAAAGAGTGCTGACTTTACTCATTTTGCTATAAAAGCACTCTCTATGCCAGAAGCCAAAATACACAGAGTTGGTAAATATTTTGCACTTGGTTACAAGCAGGGACCCAAATCCAATTAATGTTGGCTCGGCATGATATGGTTGTTCACTAGCTTTAGGAAATATGTAGGTAGGTTCAATTCCAATTTGAAGACATTCCTTGGTCATATTTCAGCCAAGTGTTTTAGGAAATTAAAACCTTTTGGTCCAGTTGGGCTTGTTTCTGAGTTCAGCACAGTTTGTTCCCCGTCATGGTTTATAGTCCGGTTTGGTGCAAGGCCCTGGCTGTTGGGTTTCCTGTAGGCCTGTAACCTGTCCCAATGAATGTGGAGAAACCGAAGAAAAGCTCTGCCCAAGACTGTGTGTATGTATCTTAACCTGGGTCAAGCCAGGAATGATAGCCTTCTTCTTGACAAGTCACATATGTATTGATAATTTTAAAGTTTCTAGTAACCACACACATACAAAAAGAAATGGGTGAAATTAATTTTAATAATAGGTTTTCTTTAACACAGTATACCCCAAATATTATTATTTCAATATGAAATCTGTATAAAGAATTATTAAATCTGGTGTGCATTTTACACTTATACCATATCTCAAATTAAACCAGCTACATTTCAAGTGCTCATTAGCTACATGTGACTACAGTGTCTACCATATTGGATAGCGTATTTCCAGAGTATAAGAGTAAATTTCAATTTTGTTGTTGTTGATAATGATGGTAATGATGCAATTATTATTAACTCTGAATATGCCAGACATATAGCATCTTTACTTGGGAAGATAACTTAAGGTTTGTATAGGCTAATTATCCATTCGATGTTTGACTCTTTTCTAAAGTATCACCTATAAGAGGTCATTCAATATCTACTTACACAGTAATGGGGAAGTCAGCCCCTCTGAAGTAACTTATTCATCTCTAGCCAGCTTTATTATGTCAGTATCTGTTTTATTGAGCTGGAAAGTGTTTCTACATTTTGTAGTTCTGCACTTTGAAGCTAGAGAGAGTAAATGTGATTCCATTCACATGACTTTTTATATTTGAAGATAACTAGCCTGTCTTGTTGAGTCAATCTTTTCTAAATAAACTGCTTTACTGCTCCCATCATTACTCCTGGTAGTTTCAAGTAATCTCTGTATTCTGTTCTGTAAACAGATTCCAGATTATCAATGTCGATCTTAAGGCTTGATGCCCAGAGATGCATATTATATTTATAGATGGGCCCACCACCCTCAAATAGAGTGAGACTATGAACATTTGGCCTTATATTTTACACTTCTACTGCACCATGATCACAACTCACTATTGACTATACTGAGTTCCTAGGCTCCCAAACACCAAAGCGTGTCCCTGTGCACATCTTCCTTATGTTTTTATGTGCACACTTATATCTGGACACAACACAGTGCCGTTAGATGGGCATAGTCCATGTGTCATCCAACTCTGAGGAGTTGGGGAGAACAAAGGTAAGGAAAATGACCCAGCTGATGACATGAGAAACTTAAAAAAATTATTATTTATGTAATACATATGAATTACCATACAGGAAAGATTGTATTCCTTCAGATATAAATTATGTGCATTTTCAATTTTTAGTGTAGCAAATTTTGAGGATAAAACTCTTTATATCTTTATACAAGTCATCGATAGAAACATTGAGTACGTTATGTCCCTTCCCAAAGACTTACAACATCAGGTCTTCACTTAGTAGTACACTTTGGGTGAATATGTTCAATCAATTTAAAGCTACTTAATTTTCATTAAACTGGTCAATATTTCTCAGTTTTGGAAGTATTTTGGAAATATTTCCAGGCTTTAGAACATATTTTCCAGCCCTCCTGGGACTATCTTAACCTCATTTTTGCCTGTAAAATCTCTGCTCAACCTTTGTGTTTTATTTTAGTTTTTCCGACTTGTTCTGGTTTAAGTACCATTCTCATGGGCTCCTACAGTGTTGTATACTGCCCTGTCATAGCAATTGCCACACTCTTTTGTAATTTTCTGTGTATCTACCTCTATCTTTACGAGACTATAAACAGTGTTAGGACAGGGATTGACACTCACATCCTAAATGTCTAGCAAAGTACAAAGTAGACGCTTATTAAATATTTCCTGGTTAAATGACTAAGTCCTCATGATCACATGCAGAGGCGGTTATTGTCTTCCTCATTTTATAAATGAAGCAATCAAAACAGAGAATTGAGTAAGCTTATTAAAGCACAGAGTAGCTGGCAAATCTGTGGTTCAAGGCCCAGGGTTCTGAATCTGAACCGAAGGCTCTCATCAAAATCAGTCACACATGCCTTTGATACCCCCCGGGGATATCTGAGCCTCCTTAACAAATGGCAGTGCCTTTATGGTCTTACTGGAGATAAGACTTGTAATGCAAATGTCAGAAAGAGATAAATTAAAGCACTATGTGTGTGTGCATATATATATATGTATACATATATAGTGTTACTTCTGGTAACACTAGAGTATTAAATACTGATGCCAGATGATCTAGAAATAGATTCTGACTTGAAGGGAGAGTGAACCTAGGCTTCTTGTCACGCAAGGCTGCGCAAATCACTTTTTGTCAGTCTCTCAGTTTCTCAGAGTAAATGCTTGCTAATTATTTGGTTTCTAAGCAGTTAGATAAGAACAGGCTCCCGTGCTTTATTCTCTTCATGTGAACTACCCTAATCAGAACTTGTATTAAACAGTATTAATTGTTTTTCTGCTTATAAAAATTAGAGATGTCTTTTGTTAAAAATTTGAAAAAATAGTTTTAAACATTATACCTAAACACATATGCTTTTTTTTTCTTTTACAAACACTTATGTGTCTTCTCTAATTTGGGGTCAGTCACTATGTATTCTTTTTCCCCTAATACAGTAAGAATTTTCCTATATCAAGTAGTCTCTGCCACATGATTGATTCACTCTGTGTACAGTCCACAAATATATCTAAACAATCCTTATTGTGGATATTTAGGGCCACTTCTAGTTTTAAATTCTATAAATAATATGGCAATACTCATCCTTGGATGTTAATCTTTACACACATGGCTGCTTAAGGAGAGATTTTTTTCCCTTATCTCATTGGTCATATGCTGTTCTGGGCATTAGGGTAAGAACTCCCCAGAACTGGGCCCACACCTTAAAGTGCTTATAGGATTTTGACCCTCAGCAGTAATCAGATTAAATCAAGGATTAGAATTCCTGACTCCTGAGCACCTAGGTTAGGAGCCTTGGGCCCCTCCATTGTGCTCCCCTTTTTCCTGTGGCGCCCTGGGAGCTACTTTCCAGGGTAGGGCTGGAGGCCTCCCTGTTTTCAAGTTGGACCCCTTATCTCTGCCAGAAGCCCCGCCCCTGTGCCTCGATGCCAAGCTAGGGAAGAGGAGTTAGTATTAAGAATGAGGACAGTAGGGCGGTCTCTGCCCAAAGGCAGGAGAGAGAGAAAGACAGAGAGAGCCCAAGTGAGCAAATAAGCAAGATGGACATATACTCTCTTCCCCTTTTTTCTTTTCTTTCTTTCTTTCTTTTTCTCTCTTTTCTCTCTCTCTTTTTTTTAACCCAGGGAAAGAAAGAAAAGCAACTGCCTAAATTAATATTGCCCTGGGGGCAGCCTGAATGGGCTTGACTTGAACGGAGTAGCTTGTCACCCTGTTGCCATTGTGACCCTTGCCGGGTCCAAGAAAATGCATGGATGAACTCACTGGGTTGAACAACATGCTCAGTGTCTTGAGAACAAACAGACTTTTCTTTAGTGTTAGTTACAAACATCTTTTCTTTCCACTTGTTCAGTTCAGTTCTCCAAGAAGCAAGAGCTAATCTCCTGTGAAAGTTCAGGGGAAAGGCATGTGACACAGCTTCAAGCTGCCTTAGCCACACATCCAGGAAAAACCCCTGATCAGCCTTGGAGGAGCTCTGCCTCTGTCACAGCCCCTCTGCCCTGTGTCCGGGAGAAGAGTCAGCATGCAGAGCCTTAGTTTTCTCATCTGCAGAATGGAAATAGGAGTGGTCCATTCAATTGACCACACTAATTTAGAGTTCTTTTATTTTAGATGGATTCATTCACATATACAGCATGGAGCTGCCATGCACCAAGCCAGATACTGAGGACACAATGGCACAATTTCTAACTTTGAAGAACTTAAAGTTAGTGGGAATCCCAGACAATAAATGGGAAATTACAGTGCCACATTCAAGGGACTGTAAGAGGAGACGTGCAAGTAATAATATCGCTTAGAATGGCCAATAAGCCAGGCTCAAACAGGAAGCCATTCGGGAAAGGCATCCTTATGGAAATGATATTGACACTGAATCCTAGTAGATTTAGCCAATCAAGAGGCAGGGACAGAAAAATGTTATAAGGAACTTACAAATAAGAGAAAGCCTGGAGGGAGGGGATATGGGGATATATGCATAAATACAGCTGATTCACTCTGTTGTACAGCAGATATAGGCACAACAGTGTAAAGCAATTATACTCCAATAAAGAGCTTAAAAAAAGAGAGAGAGAAAGCCTGGTTCCTCTGGAAAACAAGGTAGGTAGGTATGAATGAATGAAGCACCCTGGAAAGAGAGAGATGATGCTGAGAAGGGCAGATGTCAGAAGAAACAGGGCTAATTTGGATTGAGCTGATATTAATTTATGCATAATTTTCTTGTATAATTTTACTTACCAGTAAAGTCTGTGTTATAACACATTGTCAAATGTTGCAATAAAGAACTTAGGTCGAAATCCACATGCTCAACCTTTCTCATATGTTTCCTTGTCTTGAATCCCAGTCATAAAATCTCTACCATTGTATGATTTAATGGGTTGTTGCAATAGTATTTACGATGCTGACCAATGGAAACCCACATACATAGTATTTCAAAACAGATGTGATTTGAGAGATTTTCTGTTTTCCAGAGGCAGTTAACACTCAGAGATACAGTATATAATGTACTGTATGGTTCTGTTGACAACTTAGTTATGTTTGGAACTACATTTCCCAGAATCCCTTTTCTTCGATGGTCTGGGTTAGAGTTGCCAAAAGTGAAGTTCCATGCTGCTCTCAGAACATAATACAAACTCCTTAGCTTTGTCTACACAGTTCTCAGGCCTCTTGAAGGGCCCAAGATAAGTCTATGCTTTACCTCTGCCTTCATCTCTGCCTCGAATATCCTTCCCCATTCACCTCTATTCCTTCACCTAATTCCCCTTCTTCTTAAATCTCAGATTAAATACCTTTTTCTGTGGAAAGTTTTCCTTCTGGACCCCGATGGTGGTTTTAAACAAGTCTATGAACACTTCTAAGTCCCTTCCCTTTAAATCTGAATGTTTTTTGACTACTTTGACCAGTAGGAAACAATGGAAGTGACACTATGTGACTTGTGAGTTTAGGTCATAAAAGGCCATGCATTTCTACATTATTTACTGAAATACTTTCTCTTGGAACCCTGATATTCCGTGTAAGAAATCTGGCTACTTTGAAGCCTCCATGATGGAAAGGCCATGTGCAGGTGTATTTGGGACAATAGCTGCAGCTAAGTCTAACCTTCCAGAAATTTCTACCAAGGCAACAGCAAGTGAATGAAGCTATCTGAAATCCTATATCCTAGCTCATCCCCTAGATGGATACCACAATGTGACCTTGTTCCATGCCTCCCATATCCTCTTATTTTAATAAAAAGTTCTCTAAGTATCTTAACGATGTGACTCATAGGCCTTCTTAGTTAACATATTGTGTTTCTAAGACTCTTAGGGGCATTTTCCCATAATAGTCTCACAGGCTCCCCAAAGTTAAGAGTTAATCTTTAAGAGATGTATGACTGTGACTTTTTATTTACTGAAATGAATTTTATTAATTGTTACATAAGAAACCCACAGAGTTTTAAAAGAAATTATATCAGTATGAACTGAAAGGGACAGAAACAGTACAGAAAGAAAAGATTTCTTTTCTGTGAGCAAGAAGCATACTGAGAAAATTATTCAGCTGAAAACATAGGCAGCAATGACTCAGGGGTGGAACCAAGATAGCAGAGAATGGACTGGATGGTGTGAAGAATTCCTAGGAGCATGATTCAGGCTTAATCAAAGAAGAGACAACACGTTCTTGATTGAATTTTGGAATTGCTATGAACCAGTGACTGCTATGTGCCTTCTATTGCAGTTTTCCTATTCCTTATCAGCACCATACCTAGAGAACTAGACCTGAGGAGACTTATCTGTTTCTGGATCTAATTTGTGCAATGACATGCTGGACCCCAGGCCTGAGCCCATAATAGGATGAGACTGTTAAAGGAGAAGGAAATAATGTATTTTGCATATATGAGAAATTTTTAAACATCTTTTGGTGATAGAGATGACTGTGACAGTTTTAAAATATAGCTACAGATTCTTTAACACTCCTGTTGAAAGAAGGTATCTACTCCTCCCTCCTTGAACCTGTGAAGACTTGTAACTGCTTTGGCCAATAGAGTCCTATTATCCCCAGCAAGGTAACAGACAAGTTAGTGAAGTCATCTTGGATCTTTCAGATTAAGCTAACCACACCCTCCCTGCCTCCCAGCTGAATGTCACTAGGTGATCTCCATCAACACCATGTGAAAGAAAAGAATCACCTAGCTGACCCCTGCCCAAATTCCTGACCTACAAACTAATGGACTCTAAATAAATGCCTGTAATTTTAAGCGACTAAGGGATAGTTTGTTACACAGCAGAAAATAACTGGAATATCACTCAAGGCTATCTATAAATGCCCTGTGTCTATGCCTCAATGAAACCCTGTCCTCTTTAAACGATGTAGTATAATTGTCTGTGAAAGACCTGTACTCTGACAAATATAGAATACTGATGAAGGAAACTGAAGATAATACAAAGAAATGAAAAGATATACTGTGCTCTTGGATTGGTGGAATTAATATTGTTAAAATGGCCATACTACCCAAAAGCAATCTACAGATTTAATGCAACCCCTATCAAAATACCCATGAAATTTTTCATAGAACTATAACAAATTACCCTCAATTTTATATGGAAACACAAAACCAGAATTGCCAAAGCAATCTTGAGAAAAAAGAACAAAGCTGGAGATATCACCCTCTCTAGTGTCAGACTATAGTACAAAGCTACAGTAATCAAAGCAGCACCAAATGTGCACCAAAACAGACACATAGATTAATGGAACAGAATAGAGATCCCAGAAATAAACCCAGGGACCTATAATCAATCAATTTACAACAAAGGAGGCAAGAATACACAATGGAGAGAAGAAAGTCTCTTCAGTAAGTGATGCTGGTAAAACTGCACAGCCACATGTAAAAGACTGAGAGTACAACATTTCCACACACCATATCCAAAAATAAAGTCAAAATGGATTAAAGACCTAAATGTAAGACTTTAAACCATAAAACTCCCAGAGGAGAACATAGACAGAACCCTCTTTGACATAAATCAGAGAAATATTTTTTTTGGATCTGTCTCCTAAAGGCAAAAGAAATAAAAGCAAAAATAAATGAATGGGATCTAATTAAACTTAAAAGCTTTTGCACAGCAAAGGAAACCATCAGCAAAATAAGAAGATGACCTACAAAATGGGAGAAAGTATTTGCAAATTACATGACAGACAAGGGATTCATATTAAAAGTGTATAAACAGTTCATAAAACTCAATATCAAAAAAACAACACAATTAAAAAATGGGCAGACATTTTTAAAGAACACATACAGACAGCTAACAGGCACATGAAAAAATGCTCAATATCACTAATCATCAGGGAAATGCAAATCAAAACTATAATGAGTTAACACCGCATACCTGTCAAGATGGCTATTATCAAAAAGTCTACAAATAAATAATGTTGGTGAGGATGTGGAGAGTAGCGAATCCTTCTACACTGTTGGTGGAAATGTAAACTGATGCAGCCACAGTGGAAAACAATATGGAGGTTCTGCAAAAAACTATAAATAGAATTATCATATGACCCAGCAATTCCACTTCTGGGTACATATCCAGAAAAAAAAGGAAAGCACTAATTTGAAATGATACGTGTGTCCTCATGTTCATAGAGACACTAATTACAGTAGCCAAGATGTGGAAGCAGCCCAAGTATCCATTAACAGATGAATGGATTAAAAGGTTGTAGTATGTATATACAATGGACTATTACTCTGCCATAAAAAAGAACAAAATTCTGCCATTTGTTGCAATGTGCATGAATCTACAGAATATTATGCTTAGTGAAATAAGTCAGACAGAAAAAGACAAATGCTATATGATAATCATATATGTGTGGAATCTAAAAACTGAAACGAATGATATACAGCAAAACAGATACAGACACAGATATAGAAATCAAACTAGTGGTTCCCATGGGAGAGAGGGAAGGGAGGAGGGGCAAGATTGAGGTATAGGATTAAGAGATACAAACTGTGATGTATATAATGGACAAGTACAAAGATTGTACAGCACAGGGAATTATAACCATTATTTTGTAACAACTTTTAATGGAGTATATTCTATAAAAATACTGAACCACTAGGATATAATATTGTAAACCAACTACACTTAGATAAAAAATTTTTAAAAAACACTGTAGTATAATTATCTGTTCACTTGCCTGTGTCACCCTCCTGGTGAGTATTCTCTGAGGATGAGGATGGCCCCAACATTAAGAACATTAGCTTGCATAGTACGTACCCAGTGTATTATTCATCTTTTTTTTTCCTTTTTCTCACCCTGATATATCTATATATATGTATGTACGTATATCATGATATATATACATATAGATAGATAGATTGAGAGAGAGAGAGATACAGATCTATCTTTCTATCATCTATCTATCATCTATCATCTATATCTATCTATCTATATCTATCTATCTATCTATCTATCTATCTATCTATCTATCTATTTATCTATCTATCTATCTATCTACCTATCATCTATCATCTATCTCTCTCTCCAAGGTTAGAGTGTGGATGGAGATTCTTAAACATATTTCTTTGTTGTTGTTGTTTTTCTGGTCTCACTAGGCTGAGTTTGGGTCTTCTGACTTTGTCTGTCTGTGGATATTTATATGAGGGGCATCCACTAAAATAAGAAACAGGCCCAGAGTAGTTAGTTCCTCTAGAAATACACATGGATTCAAAACCAAAGTGAATAATTACTGTGCTGAAACATGTTTTGAGTTTTGCCTCTCCCAGAACCTTTGAAAAATAGAACATAATGTGTAGCCAAACCTCAAACACCCCTGGGTTTGTACATCTCTAATAATCCCATCCAGATACATTTACTTTCACATAATAGACTTCTGGTCCCAAGGCTTTTCCAGCATGAAAAACAACTCCTAGAGAGAATTGCTGTTCTGTGAGCAGCAGCCTGCCCAATTCTCCCACAGCTGCACGGTCCCTGCAGAAGTTTCAGACCTGACCCTCAACCTTCCTGTTTCAAAAATAATCACTTTACTTAAATGTATGATGAGTTTACCTACTGAGAAAAGTTAGGATTCAAGCCGGGTTAGAATCCCAACTCTGTCACTCACCAGCCATGTGACTGTCAGCAAGTTATTTAATCTCTCTGAGCCTGTTTCCATATCAGCTAAAGGAGAGAATACTAGTATTCGCTTATAGAGTTGTTGCAAGCATTAGATCAGTTAATGCGTGTAAACATTCAGCAGAGTTCTGACACATATAAACTCTCAATGAATCGACGAATGCCAGTTACTATTACATCCTTCCCTGCTCTACTTTTTTCAAAAGAAAATTATCAGACTGGAGGGACCGAAACCCTCTAGATTGTCTGACTCTGTTCAAAGACATTGGATGGATCACAATCACCCTGGAAACCTATTATCTCCCTTCTTCTCTTTAGAGAAAACTGCCAAACCAGCACTTGGCATAAAATGTGAGGGAATCAATAGCATAGAGGGAAAAATGTGTATATCCCAGTTTATTTTTCTTTAGTTCATGACCTGCCCCCATTTTCCTGTGATTTCTACTTTTACCCTGTCAAAGACAGACTTCTATGGTTACATGACTGTATTTTCTGAACTACAAATGAGGATCCATGGTCTCACAAACACAAATGTTCTTAAGGGGGCAATATGACTCAATATTTTAAATTGAGACTGTCTTAAAAAAATGTAGGACATATGGTGACCATACCCATAGCTCTCAAAGCCAGATGTCGACTGGCTCCAAAAGAAGAAAACCAAAACAATCAGAAATCTCTTCTATTTGCCAAAACAAATCTTGTGTCTCTCCCAATGTTATTCCTGCAGATATCTTTGTTTGAATTGGGCCTGTTCACCAGTTCCATTTCTGCTACCATCTCTTGGGATGAGGGAAAGAAAACACCTTCATGTTAACTCATGTTAACAAGGAATTCTTTTTTGGGTGGATTTTAGGAGTAAAGAAAATTAGAAAATTTTGTGTGTGTGTGTGGTTTCCTTTCCCTATTATTTTTTTTCTATATAGAGAGTCTTCTGCTATAGCTTTTCCTTCTGGTCTCTCACTAATTAATAATAGTAATTTAAAATAACAATATACTAAAATTATTATTATTACTAAACACAATCTATGTGATGGGCATTTATCATGCATTTTCTCCTAGATATACTTAACCCTCACATTAGACTTGCAAGGTAGATGTCATTGCCTCTAGTGATTGGAGAGAGTAAGAAACTGGTCCAAGTTCATAGAATTAGTAAGTGATAGAACAGGGATTTGAACCCAGAAATATCTGACTTTAATCCCAGAAATATCAATTCAACATGTACTGAGCATCTACCAGGTGCTGCACTAAAATATTTAATAAATAATTTTATCCGATCCTCTCAGCCGCCGAGATTAAGAAAATTTCCTAGCGTCTTTGAATTTGTAATTAGTGGAGCCAGGAGTCAAATCCACTTTTTCCTTTTCTCTCCTTTCCTCTCCTCTTCCTTCCTTCCTCCCTTCCTTCCTTCCTTCCTTCCTTCCTTCCTTCCTTCCTTCCTTCCTTCCTTCCTTCCTTCTTTCCTTTCCTTTCTTTCTTTCTTTCTTTCTTTCTTTCTTTCTTTCTTTCTTTCTTTCTTTCTTTCTTTCTTTCTTTCTTTCTTTCTTTCTTTCTTTCTTTCTTTCTTTCTTTCTTTCTTTCTTTCTTTCTTTCTTTCTTTCTTTCTTTCTTTCTTTCTTTCTCTCTCTCTTTCTTTCTTTCTTTCTTTCTTTCTTTCTCTCTCTCTCTCTCTCCTTTTCTTTCTTTTCTTCTTCTTCCTTTTTTTTGGTGAGTGTAGGTTCAAAAGTCTTTCTAAAGCCCCTTAGGGCATCTGGTAGCAGAAGTGCAAAAAACACCCCACAATGGTATGTTTAGAAACTTGAGTCCTGGGAGGAGGATATTGAGTGAAGAAAGGAGGCTTGAAAGATGTGTCTAATATCATCGCAGAGACCTACCCCTTAGTATGAATGAATTTATCATTGGTAAGTAGTGGGAACAAACCTGGTGAGTACAGAGGAGAGTTTAGGAAGCAGAAGTAAATTAGAAAAAGGAACATCGGAAATCAGCTCAGTAACACTTACATCTTAGCACTGGGTAGGGACAGACTTTGTCATTTTATTTATTTTTATCTTATTTTTTAATTTATTTTATTTTTTAAAGCTCTTTATTGGAATATAATTGCTTTACACTGTTGTGCCAGTTTTTGCTGTACAACAAAGTGAATCAGCTGTATTTATACATATATCGCCATATCCTCTCCCTCCCTCGACTCCTTCCCACCCTCCCTGTCCCAGCCAAGTCATCACCCATCATCGAGTTGATCTCCCTGTGCTATGCAGCAGCTTCCCACTAGCTATCTATTTTACAGTTGGTAGTGTATATATGTCAATGCTACTTTCTCACTTTGTCCCAGCTTCCCCTTCACTAACCCCCACCCCCTGTCCTCAAGTCCATTCTCTACATCTGTATCTTTATTTTTGCCCTGTCACTGGGTTCATCAGTACCATTTTTTTAGATTCCATATATGAGTTAGCATACCGTATTTGTTTTTCTCTTTCTGGCTTACTTCGCTCTGTATGACAAACTCTAGGTCCATCCACCTCACTACAAATAACTCAATTTCATTCCTTTTTATGGCTGAGTAATATTCCGTGGTATAAATGTGCCACATCTTCTTTATCCATTCCTCTGTTGATGGGCATTTAGGTTGCTTCCATGTCCTGGCTATTGTAAATAGTGCTGCAATGAACACTGTGGTACATATTTTTTTTTTGGATTATGGTTTTCTCTGGGTATATGCCCAGTAGTGGAATTGCTGGATCACATTGTAGTTCTATTTTTAGTTTTTCAAGGAACCTCCATACTGTTTTCCATAGTGGCTGTACAAATTTACATTCCCACCAACAGTGCAGGAGGATTCCCTTTTCTCCACACCCTCTCCATAATTTATTGTTTCTAGATTTTTTGATGATGGACATTCTGACTGGTGTGAGGAGATACCTCATTGTGGCTTTGACTTGCATTTCTCTAATGATTAGTGGTGTTGAGCAGCTTTTCATGTGTTTGTTAGCCATCTGCATGTCTTCTTTGGATAAATGTCTATTTAGGTCTTCCGTCCATTTTTAGATTAGGTTATTTGCTTTTTTGGTATTAAGCTACATGAGCTACTTGTATAGTTTGGAGATTAATCCTTTGTCAGTTGCTTCATTGGCACATATTTTCTCCCCTTCTGAGGGTCATCTTCTTGTCCTGTTTTGGTTTCTTTTGCTGTGCAGAAGATTTTAAGTTTCATTAGGTCCCATTTATTTATATTTGATTTTCTTTCCATTATTCTAGGAGGTGGGTCAAAAAGGATCTTGCTTTGATGTATGTCATAGAGTGTTCTGCTTATGTTTTCCTCTAGGAGTTTTATAGTGTCTGGCCTTACATTTAGGTTTTTAATCCATTTTGAGTTTACTTTTGTGTATGATGTTAGGAAGTGTTCTAATTTCACTCTTTTACATGTAGCTGTCCAATTTTCCCAGCATGACTTCCTAAAGAGGCTGTCTTTTTTTTTCCCATTGTATATTCTTGCCTCCTTTGTCAAAGATAAGGTGCCCATATGTGTATGGGTTTATCTCTGGGCTCTCTATTCTATTCCATTGATCTACATTTCTGTTTTTGTGCCAGTACCATGCTGTCTTGATCACTGCGGCCTTGTAGTATAGTTTGAAGTCAGGGAGCCTCATTCTACCATTCTCCATCTTTCCTTCTCAACATTGCTTTGGCTATTAGACTTTGTCATTTTAAATGATCTTCATTTTGACCAGGAATATTTATTAAAAAAGGTTTAAAGTGGCTGTTTCAATTTTTGGAGAAAGTAGAAATACAGAGGAAAACCAAGAAGTAGAAAAAAAATTGGTGTCAAAAGGGTAAATGTCAGAGGATAAAATCACTTTAATTTTGGTCAAAGAAGCAGAATACTTCTTTTTAAGTGATTCTGCTATAAATGAGAAAAAGAGAAAAACATTAAAAGTCATCATCTTAAATAATTCTCTGTTGAGATTATCAAGCTATTCCACCTACCCTTCTAATTTACCTCTTCCCATATTTAGCTGCCCAAATACATTTGACTTGATGTGGATAAAGTGTGAGGGAAAAAGAACATTCCTCTTTTTCATTTTGACCTAAGGTTCATAATTTTTATTTTCTGAATGAATTCCCACTAATTCCAGTTATAGAACTATTATGTGCTCATCAGAGTAAATGTACAGAAAAGTTAAAGATCAAAATAAAATCTCCCACAGTCCCACTATTCTGATATTATTAACATTTGACATATTTCTAATTTATTTTTCTATCTTTTATTTCAAAAGTGAGATTATGAAAATAAGCCTTTTTTAACTCAAAGTATATCATAAGCATTTTCCCACATCATTTGTGTTTGAGGACATGTATTTTAATCAGTCTAAATGTGCACATACACACTGTAGTGCATTTACGCAATCTTCTGTTGTTGGATATCTAGATTGATTTCAAATTTTCAGCATGATAAATGTGGTGTTCATCTTTGTATATAATCATTCCATGTCCCATATCTCTTTTAGTATACCCTTTGCTTAGTGTTTCCCAGCTTTTTTTGTCTCACAGACAAGACTGATAGCGTTTGCATTTGAGACTTTTCCTAGGGTTATGTGTTATACTTACCTAAGATTATATCCAATTTCTTGTGTTTTAATTAAATGTAATACCTATACATTTTTCTTTCCTTTAAGAAAACACAGAAGAGTGGAGACGAGTAAAAGTGATGTAAGGGATTGCCATGAGTCCACTATATTTTATAAATAAACACTGTATGAATTTCAGTACTTTATTACTAGTAATAATTTATTTCAAACATATCTTATAGTTGATTGTGTCACCTAATTGGAAAAGCACTGTTTAGCTGACCTTAGCAAGCACCCTTATACTCTCTGAGTGGCTTGAGCATGCATTCACATTGAAGACTATATCTAGGTATGATTTCTGTCTTTAGAAAAAAAGGCACTCATTTATTTACATAGTATTACGTAGTAGTAAATTACAAGCTGTAGACAGAATTAGGTCTTCATTTTGAGAAGGGAGTAGCTTAAGGTTTGGGAAGGGCTGAATAAGCATAAACAGATACGTCTTGTGTGCATCCCCATCTCACCCCTGTCCAGAGCTTCTGATGCAATTTTCTTGAGGGCACCTCCTCCTCATGCCCCCTGACTCTGAATCATTGCTTCAGAGGGTATAACTAAGCCTTTTTGTTCTCTCAGGACAACATCTGCGGTCTGAAATTCTAGCTAATTCAGCTGCTTACCTCTTCATCTTTGAGTGAGTAAAGTAAGGTCAAGATGGATTTTTTTTTTCTTAGGTTAGGAAAGGCATGAACCATTTAAGAGAACTGAAAAGTACATGGGTTGAGGCATGTGGGTGGTAACTTGATATTATCTCCTCCAGAGTCAGGGTTCTACTTGAAGCATTTGCAGGATGTGACCTTTTCACAACTGAGAAGGGCATGCCACCTAGGTGTTATATTGGCTAACCAGCCCATATCAATCGGTCTGCATGGTGCATCTTAGAATAATCTAATCATATGTAAAAGATGTTTACTTACTGGAAGAATTCAATGCTGTATTATTTGACCCTTTTGACTGCAGTGACAACAATAAAACTTGAACTAGTCTTTTTAAAAGGAAATTAACTTTGTTCATTAAAGCAAAGAAATTGTTTAACAACCAGATTATGGGAAGAACAAGAACGCTGTTGGATAAGGATATAAGAACCAGAGACATATAATGTTAGAACATTCTCTCTCTCTCTCTGTCTCTGTCTCTGTCTCTGTCTCTGTCTCTGTCTCTCTCTCCCTGTCTCTCCCTTCCACCCCCAACTTCCTCCAACTCTTGCCTAGTCTTCTTTCCTCACAGGGACTTCATTCTTTGTCGTTGAAAATTAGTTTTGTCCACATTGCTGAAAACATGGGGTGCTGTGGGAGTGATAGCTCCAAGTTTTTGTTTGTTTGCTTGTTGTTTTTTTAAGTCTTAGAGTTTCTACCCCTGGGGAGGACTGGCAGACTTTTCTACCATTTCAAGTCCAAACCTATAGGAAAAGATTCCTTCGCTTGGGTCAGGTGAACAAGGAGCTGTCATAAGAAAAATGTTGGAGAAATTAAGAGGCAAAGTTTCTCCTAAGAGTGTTTACCACATTAGGCTGCATGGAAGCCTTTTATTTCAGATGATTTGCTGAAGAAGAGAGGAAAAAGGAGCTGAAGGGGGGAAAGGACAAGGAAAGAGAGTGTTATATGACACATATGCAAGTCACTTATTTTTCCTGGTTCTCGTGATCCTTTCTTCCCCTAGTTCTCTGGGACTAAGGTTCACAAAGGGAGGCCGGAGGTCATCTTCTCCAGCTTAGGGAGCAGGAGCTGGGTGTATTTTGCAAGGTGTCAGTTTCCCTGGTGGGTTCTGGCTGCTCTTTTTCGCACCCTGATATTCAGCTACCTTCCACTGCAGCCAACTGAAAACTGTACACTAACGGGAAACACATATGGGAAACCCAGAAAAACCACGTTGTTGAAATCAATAGGCAGTGGAACAGGCCAGTTTGCCATAGGTCTCTACTGGCCTGCACCACCATCTATACCTGAGGTTTCAACGTGAGAAGCAGTGTTTGACATTCACAATTTTCCCTTCAAAGTCTCCCTGCCCAAGCCCATGCAAAGGAGAGCTGGTGTGATACAGGTGCATGGCTCTGAGTAGCTGACTTTGGATCTGTTCTTTGAATTACAGGCTAATGTAATTAAAAAATTTAACTTTTACTCTTGGTGGAGATATCAAACTTCAAATGCTATAGATGCCAGGCAAGTTACATTAAAAATATGTTGTGGAAAGGATGAAATTAGAGATTATACTTACTTCTAGCAGGCCACTGTTATGGGGCTTACTACTGTCCAAGCATCTCTCTTTATTCTCTTAAGAGAAACTGTAAATCCAGCCTTTTCAAAGAATGATTGAATGTGGCCCACCCAAATGTATGATGGACGGTTTTCAGGCCCTGTCACCCTGTAGGACTCAGATTTTCAGCTCTCTCTTCCTGTTTTTGGAGATCTGGCCTTTGGACCCCATTTGGCATTGTATGTTTTTGTTCTCTATTTGATGGACAGAGAAGTTGTCTTGTTTTTGAGCAAGGCTACACCTTTTTATCTTTCATTTCTTATTTTATCTTACTTTTCTGTGTTTGAGCAGGGAAGGGACTCACAGTACCATTTTGACAAGAAACCCTGGCTCATGCCCTTTCAACTATATTGTATACACTCGATTGGGATGCCTTATTCTGTTATAATTCAACCCATCTCATCTGAAAGGACTGGATTTGTTAAATTCCCTGCTGAAATTCACATGGCATATATATACAGCACCATGAAAGGAAAAATCAGATTAGTTTGGTAATATTTTTTCTTAGTAGACTTATGCTGTTTTCGAGCAATCAGAACTTTCTTTGCTCAATGCTATCCAAACATCTATTTAATAATTTATTTTAGAATTTTGCCAGGAATTAGTAGGCAATCTCAGTGGTCTACCGTTCCTGAGATATTTCTTTCTCTTCCTTTTTAAAGTTAGGACAGCATGTGCCTATAAATTTTTGAATACAAATGTTTGTTCTCATAATTATTAAAACTACAGCCTTGTATCAATGGCATAAAACCAGAGAGGAAGCTAAAATGTTTAGGAATAGTATCCAGACTCAGAAGATCTTGACAAGTTAAAGCAATGAAGTCAATTTCATGAAATACCTTTTAGAAAGTATCAACTCTTATACTTAAGCAAACAAAACAAAACAAAACAAAAACAAAAACAAAAACCCCCAAGAATTATGAAAAGAAATCAGAGATTTTGATTGACTGCCAGCTCAGTAGGGTCGGAAGGGTGAGGTGGCTAACAAAAACAGAAGCAAACAGCAAACAAACAAAAACAAAAATAGAAAAGCACAAACTGAGGAGTAGCACGATGTTTGGAAACATGGATAACAGTGACGTTTTAAAAAACGTGATGCTCAGTAGACGAGCGCCCACATTAGCTGATGGAATTAACATTACCACCGGCTGGAATTACAGCGTTTACCTGTATTATAAAATATATGAACTAAATATATTTAGGATCCCATATCTGTGGTTCCCCCCAAACTGCACATAAAAAAACAAGGGAGGTAGATTATACAAGATCCCAAAGCAGTTTTGTGTAATTTCAAAACCAATTGCTTTTTCCCCCAGTCTTCCTCCTGCAGCGTTCTCTCCCTCTCTGAAGGCACCCCAACACCCAGATGTTCGGCCACACACACAGCTACACAGTTGCCCTCCCTTTCTCGTTCACTCCCAGCATCCAGTTTGTCACCAGACCTAGTCATATTCCGACCTCCACTGGTCCAGGGTAATTGTACCTCCCAGGTGTTTCCATTGTGCCTGTGTAGACCTGTATCTCAATGGCCATCACACTGCATGCCCTGCTTCCTTGTTTCCCTCCCACCCGTCCCCATGCTTGCTGCTCGGTAAGCAACCTGAAGCCAAAGGATCTGTTTTTTTCATCACTGTGGCCCCACCACCTGTCACATTGCTTGGCACATAAGACTTTTTCCATAAATATTTGTAGAGATATATGTTTAGTTAAACCCAGAGAAGAGAAGTCACAAAAAGATATCTCCAAATATTTCCAAGCAAACCTATCAAAGAAGTGGTAAACAACAGCAGTCGTCTCTTAAGCAGAACAGCATAGTGATGAAAAGCACAGACAGTGGAGTCAACTTGCCTGTGTTCAAATCCTACCTCCTCTGCTTAATGGCTGCGTGGCCTTGGACAAGTTATTCATCCTTCGATGACTCACAGGTAAAAGAACACCTATCTCACTGATGTTGTGAGGACCGAAAGAGTCAAAACAAGTAGCATGTTTCAAAGAATGCCTGTGTGAGGCTTCAGTACACATCAGCCATGACACTGACTGTGATTCTTCATTTACATCTCAGCCTGTAATAGCCATGTGCAGCATGCATCCGTCCGAAAGCAGGGTCTAAAGTGAAAATTACATACAAGTAGTTTATTTTGAAAACTATTCTCAAAGAACAGGTGTGTAGGCCAGGGAAGAGTAAAATAGGAAGGAGAAAAAGCCTCCATCCTGCTAGAAACCCTATGAGGAGCTGTGTAGAATGTGCCATGAAATGGAAGAGAAGAGGAGGTATTCATCCCCTGACTCCTGTCCCCGCTGGTCAAGGGCTGTCCATAGGGTGGTACGTCTCTTTCATCTCCTCTGCACGTCTTTGTGCATCTTTGCACATGCATCAGAGGAGATGAGCAAGCCTCTCTGGTGGAGAGAAAGAGGTCTTGGAAAAGACTCATGTATACAATAATGTACTGTATTATATAAAGAGATACATAATGTAAGATATATATGTTTATCATGTATATGTACATTATGAATGTATAAAAATATATATACACATTTTATGTGTATAAATATACATCCTCTCTATCAATATGTACATACATATATTGATGTATACACACATTTCCTCTATATTACACACACACACATACACAGAGGTGTACATTGTAACTGAGGTAAAATGCAGTCATTTATGTCTGGGTGCTGCAGGTGGCTGGAGCAGAGAGGATGTGAGGTGGGCACAGGAGGTCCTGTCCCTGTGGTAGTGGTAAGAATGATTCTGCTCCCAGGAATGAGGACATGGCTCAGCCTGACCAATCAGAGTGCTCCATCCACCCGCCACAGGGAGGGGCTAAGGGATGGCTCTGCAACCCTGGCATAGGTTATTGCTGAAAGAGGATGTATTTGTCCATGCCCAGAAATCCAAGGTAGCTGAGCATCATACAGTCACGCTATTTGCAGGACTGAAAGTCTGAAGTCTTTACCTCAAACAAATGTTGATGGGAGCAAGGCAGGAAGGTGGGAAAAACAGCATGTGATAATATGGGGACCCAGGAGGATCCAGAGAATACACAGACACCTCCTGCTGTGTATTTCACTCAGATTACCTGGGCTTTACCGCTTCTAGCCTATTGTTTTGAGTTGACCGGAGGCAGAGGCAATATAGAAGCAATTCTTTGAGAGCTAGAAAGATGGTAAAGAGCACAGCATATTTCTCAGACACAGAAACGATAGAGACTGGGTACATGTTCAAAGACCATGACTCAATAAGATATCTGGTTCTGTTTACTAACAAGCTGGCCAGCTTCTGACTGAGTTTTTAAGGGAGTTGTACTGTCAGAGAAACCCTAGGCCTGCAACTTCTCAACCCTAAAATCCCCTAAAACTCCAAATCTGCACCCAGAGCAAATGCACCTTTAGATCTAAAAGACACAGGGCAGTTCCCCAAAGAGAAATTATATAACACTTTTTTTGGACATGGTCACAGGACAAAAATAAGGACGATCCCCCTAGAGGAAAACCTGGAATCAGCCAGGATGGCCATCCGACATCTCACTGCTCTGCATGCAGGGATTTCGTGCTAATTCTGTCCACCTGTGTGAAATCTGCTGTGGACTAGTAACCTTTGCATATTGTCTTAATTTCTCTCCTTTTCCAACTGGGAATTTGAATTGTGAATATTCTATTTTTCCCTCCATATTGCATGTTCTTTTTTTTTTTTTTGGTGGGAGAATGCTTTAATATATCACAAGTCCATGCAGAACCACATCTGGCTTTGCTCTAGAAGAATGCTTGTCAGCAGCAGAGCCTCAGTTTACAGCTTGGTGCAGAAACTAGGGGCAACTGAGTGTTCCCATGGCAGAGGAAGTCTGTCTTTTCTTTCCTGTTGTATAGGGAGTAATTGACATCATGTGGGGGGAAAAGGGAGTATATGTTAAATTGTGCATGAAGAATGGGATTTTTTCTATACAGTATCATTCTACAGTTCTTCTTCTGTGTAATTCTCCTTCCCTTGCTTTATAGGAATTCTGTTCAGCCCATGTGGTTCAAGGGGAACGGATTCCTCTTCCCCTAGCCCCTTGGTTCCTAGGGATGGACGTTTGCCTTAGAAATGATGGATCAGGCTCCTCTCAGCTCACAACTACAGTTGTTGGCACACAGATGAGTGTGAGACAATTGGGTCAATCCATCTTCCCGGGGCCTTGAAACCACTGGATCTAGCTAAGCCTAAACAACTCTTGAGGACTCTTCAATTAATCCATTGTTAAAAACCAAGATAATTTGCATTGGGAGCTGTGACTTGCAACTGAAAGATTTATGGCTAATCCTCAGTTTCTTATACAGGATATATTTCCTGACACTCATGCTTAACCAAGAATGGAAATGATTATTTTGATTTCCCTTTCTCTGGAGGTTATCCAGTCAGCGGATGGTAACTACTTCTACAAAATGCCTTCAATTGCTGCCCAAAGGGAGGCAAGTTAAAATCTCATCCAGTACTGTATTCAGCTCTCAGTCCATCAGCTCTTGACGATGTGTTGTTCTATCAAGGCCCAATGTGACTCCTTTTGGTGCTGAGAGATTATTCCCAAGAGTTCCTGAAAGAGAAAGAATGGATGGGGATGGTTCTTGGGTAAACAATCAATCCTGTAAGCCTTACCACTCAGCAAAGATTTTTGTGGAAAGCATCATATACCTTCTTTAAGGTCCCATTCAAATCTGATATGCCCTTCTCCTATGAAATAAAGATAGAATAAAATCAATTTTTAAAAATGCTTTTCCTGCTCTATTTTGTTTAAATCATATCTTCTTGTCTTTTTTTCTCTAGGGTTGGTAGGTAGTTGCTCAAACCTCCTTTCCCATAATATACCATCACTTTATAAATGGGAAATTAGTGTTGAAATTCCTCAAACTTGATATAAATTCATAGATTTTGAGTTATCTAATTTTGATGAGGATTACTGCCATGGAGTACAGATTTTTGTTGTGAGGCATCTGTATAAAGACATTTTAATTCTTGGAGCAACTTAGATTGCAAGAGGTTGAACATTTCCTTCTGTTACTCTTTCAAAAAATAATAGTCATACTGCCTGTGGCTTGTGAAGTTTTATGGGAATCCATGAAGAGAAGCTGTTGTATGAAAGGATGCTTATTAAAATCCTACATACATTATGTATGAATCTGCACTTTTTTTGACCTCCTCTCTTGGAACTGTCCCAATCCAGATTACACCAGGCTGAGCTGTGAAACTCAGAGAAAACTGCAAACCTCTTTAATTGGGGCATTAGGAAGTTTCAGAACAGCAATTCAAGAAAGCCTCTCAAGGATTTAAGTTTCTCAAAATATATAAGCCAAGTTCTTGTGCGAATGCCATGTTCTACCCTGAGAAAGATAGCTCCAGTCAACATTGAGTACGCCAGGCTGGCAGCAGGTCAAAAGCAGGGATTGCAAGCCTTATTTTAGAGTCTTTATGGAACCAGCAAAATTAGGGAAATAATAGATGCGTGGTAGAGGGTTCTGCTTTCATATTTACAAACTATAGATTCTCCACTTATCTGCCTTAGCAGACATAAATGAATAGGTGTTTTAGTAGAAAGGGAAGATAGAAGTAACATGGAAAGAACAGATGCTTTTTTCAGGCACATTTAAAATGCTCAGAACCAGCTGGTATGGAATTCTGGAAGGAGCCTTAATCTTTTGATCTGGTGAAAGGCATCTTTGCAGCTTGAAAGGCTGAGAGACAAAAAAGGGCTGCACGTCTTCTCTAATAGCTGAAAGCTCCCATTTGGTGAGGAGGGAATGGTTTAAATCAGGCATGCAAAAAATAAATTACTGAACCACCCACCTCTTCTCCTCCTCAACTGCCTGAGCCAGGAGTTCAGGCTGCCGGCACCCCCACCCTCAGAGAACAATTCAGAGAAGATGCGGCTATGGTGGGTGTTGGTGGTGGTGGGAGAGGAAGGGCAGTGAGGGGACCAATGCTTGTTGTATCTAAACATGCCCCACACCTGGGCAATGGGAAAACTTTTCCTGGAAACGTGAATAATACATATGAGTTAAAGACAAGCACCAAATCTCTGAAAACACTAGTTAGAAAAATGCATTTTGGCTTTTCTGCAGATCCAAAAGCATATTTGACCCAATTTCTAGTATCATTATCTGCTCTGTAACCACCCTCTGTTTTAAACTTTGAGGTGTAGCGTATATCCTGTTCTAGGTATTAGCATAGCAGTAGGACTCTTAGAGACATTCATTCCATCTTTTTTTTTTTCTTTTTTTACTAAGCATTACTTTAAATGCCAAGCGTTGTGCAAGGTAGTCGGGACAAAAATTAATCAACCCAGTCCTGCCCTGAAGGAAGTTAGTAGGAGAAACATAAATACAAAAATAATTAAGGGTTCTGGTTAAAAATTAGTGACCGATGCTACCGGTTTATCTTCTCTCCTTCCTCAGATCCCAGAAAACTGATAGTAAAGGAATAAAAAGAGGTATTAATTCAAAGGAACAAAAAGAATAGAAGAGACAATGGCAAAGAAGCGAATTTTTGGAATACAAAACACAGATAGGAGAGAAGTGGTAGATTTAGAGGAATGGAAGAAAAATAACTCAAGAGTCTGCTCAGGGGGATACAATTGGAAGGGAGAGGTTTGCCTCCAGGTTGGCACCAGTGCATACCGGGGATTGGGGGGTGGGAACACGACGTGACTATTAACCCTACTTTAAATTCATGACCACCAACCACTACTTTGAATTTTCAGTACTGCTAGCCTTGGATGATGGCTAATCACATACCAAATGAATTCCAACCCTTTTAGGTTCAATGAAACAGAGAGGGCAGGAACGCAGATGAGAAAGCTCATTCATTGGTCTGCACAGCAGAAGACACCTGGCTCTATTTGTGTGTAAACTTGTAAACAGAAAGTGAACTGATTTCATCTTCCAAGTGTCACATGGTTGCAGCAAGCCTTAAAAAAAAAAAAAAAAAGACTGTAGAGAAACATGCTTTCTTGTTAGCATAAAACAATTAGCTAAGTACAAACGGGAAACAAACCAAATGGTGGGGAGTTCCTGTTGTTCACCTCCTTTCCAGTTCTGGACTAAAGTTTCCAAAAGCAACAGGAAGGCAGTTTTGCCCCAAGAATTTTCAAACCACATAAACCATTCCAAATTCCCTTTGATATGCCCCAACCATCCAGCATTTCCCAAGAAATCAACCTAGCTTGCTTTCCTTTCAGAAGTCATGATGTGCAGCGGCTCTAAATGGGAAGGTACATGCTCAGCCCATGAGCCCATGCAAGGCTTTGACGCAAGAAGATAAAGGGCCCATAGTTTTGCTTTGAATTTTCCCTTGTGGCCCCCAACCATAAAATGTGAGACTGTTGAATTATGCAATCAGGGCTGGCCAGTGGGTGGGGTTTCCATTTCTGTTTTTTTGGATAATTCAATGAGAAACAGATTAAATATTCATAGCTCTGCCTTCAGTCTCTTTTTGCAGAAGCCAAAAGCTGTCAGGCTGTTTGTAGAGACAAAAGCAATTTTGCCAAATATCTGTGGTAAGTTTCCCAAGAGTGTGGAGGTGATCTGAGCACCAGACCCAAATTGACATTAGAAAATATTTCTTTAATCAAGATAGTTTTCTGATTAAATATCCATTGCCAGTAATTTGGGAAATACAGAAAAATATCAAGAAGAGAGAATTGATGATTGCTTGCTGATTAATTAATAGGATACATGTGAGGAGGAAAGTGGGGATTGAATGAATCCTCAGGTTTCTGATGAGAACAACTTGGTAGATGGTGGAACCATTGAGATAGAGAACACTTCAAGAGGAATATATGAGGGGGATAGATAATAAATCACTCAGGACATTTGAACTTGTGGTGTGGGAAGAACATCTGAATGCTGGTTGGAGCTCAAAGAAAGATAAGAACTGAAGACACAGATTTTGAAGTCCTCTGCAAGCATGTAATAAAGACCATGGGAGGAGATGAGAGAGCCCAGGGGTAACAGGAAGGGTAGGAAGTGATATAGAGATGAACAAGTGGAAAGAAATTCACAAAGAAGACTGGAAGAGGTGTCCAGAGAAGTAGAGTGAAAACTCAATGGGACAAGAGAAAATGAAGTCAGTTGGTTTAGACAGCATTTTCAAGAGATTTAGTTGTGAAAGGGAGGAGCAAGATGTCAGGGATGTATATGTGAAATTGATTTAAGAGATGGGATGAGACATGCTCTATTCAGTCCCCTTTTATAAAGTAGAATACTGAAACACTATAGATAATTCTATGACTTCGAGCCTTAATTTCTTGTTCACCTCTACTTGGAAAAAACACAAAATTGTCCAAATCCAATACTCTACTCACTGTACACCAGCACTCAGGGAACACAGCACTGCCAGAAAAAAACGCTGGAGCATAGTGATGGGTTTCACTTCAGTCTCACAATTATGAACCTCAAGTGGGTTCTTAGGGCTCCCCAGCAACCCTACATGCCCTACTTGATTCACACTCTCTTTCTTTCACGTGACTTTTCCAGACTTCCTTGTCCCTCAACAAACCTCCAGCCCCTCCTGCTCCATCATCAGCCTTAGCTAATGACCTGGCTTCATATTTCACTGGGAAAAGCCAAGCAATTAGAAAAGAATTTCCACAAGCTCCAGACCGCATCTCCCCATTGGCATACATACTGTGACTTGTCTCTGGTTACTCTAGATGAACTGTCTAGGCCCCTGTCCAACTCCCCCTCTTGAGCTCAACATCCTTTTACATCCACCCCAGCTCCACCTCCAAGCTTCCCAGGCTTTCTTCCATAATCAAGTATCTAAAGGGTAACGCTTGTCAGCATAGGGTGCCTCCCAGACCAGTATCTCTTCTGACAGCTTGGTGGCTGCAGTGTGCCAGTTGTCAGCTATGTCCAATAGTACATCTGAATATGGCCCAGGCTTATTTCCCTAGCTCCATCTTGATTTACTTTCATCTGCGTGTTTTGTGTTCCAGCAATGTCAGACTAGTTATATTCTGCGCCCAAGTTATCTGGTTTCTTTCCTGTGTGCCTATACTTCTGCAGTGTCCTATGCTTGGAATGATATTCTCTGTGCTCCACTCACTGAGCCCACCTTCCCAAACTTTTCCTTTTTTTTTTGGCTAATTCTTCACCAACTTTAATACTGACAACTCATCTGAAAATGCACAGTTTTAACCATCAACAGTGAAAAATCTTTTGGACAGACAGTAAGAACAACGAATGGGAACTTAAAAATATTTATCTTACATATGGAAACAACCTAAGAGTCTATAGATGAGTGAATCCATAAAGAAAACGTGGTATATATACAATGGAATATTATTCAACCATAAAAAAGGAAATATTGCCGTTTACAACAACATGAATGAAACTGCAAGGCATTATGCTCAGTGAAATAAACCAGACAGAGAAAGACAAATATTGTGTGGTATCACTTATATGTGGAATCAAAGAGAAAAAAAGTCAAACTCATGGAAACATAGAGGAGAATGGTATTTGCCAGGGCCTGAGTGGTGGGGGAAACTAGAAGATGTTGGTCAAACTTTGCAAAGTTTCAGTTATAAGATGAATAAGTTCTGAGGATCCAATGTACAGCACGTCAATTGTATCCTTGAGATTTGCTAAGAGAGTAAATCTTACGCATTCTAGACACACACACACAGAGTAGCTATGTTAGGTGGTGGATTGTTAATTTGACTGTGGCAATCATTTCACAATATATACATTTATCAAATCATCACACTGTACACTTTAAATATGCACAATTTTATTTGTCAATTATATTTTAATAAAGCTGGAAAAAGAAGTCTTGCTGGTAAGAATAAAGTAATGAATATATTCATATGTATGTGTGTGTGTGTATATATATCCATTTTATAAAAGCAGAGGCTTTAATTCCTCTGTTATTGCAGTTGCCACATTTCCTGGGTTCTTCATGGTAATTCTGATTTAAATTATTCTCTTCTCGTCCATTATCACAATATGGAAATCATCAAATACATTGAATCTCAGAAAACGTGGTGCCTCAAGTTCTGTGGGATTTCTCTAAGTACTGCCATTCCTTAAATCTATTAATTTTTCTGGGTATATTTATTACCAAACAGTTTTACAACTTTTCTGAACTTCAGTTTCTTAACCTGTAAAATGGGGATGATACCACGTACCTCAAAGTTCTGCTGCGAGGATTAAATTAGATAATGTGTATATAGCACTTTGCACAGTCCCTGGCATACAGCTGTTGCTAAATAAATGTTAGTTCCTCCCCACACACTCAGCAGCTAAATTATTTGTCCAAAACTCATTCACCAATCAGTGAGCTATTCGTGAGTATTTCCTCTGGCTGACACTGTGTAAGTTACATACAGAAGAGCCCACTAAGATCCTTATGGTCTTACTGGAAAACCTCAGCATAAATAGAGGTCAAATGAATGCTAAACTGAATGGAATGATGACAAGTCTCAAATAGGATGTAGAGAGGAGAAATATTAGAGAATCAGTGAGATTTGGCTAGAGTAGGAAAAGATGGTACTAGAACTCAGTGAGAAGCCATAGAAAAGTATTCTAAGAGAAGAATGAGTTTCTTTTCAGGTGTCTCTTCTAAGTATTTGGCTGTGATAAGGACCAGCTCAGGTCCTGAGAGCAAGAATGCCCTGATTGATTACTAATGTCTGCTGTGACTATGCAGTGGGCTTTCCCAAGACTGATGCAGCAGCCTATTTACAAAGACAGCTCCAGAGCATCATGGAAAGGTGAAGAAAGAAAACTATTCTTAGTTGCCCCCCTCAGAGGGCTTTCCCATCTTTTTTTCCTTTTGGTGCCCTCAGACTCTGGCTTATAAATCACCTCACTCTCTGACAGGCTGGTTGGGCAGGACTTGCTGCATTCTGGAAGCTTGGCAAGATCACCATCGCAGTTCTTGCAACTTACAAAAGGCGAGAGTTCTGCCTGGTGAAGAGCTAAGGCTTGTGAGTTTGTCAGTGGCCTCTAGGGAAGCACCATTATAAAGTGTCTGACGCTTCCTGTCCTAAATATGCCACTTTGTGAAAAGTGATGGCAAGAATATTAATCCCAAGTAGGCTTCCCTGGGGTTTCTCATGTGGAATAAACTGGGTTACCTGAAGATGGATGGTGACTCTGTCATCAAACCTGGAATATTCTTCCATCTTTCAAACCTGCTCTAATGGTTTCCCAAATTGTGTTATCTACTAGGAAGCCTCTGTGGGAAGGATCAGGCCACCTCACACACGAGTAGAAGGGATCTCAAAGGTTTATTTAGCACTGAGCCATAGTGATAAGGGAAGGATCTAAATTAATCTTCTAAAAAGTTCTAGAAGATTTTCTATTTTGATTTTTCTCCTTAAAAGACACTTAGGTTCTATGAGTTGGCCCTCTGGAAAACTCAGCAGAAAATGAGGTAAAAGACATTGTTGTATGACTTTGTTAGAGGCTGATATTAAGTCATACGTATATGTGTATCCTATGTGTAAGATCTATAACACATCATTTACAGGGAAAGGACAGGTTCCCCTGCTCCCTCACAGACTGCAATCAGAAAGCAATTTATTTAACATACTCTTAGGGATTATCAAGGTGGCCTACTACATGTCACTATTCTTAAGGCAAATCCATAAAACGTAATGGCCACTGCCCAGCTACCACCTCACCCCTCCCAATCCCCGGCTCCCAAAAAAAGGCTGAATTGCCATGGGAACAGACAGAAAAGAATGTCTGATGTGCTGCTGGGAGTTATGCTGAAGGATGTGAAAATACAGACTTACCAGGAGGATGTCGGGGTGCGTCTACATTCCAGACAGAGGAGCAGCCCATGCAGGGCCCTGGGTGCGTGACGGGGCCCAGCTTGTTCAGCAAGTCTGGAGCAAAGGGTGTAGCCAGGAAGTTGTGAGAGACGGGAGGCACAGACTTCCCACAGAAAGTGGGAAACCTAGAAGCCATTCTACTTCATCATAGTGGTAGATGGCTCTTTTTCTTCTAACCCTTTGGCCTGTCTCCACTTCTCATATCAGTAGTGACTTCAACACTATAATGACAGCTGCCCAACAACCATTGTTCTTTCTCTTAGTAACAGCAACCCCATTTCCCCTGGAGAATCATCCATTTCCCAATCTCATACCATGTGGTTTGCATGCAGCTGGGCCTCTCTTCTAACTGTGGGCATAGGCTTGTGAGCCAGAACGGGCCAATTAGAGCATGACATCTGGCTGCTATAATTGGTTTAGGAATGAGCATGTGACTCAAGCTGGATCCTTAAGACCTTAAGACCTAGTGCTGGGAATTTTGCTGCATTTTTGGAGAAAGGAGCACTTGATTGTCACACTATCCTCATTCCCTTGGGGTATATGAACTGTTAGTGATTTTTACCACCACTTGGAGAAATGACCTGAGAATGATTCGAATATTGAGGATAACAGAGCTGAGAGATGGTGAAAGATGAATCACGTATATTTTCTGAGCACCTGTATCTAGCTATGCTTGAAGTCAACTCAGGCCCTTGTTTCTTTCAGTAACGTGAAACAATAAGCACTTTTTACAGTTAGATGTACTTTGCTTGCAAACAAAGTGGCTTCTGAGGCCCTAGCTGCTGTCACTTCAGTGACTCACAGTGCCTTGGGGCATTTATTAACTGGATTTGACTCATGGACCTAAATTTTAGAAATCCTTTAATGTTTCAAGGGGGACAGTTACTCAAATAGGAAATGTTGGACTGCCATGGATCCAAATATCCTTAGCTACTCTCCAAATACTCCTCACCCTACATGGGCTTCTTCTTTTGTTTTTTATTTTTTTGTTTTTTTTAATTTTTTGGTTGCACTGTGAGGCATATGTGATCTTAGTTCCCCGACCAGGGATCGAACCTGTGTGCCTTGCATTGGAAGCATGAGTCTTAACCACTGGACCACCAGGGAAGTCCCCCACATGGACTTCTTAATAAATGAATGTGCTTCCATTCATATGGAAGGAGAACTGTCCAACTCTGAGGCTAGGAAGCCTAGCCTTAAATGACAGGATCTCTCTTGAGGATTCATCCGGGGAACAATAGCTCTAGGGGTCCTGCTACTTCCACCATGCCTTTGGCCCCCTTGGCCTAAGCAGTTGCTGTTTAATTTACACATTCTAATTTCTTTGTCTTGCCATAAAATATCACTATTCCTACTATAATACCTCAGCCACTGGCTGACAGTAGTTATCACTCAAGTCTGCTCAACCTTTGTAGGGAAAGAGATTAAGAGGATTTGGAATCAAATAGACCCAGTTCAAGTCTGATTTCAGCAAATATTCACTCTTTGACTGTGGACAATTACTTAGCCTCTATGACCTTCAGTTTCTTTATCTATAAAATGGGGCTAATAATTAATACCTAACAAAGAATTGTTTGGCTTCAATAATATTTAAACAATATATCAAACCTGTCATTCAAGTTCACTGTAATCTGACTTCCACTTACTTTTCCAATCTTTTCTCCATTCTCCCTTCTCCACCCCCATATGAAATCAGTTGCAGCCACACAGACTTAGAGACCACACCTGAATATGCTTTGTGCAGTTCCATCGTTTTAACTAACTTTGGCTTTATAATTCCTTTCACCTGGAATATCCTACTGTCCATCTTCAAGACCCACCTCAAATCTTATCTCTTCTGTGAATCAGCTTCTCACTCTTTGATCTGCTGGAGAATTTCTGGTTGAATATACTTACCATCTTGTATTGGATTTTTGTTTTCTCTTATATCTTGTGTCCCCAACTATATTGCATCTAAACCTCTTTGTACCCTCCCCTATCCAGTGTCTTACACATAGATGGTATTCAATGAATATTTGCTGAATGCTTTACCTTCCTCCCAATTATTTGTTATTGGGTAACACTGAAATTCTAATAAGTAAATTTAAAAAGAGGACCTACTTCTCCAGCTCTATAACTCCCACAAAAGTCTGTTCAGCTTGAGTTCAGGCCTGTCTTCTGCTTTTGAATTTGCAATTGAAAACATATGGTGATTTGGAAGCCAGCCATTTTTTCTTTCTTTTTTTCCCCTCTCTAAAGAAACCTTTAAAACCTCACTAAATATGTCAAGAAACAGCTATGAAAATGTCAAAAAATTGTAATATTGCTTATTGCAACACCTCCCCCCCCCCCCCCCCCCCCCCCGCACACACACTCCTGGTGTGTTTACAAAGTTCTGAGTTGAAAAAAACAAGTGCTAATTTTAGATTTGGGTTTTTTCCTTTAAGTCATAATAAGAAAAAACACAAACATCAACCGAAACCCAAATGCACAAAACCTCTTAGTCATACCCACCAGGCACTTTTAAAAACCAATTTTCAAGAGAAAGGATTCTAATTCTTAGTTCATTGAATCATGAATCCTGCTACCCTGATGAATAGAAGGAATTGAAAGCACTGCTAATGGAATCTTGTGGTCTAGTCTTGGATGCGAAAGTAAAAAATGGGAGCTGTGTTTTGCATGTTGTTTTCTAACTCATCCTCCACCTCACTGAAACTCGACAGTGCTTAAGACTCCATGGATCATAACCCAAAAGAGAATGAGCCACTTCACTTCCCGTTGACAGCAACGCCAATCTTTTGACATCCCAATAATCATCGCAGCGATCCGTGTTGAATCATGTATTGAAATTTTGACTTCACTTGGGAAATCACCAACCAGTACAGATGAGTCGTTCTGAACAAAGCTGTGACTTTCCAAACATTCTGGTAATAATAGCTCAGTTTTCATTGCAGTGATGGGAGACAGAATGGGGGAAGGAGGGCGAGTGCTTCTCAACTGTCTTGCTTTCTCTAGTCAGAGTTTCTGATTCCTGGGCTACTGGGTCGCCAAAGTAATGCTGCCTCCTCCAGAACATCGCAGAGGACTGACATCTTCAGGCCCTTAGCTTTTGTATCCTCTTTTCCCTGATTTGTTATAAGCATCAGGAAATATTTTGAAGCCAAGGCAAACAGAACCTTCAAAAAGATGTCTGTGTGTCATGTGATCATTGTCCTTTATATCTTTACTGGAACAAGCTTTTTTAAAAATTATTATTGCAATCATTGGGACTTCAGTGATAGAAGATCTCCATCACCAGCCAGCCAAACCATTATTCAAGAACCAGTCCAAATTTCAGATTCTTTGTTTGAGGCCTTCCTTGACCATCTCAGTCCCCTGCGAGGCCTCTCTCCCCTCAACCCTTAGAAAGCTTGATCATTCCACCCTTGTTACTCGCTATGGACTTCATTATTTTTCATGTGGGTGAGACTTCTCTTCCCAAACAAACTGGCAGTGTCTTGTCTTATTTTAGTGTGGTGTTTAAGGGAATCACCACTTCTAGGCATGACATTGAACTAGTTATGTAAACTTCTGTGCCTCACTTTCTTTATCTATGAAAGGAGGATAATAATAGTATCTACTATATAGAAATATAATGAATATTAAAGGACTGAATGGGTGTGAAGTGCTTGGAACAGGTCTGGCAAATAGTAAACACTAAATAATGTCATGTAGGAACTCTTTCAGTACTTCTTATAGCAGTCTATACCATAATTGATTCATTTATCTAACAAATAACTATTGTGTACCTACTATATTTCAGGGACAATTTTAGGTGCTAGAAATTCAGGGATGAACAAGATTGACAAAGTTACTCCTCATGGAATTTACTATCTTGACAGAGAGATGATAAAAAAGCAAATAATACAACATAACAAAATAAAATGTAACATAATTGGGTATGATTTCAGGTAATGAAGCAGGTTTTGAAGAGGAATAATCAAGGTATCAAGATAGTGTGGTCGGGGAGTGGTGTGGGCTGGCAGGTAGGGGTTTATTTAACTGATAAGCACTAAATTGTTAGCTCTGGAGAAAGAGGTTCACTGATCATGCATTGGAAAGCTTGCAGCTGTGTGTGGCAAGTCAACTTCTGAAGGTCAGATTAGAAGGAAGACTGTAAAGAATAAAGCAAAATGGTAAAAACTGGCCAAATCTGTCCTGGGCAGCACGTCTTGACTTTATCTTACATACCCTTTCTTTTCAATTCTTCTTCTCAAAGCATGTTCACTAGTCATAGCGTCCCAGAAATGTGCAATGAAATTTAATCAGTGATTCAATATCCAGAACATTCCTTTTATTCCCCCATCAAAATATACCAGTCCTATATCCTCTTCCCTGAGGCCCCTGTTCACTGTGTTTCGACATTAGACCACGTTTATCTCCTAAAATATTCCAGAAATGTTTTCTAGTGGCGCTTGCATGTAAAGGAGGAAAAAGTCTGTCGTTTTTAGGCTGTATTCCTGCTTCAATGATGGTTTTCTGAAAATATGGTCTCAAATCAAGTAATTCATCTAATAATAGGAAGTTTAGGGGAGCAAGATTGGAGGAAGACATCTTTGGGTCAGGAAAGACCTTAAGATACTCATAAAATCTCATGACATAGACTGCAGTCTTGTCTTGGGAAGTGTATTTTTTGTGCTTAATTGTGATTGTAGAATTACTTAAACCTGGGTACAAGTCTTGGCTCTGCCCATTCTTGCTATGTGATCATTAGAAATTAACTTTTACTCAGCTTTCTGTCTGTAAAATGGGGAGACTAACCCTGCTTCCCATCTTGGATTTTTAATGTGGCTTAAAGGAGTTAATACAGATAGTATATTGAGTACAGTATCTGGTACATTTCAAGTACACAATCCCATCTTCCAAAAATACGTTTATGCAGATACAGTCTTTGACCTAAAGAAGGATTAATTTACACAGCTGCCCTTTAGAGTGGAGCTTTTGATAGCAAATGTGAATATGGTTCCTTTCCTGACCCTGGGAAGGAAACGGCTTCTTTAGGTTGGGTGCATTGTAATTATGGTAGATCTGTATAGCTGATTCATAACCATAACATGTGTTTTGTTTGGTGGTTTTAAAATATTCAAAAGAAAAAGTCTGACCCATCAGAGGAGATAGGTTACCAATTTGAGGACACTTTAACTGAGAGACATTCGAGGAGTAGCTTAGGAGAAATGCAACACTGAGGATTGCTCCTTGCCTCCCATAAAGGTGGGGTTTAGCATCCTGTGAGAGAGATGGCAGCTGGGGTTCAAGATGGCTGTGGGGAGAAATTAAGAAAAGCTTGTGTTCTGGAGTAACATAGTGTGGATGGGGTAGGAGAAAGAAACTTACTTTCTCTGAAGGGTATCTGGGAATGGACTGAAGCCCCCAGGACTGGCAGTGGGAGAAGGTTCATTACTTTTAGGAAGAAGGAGAGCCATTGTTGCCCTTCTCTATGCAAGAGTTTGCAGCAGTTGAGTGAGGACCTAGGTATTCCATTTATCCTGAGATGTTTGTATTGCCTTTAACAGAGCCACCTCCCAAATCAGTCTGCAGGCACCACAACACGAACAGAACCCTAGGAGCATAATCCAATTGTGTTTTGTGGGAATGGAGTTCCCTGAAGTTGTTCAAGGCAGAGGCCTGTCATTAAATTCTTGCTTAAATTACATTACTTGTATTGCTCATAAGAATCAGTCACTGCAAGTACTGTTTCATTAGTTAAATGGTGTTTGCCATGAAATGAGTTAGTGATTCTCAAAGTGTGATGTCTGGGCCACCTGCATGTTGTTCAGCAATAGCTGGCAGAACAGTGTGAAACAATTACATTCCAATAAAGAGCTTAAAAAAAAATCATCTGGAATGTTTTTGTTTTTTTTAAATGCAGATTCCCTGGTCCTACTTGGATCTTCTGACTCCATGGGGATGAAGCTCAACAATCTGTTTTTCATAAGCACACCAGCTTATGCTAAGACACGTTAGAATTTGAGGTCCAAAGAAATAGATGTTGTTAACGTCAGGAATGTTAGAGTTAATTAAAAACAAAACAAAACATGAGTAAGCCAGTTTGGCATAATTACTGCTTCTTTTCTGAACTTTAGAAGTATACTCATCATAGATTTTTCCCAGGTCAACTCCTACCACTAGGTTTTTTTTTTTCCCCCAGCTTTTTATTGGTGTATAATTGCTTTACGCTGTTGTGCCAATTTCTGCTGTACAATAAGATGAATCAGCTGTATTTATACATATATCCCCATATCCCCTCCCTCTTGAGCCTCGCTCCCAAGCATCCCTCCCACCCTCCCTATCCCACCCCTCTAGGTGATCACAATCATGACTATCGAGTTGATCTCCCTGTGTTATGCAGCAGCTTCCCACTAGCTATTTTATGCTAGTTTTTGGTCATTATAGAGTTTAAGAAAATATTTCTTTCAGATGCACCCTCCTGTGTCCTGGAAGCTGGTATGGATGGAAGAGAGTCATTAAATGAGGAGGCTCCATTGCAAAGGCAGGAATTTAGATTGAAAAGAGCTTAGCCATGGTCTGACACAGAGCAAAAAGCAAAGATTCTCCATTTCTTAGGTAGGAAATAAAAAAACAAAAAATCTTAAAACAAAACCAACAAACAACAACAACCAAAAGCAAGAAAAAGGACAAAGCCTCTCTTTTAAAAGCAGCTGTTGAATGTCGCACTTAAGAACGTCCCAGACTTCCTGCTCTGTGATGTTGGCTCAAAGCAGAGAGCACAAGTTCCCTATTCCCTCTCTGTTTGGTGAGGGTTAACCCTTCTTGGGCTCTGGGTCTGTGGTGGGTGCTGTGATGCATCACCCAGATCCCCCTTTGGGCATGACTGACTTTCCCAGCTGCTGGGGAGCGCGGCTGGTGGAGAGCCTCAGCATCCCTGATTCCCTTAAGGGGACCACCTCTGCTCAGGAGAGCTGTCTGGCTGTAAGTGTGCCCTTTTCCAGAGCATCTCATGTCCAATGACTGATCCCAGCGGAAATATAAAAGCTCAGCCTCCCTACCCCAACTTGTGACAAAGGAAGGATAATTCGAGCTTCAGAAGTCCCTGTAGGGTTGACAAAGTCCCCCAATAACACCGAATCACAGCTTAACTTCTTCTGTTCAGTTCTTCCTTCTCTTCCCTTCTACAGGTGTTGATCTGATTGTACTCTCTAATAAATTTTCTGCATGCTAACCTCCATCTCAGAATGTTTCCTGGGGAATCTACCCAAGGCTCCTCTTCTTTGTGGTCAGAGAAAGATTAGGTCAAGGATAAGTGGGAGAAGGGGACTAATTTATATTATTCTTTTCCCGTAACATGCTCTGATCCTGGAAGTACATAAGCATTGGAAGTACATTGGACAATGGAGGTTCTGGTCTATGAGGGAAGGTTGAATGAACTTTTTTTACTCCTAACATCAAATTATCTGATATATCACTTATCACTGAAAATTTCACCCTAAAAGAATTGCTCTAGAAATTTCACCCTGCCATCCTAATTACCAAGCATATTCCCCAGAAAAAAAAAAAATTAGGTATTTGTTAAACCTACTAAATTAAAAATGGGAGAGTTTCTTTTTATTGGGATATGAAACATAGTTCCCCATCAACTGATTGCAAGGTTGATTGATTGATTCATTCATTCATTCAACAAATATATTTTGGATGCCTACTACATGACAGGCATTGATATAGGCTTTGGGGACCAAAAGCTTTGGTCTCTTGGAATCTACATTCTAGATGGGAAGAGTCAGAAAATAAATACACACACAATTGAATAAGATGATTTGAAATAGTGATAAATTCTATGAAGATAATATAAGAGGATAAGATAATCGGAAATTACTCTGAGTAAGGGTAGGCTGTAGGGAGAAGTAATTTAGACAACATTCATCAATAAAGTCTAGGATGAGAAGGCACTATTTGTGTAAAGTCATAAGTGGGCAGATCTGGGCAGAAGCAACAGGAAGCGCAAAGGCCCTGAGGTGGGACTAAAAGAAAAAAAAAAAATGCCTAGAACAGGGCAAAAATTGGGGAATAAGATGAGATCAGTGAAGAGGGCAAAGTAAGTTATGGTGAGAATTCTGGATTTTATTAGAAGGCCAATAGGAGACCACTAAAGGTCTTAAGCAGAGGAGTGGTGAAATGATTTACAGTTCAAAATATAACCAGCTTCTGTGAGGATGATGTATTGTAAGGGAGCAAGAAAGAATCAGAGTAACCAATGAGGAGATAGTTCTAGGAGCCTGACGTGAAATGATAGCACCAAGGTAAGAGCTGCAGAGATAAAGACAAGTGGGTAAGTTCAGGAGAGTTTCAGAGATACAGAAGACATGCTAGTGGTTTGAAAATGGTATATGAGGGAGAAAAAAATGAAAAAGGATCATGACTCTTAGGTTTTCAGCCTGAGCGATTGGGTGGGTTCTGGTGCCATTTTCTGAGATGGGAAGACTGCTTTTGAGTCCTCCTATCAATGATTAATGTTTTTCGCCCTGAGCAGCTACTGTCTTTTCCTGACAGAAGGACTGACAGAGACTCTGCTGGATTTTTCATCCTTCTAACAGCCTTACCTACTACCCCAGGGGTATTGTATATACCACAGAGAGCCAATCTGCACCCTTGCCAGAATCTCTCCCCAAATTTGTTATGCTTCAATGTTCCAGGACACTTTATTATAAATGAGTAGCTAAAGGCAAAGTATAATTAGGGACAAGGGTAGTGGAGCATGCAAAGCTGGCACCACTTTGAGCTCAGCATCTCTGCACAGGTGCCAGATCTTTGTAACATTGGCTTTGCTGCTCAATTGCCAAGTTGTAACCACCTCCTACCACTCATCCTGATGGGTGGGGGCAGACAGACCAACCAGGTATGATAGTTTCAAGATCCCAAACTGAGAGATAGATATTTCAATCACGGACACCCCTTTCATCAGGCATCAATAAAGGAAAAGATAATTAATTGGTCTAATCAGATTCAAATTGTTTCTTTTAAAGCCGGTGGTGAAAAATAGTATTTTAATTGGGATTTCATTAGACTGGTTGACTGGTAGGGATTTCAGAGTCCCCTATGTTTATTTAACAGTAAGGCATTTTATCACATGGAATTTGCTACCTTAACTGTGGAAAGTTTTTATAAGATTCCGTGACTGCTTTTGTTGTTGTTGTTCCTAGAGGTACTTTTCCTTTAGGCTGTAGTTATGGGGAATCTCTTTTCTATTTTCCTACTAACGCTTCACACTGTGCTGCATTAGGTTCTCTCTTTCCATTGCTGTTCAAGCCAGTGCATAAGACAGGGATATACTAATTTCATTGCATTTTTTTAATACCCTGATACCCTTATTCTCCCTTTTTATCATTTTTCTCATTATTTTCCTTTTACATGTATATTTTTGGGAACTGCTTGCACATAGCAGAGTTTATATCATACATACATTTATATTCATATCTGTACTCATATCACTACTGTCAAGAATTCATTTTCTTTTTGGACTCCAAAGAAAGGGTCTTGGGGAAGGAGATCTTTCTAATGTAAAGCCACAGTTCTCAAGCTGGGATATGCAGCAGTGTTCAAGGAAAAAAATGTGAATTCTCATGAAAACAAATCATATTTTCCGGCATGTTAGTTTTCATTGCTGATTTTTTTTCATTGCTGATTTTGAGGATATTAGTTTATATTTAAAAAGAAACAACATATTAAAAGGAAAGATTTTCAAGAATTTTGGAAGTTCAATACAAACCTTATCAGGGCTTCTGAAAAAAAATAGAACTTCATTCCCCATGCCTCAAAACTTCCTCTTGTTTAGACTCTTTTATTCACAATAAAGCTTCATGATTTCAAGAGATAAAGACCAACTCTGCCCTTTACCAAAAGTAGAATTTCTTTGGAAATGAAAGTGGCATGGATTGCTGAGCTGGCATCGTTCCTGTGGTCCTTGGAGGTGCCCAAAAGGGTTTGTCACAACCTGTCGGCAAGCACGATGGGTGTAACTGAACAAAGGCTTTAAAGAGCAGGGAGGTTCTGATCCCTGATTAAACTTTCTATAAGGTAGGAGAGGTCATCTTAAATGACATCTAATTATAACTTATCATGACTCTAAATGAAGCACAAATCAGAAAATAAAGATAATCTCTAAACCAAAATGATTTTAACAAATAAACATTTGCAGAAATTATTTATTCCTTTATGTACCTATCCTATAAGAGAGAGATTGTCTTAGTTTGGGTTTCTCCAAAAGTCATCTCTGCCACAAGCATTTGGATGCTAGTAGTTTATCTGAAAGGAGATCTTGGGAAACATGTAGGAGGGTTGGGGAGTTATGCAATGAAAACAGAAAAGCACTAAGTGGTATGCTAATGAATATTTCCACTAGGGCAACTGGGGTTCACCCACTCTGGGTTTCTCTGAAAGACTGTGTGCTAATTTGGTTCTGCAAGAAGCAGATTCCAAGATGGAATCAGATGTACCAAAAGGAGAAAATGCAACACCACTGGGATAGAATTCTGAGGGTTCTTGATCAAGAGGGCTAGAACGTAAGATTTGAAAAATAAGAATTCATTGAGTTGGGAACGCTTTCTTGGGACATGGGATTCAACATCTGCAAGGATGCTAGGAAATGGGACAAATTTACTGCTAGGTTGGCTCTTAGAAGCTTAGAAAAAGTGATGACCAATATGGAGTGAAGTATAAGTGCCTGCTTTGCCCTGGTAGAGGGTAGACAAAGAAACAAAGAAGGAATTCTGGCATGGGTATATTTTGTGAGGTTGGAAAACCCATCAGAGGATTATGTTTCACAGGATGGTCCAGAAGACACAACTTTAATCAAGGCCACCAGGAATGCACAGGTGAGAGGGACAGCAGAACCACTGAGAAGTGGTGGTCATTCTCTGCAGGCCAGGGCAGATGGTAGGAGAGACAATCACAGAGATTTAGTAGACATGAGAATGATGTGGTCCCCAAATAATAAAGGCCAGGTGGCAGCACTTAATTAGCAGAAGCCAGAAGGCCACAATTACCATAATGGAGGTTTGACACACAAGGAGTTGTGGGGGTGGTTAAAAGAGCTTGGGATGGATAGGGGCAAAAAAGGTATGCAGCCTACAAAGATGTTCCTAAACATATAATGAAAAATAAATGGGGGAAAATAAGGAAGGAAGGAAGGGGAGAAAGAAAGGAAGAATGAATGAGTGAATGAATGAATGAATGAGGGAGCAGGAGACTTACTGAGGGTGTTCACCTCAATAAAAAGTTATGATCCCAGAGCTGAACCAATTTTCGTTTAGAAGCTCATTAGCTGAAGATGCTGCCAGGTCCCCAGGATGCAGAACCCTGTGATACTATGGCAAATATAAATTATAATGATTCTCTGAGTCTTCCCCCTTAGTGACTGATGGCTATTTACTCAGGTGTCTGAATTGGAGAAATGGAAGTGCCTAGACATTTTGAGAATTATTGGACACAGAGCCTGAGCTGGTATTGGTAGCTGGTGACCCAAAGTGCATTATGGCCCCTCTATTAAAGAGGTGGCTTATGAGAGCCAGGTTATATGAAGTCCCGGCTAAAATCTGGCTCCCAGTGGACTCACCGGATTCAGGAACGCAGCTAGTTGTTGTTTCCCCTGTCCTGGAATGTATAATTGAGATTGATATACTTGGCAGTTGGAATAACCTCTACATTGGATCTTTGGTTTGAAGGATAAGAGCCACTATGGTGGATAAGAACAAGTAGATACCTGGCCAAGATTCTAAATCAAAAGAAATAACACATCCTTGGAGGCATGGTAGAGATAGTGCCATCATTAAATAAAGACCTTGAGGAGGCAGGGGTGGTAGTAATTGCATCTCTGTTTAATATGCCAATCTGGCTCCTGCAGAAACCAGATGGATCCCAAAGAATGAATGACTTCATTGGCATAACCAATTCACTGAAGGCATAACCAAACAGGAACCTCAATTGCAGCTGCTATGCCAGACACCCTGTGGTAGCTAGAGCAGATTCATAAGCCTTCAAATTCATGGTATGTAAGATTGATATGACAGATGTGTTATTTTCCATTCTAATTAGAAAAGAGGATTAGAAAGACTTTGCATCCATGTAGGACAGACAACAATATATATAGGGTCTGCTGGATCATCTGGCTGAGGAGAGAGGATTTTGCCTCAGGGCTGTATTAATTCTCCCATCCTCTGTCATGATACATTTATAAAAGATCAAGATGACCCAAACATCCATCCCAGACTGTCATGGATATAATACATTAATGATCTCATGCTGTTCTTATAGGATGAGCAAAAGGGGACTGATTTGCTTGCAGGACACATGAGCTGCAGAGGATGGGAGATAAACCTTACGGAGGTTCAGAAACACTGTCACCAGTTAAATTTTTAGTGGTCCAGGGATAAGGAGTATAATCTCCAAAGTAAGAGGCAGATCAATGTTTCTTCTCTCTTCTAACACAAAGAAAGCAGCACAGCACCTGTTAGACCTCTTTGGAATAAGAAAGCATCACATTCCACATCTGGGATGTTGTTCTAGCCCCTTTACTGAGATAGCAAATTTTGCTTAGGGCCTGGAGCAGCCAGCCCTAACTGCAGTGCAGACAGCCCGATTGAGAAGACCCTATGGTGTTGGAGGTGTCTGTGCTGGGAAAAGACCTCATGTGGAGCTTACGGCAGCCTCAGGGCAAGAATCACAACTCAGGCTCCTGGGATTCTGGAGGAAGGCCATGCCATCTGCAGCAGAGAATTATACGCCTTTTGAGAAAGAGCATCTGGAATATTGCCCTGGTAAAGACAGAACACTTGGCTATCAGGTGCCAAGTAACCATGTCACTGGAACTGTCGCTCGTAAGCTGAGTTTTATTGGACCCACCCAGTCATAAAGCCAGATGGGCACAGCAGTAGTCCATAGGAAGATGGAAGGGGTACATTCAGGATTTAGCCCAAGTAGGATCAGTGGACATGAGTAACTACACTAGTAGGAGCCCAGATTGCGAAGTCATCCAGTTCAGTTGCATGAACTCACACCTATGGTCATACTGTGGCTGGGTATTCCATATAAGCAGCTGATGCAGAAGGGAAAATCCCAAGCTTGGTTTATGGAAGGGTCAGCTTGGTACATGGATGCAGGCCAAAAATGGATGGCAATGCTACTATAGACACATTCTGGGGGCCTTGAAAGTGGGGAGGGGATTAATCTTCTCAATGGGTGGAGCGGTGAGGAATGTATCTGATCTTCCACTTTCTGTGAAAAGAGAAGTAGCCCAAAGTGAAACCATGTACAGATTTTTAGACAGTTGTCCATGACTTTGCTGTTTGGTCAGGGACTTGGACTGAAAAGGATTAGAAGATTGGAGACAAGGAGGTCTGGTTAGATGCAATGGGCACTGAACATGAAGTTTTTTTTTCACATGTTAACATTTGCTAGAAAGCGTTCATCATGGAAGACACATTGAACAACTGAGTAGACAAAACGAATAAGCAAATAGACTGAGCTAGTTGACATTACGTAGTTCATTATTAGTAACTCCAGATTGGCACTTAGTATCCATGAGTGTAGTGGCTAGTAGCACAAAGCTACATATGAGCCCAACAATGGGGGTACCCACTTCCCAAGGCTACTAGCTCCTGCTTCCTCTAGATGTCCAGTCGTCCAGCAATAGTGAGCAGCACTGAACCCCCAATACAGCCCTGCTTCTTGAGGAAGCCACCTTAGTGTCAAGGTGACTACATAGGGCCCTTTCATTCCTTAAGGGATATATTTTCTGGGTATAGATTTGCCATTCCAGCCCACAGAGTCTCAGCACAATTAACCAGGTGATATGGAATGCCTGCTCCACAGGCATGGACACCCACACAGCAGAACATCCATCCAGGAGATGCAGGGGCGGACCCTCGTGGTAGCCAGAAGAACATAACTCAGAACTCTCCCACTGAGGGGAGAGAATGCTGGGGTGTTTTCCACCAACCACAGTTCCTCACTGGTTCAGGGTTTCTCCTGGGGCACCCGCTCATCCTGCCCTCTTTTTGGACCCAGCATGCGTTCATAGCTATTTGAAGGCTCTCAAGCGAAGAGGCACACAGAAAGACATTCATATGCCTGGAAACTGCCTGTGACTTCCAGGGAAGGTTGAGGGGGGATGCACAGGGCATCACAAGCATTTTCTAGATGTTCATAAAATCTTGGAGTCATTTATTCTGTTCTAGGATGTCAAATTCTGTCATATTCCAAGTTGGATGTGCAGGGAAATCATATCCATTTTTGACTGCCTACTCTTTTTTTTTTTTTTTTTGGCACACGGGCTTAGTTGCTCCATGGCATGTGGGATCTTCCTGGAGCAGGGATCGAACCTGTGTCTCCTGCGTTGGCAGGCGGATTCTTAACCACTGCGCCACCTAGGAAGCCCTGACTGCCTACTCTTTAACTGCCTCTTCGTGAGACATGAACTGCGTAATATTATGTTCTATAAAAAGAATAGAAAAATAATTCAGCCTTTTCTGTGGCAGGGTTTGCTTAGGAGGGTTTGGGAGGGGAGGAACGTGCAGTTGGGAGGACCCAAGGTCATCCTGTCATAAAACGTGTCCTTTGGCATGGAAGTATGTGGATGGGAGACATGCAAAGAAGAAACAATAAATCATGTAAATTTATCCTGCCCGGTGCAAACTAAAGGTATCCCCAACCCAGCTTCTCCTGTGCTTCATCCCAGAAATGCCTGCAGCCACCCCAGCACCACCCAACTGAAGGGCGAGTATGATGGAGGAAAAGTCAAAGTGGAATAGCACAAGATTCTTAATCTTTTGGAGCTATGATATCTTACTTTCTAAAATTTTATAAAACAAATGACCATAGATCCATGTCTAGGACCCCTCCAAGAGCATTGGAAGGAGCCTGTGCAAGTGAGGCACCCTTGGCCTTGAGCTTCCTCATCTTCCTGTAAGCCTACTACTCTCTGGAATTATATTTGATATATCCAATCTGATCTGTTTTCTGATTCCTAGTTCAGGACCCACTTTGAGTGTTAGCCCCTTGGAAGTCTTTCTTGATCCTCAAAGCCTGGGTGGGTTTCCTCCCATCGGAGCTTTAAGCAACTGTCTGCCCTTTATGACAATACACTGAACTTGCTCGTTCAATTTTATGTCTTAACCTGCATCTCTCACTCTCCTAGCAACCATGATTACACCCAAACTTCACTCCCTCCCCATTTCCCCAGGGACTACAAATCTTTGAGGTCAGGATCCGATCCATGTTTTATTCATCATGTAGCACACATCCTGGCATATAGGAGATGATCAAAAAATATTTGATGAATTAATAAACATATGGGACAATGGCAGGAGGGACAAGGCATCTACTTCAATGATTTCCTAAGAAAGAACTCACTTCTAGACAGAGCTACCCAATAGGAAAAGTCCTTCTAGAATACAAAAAGCCCTTCTCTATGGTGGTTCCCCATTTTCCCTTTCCAGACTTCCTTCTGTAAGTATTTCTGACAGGGATCAAAGTTTTCCTCAAAAGCTGCCAGGGTAGAGAACTCATGACTGCCCCGAAAGAAGAATCTTTTAAATCTTTAAAAATTTTAGCCATGCAGCCTCTTCCTGTCAACCATTATAAATTGTAGGGAGAAACAACTTGTAGTATGGAGAAGGAGAGGTTTGGATTCTAATTCGGGCATAATCTCCGTTATAGTCTGTTACTATCACCTTTCAATGTTTAATTCTTGGAAGATCAACCCCACCTGTCATCGTGTTAGCACATTTTTGAAGACTATAAGTGCAACTAGGGAGATAAGGGAGCACAGGAATTGGTGTCTATATCAGGAGTCAGAGATTTGGATTAAAAACAAACATGGCTTCGCTGTTTATTATCTGGCAGCAGGGGCTGAGAAACTCTGGAAGAGAAAACCAAACTCAGCTCTTCTCACTGATGTCACTTTCCGCTACCTATCTGGCTATGCAAACCTGAGTATCTTTTATGCTGACAATGCTTTGTGGACTTTACATTCGCAAATGTCTCCAGATTGGCTTTGAAACTGTCCTTTTGTTCTTGATACATTTCTGTGGTTAACAACAGCTTATGGGAGAAAGTCTATGATCAACTTTGACTTTCAATGACAAATACTGACATTTTGTAAACAAAGCACAAAAGCGGGAAATGTTGGTGTAGGGAAAATATTTGAAGTCAGTGGACCTGAATTTGGATCTTGATTGTGTCACTTTAGGTACATTTCTGAGCCCTAATTTCCTCATCTATATAGTTTTTATAATAAAAGTAACTCATCATGAAGTTGTGAAAATTGTCAGATAATGAAGCTGAAAGATGATCTATAAAATGAGTGGAAAAAAAAAAAGTTAGCCCTGATTTCTGATGTAATATTTTGTGTCGTACATTACATGCTCAGAAAAGCTATGTAAAGCTTTATTTGAAAGTTTTCATTATATAGAAAAATGTAATCATTTTGTGAGATAAAAGCGGCTGTCTGATGAGTCCTGAACTGATTAAGACCAGGTATACTAAGAAAGAGTGTGTCCAATTAATTAAAAGGAAGAAAGCCTTTGAACAATGAAAATGATTGAGTTAAATACGAAAAACTCACCAGATGCCTTTAAAGAACAAATGGGCATACAATTTTAGAAGAAGTCTGTAAGGAAAAAAAATTGAGAAAAAAGATCTACTTAACTTTATCAGAAATCTGTGCAAAGTGGATAGATTAAGTAAACAAGTGTTATACATGTTTTTTATTGGCCATCAACATGGTATTTGTTGTTGATACGACACATTAAATTTAAGGTGGTTTATTTGCCTAAAAAGGAAGAGCTTATCTTTTGTTTGGAACATAGACGCAAGCTGAATCCTGATCTGTGTTATTTCAGCGTCTAGTTGGTTTGCACTTAAGGTTTCCAGAGTAAACGCTTTGTTACTAAATACCTGGCAGAATCTCACTGCAGGGGCTAATGATGAAAAAGGTGGAGTAACATCTCCTGTGTGGTGTTTCAGAAGATTAACTCAGAGTTATCTTTGTGCTCAGGAAATATAGTTCAGTTCAAGAAACATTTCTTAAGATTACTACATGCCAGGTACTATTCTAGGGTCCACGAGTATAAAGATGAGTGAAGTATAGGCTCCTAATTTTGTTGTTTATTTCGCTGTTGCAGTTTTCTGCTATCTCTCTGGCCCACCCTTCTCGTAGTTTTGCAGTCTGTCTTCTTACCTTATAGAAGGAAGCCCAGCGCTAAAAAAACAGAAAGGAAAAAGCCTTTGAATTTTAGAAAATAAGGTCTCAGGGGAATGGAAGAACTTGAGATAAACAACAGAAGAGCGTACTGGAGGGAACTCCATTCATGCTTCACTGTCTTATTGGTTCCTCTTCCCATTAATGTCCTGTGAAGGTTACAATAACATCCAGAGCCCGGGCTGACTGGTTAATACCACGTTTATCCTGAGACTCTGCTCTGTCCCCATTGACTGACTCATATGGGGTCCTTTGTTCAATATCTCAGGACACAAATATACTTCTGAGTTGGAAGCTGGGACTCTTGACCACTAGGGGAATGGTAGTGAGATAGGAAATGTGGTGAGACTGCTACCTGTCTCCCCAATACCTATCATCTCTTGTTTTCTTTTAGGGATAGACACCCACACCCACACCACACACGTATCTGCCCTCAGTATAATGAGGCATGCGTACTTGCCCAGCTAGAGAGCCAGAGCCTGTATTTTATGCATTCCCTATAGCTGGATAAATCCACGTGTTTAGGATGTAAGCAGTCATATCAGGCTTTCGTATGGAATTGTAACATTGGGCACATACTCTACCCATCTTGCCCTTTCCACGGGCTGTAAAGTGTTAACTTGGCAAGCGCTTACTTGGCAAGACCCAGATCCAGCCCTGTGGCTGGAATACCACCTGAGGATGGCAGAGCAACAGAAAAGAAGAAACCTGGGTCCCTGAAGCATCTCTTCCAACCGCACTGCTCACTGTTGGACTATTATCAATACTTTCTCGTTTACTGAGGCCACAATGATTGATGGCCTTATTTTTTATAGAAACCTAGTCTTTACCCTAAAATGGAAAGAAAAGCCCATTCACTTGTACTTGCTTGTGTAAGAATGAATGGAACCAGCTTGAGGTGTCTCCTAGAGGTACTGACAATTTATCAGAGGAAAGACATAAGCCAAAAGGAGAATCATCGTCCATGGCTAAAAAGCACAGAGACAGGTAAGGTATTACAGATCCAGAGGGTGAAGGGCCAGAGTACGGCTGGGTTGAGTGAGACTCAGTGTCTCACTGTTTGTACAGTTCTGGGCACACACTGACAAATTCATGCTGATTGGGGTTTCTTTTTATTATTATTCTTTTCTTTCTTTTTATTTCATTAAGCACTCTTTCTTCAGGCAAAAGACAATACAATTAATTCGCTATGATCGCAATCTAGGCATGCCCCATTACCACATGAGATTATATGATTACGCATGGATGTTCTCAGACAATTTTAGCCACAGAGTTGAGCCTGCCCTTGTTTCGCTCTCAGAAGGTAATTGAATTTCCATGTTCGTGTGAAGGGAAAAATAGAAAAGCCCTCAGTTTTCTAAAGTGCTGAAGGTTTTTCTCTCCAAAACTGGATCTCACAACTGAATATTGTTGTTGGCAGAGCATGAGAACATATTCAGTCACAAGAAAATGGAGCATTTCTTGTGTGAAAAATGTGCCACACTCTTTGTCTCCCTTTTCACCCTCTCCCCGACCCCAGTGTTGAACAGTATCTAATGATACATTTGGCTGGTGGTTGAATCTTTGTGCCTAATGATGTTTCCAGGCTTAATCCAGCTAAATCTGGAGGCAGCTTGCTAGCCTCTGACAAATTTTTGTTTTTCACTACAAGTAACCTCAAAAGCTTAGCAGTCAACAGAAGGCATTGAATTCTCCATTCTCCACGCAAGTTTTAAGAAATAAACTGAAATGAAACCTAGAGGGAATAACAAATGTTCAAAATTTCACTCCCAATCCCACTTGCCCGTGAATTTTGAGGGAGGGTACTAAATAAGCTACCTCCCTTGCTGCTTTCTGCGCTCACTCAAGACAAAGCAAAGCAGCAACCTTTTTGTATTTTGAAGTAAACATAGTTTCACACAAGTTGTAAAGATAGCACAGAGTGGTCCCTCGTACCCCTCACCTGTTTACCCCGCTAGTTTCATCTACAATATTAGAAATAGAAAATTGACATTGATACAATGTGTGTGTAGTTCAATATCATTTTATCACTTGTGTATTTTCATGTGACCACCATTGGGATCAAGATACAGGACTCTTCTTCCATCACCACAAAATCCTCCCTGGCACTACCCCTTTCCAGTTATATCCACTCATCTTCCCCTGCATTTCCTAAACCCTGACAGCCACTAATTTGTTCCCCATCTCTTTAGTTTTGTCATTTCAGGAAAGTTATATAAATGCAATAATAGCCATTTACATTTAATATAACTATTGATATATTAGGGCTTAAACTTGCCATTTTTTTTCTGTTTGTTTCCTCTATTTTTAATTTCTCTGTTTTATTTCTCATGCCTTCCTGTGGGTTACTTGAACAGATTCTAGGATTCCCTTTTGATTTATCTATAGCATTTTTGGATATATCTTTCTCTACAGATTTTTAATGATGCCTGTAAGCATTATACACATATGACTTGTCACGGCTGACTGATGTCAACATTTTACCAGTTTGAATATACTGTAGAAATATTGAATTGGCCAAAAAGTTCATTTGTGTTTTTCCATAACATTTTACAGAAAGCATGAATGAGCTTTTTGGCCAGCCCAATATTACCTTCCTTTAAGTTTCTTTACTTTCTCCCATTTACAATTTAATTGTCTTAAATATTTTCTTTACATATATTGAACACCCATCAAACAATGTTACAATTTTTGCTTCAATCATCAAACACAATTTAGAAAATTGAACAAAAGGAAGTTTATTGAATTTATCCAGATTTTAAATCTTTCTGTTGTTGATTTTTCTTTTTCCTTCCAGATATTCAAAGATTTTTTAAATCTTTTTTTTTTTCTGTTTCAAGAACTTTCTTTAGCCATTCTTTTAGGATAGGTTTGTAGTGAAAATTCTCTTAGATTTTTCTTATGTAAGAAAGCCTTGAATTCCCACTCATTTCCAAAGAATATTTTCCCTAGATATAATATTCCGGGTTAACAATTCTTCTATTTCAGCACTTGAAGAGTACCGTGCTGCTTCCTTCCATCCCCAGGGGTTTCTGATGAGAACTCCTTTGTCATTGGAACTGTTTTTCCTCTCTAGGTTATGTATCATTTCTCTATGGGTGCTTTTAATACTATTTCCTTCTCTTCAGCATTCAAAAGTTTGAGAATGAAGTGTCTTGTGGATTTCTTTTAAGTTATCCTGTTTGGAGTTTTTTCAGCTTCTTGAATCTGTAGGTTTATGTTTTTTCCTAATTTGTGAAAATTTTAGTAATTCTTTATTTTGTTTTAAGATCCTAATTTTGCTAAGTTAGCCCTTTAGGTTTTTTTCCTTATGAGTTGGGCCTTTTATTAATTTTTTACATTATTGAGATATAATTGACATCCAACATTGTGTAACTTGAAGGTGTACCACATGTTGATTTGATGCACTTATATATCCCAATATGATTACCACCATAGTGTGACCATTATTTCTTTAAATACTTTTTCATCCCTATCTCTTCCTACCCTCCTTGTGTCTAAAAAAACAAATGTTAGATCCCTCAGGTCCTTCAGGTTTTGTTCATTTTTCCTCTAGTTTATTTTCCTTCTGTTGTTCAGATTGGATATTTTCTTTATCTTATCGTCAAGTCCATTGATGCTTTCCTTTGTCCTCTCCTTCTGCTATTGAGTCCATTTATTGAGTTTTATTGTGATTATTGTATTTTGCAGTTTTAAGATTTCTTTTTGGTTCTTCTGTATATCTTTTGTTCCTTTGCTGACACTTTCTATTTCCCCATTTGTTTCAAACACGTTCATAATTGCGCACTGAAGCATTTTTATGATGTCCTCTTTAGAATTCTATTCAGATAATTCCAACATGTTTTACCTTGGTATTGGTACATGGTACTTTTTCTTCTTTAAGTTGAGATTTTCCTGGGTTTTGGTATGAGTGACTTTCTTATTGAAACCCGGACATTTTGAGTATTTGTCATGAAATTCTGCATCTTCTTTAAATCTTTTGCTGTAGTAGATGTCTTCTGACACTACTCTGGCAGAAGATGGTGGGAGTGTTCATCTTTACTGCCATGTGGAAGTGAAAGTTCAAGTTCCCCACTTGGCCTTCTCTGATGCTACCCCAGCAGGCAGGGGCAGGAGGGCCTCGTTACCCCTGCATGGGGTCCTCATGTGGCCTCCTGTGGGAGGGCACAGTATCACTAAATGGATATGAAAGTCCTGGCTTCCCACTCTGTCTTCTCTGACACCATAGGGTGGGAGGTAGCATAGGAGCCTTATTATAACCTTATTATAACCAAGCAAGGGTGTCTGTAACCTAACAAAGCTAAGTTCCCCACTCAGGCTTGGCTAATGCGAGTGAGGCTGTGGGGTTTTTCCACAGTGTTTGGCTGTGGGAGAATAATTTTTCTCTAAGAGTGTTCTGTCTTGCTGGGAGGCCCCATTCCTGGTCTTTGGCTTGAGACAGCAAGCTTTCCTTGGGGCTTTTGTTATTTCTCCCATTGACATTTCCAGGCTGCTGGCTTCTTCATCTTCATGTCTGGGACATGTGAGGCACAGAGAAACCCCAGAAAATTCACTGCCATAATCCAGGGTGCCCAGCAAGAAGGCTTTTTTCACTCCACTTTTGATCTTCTTGTGTTTGTTTTATACAATGTTTGGGGTTTGGAACTATACTTAGCAGGAGGAATAGAGAAAAGGAGTAGAGAGAAGTGTCTCACTTGTTTTCACCCTTAGTATTTCCATAGCTAACAATAACAAGAATGGCTGCCATGTTTGAGTTGTATCAACGTGACCAGCACCATCTAATTCATTTAATTCTCACAGTAGTCCTATGAGGAAAGCATATGTTTACTCTTCCCATTTTACACACAAAATGAAACTCAGAAATAATCATGTAAACCTTTAGAACAGTGTTTAGCACACACTAATAAATGTTAGGGAAAATAATAATAATAATAACAATTAATTACTTAAGAGTTGTTAATGTGTCTGATGGACACAAATTTTAAGTGGAGATTTAAAACTCCAATACAGGACAGTCTAAGCTGATGCTCATAAACTCTAGGTTCTAATTTCTCTCAATTTGAGTGCAACCATTTACATTAAGCAATATCTGCCACTTCCCAATTTATAGCTTTATCCCTCTCCCTATTTCACTGACACTATTTTATTCTCTTCTCTTTCTCTAGAGCTATAGTTTCCAAATTTCTCTCCATTTATAGCTTAATAATAAAATAGCTAACTTGCATATGCTTACTTTTAAGGTTTAAAAAGTGATTTTATATTTATTACATTTAATATTTATTTGAAACCTCATAACAACCTCATGGACATGTATTAATTATCACTCTACTTTTTTTTTTTTAATTTTTAATTTTTTTAAATTTAATTTATTTATTATTTTTTTGGGGGTACACCAAGTTCAATCATCTGTTTTTATACACATATCCCCGTATTCCCTCCCTTCCTTGACTCCCCGCCCCTCTAGTCCCCCCCACCCTCCCCATCCCAGTCCTCTAAGGCATCTTCCATCCTCATATCACTCTACTTTAACACTGAAGTTCAGAGGAATTCAGGGACTGGCTCAAGATCACATGGTTAGGAAGTGGTTGAGATAGGACTCGACCCCAGTGCTATTTCCACCACCCTATGCTGCATCTGTAGCCACAGCACACTTTCACATCCTCCATGCAGCTTTACATGCTCATAGCTTACCCCCCTTTGGACCACCAGTGGAACGTAAAGGCCTTGGAGGAGGGGAGATGGGAGAGAAAGGGTCCAGCAAATGAAGAGGTGCCCTGATACTTATAAATTTCCTCTAAGGACTCTTGGCCCATGAAGACATGTTGGAATTACTACCATATGATAACATACCTTTCTCCTGTTGCTTGCATCTCCCATGGAGTCATGTTTTGAGATCTAGTAAAGAATAGAATGAGTGGGTGCATGAAGGAAAGATGGATGGTTTAGAAACAAATTGGCCACATGGGATATTCCTGCAATACATTCTAGTCAATAGAAGACAAAGTCAGGCACAGTGAAGATCAAGAAGAGGGGATTAGAAGGATATTTAAAAGACATATTTGCTGGGTGTTGGTTACCAAAATCCAGTGGGGTGTGTGTGTGTGTGCACGCGTGCTCACATTTGAGAGAGAAAGACAGTTTAAGAAGGGAGAGGGGATTATTAATGACAGTGATGCTAAGTTTCTGATTTGAAAAACTCGATGGGTCATTTTGTTCATAATTGAGGTCAAGGGAAAACAGTTTCGAGGAGGATGGAGAGTGTGTGGTAGAATGCTAAAGAGAGGACAAGGAAACTAAAGACTGTATCAAAGTAATTGGACTTGAAAATTAGGAGGTAATTAATGGCTTTAGGACAATACCTGCTATAGGTGGAGACAGAAGCAGGCAGAATCGTGGGGTGAGATGAGCATGTTGAGAAATCATTTGGAAGCTGGGAGAGACTATTCCTGCAATGACACTCATGGGATTTATTTATTTATTTATTTATTTATTTATTTATTTATTTATTTTTTATAAATTTATTTATTTTACTGGCTGTGTTGGGTCTTTTTTGCTGTGAGTGGGCTTTCTTTTAGTTGCGGTGAGTGGGGGCTACTCTTCGTTGTGGTGCGCGGGCTCCTCATTGCCGTGGCTTCTCTTGTTGCAGAGCACAGGCTCTAGGTGCATGGGCTTCAGTAGTTGCAGCACGTGGGCTTAATAGTTGTGGCTCACAGGCTCTAAAGCGCAGGCTCAGTAGTTGTGGTGCATGGGCTTATCTGCTCCGCGGCATGTGGTATCTTCCTGGAGTAGGGATTGAACCCGTGTCCCCTGCCCTGGCAGGCGGATTCTTAACCACTGCACCACCTAGGAAGTCCACTCATGGGATTTAGAATTTGAAGCAATTTCAAAACCTGGTACTGCTTACTTGCTGCGTAGCCTTTGAAAATCACTTTACTGAGTCTCTTTCCTAAAGATGAACGGCAGTTTGCTCAGTTCACTTCTCCATGATCTATTTCCCCACTGTGTGTCACAGGATAAACCACGTCAGGAAATGGAGGCTTTCTATTTTTTTTTTTTTTTTTTTTGCCTTTTAAGTGAATCCACCCACCCAACCATGGCACCTTCCAGTCCAGATCAACTGGGGTTGATTTGACAGTTGATTGAATCATGGTTAAATGTTGTGAGAGTAGGTAGAGTTTTCTATAACTCTGGTTATACAAGGAGAGACTGTTTATAAATATAACCTTATTTCCAACTGGGTCCTGATAGACAGTTAAACCTTGTCACCCAATAACTTAATGCACATAATTAATAGGCATGATATATTTTCTACTTTGGCACCTCTTAAAAAAAAATTTGTGATTCTTTCCAAAGGTATTAAATTAATGTAATGTCTCTTGTCTCACACTTTCCTGCACAGTAAACATTTATTGAGTACTGACAATGTACCAAACCCCATGGATATTATGAAATCACTTATTTGAGGTTTATCTTGTGCAGAAATATAAGATCAGCTCCCATTAGCTTTAGGTCAAAACACTATGCAGAGACTATATTTTGTATTTCTTGTCTACCCCTATTTCCATTTAATTCAGTGATAATAAAACTTGCCACCATTTATTTATTTATTTTTGCACCACAACCTTAGGTTTAATTATCTCCATTTTAACAGATGAGAAACCTAGCTTTTAAAGAATGGCAAAACAAATTTAGGTGCCGATTATAGAGCTAAACATAGTAGCTACTGAATAAATATGTGCTCATCCTGTAACAGGGTCTTCACTATTTTAAGGTTAATAGGGAACCAAATGTGCTCTCAACTGCCAGCATGCAAATAAGCAAAAACCAGCAACCATGCAATAAAAGTTTCCCAGACTATCCTAAATCTCTGTCTTATTTCTTCCATTTGTTCACTTATTCATCCATTTATCTATTCAGCAAACTAGTCACTACATTTGAGAACAAACTAGTCACTATGGTAATTCATATGTCTGTTAGAATGTACAATACATTCGCACTATACTTTTAAAACTCTAACCTCTGATTGCCAACACCTAACTGCAAACCATAGTAGGCACACCTGACAAAACTGGAGTGGCAGTACGTCCTAGGTCTGAGATATCCTGGAATCCTCTGAGTGACTTGGATAACAGAACAAAATCCATGTTACTAATTAAATCCTAGTCCATCAGGTCTCCAGAATGCCACACATCATCCTTAGACTCTCAGCTGCTGTGGAGGGTTCTTCTCCCTCTCTTTGGCCGCTGCACATCAGGGTACCACCAAAGGTTCACCCCTCTGCAAGGCCCTGCCAACCCATACTGGAACCTGAAGTAAGAGTGAAAAAATCTGTGATACTGATCTTGTCCTTGTTTATGTTAAGATTGGATTTGGGCAGACATTAACTAGATTTTGAATTTAAGGTGCCCCCTTAAATTTGTGCCCAAAGTTAGTGCCTCACTTGCCTCACCCTCATCCCTACTTTGTCCTTCTGCAAGAGGATTAGAAATGACTTGGGCCACAGGAGCACAGGAAATGGCACAGTTTCAAACATATTCTTGAACAGACCCTCAATGCATAGTTTGCATAGGAAACAAAGTCCATCTGGGATCATTCTTTACTCAATGGGCTCAACCTTCAGTGATCTATATTCCTCTCCTTTGGATTTCAAAACCCCCCTTAATCCATATAGATGGAGACTAATATTGTCCAGAGGAAATCATGTAAAATGGCCTCACTGGTTTAAATATGAAGGAAACAAACCCAGACAACTAATGGGTAACATTGGCTTCTAGAGGCTGACTAGAGGCAGATCTACCCACAGATGCCATCCTAGGAAGGAGAACCCTTTCTAAACCTTCGCCTCTGTAACGTTCCTTTCAGAAACAACATTCAAACATATTGGAATGTCCACTTGAAACTTCCATTAATTTTTTCCTATTCTGCCTGGAATTTATTGAAAGTGACCCAATGTCTTCCGGGTTTGCCTGCACATCCGTCAGGTGAGTGTGGACAGCGTTTTGATCCCAGGCTCAGTTTTACTCTTGATGCTAAAAAACAACAGAGCAACAGAACCTTGAAAGGAGGTCCTTTCTTGCAAGTTTCCATCCATGACAGAAAACACTGCAGCTGGCTCAGAGACTGTTTACCAGACAATTATTGGAAGGAAGAGATCTGAATTTTATAATCAGTGATCAATTATCATACTAATGGGAAGATGGGTAGATAAAAGAATTCCAGAAATACTCCAAACTTCCCAATTGTGCCAGAAAATTTGCTTTTTAAAAATTCTCTCCTTTTTGCCCAACTCTTTGTTGAATCTGATGACAGGTAGCAAAAGAAAACTGGTTGATTTGGACTTGAGCTTCCCAAGATGAAGCCCTTCCAACATTTCCACCTCTCAGTTCTTATGCTCAGGTCTCAACTCAAAAGCTGAATCCTTTATGAACGATTCCTCGATCAACCCCCATCTGAATTACTTCCCCCTTCCTTGGTGCTCATATAGCACTTTTCTTGGTTATGCTAAAACATTTATTTCTGCTTTGGTTTATGGTTACGCTTTACCACTTTTTAACAGCTGAATTTAGGCAATTTGCTTAATCCTTCTGCCTCAGTTTTCTTATTTGTAAATGGGGTTAACAATTTGTCAAGTTATTGTGAGGAACCTGGACTCAAATTATGAATCCCCAGTTTCCAGGTCTGCCTTTAACTTTATGAATCTGTGAAATGGGAATAAAGATTGTACTTCCCACAGAAGTTCCTATGAAAATTCAAAGAGATAAAGCATGTTAAAAAAGTAACTATGATCATTTTATTGTCATTGTGGTTTTCTTGATTAGACTGTACACTCTTAGAGGAGAGAGGTCTCATTTTGTTCAATCTTTCTATCACTTATAGATAATCTTAGCTGGTGGTTGATAAGTGTTTGCAAGATGCTGAATATTTTCTGTACTTCTCCCTTAATTAGTTTATATTATCTGTTAGGCCTTTATCATGTTCAGCTTTGTAAGGGATTTTATTTCCTCTTCTGTGATGTGCTTTATGCAAAACAGGCACTCAGAAAATACCACTTAGATAAGTGGAATAATATCAGTGAATTCAAGGGTCCTTCACAACATAGCATCATAAAATCTTTCCTTCTAACTGACTGAAATGCTGCATTTAAGATCAGCAAGTTAAATTTCCCCCTTTGAAAAGTGATACTTTTCAAAAAATTTGCAATCACCAAATGAGCAAATTGTGAACAGATCCGTTTTCTGTATCGCCCGGACATATGTCCTTAAGCTGCGCTGACAGGCTGTGTGCAAGCCGCATCTTTGAGTGCCATAGACTTGCCCTCTCATCTAAAGAAACAAAGCAGGCAGTTAGAAACAGGTTTCTGTTTGTTTCAGATGATGTCATTCAGGTCCAGCACGAAGGATCTGCTGTCTGTTCTCATTTTTTCTGCTCTGAGGAGCTCTCTTTCCTCCCCTTGACACTGGCACAACAGAGCAGGCTGAGGGTTGGGAGGGAGATTGAAAGCGCTGATATACCACCAGCTCTAAAAACACATGAAGCACAGAAAGCTGGGCTATTACTAATGCTGATCAGCTTAGAGGCAATGCAATCAAAACCTTCAATTACACCTGGGTGATTTAATCAACTCCCTGTCAAACTCGGGCTGGAACTCCTCTGGTACTGTACAAATACAGTAATTACCATGCCAGCTTGCAATAAGATATCGTTTCAGTGGATTAGAAAACACATTCTGTTGTCAATTACCAACAGTCAATTTATAGGCCCTGAAACAAGCAATATTTTTTAATTGCTGCCTTTGTGTCATTATCAGAAAATTACTTCTGTTATGAGGCATTAAATCATCTCAGCAATGTTGGGAGTGGGGCGGCGGGGAGGGGGATTGAAAAGTTTTCCCTGTGTTCTTTCCTGATAAAATGGGAATAGAAGCATAAAACTTCTATCCCGCTGTGTTGGATTTTGAAAGAAAAAACAATCAAAAAGCCCCAGAGAGTCTCAACTATGCAAACAATCATAAACAAATCCTGAAGCTACATGAATGGATCAGAGTGTAGGAAACCAAAAGTCAGGTTTATCTTGACCTACGTGTTCTCCGTGCCCCTGGCCTCATTCGTCTCCCATTTGTCTCTCTTCTAAGCTTCATTTTCAGAGGTATTTCTTTTGAGGCTATGTTTCAGTTGATACCAGATGTGACCACTGTCACTGGAGATCTGCAGATTTAAAAGACTGGAAAATTTTCTACTGTGTCCACCCCCTCCCAAGCCCGTTTGGCCAGTCTAAAAAGCAACAGCCTTTTGTACTTGCCAGCCCCACTAAGCTTGCCCCTCTGATTCTTCTCTTCTTATGCAAAGGGAACATCTGACACACCCCGGTGGACTCCCTCCACCTACCCATTCCAGCCACCACAGAGCTTGCCTGTGTTAGTTCTAAAAAGAGGCACTTTTTTTCTTCCAGCTGACCAGATATGGAACAAATGTTTATATTCTTAGTGGTGGTGGTGGTCTCATCACTGTCGTCATCATCAACATTGTTAACAGCAAACATTTTATTGCACTTACAAGATCCCAGGCACTGTTCTAAATGCTTTATGATATTATACCAATCCTACAGGGTATGTATCAGTATGATGCCCATTTCACAAATGAGGAGCTAATGCATTGAATGTTTAAAGTGTTGGGCCACAGTGATGTACTGGAAAGAACATAGGCTGTGTCTTGAGAAGAGCTGGGTTTGAATCTTGCCGCTGCTACTTGGTAGCTGTGTCATGTTCAGCCAATTAGGCACCCACTCTTACCTTTCGTTTCCTTATCTTTGAAAAGGAGAAAATAGTAACGATAATAGCTATTATGTCATGCATTCTTTTACGTGTATTAACGCACTGAATTTTCACAGTGCCTCTGTGAGGTCAAAGGTATTGTTATTCCTGTTTTACAGATGATGAAACTGAGATATAGAGAGGTAAAGTAACTTGCCCAAAGTTACAAAGCAAGGAAGCACTGGAGCTCTGGAGATGCCTCTTTTAACCATCATCCTATATTGCCTCTTAAATTAGCCATTTCTCCTATACGATTGATACTATAATTCTAAACTATACTATACTATACCATCTCCAGTTATATTCTCTCTGTTAAGATCCAGATCTTTATTGCCAATTTCTTACTGTACATCACCACCTGGATAATGTCACAGCCATCTCAAAGTCTACGTGTCCCTAGTTGAAGCCATCATTATCTTGGCTCCACCTTCCAAACTGCCTATTTTTCAATGCTTCCTATTCCCTAGGATGAATTCCTCCATCTTGAACAAACCATTTGGCTGGTTGTCCAAGTCAAAAACCTAGGCATAATTCTTGCTCAACATCTCTCATTTGGGTAATTGCTATTATTTCCAATTGGTATTTCTGATCTAGTCATGTCACTTTCAATTACACACAGATACCTCATCAGCCACTCTCTGCTCCTGGTCTGTCAGTGACCATATCACTTCTCTATCATCAGAGGCTTGAAATTATTACCTGGATAAACTCTTATAATGGAGAACAGTATGGAGGTTCCTTAAAGAACTAAAACTAGAACTACCACATGATCCAGCAATCCTACCCCAGGGCACATACCCAGAGAAAACCACAATTTGAAAAGATATATGCATCCCATATCACAGCAGCACTATTTACAATAGTCAACACAGGGAAGCAACTTAAATGTCCATGGACAGATGACTGGATAAAGAAGATGTGATAAAGAGATCAGAATCTCTTTGCTGTACACCTTAAACTAACAAAACATTGTAAATCAACTACACTCCAATTAAAAATTAAAGCCCTATAATCTAAAGCCCTTGCAGATCAATATACTTACTAAAATAAATGGTTTTACCTTTTCTTCAGGCTTCTGCATCACCTTCTTGGTTTGGTACCACGTATATCCCTCAACTGCATCATTCTTTTCATGGTCTACTTAACTTTCTTATTTACAGTTAGGAGGCACTCAGGGAAGTAGAATATACCATCCACTGGATATTATATCAGCTTATTTTCTGACTTAAGCAGGCACTATCCAACCACGGTTTTAAAGCACTGAAAAGTAGGGAAGTTCAAGGACTAGTGTCAGAAAGAATGGGCTATAGAATTTTAAACTTGGAGCAAATCATATAATTCATCTGGTCAGACTCCCTCTTTTTTCAAAGGAGAAAGAGTATCACTAAGATCAGTATAGGGTGAAAGTAACAGGTAAAGTTCATGGGATGTCAAAATTCACAAAAACAGTGTGAATAAATACATAACAAAGAAGCTAAGTCTAGGGTCTGCTTTGGGGACACATCTTCTCTCATTAGAGGCATAGATCTCTGCCTGGCATATTCCTTCTGGGTCCTATCCATGTAGAGTGTCATTTCCCAAATGGTTTTCCTCAAGATGAGCTTTGGAAAGAAACAAAATCTCTCTTGTGGTTAGATGTTGTTGTAAACTTGGCCTATAGCATCCCTTTCTGAGAAAGACATCATGAACATTGGCATGTTGAAGCCTCTTAGAAATTGTGCTGTAGAAAACAATTTTAAAAGCCAGATTTCTCAAACTCACTGACCATGGATCCTCACTTTGGTTTTGAAGTTTAATACTAATCAAAATCTCACAAAATTGAAATTAAGTAGAATGTGATGATTTAGTCACTAGTCACATTTCTAGTTCTCAATAGCTATATGTGGGTTAGGGTCATTGTATTGGGCAAGGCAGATTTAGATAAGCAAAACAAACTAATTAGGCGATTTAAAAAAAGGACTGTTTTGCCACTATTTCCATATAGCAACTTCGCTTATTTTTAGTTCTTTCAATGCCATATCCCAAAGGATGAATTATCGTGGAGGATGATGTAGACACTGGGTCACATTGGAAATATTTGGGATAGAGCCTGTGGGTGAATCTTCAGTTCTGCCAGATAGATCCTCAACAAACATGTGGATCTGGACGTCCCAGCACAGCTTATTTACATTAAAAAAAAAAAAATCTCACTTGCTCACACCCAGTTTCTGGAATCTGCCCTGGTTACTGGTTGTGCAAATAGCCAATTCCATCATTCATGTTCACATCGTACCAGGGAGTTGGCAAGAGCAAAACATGCTACTCCTTGCCCCAGAATGATGGAGTTAGATTTGTCACTATGGCCCCTGGCCAATTCTGTGAAAGATGCCCTTGAAAGTACGCCTCCCTGTAGGGAAGGAATGAGAGAGAACGAAAATAAATAGCACTAGGTGGGCTCATAAAACTTGTCAAGATCTTTCGAGCGTGGCGTACGTGATGATTCATGGGGTTTGCAAAGCATTACCAGATTCAAACAAGAAACACCAGGCAGAGCAGCCCTTGCAGAGCTTCAGAACCCTGTGTGGCAATGTAATCCGAACATGGATGGCATAGTTGGGGGACTGTATTCTCCCTTCCTCCCCCGCCACTCACACCATCTTAAGGCAGGACAGTGTTCATCAGTGAAAGTTAGTTCCACCTTAGTCTTTCTCCAGAAACGAAGACCTTATAAACTCCCTCTGGAAATCTCTTGAGAAATAATTTGCTCAAATTTCTCTCCCCATGGATGGAACCCATTTTCTCTCACACAGGCATCAGCGGGAAGGGAAAAGTACTGATTCATCCGCCCACTTATTCTAACCCTTCGCAGTTTCAGAGACAGTTGTGATAAAGCAATTTTCCTTTTGCTGTCTCCTTTTTGTGATTTGAATGTTAACCCCTTTTACTCATACACAGCTAAAATTCACCATCTTTCCACTCTCTGCACATTCTCACTCAGTATGATACCTTCAGCTTTCCGATCTGTGACCAGCCACTGCGCGTAATTAACCAACGGGGAAAAAAAGAAAAAACACAAGTCCATTTCACGTCCAGGGCTAGACTGAGACGATTCCTGGAGAAAAGGATTAATCAGCCTCTGAATTCAGCCTAATCAGCTGCTAAAAGAAGAGTTATCACTTTGATGGGCCCGTGGCTGCCAGAAGGAGAGATTATTCTTCATTTACAGCTACATGCTTGAGTACAGTGTGTGCTGGTGCCCTGGGTACAAGCTACAGTGCTGCCTGCAACCCAGTCCCCCACCCCAAATGATCCTCTACATTGTTACAGAAAAAAAAAAAAAAGGATTTTCTAGTTTGTTTTGTTTCGTATAAATGTTTATTGCATGCCTATAATGAGCCAGGCACTGTGGTAGGAGCTGGAGACAAAATGATGAACAACCCAGAGTCCTTGCCTGCAACTGTAGTCGAGTGAAAGAGACAGAGAGTAATCAAGGGGTCAGAGATACACATGTGGATGTACTAGAGGATTAGATCTATGGGAGTTGGGATCAGGAAAAACTTTCTCAAGAAATAATGATTCAACTGAGATCTGAAGGAGGACAAGATAATTAAGCAAAGGGGAAAGGGTTTCTGGAAGCGGAAACAACCTGTACAAAGGCCCTGGGGTGGGTGGTGGTGTGCTGTGATAACAGAAGACCTGTGAGGCCCACATGCAGCAAATGGGGGCGAGGGCTTTAAGATAAGGCTGAAGAGATAGGTAGCGGCCAGACATTGCAAGGCTTTAGAATCCATGCTAAAAACTTTGTTCTTTATCTCTTGGGTAATGACGAGCCCCTGAAGTGTTTTAGGCAATGGAAAGCCGTTGGAATACTTTGAGCTAAAACAGAAATTAGTCAGGTGTCTTTTCAGCTCAGAACTGCTACTGACTTATCATAGTCTATAGAATAATTTACACCTTCTACGGTAGTATTAAAATCCTCTGTGTTTGGTCCCCAGCTTGTTTTTCCTGCCTCATCCTCCGCCCCCCCCGTATTTTCCTCACTGTCCCCTTATACAACTGACCTTGAGTCTCAGTCACACTCTTCACTGAATTTGCCACATGGCTTGCAGGCCTCTGTGCTTTGCTCACGTGTCCCTGCAGCCAGCCAGGTGGATCCAGCATGCTCTCTGAAGGCAGGCATGATGTCCTGTTCCTGTGTGTTCCTGGGGCCTAAAACAGAGCCAGCTACATAATGGAATCTCAGGAAATGCTTTTGGAATAGGTGAATGAATGAATGCCTTTACTGTTTATTCATCTGATGAAATTCTGCCCAGGTTTAAAAGACCTTAATCCAAATTTAACATCTCTCATGAAATCTTATCTGATCTCCCAGTTGGAATGAATCATTCTTACCTTTCTCCTACCCCAGGGCCATTGCTTATACTGATTACATCACTGTTTTTTGTTTTCAATTATGTCCTGTATCAAAGAGAAGATGCCGAGAAACACAATCTGCATGCCCACTTCAAGAACTGAGAAGTCAAGGCAGGCACTTTGTTTTTTTTTTATTTTTTTTATTTTTTTTTTTATTTTTTTGGGGGGTACACCAGGTTCAATCATCTGTTTCCATACACACATCCCCGTACTCCCTCCCTTCCCCGACCCCCCCCCGAGTCCCCCCCACCCTCCCTGCCCCAGTCCTCCAAGGCATCTTCCATCCTCAAGCTGGACTCCCTTTGTTATACAACAACTTCCCACTGACTATTTTACAGTTGGTAGTATATATATGTCTGTGCTACTCTCTCGCTTCGTCTCAGTTTCCCCTTCACCCCCCGCCCCCTCCCATACCTTGAGTTCTCCAGTCCATTCTCTGTATCTGCATCCTTATTCTTGTCACTGAGTTCACCAGTACCATTTTCAGATTCCATATATGTGAGTTAGCATACAATATTGGTCTTTCTCTTTCTGACTTACTTCACTATGTATGACAGATTGTAGTTCTATCCACCTCATTACATATAGCTCCATCTCATCCCTTTTCATAGCTGAGTAATATTCCATTGTATATATAAGGGCAGGCACTTTGAATGAGGGTCCCCAGGTCACCTGAGAGAAAGCAACATGGCTTAGGGATTTGGGAACTGGCAGACAGATCCTTTGACCCTAACAAAGTTATATCTAATCTAATATCTAATCTAGTCTCCTTAACCTTGACCTAAATAGTGTCTGGTGAGACTCAGTGGTGTCAGAGCGTATTGGGTGGGTTGGGTGGAAGGCACTGTCAACAATCTGTTTGCATTATTAGAGACTATGAGAGAACTAAACCCAAGGGAGAAGTCAGGCTGACAAACTTCATCTAAAGCTCCAGAAGGAATTATCCTTCTTCTCCACTCATAGGGTCGTATTTCATATAATATTTGTCTCCCGGCCCAGTCTCTATGGCTCCTTTTGAGTTCTGTGGAGGGGAGAGGAGACATCAGATGCTAGCAAAATTAGGAAGAGCAATTTCTTATAACTGTCCTTATTACCAAGAAAAAAGGTCTAAGACAAGATGCTGAGGTTGAGGGTGATTTTGGAATTGGAGCACAGGTAACAACTTTGTGGGACTGGAGCTAAACTTCTTTGATTATCACCTCGGCCCGATAGGAACCTTGATTTCTCCCATGACCAATGTGAGTCAGGGAAAACAAGTTACATATTGCTTTTGGATATTTGATGAATATTCCTTCCACTGGAGGAACCACCTTATCTCATCAAGATAAGGAAGACTGCTCAGTCCAAATATCTACAAGCCTGAGAGCTCCCACCTGAGCAGGACCTCAGCCCACTTCCACAGAGTTCCCCCTCCTGGCTCCTCAGTAATGGCAGTCTCCTTGAAGAAGCATTTTGCAATTTTCCTTAAACCAGTCTGTTCGCTGTGGTCAGCACATGGCATCAGCTCAGCCTCTCTCTCCTGCTCTAGTTCCCTTTTGTTCCCTATTGGCTACCTGCAAAGCAGCAGGAAGAAGACTTTCCAGACCCACTGCCCATTGTAAGAGTGCCAATATCTGCATCTGAGCTGCTCCCTCCAGATGCTCTCAACGCTCCCAGTCCTCAAGGTGCTGGAGTTGATTGCACCTACAGCCAAGGAGAGTGATGGGGAGAGACAGAAGATGCTCCTTTCAAAATCTGTGCCCGGGTCTCAAAACAGCTTTACTTGAACTTGGTTTCATGAAGAAATTTCTCTTGAACAGTCAAGTCAGTTTCTTCTCCTGGCTTCTCTCCACCTGAGGCTCAGATCCACTCATAATGAACTGGGGAAAGCTCCTTTTGGGAGGGCTGCTGTGTTGAATCTACTGGCAATGTAACTAGTTACTCCTTAGTTTATTTCTTCTAGAAGTTTAAACTAATAGAACTATGAATTGTTCTTCTTGGTTACATGACATAAAAATGGAAAGAAAAGACTCTATGAAATTTCTTTCCCTAGTAGGGAGTTTTATGGTCAAGTCATCATCAGGGTCTAATGGTGGAGTCACACCATGTGTTTTTAAGGTGACCAGTGTTATCCGCTCCTGTCCAGGCTTCTTCATACATTGGAAGTTTGCTTACACATACATGTGAGCACACATGCACAAAACCTTGCCTTACACAGAGGAAGAAAATGGGCGTTAGCCTATCTCCTTAATACTCTGCTTCCTTTTTCTTTCCCTGGATGTATAAAAGAGTGGCTCTTTTTTGCATGCGTCCAAACAGAGAGAAGCAGATACTGGAGTGAGTATGAGTTGGGGAGTGCTACTTTTTAGTTCCTGTTGATCCTTATCAGATGCTTTGCACACCATTGTGCTTGTGTGTGTGAGGGGGTGGGGATGTGGGGGGTCGGGGGAGAAAGTTCCTACATGCTTGTTGAATTATGCATCACAGTTAGGGAACGGGTTAGGATGACTAAGAGTTCGGCAGATGTGGTTCAGCACAAAAGGCAATCTTTCATATCCTTCATACTGGTTTGGAATTATAAGATATATTACACTAGAAAAATTCCAGAACATTGCCTGGCATAAGGCAGGTACTCAGTGGACATTAGTTCCCTCTCCCTTCGAATTTTCTCCCTTTTACAGACTTTTATCTACACCACAGCATACCCATTCTGTTCACTTTTTCAGCTCTCCCCTTACTTCAAGGCCTTTTAGGATTTCTTTTCCCTATTAAAAAAAAATAGCTCTTAGGAAAAAAGATCTGATATTAATTCATGTCTTGATATGAACATACACTACCCATGCTCCCCTTCTTGGACTGCATTTTCAGCCCTACATCAAATTGTAGAAGAGAGAACTAAATTTTCTGTGAAAGGCATTTCAGGAGTCAGAATGAAATTGGAGAAGTTATTTTGGAAGGAAAAGGGCTCTTCCTCCATGTTCCTAAACTATGCCAATTTAAGTGTTTGCCTCTCCTCTCCAAGTATAAAGGAGAGATTCTTCTGGATGTGTGATGAGTGTGGGTGTTTATGTGTGCATTCCATGTGGGAACAAGGCCTGGACGCCACTGGTTGACAACAAAATACAGCTTAAAAGCATGTGGTGTGCATCTCCTTTTAGAAGCTAGTAAATAGCTTGGCCATAACCCTTCTCCCTACGGAAAGAAATATCACAGAGCCCTTCCATCCATTCTGGCGCCAAGCAGAAAGAAGAACAACTCAGCATTCTTTCATTAAAATAGTCTGGAAGCCCCAAATAAGAATTTTTCACATTGCTTGTGGTTTCAGCATATCAGTCCTCTAAATGGTGAACTTTCCTCAAATTAATTTAAGATTGGAGTCACTTTTCAGTGAACTTTCATACACCTCCAGGACATACTTGTAAAAGTTTGAAAACTGTTATCTTAGCAGCTTTCTCCAAAATTCTTCTTTGGAAAGGAACTGCTTTTATATAGAAAAGTACCTTAGGAAGTCCTGGGAGTTGAAAGGTTGAAAGTGTGGTACCCCGTGGGCATACATAAGCTGGAGACAATGAAAAGGAGAAGAGGAAGAGGAAAAAAAGAATGAAAGAAAGAGAGAGAAAGGGAGCTTGATAAATTGCGCACTAGGAATGAGTAAGATGGGGGTGGATAAAAAAGCCCATAAGCAGAGGAGGAGGCTGGTGCCCAGGCTGGAGGGTACCTAAAGCACTTCTTTAAAGACAGATTTGGCTAATAAGCAATTTAAGGTGTCTATGTTGCTTTATATTTATTTCTCTGTTTTTATGAACCTCCAAAAAAGGCCTATGAGAGTGGATTTTTGTAAACATCAGAGATTGTTTCATACCTAGTTCAAAATGGGGTCAGCTTAAGATTCACGGAGTGAACTGAAATTCAGTGTAAATTGCTCAGTTCAAAGGTTATCATGAGCATGTAAGTCCCCTGGGGATTTGCAGAAATCTTAGGAAGGCATTGGACTTTCCGCAGAACACAAATGGGGTAATCAAGTAAGTCATATCTACATTACCTAAGTCATATCTTAAGTTATCATCTGAGTTACAAATCTTTTGTGCAAATGAGGCCCAGATATGATGTTCTGAGCTTCCTGGCCCATAATTTGCATTTTCAGACTGACTCTCAATGGTCTTATAAATAAATCTCAAGGAGGCTCTTGGAAGGGCAATGTGATTTTTTTTTTAAATAGTTCATTTTACGTATACTGGAAAGGTGTGCCTTTGAATGAATTTCTCTGAATCAAATCTATTCTCCAAAGCTCCTGTGGTTTGGGAATGGTTCTTTCTGGCTCCGTTCAACTTTTGCATACAACAAAACAATTCAGGACCTGTCTTGTTTCACTCCACGAATCCTTAAATGAAGATTTGGAGAGGGAAGGGGAGGAAAGACAGTGAAAAGGAAACTGGATACTAACTTATTCCTGCTTGCTTCCAGGATGAAAGACTCTGCTCATCCCCCAAAATTCCATGGGGAATTGGAAAGAGGGAGAGAAACAAGATCATATTGTTTGCACAGAGCTGTTCACAAATGTCATATCATGGGGTCAGAGTCACACGATGGCTGAGTTTTGATGAAAAATATCCCGAGAGATTCTGTAGGATGTGAAAGCAGGCCAAAACCTTGACTTCTCCTTTTCTCTCCCAGTGAGACCTGAACACCAACAATTTAAAAACAGGCCTAGGAGGATCGTTAGCACCTCTCATAGAGCCGCCCTGATAGCTAGATCCAACCAGATTTATCTACAATTCTCCGTGGCTATTTATATCTTCTTACTCAGGACTGCGGGATCTTAAATAAGACACAGATCCGATTTCAGGGAGGTGTTTCAGATCCAGTAAAAACTCTAGAAATGTGCACGAGTCCCTATTAGTCTGGTCCTCTCCCCAAGGTCACATAGAGCGGTGTGATTTGTGTGCCTTATTTTTCATAGCTCAAGAAAGGCCATATGAAAACTCAGGATCAAACAGAGCTGACTCTGTCTGGGTGGCAGCTAAAAATGATTTCTGCTCAGAGTCATACCTGCTGGGACTGGATGATGATGGTGATGATGATGGAGATGATGTCCACAGTTTATGAGTGTTTATACCAGGCACTACCAAAAAGACTCAGTGTACATCGTTTCATTATTTTCTCACAGTAATCCTAGGAAGCAGCTGTTATTATTTCCATTGTTAAGATGAAGAAACTGAGGCTCAACACGTTTAAATCACTTGTTTAATGTGTTAAGCTAGTAAATGCGCCTGGAATTTGAGTGTCTGGCTTGACCATTTCAGGAGTGTCTGGCTTGACCATTTCAGGAGTGTCTGGCTTGACCGTTGTGCTATACTGTTAGGGAACCATTGACCAAAACCACCTGTCTTGGCCAAGCATGGTAATAACCACTTGTATGAGTTGTCTCACAACAGGAGGACCCTATAAGGAACGTGGCGCTGCCACTAAAAATTAACTGGAAGAATTTGGGAGCAGCCAAAAGGAGGGAGGAGACACCAGCCCATAGTATGCCCTACCAACCTCCCAGACATCCTCAGGCTGGAATCCATCTCAGCTGAGAGAGGTGTGCACCACCAGGAAGGACCCTGAGTCAGACCGCATATGGGCACAAGCAAGATGACTGGCCAGAGACAACTCGGAAACTAACCCAGTTATCCTGCAACCTGAGACGGTGAGCCACGCGGCAGAGCGGTTCTCCTGGGTTCCCTTACCCTCCTGCTCTCTGCCCGGGCGCCCCTTCCCAATAAAGTCTTTTGCTTTATCAGTATGAGTGTCTCCTTGGACAATTCATTTCTGAGTGTTAAACAAGAGCCCACTCTCGGGCCCCCTTTCGGCAACAATACTGCCTCTCTGTTGGTAACCTGAATGGTGGTTCCTAGCTGAAGAGGAAGGAAGGAATTAAGTGGAATTGAGGGTGGCCCTCAACAAAGCAAAGCAGTGTGTAAGGGAAGAGCCAGCATTTCCCATTCCACAAAGATCTCTCCCCACAGAGGACCAAGGATTCTCCTGTCACCTCCATCTTATTTCTCTCATCAAAACAGGCTCTCAAGTAAAAATTTAGTTTCCTCACTCAAATAGCGCAAACTACAGTAAAAATGGGTAAGCGGCTCATGATGAGATTTGGAATCTCTATAAGAAGCAAAATCTTGAGCCCAGCAAATTAATCTATAGCAGCAGATTTTCAGACTTAAGTAGAATTGTTTTCAAATTGGAATATAGGGAACAGGAGGAATTTTTTTTCCCCATCAAATCAACTCAATCAATGAGTTTCTCATGTACCCATTGTGAGTTCGAAACCTCTAAAATATATTGGTAGGCCCATTCTGAGCTGCCAGTGGACCTACTATAAAAATTACCTGATTTTGCTGAAAAGGCAAAAAGTGTTTCAGATACATCTAGGTACTGTCCAGCCCCACAACTTCTCCAAAACAGCCTTTGAAATCTATTACAAAGCATGAAAAGTGATGTTTGGGGTATTTGGGACTTTCCCTTGCAGATTTCATCCCCAGACATCCTGAAGGGGGTAGGGAAATGGTTTAGTCATCCAGAATACTTATGCCCTGGGAATTCTAGTGTTGGGGGGGGGGGGATTTTAAAGAAATTTTTTAGATATTTGTTTGGATTTCTTTCAAGTTCAGAAACCAAATGAAAGCGGAAAATTTTGAAATACCATTTCCAATCTATTCTGGATGTCTTGACAAGGCTTAAAGAACTTTACTCACAAAATTGCTATATATTTTTTTTCTTCCAGGTTTTATACTGACTTGTTTAGTTTTAGGTCATAAGCCAGAGAAGAGGTAAATGTCCCATGGATTTAATATGCAAAGGATGCCTGCTTTTCTCCTCATCTCCTCAACCTCCAGAAAACTCCTCAACCTAAAAGAAAACAAAAGGAAAAGAAAGAGCTACCATCTCTGTGGGGTCAAGGTAAAATGATTGTGAATTCCTAATGCCTTAAACAAACTTTAGGTCCAATATACTTGTTCAGAAATTAAAACTTAGAACTATCTTTGGTTGTACCATTCCACTATTTTGTAAATATCTTTAATCCACTTTCCAATTCTTCCAGTTATTCTAAATTTGTGCTCCTGTATTTCAAGGCCCATCATTTTCATGAGTCACTCAGTCATGGAGAGTGCAAGTGTTTAAAGCCTGGGGCCCAGCCAAACCATGCCTGAGTTCCTCAGGGCCTTCACAGATTGCTCTAGTGTATGGTAATCACTGTCTTATGTCCTTGTGGAATAAGCTGTAAAGGTTTGGGGTAAAGAGGGACAGTACCTAACGTATATTGAAAATTTACTCTGTGCCAAGCATGCACCTTAAACTTCAATCCTTACCACAACCCTATATGGTAAATATCATGAACCCCTTTTTTGCAGAGGAGGAAAATAAGTCTTAGAGGGTTGATGTAATTAGCTTAAGCAAATAAAAGCCAAGGCAAGGTCAAGGTTGAATACAGGTCTCCATCTCCTAAACTGTGCTCATCCGACCCCAGTACACAGCTTCCCCAAGCTGCACAGCCTCAGCCAAAGACAGCTTTAGGGAAAAATGAATCATAGGAAAGGCCTCTGCTTGGCTATGATCTTCATATTTTTCAAGACCTAACTATCTATCGATGCCCAGAGCATGTGTCAACTGAGCCCTGCCTTGGTCTGATGTTTCCAGGCTTATTTACAGTATGGAGTTCATTTGATTCGTGAGCTGACTCTGTGCTGTGTTCTCCAGGCTGGAGTTACCTCTGGCACCACAGGGTCTCTGCTCCTTCTTTTAACACCTGGGCTCACTGGATATGGACTCCTTCCTCATAAAGTCTATTAAAAGAAATTTCTAAAACCAGTGATTGAAAACCCATCAACTGCATGAAATTTGGAGAGAGAATTCTGCCATTGCCTAACCAGAGTTCAAGTAACAGAGGCAAGAAAATAATAATAAGCAAATGATAATAACCAGAAACTACTGAAGGACCAATTTTCTTTAGTCTTCTCTTTACAAGAACCAACAAGCAATCAGCAACCCTAACATTCAAATCACTAGCAGAGTGCTCTCTAACTGTGCCTAGTGCATGTGAAATCTTTGGCTGCTGCAAAGCAGAAGTAGGTGAGGTGATATCAGTCATTCAACTAAAAATTAATAGTTATTTTAAGCTAGTACACATACTTGGCAGGTGACAAGGGAGAGGAGAAAGAACTAGTTTTAAGTGAGTTCTTTCTGTGATCTAGGAATTTTTCTGGGCATATTCATACGTATATAGTATTCTTACATTCTCATACAAACCATATAAGGTAGGTACTATGGTTCTCACTCATAGAAGACATGGATGTTCACAATATTTTTTTAAGTAACTTATTCCATTGTGAGTCCAGTCATCTCAAGCTTTGTTGATATCATATAGCTCTGAGTAAAAAACGGAACCCAGCAGGCATTGACCCCACCCGAGTGCCTGAAAGAGACAACTGGGGATAGGATTCTCATTCTGATTTCTAATTCAGGATCATGGAATGAATACATGTTTTTATTGCCTCTTTTTGCTAAGACTCCATTAGAGTCTTTAAAAAAGCAAAACAAAACAAAACAAAAACAAAAACAAAAACAAAAAACAAAAACAAAAAAAACACCCCAAACAAAACACACTTCAACAATGAAATCAGTAGGCAAAGGATGAGAGATTTCAATGAATTTGTAGGATACAGAAAGTAGAAGGACGACTGTCAACTAGGGAAGCAATGGAAGAAAGACACAGCCTTGAATGTGAATGGGGATACTGCAACACACCAGGTAGGTGGCCAGGAAAATCAAGAGAGGCTCTGGATTCAAAAAGGTGGGAGTGGAAAGGTCACACTGAAGTAGAAGGTCTACACATAGAACAGGTGATGCCAGCCATACCTTTCCCTCACCTCCACATGCAATACAATTCCAGGTCCTTGCCCGCAAGTGAAATAATCAGAGACCTCTTTTCTAACAGAATAGGATGAACTTTGGGAGGAGGAACTAGGGTCACCAATGTATGTTTGTGACCCAGAGTAAGGCTCTTCTCATTCACTCCCTGGGGCTCTCTGCCTTTATCACAGGCCGCAGAGCATCCAGCCTGGAGAAAACCTGCCATTCAAAATATCCTGAGGGCTTACCCAGAGCTCCTGGGCAGGCTGCTTGTTGCTAATCCTGACATCTAGAGAGACAACCAAAAATCACTAGACATCTGAGAAAGTCTGCAACAAGAAAGAGAAACACCACGATAAATAGACACATCAGTTGTGCCCCAGAAGAGTAAGAGAGCTTAGGGAATAGACAAGAACTTATAGAACAAAACTAGTTTAGTATACTCAGAAGTACTCAGGAATATCTGGCATGGATAAAACAAGAATAAAATGTTACATTTTAAAAAATAATGTTTTTTTGGAAGTTAAAAATATAATGCCTAAATTGAATATTCAGTAGATGGGTTGTAAGGCCAGGTTGAAGAAAGCTCCTAGAAAATATAATAAAAGGAAGTTAGGAAGAAAATGTGAACAAGAATTAAGAGACATTAACTATCAGTCCTAAGAGATCTGACATTTCATTAACAAGAATTCTAGAGAGAACAGAGATAAAAGAGGGCAGGAAATTATCAAAAACATAATATAAAACAAAAATTTCACAGCTTGTGATTTGCAGGTACAAACTACTGTATATAAAATAAAGAACAAGTTCCTACTGTATAGCACAGGAAACTATATTCAATATCTTGTAATAAACCATAATGAAAAAGAATATGAAAAAGAATTATGTGTGTTTGTGTGTAACTGAACCTCTTTGCTGTACACCAGAAAATAACACAAATTTTTAAATCAACTATACTTCAATTAAAAAGAATTTTCCAGAATTGATGAAAAAGTATCTTTAAATATAAAGGGCTCACTCAGTGCCCAGCATAATAAACAGACAGATACCCCTCAACACAATATAGTGAGATTTCAGAACACTGAAATTTAAAAGAATATCCTAAAGCTTTCCAGAGAGAAGAATAGGGAAAAATGGTAGCTAAACTCTCACAGATCATAGTATGAAGCTAACAGCTGAATGTCTAAGGTCTACAAAAGCAGAAACAACAATATAAGCATATTACTTAGGATAACCACCAGAGAACCCCAAAACTAGAATCATTAAAAACTGATTTTCTCTGAGGAGCAGGACTGATGGAAGTGAGTCAGGGGCCATGGGTGGGATTGTGACATCTTATTGTTAGCATGCAAGTTTTACTTTGGATGGAATACAGACACACACACACACACACACACACACACGGATACATATATATTGATGTCACAAATATTATAAATATTAGGTATAGTCAATATATACTAGACTCAATATATACTGTAGTCTAAATATTATATAAAATACCATATATAGTTAATATAGATAATATATTATTACTGTGTGTGTATGAAAGTGATACTTGCAGGCTGTATATTTATTACCCATTGAGAACAAACCCATCAAGCAATGTGTCTTACACCGTAACACCTAAACAAGGCTTATTCCTGCCTATATGTATTGCAGTGCACACGTAATTACTGATGGATTTGATACGGAGCCATGAAATTATATCCCACAGGTCTCCTAGTGGCCTGGAAAATAAACAAGCCTCCTACCAACACAACTTCCAAACAGTCGGTGGCTTAGGCTGGGCCAACAGGATATAAAAACAGTTGGTTGAGAAGTGGAAACTTCGAGCTGAAAAACATTTGGGATTTTCTGATCTCAACTGAATGTTTTTTTAAAAACTGAATTTCGTCAAACCTGTTTGTGTATATGGGGAGCGAGCCATAGGCGCTAAGGAACATTTGACTCTTCCTGCTGCTACACACGCTGGGAGAAAGAAACTTCTGGAAGCTGGTTGAATTATTTTGAGCCCCAGTGAATTCCTTAAGGGAAAGAGAAATAGTTTCCTAACTGGTCTCTTTGCAGCATAAAAGATTGGTCTCACGTGGGAGATGGCCACCAAGTAACGAATTGGAGTCCTTGCTTCATGGTAGAGGCTAGAAAAAGTCAGGTCTGTGGGACCTAAAATTTGGCAAGTGGAAGTCTAGAGGTAATGTGGAAAGAAGAGAGAGTTCAAGTGAATGCATGAGAGACGGGAAAAAAGCAAGAGTAAGAAAGATGAGATGTGAGAAATGCAGAAATGCTGTACGATCTGGGAGCACTGCATTCATTAGGCTGCACCGGCAGCTGTTTGGGGCTTAAGTTGCCGTTAGTGGTGTTTTTCTTAGCCTGGTACCTTTTCAATTGACTATGCAGAAAGCGTTCCTTGGAGTTAGGGCACGGTGCAGACTGTGCTATCTCACTCACAGCTGATAATTTCCCTAGAGGCAGGTGAGATGCAGGAAGACAAAACCAAGGACTCACAAGAAAAATTGCATTAGTGGAGAAATGAAGAGCACAAGGGACTGAGTAGGCGAAGCTGGCCAGTAATATAATAATTCAAAGACCACAGGTAAAAACAGTCCCCTGGGACAGGGCAGTTTGTCATGCACTCAGTCAAGGAAGGAAAACAAGAAGCCAAAAATTGTGGTGAAATTGTTTTCCTGAAAGAGGAGCTGCTATAAATATAGATGCCGTGGGACAGAAGGAACAGGAAGCATAATAGCAAGCCTGCATTCAGAATGAGACACGGATTCCAGCCCTAAGTATGAAGGTCTTCAATGCTACTCTCCTGGGTATTGAGGAGAAAGCCACCAAGGTGATGGGAGCTTCAGAAGATCTAAATGCCTTGATAAGATGATTAATTCAAGTTTATGTATCAGGCAGAATCTTACACTCAGTATACCAATGTCTTTTTCATCTGATGACTTTCCCCTAGGAGTAGAGGATAAGAATAAAATTTAGAGGAGGATTTTAGGGGCAGCAATGCAGGCACAATATTGAAAGTGGGTTGCTGGATGGGACTTAGGGTGCCCCCCTGTAATTCCCACCTCTTTGTGTCTCTTCTGTTGAGTGTAGGTGGGACACACTCTCACATGTGACTTGCTTCTAGGCAGTAGACGTGTGAAGGGTGATGGGGTGTCACTCCAAGGATTACCTTATGTTATATAGGACTCCATTTTAGCAGACTGGGTCATGAAATGCTCCTTGCTGGCTTGATAAAGTAAATTGAATGGCCGTGTTGATGAAGTCCATGTGACAAGGAAAGATGGTTGACCCCTGGGAGCTGTGGGGAAGCTCTAGGACACGAGGTCAGCCCCTAGCGTACAGCCAGCAGAAGGCAGAGGCACTTGGTCATACAGCCACAAGAAAATGAATTTTGCCAACAATCTGAATGAGCTTGGAAGTGAACTCTTCCCCAGTCAAACTCCAGATGATAATGCAACCCAGCTGGCACCCTGACTTCAGTCTTGTAAGACCCTAAGAAGAGGACTCAGCTCAGCCCAATGTCCAAACTCCTGACCCATGGAAATTGTGAGATAATAACATGTGTTGCTTTAAGTTGCTAAATCTGCAGTAATTTGTTACACAGCCATAGAAAATAAACACAATGGGGGAGGAACAGGTGAAAGGAATTGAAGAATGTCGTCAGATAACTTCCTCTAAACAGGAAGTAGCAAAGCAGCCGTGATACCAGGTATTCATTTCATCACTATTAAATAACATTTAGACTTCCCTGGTGTCCACTGCCCCATGGTCTATCTAACACTAGGCTTTTATCACCTCTGAGCTGTTCCCTCTTTCCTTGAGATAGAATCCATATGTTATATTGTTGGCCAAAGGATGACAAAAGTTATTGCTTTTAGTTTTCCAGTATAGGAAGTCTGACCCTGTGCAAAGCTGTGAGGTGAGAAGGTGTGTTCCTCTACCCTTTGGATAGTCTTCTGGTCTCACGCAGAACCCTTCCCCCAAAGAGCACAAATAGCCTCTTGTTACTACCCTTCACCTGCCCTACCCCATGGTCCATATCCTTATGAATTTCCTTTTTTCCATTAAAATTTGTCTGTTTCTGTGTCCTATTGCTCCGACCCTGCTTGGTATCATTGAATTCATGCTAAGTTCAACCATCTGATATCAGCTTAATGAATCATCTTACTGCGATAACATTTGTGCTTTTTAACTAAAAGATGTCTTCAAAAACTTGACCCAGTGGGGAACTCAAGAAACTGGTAAGCAGATACATTGTCCAGCCAAGTCTTCTAGGGGCCCACAAACCACACCACTTAGGGACAGTGGAAAACAGCTTTCCTGTTTGCTCCAGAGGACAGCCCTGCATTTCCTGCCCACTGGGGTCCTCTTGGTGGTTGGGGCCTATGTTAAGTGATCATATTATTTTTATTCCAGAAGCAGGAAAAGCAGCATCTGTTGAGTGTCTGGCAGGTGTCAGACTCCCCCCCACCCCGCCCCCACCATGTAGAAATGGGGATGAGCAGCTTGCGTGACGCTCATCACAAATACATCACTCACATCTTCTTCGTTGTTTCAGTAGTTACCCTTACTGCATATATTTCTGAGTGGCAGAGAAATGTGCCTTCCTTTATGGGAGCAACGGGAGAGAAGCCAGGACGTACAACCCAACACAGTTTTGCTGAGCTTCCATGAAGAAGTGGAGGTGCCATTCCAGGGAAGGCCCCCTGCTTCCTTCTACAAGGAAGATTCAGAAAAGCTTTGTAACCCCAAGGAGACTCAGAGACACTCTCCACTGAGACCGTACTGTCTTGGCCTCTAAGCCCTGTGCAACCCAGGCCATCTACCTGAGATACCCTTCTCTTACCCTACTTGAATCCATGGTTAGTTTAGGGGTATGCACACGTGTACTGCTACCATAACTGACTTTAGGGTGATAAGGGTGCCTACTCCAGGCCCTCATAAGAGCAGAAATCATAACATTTAAGACCTCGTCCAGGAATGGTCTGAATTGTCTGTCTCCCTGACCAGACAGCAGGCTTCTTGAACATAAGGGCTATGTCTTCTCTACAAGGGCAGGAGTTGAGAAGGAGGTGATGTTGTTAGGTGTTCTGCATTAAAATCAGGCCACGAGTCATCTGTCCCATCCTGTCCTGTGTAATTATTGGGTAGCCAAGGTGTTTTATGACATTTTCCAAAAGGGTGTCTGTGAAAACCACTCAGCTGAGGGCAGGAAGCCAGGGCTTTATGAACAGAAATGTTGTGGTGGAGAAAGTATTATGGAAGAGTGCAATAAGTGGGTTTTACTTTCACGACAGTTTCTGATTATTTTCTATAGTCAAAGTATTTCATAAACACTTCTCTATTATACGTTTACAAGTTGATGTTGATGAGACCTAGTTTTTTCCCCATATTAGACTTAGGCAGGGAGATGGAAAGTTTTTCTTTTTTAAATGAGTGAACTGGTTTAGTTGTATTGACTTGTATTAGAAAGAGGTGATGTTATGAGGTGTTCTACATTAAAATAAGCCCACAAATCATCTGTTCCATCCTGTCCCATGTAATTATTGGGCAGCAAAGTTACTTTATGACGTTTTCCAAAAGGGTGTCTTAGTTACTTGTGTTTTATTCTAACTTGAATATTCCTTGAAAATATGTGTCATGACACACTTAATCAAATAACACCAATTTTATACAGAGCTATGAATGATATATTAACCCGCTCACCTTTTTCAAGTGTCTGCCAGCTCCAGCTTCTGTGGCAGTGCTCCCTACCCGCCAGTGCTCACATCTGGAGCTGCGGTTTCCTGCTCTCACCCAGTCCAGTCACTTTCTACCTTTTGGAAAGTGCTCACTGTTTCCATTGTGCTGAGTGTTCCCCTTCTATCTCTGAGAACAATTATACACATTTTTTATTAATTAGAAACATCTTTTCTATCAATTCTATGAATTCGGTGTGGAAAAGAGAGTTTGCTATCTTGAGAACTGAGAAAAAACTAAGAGGGATAACTATGCAGATATCTAAAGGAAGAATATTCCAGACAGCAGAAACAGCTGGTACAAAGGCCCTAGGGTGGAAGTGTGCTTGGCAAGATTAGGCAAGAGTCCAAGATGGGTGGACCTTGGCTGGAGCAGAATAAGCAAGGGAGAAAACAGAAGAAGGTGAGCAGTGGGATAGAAGGAGGGCTGCATCTTGTGGAGTCTTGAGGCCATTGTATGGACTTTGGCTTTTACTCTGAGGAAGATGGGAAGGCATTGGAGGGTTTTGAGCAGAGAAGTAAGATAATCTAACTTCATATTTTAAGAAAATTATTCTGGCTGTCATGGTGAGAATAGACTCAAGGGAGAAGAATCAGTATGCTAGTGCAAAAACCCAGGTTGAAGATGATGGCTCAGACCGTGGTGGTAGCAGTGGTGGTGGTAGGAAGTGGTTGGATTGTAGATATACTTTGATGGTACAGCCAACAGGATTTCCTGATTGATGGGATGAAGAGTAAGAGAGAAAGACAGGTTTTTGACGATGATGCCAAGGTTTTCGGTGTGAACACAGAAAGCTAGGGTTGGCTTCAAAGACATGGGATGACTGTGGGTAGAACAGGTTTGTAGGAGATCAGGAGTTCCATTTCTGATGTACTGAGTTGAAGATGTCAACTGGGCAAGTCTGGAGTTCAAGAGGGAGGTCTAGAAATCAGGCATATGCCTGAAATGGCACTTGAAGACATGAGATTGGGTGGGTTCACCAAGGTTGTGAGTTAGAGAGGGGAAGGGGGGCAAGGGCTGAGCCTGGGACACTCTGATATTAGGAGGTCTGGAGAGGAGGATCTAGACGAGGAGACTGAGAAGGAGCAGTCAGTGAAGGAAGAGAGAAAAAAGAAAATGCAGTTGGTACATATGCTGCACTTTAATTCAGTATGTTATGTAACAATCTGGATTGAGAAATTGGAACTAAATTGGAGACCATTTTTACTATGAGGAAAACAATATGATGCAATGGATAAACGGTTGGTCTAGGCTATGATGCAAGTAGTTTTTAAATTACACTCTCTACACCTCACCCCCACAACCTTAACTCAGTACCAGACCGTCTGTATGGAAATCTACCTTGGGTCTTTCTAGTTGTTGCTGAAAAGAAAGTTACTATATAATAATTATTATTTTTAACTATTTTTTAAGAAAGTTACTGTATTATTTTTTAAAGGAATGAAAATCAATTGGGTTTGTTGGAGGGAATAGTGACTGTGTGCAAGTTATGAGAATCCCAGGACCTGGCACTTTCTGTAACTCAAACAAGGAAGGGTCTGCCCAGGGAGAATTCAGAATGGTTAGGTGCGGGTTCTACCTTTATTTAAAAATAATAATAATAATAAATTTTGTTTTTTAAAGTAGCAAAATAGAGTGGAGAGTAGAGTCCCCATACCCCTGCTGTCCAGGTTCTACCATTTTTTCTCCAGGCTTACTCTGGCCACAGGCAAGTTGCTTCATTGAGGCTTCCATTTTCCCATCTGTAAGTGGAGGGTAGGATGAGTTATGTTAAAGCTTTGAGGTTCTTTCGGAAATGTGGTCTTAATTTCAAGGTCTTATTAGAGACCTTAAGAAGAGGGTGGATTCTACCTCTTAAGTTCTGGGGAGCCAGCTGCAAATGACTGGGATTCAATGAATTATCATGACACTTATTTAAAAAGCAATGAGATCAGTGCTTCCACATCAATAAATATGTGTGATTGCCCCAGGGAAGATGTGTCTGCCTACCATCAGCAGCTCATAAAGGTGACTGTACAGGCACTGGGCTGGAGCTTTGGTTTCCCCACTAGGCAGTCAGGTCTCCTGATTTGTGACACAGCTGTCAGTGCTCCCAAGACTGTCTCCTGGCCCCTTGACCTCGGGGCAGGTGGGTCGAGCTGGAGTCCTTCCACCAGCTCCTGTGCCCCTTCTGGGGCCCATGAATTTCATCAGGGGCAGTGAGGTAATGGCTAGATCAGCACACCAGGCTTCCTGACATGACCCCAGGCAGTAGGGCTACTCTGTGCAGGGAGCGCAGCCAGCTCACTCTGTCAGAAAGCACTTCAGCCTGCTGACTGATGACTGGAGGGCAGGGTGAATTCAGTTCCTTGCCTCACACTTTCCACGGCTTCTCCAGCCAAGCTCTTGAGGCTTTGAGAGAAGAGGGAGGTCAATTGAGCTAATTGCCTTTAAGAACTGTCCCCACACTGCCCGCTGAGGGAATTTCAAACCTCAAGGCCACAAGCTCTCCAAGTCCCAGTGTGACTCCAATCAGATTCCTGAAAGGTGGCTACAGCAAGAGAAAGCAAGGCAAACAGACTCAATAAGCTCTGGACCTGATGGGAAATCCGATGCTCCAATCAAAATGAAGGTGGAGCTGAGAAATCCATCTTGAAGGCAAAGTCTCATTGTCAGCAAAGGGTTCCCCAGACTGTTCTCCATCAGGCTTATCCTCGTGATGGCAGCAACATGAGCTGCTACTTTCCTAATTGGTGCATGAAGATGAAAAAAGATGTGGCCTTTGCTCACAAGAAAATTACAGTGGGTATCATGGAAAGATCACAGGCTGAATGTCCAGGGCGGGACTTCTAACTTTGTCACCTAAGTGATTTGATATTCTGGGCAAGTTATTTAACCACCGTGAGCCCTAGTTTCTTTATGTGCAAAACATAAAACAAATGAATCTATTTACCAAAGAAAAACAAACTCACAGACATAGAAAACAAACTTACGGTTACCAAAGGAGAGAGGAAGCAGGGGAAGGACAAATGAGGAGTATGGGATTAACAGATACAAACAACTACTCATAAAATAGATAAATAACAAGGATTTACTGTATAGCACAGGGAATTATACCCAGTATGTTGTGATAACCTATAATGGAATTTAATCTTCAAGATAACTGAATCACTATGCTGTATACATGAGACTAACACAATATTGTAAATCAACTATACTTCAAAAACAAAAACCCAAAATCCTGATAGTGTGTGAACTGCAGGGTGGTAATAAGATCTGTAAAGTACTGGTTCAAACCGGCTCTCCTAAGTAGGAGACGTATTCTTTGCAGCACTTAGTGCCCTGCTTGGCACATAGAGATGCCCAGAAAAAAGAAAATGGAAGCTACTTATACTGAAAGCACTTGACACTGTGCAGGGCATGTAGTGAACACACTGAACACACTGAACACACTCCACTCCATACATACATACCCACTTATACTGAAATGTAAAGAATTATTTCAATCTTTTGCAAGGCCAGTCATCTTACCTTGATACTCAGGTCATAACATCCATCACTTGCTCTCCCAAAACAATATAGTTCTCACCTAGTCCCTGAAAATAAGACCTATTTTTGGTGTCTGTAGAGATCACAAAGAGTTTATGCTGCTTAACTATATACCCTGGGCATGAGTCCCTCTGCCCTTCACTGCTTACTACCCAGAGGTGAAGAGCTTGGTGCCTTGTTCTCTAACAAGATCTTCCCTTCAACTTTCTGAATGTTCTCTCCCCAAATCAGAGATTCTCTAGGTGCAATGTCAACCAAAAAAATACTGGCACTGACATAGAAGAAATTCTTTTAATCTGGCATCAGACATTTTGGGGTCTGATGTGAAACTATTAGAAGCATCTGACAAGTTCTCCTCCTGGGATGCAAACTCAACCCCAATATCTAAGAGACTCCTGCTCACCTGGTTGCTGCTCAGAACTCCCAGGACTTCCCCAAAGCAGGGGCTGAGAACCAGAGCCAAGGGAGTAAGGTCCTGGTCCTGAGATCATCAGTCCCATCTCTGTTCCTATGGAGTAGACTGGTTTGTGCTTGAATCTAAGGTATGTATCTTAGTCTGTACCACATCCTCCTACTATTCATGCCTGCTCTGACCTTTTCATCCAAACATTTGACTTACTAGCCAAACTCCTACTTAGGTCCTCTTGCTTGGGCTGGATAGCAAGGTACCAACTCTGAGTCACTGACTTCAACTCCAAGCTTTCCGTAGTTCTCCATGTTGGCTTGACACTTCATGATGGATCCCAATTTCATTGCCAGGCTGCATCATGGTGCTCTTACCTTACCCACCCTCTTTTCTGCACACTGGACTACCCTCTGTGGTTCATGAGTGTCCTTTTCTCCAGGCCCCCCACTGTTCTTGAAGCCACCTGCACCCCATCACTGACGTATTTGATTTGTTTGACACCTATTTCAAGTAGTAACTATTTTATATATCTTCCCAGTGAGATTGAAGGGACCGTATCAGATGTTTTTCTTCTATGCTTTATAGAACCTGGTACAGGACTAATCAAATATGGGCTGTTCCTTTATTTCAACGCAAAATGTTCTTTAAAATTGGTTCTTAACATAACTCATCATAAGGTGGAACAGTGATGAGGTGTTTGCTGTTCTGTTCATCTCTGCACATGTTTGATCCCCTTGACAGAAACCACTAAATAACCAGGTGAAGTGAATGAGAGGGGAGGCATGGGTGTTTATTGAGTGAAGTACTACAATTGAAGCAGGAAACAGAAGGGATTGCCTATAGCAGGCATTTAACCAAGCGTTGTTGAATTAAAATATTCCTGACCTGGGGGGAGAAACATGCGCCTTTCCCTCCATTCATTTCATTCCATTCAGTCCAAAAACTTTTCTCTATACCTTCTGTGATTAGGCAGGATCGGAGCTATTAAAATTCTTGGGAATTCTCATTCCCTACTTATATTCTCCCTGATACTTCTGTTAGTTAACTTTCTAGAAAAGTTATATCCAGGGATCTGGAAAACGAATAAAAGTTGGAAGTTGCAGTGGAAAAGATGCCTTACTCTGTGGTCTATTCCCAGACTTCAAACTCCAGATATGCGCTAGAGATTTCAGAAGCCCAGTAAAGTCTGATCACTGACTCAAAGATCTAGGCAATTGTGCTGAGATTCACCTACCTATACATACTCCTCTTTTTCTTCTCTGAAAGAAGCCTGATTTTATTCCAAGTGAAGATATGCCCAATTTAAGTCTATATTTCTTTCCTGGCAACTGGTGGTGGTCAATATGATGGAAGTGAAAAGTTACTGGGTGGGATTCCCAGGAAAGTGCCTTGAAAGGGGGACAGGAAGTGGGCAGGAACTTTACATTTGCTTTTCCTCCCTCCTTTCTACTTTTGGATTGACGTTTCAATAGCCATCTTAAACATGAGTTGAATTTAAAAGATGCACACTGAGGATGGTGGGGCCGAAAATGGGAGAAGCATGGCCCTAGATGACTGTGGTGCCCTCATGACTCCCTGGATGGCTGCCTTTCATTTCCTTAACATGAGAAATAAACATCTGTGTTTTGTAAAGCCATTTAGCTGAATTTCCATTATAAGCAGCTAAATCTGCTCCTGATAGTCTTTCCACCCTCATCCACTGTAACCCTATTCATTATCTCCACTTGAGGGTCTGTGTCAAGAGTGTTCCCAAAGGGATTTAACAACCTAACTTTTCTGTGGCTCTGGATGAAAGCTGGAGACATAGAACTTGCTAAACGGAGTCCCTAATATGTGCTTAGAGAATTACGCCATAGCTGTAGGAACATAAAAGGCCATCTACCTTACTTCGTTAAAATATATCAAGCAGAATCTGTCAAGTTCCATGAGCTGAATTAAAGATAAGGGAAGTTCTTGTTATTCCTCTTGCCATCACTGTTGGTTATAGTCTTCTATTATTTATTAGGTGAAGATGACTATAGAACAGGGACTATATCCTCCAAAGCAGAGAGGCTTCCTCTGGAGCTAGGACAGATAGTGGCTAAATGGTTCTACAAGTCAGAAAAAGACTCAGAAAGTCCCCAGCAGGTTAAAAATTACTCAGACCAGGATTCTGCAGCTACATGTTCTTTCATGTATCACTTTTAGCTGGTGGAAACAATCTCTGTAAATTTAACTTGTAATAAGACACAAATTGAAATAAGTAAAACTCCTGGTAAGACCTAGTGCATAGTAGATGCTGGATAAATATTGGTTGAACGAACACATAAATAAATAAATTAATGAATAAACACACTCTAATTTCTGGAACATGGAATTCTATTCTTTCAAGCTTCTATATCTTCCCGTGTGTAATTGCTTCTACTTAGAAAGCCCATCTCCTTTCTTTATCTGATTAAATCGCATACATTCTTCAAAATCTAACTCAGGTATTACAGACAACATATTGATGGCTATCTCCCCCACACCACCAATGAATCTGTCACTTCCATCACTACGTTCATTCTATTATGCTATAGATATAACACCGCCTTCAATGTTGCACTTATATCTTATGATAATTGTTTGTGCATATATTTCTCCCTTAAAATCAGAGGAGAAAGGGAAAAGTATCAAACATATCCAGAGTACCTACTGTATACCAGATACTGGACAAGGGTGCTTCCTGTCTATTTCTTCACCTGCTCTCTGGAGCCAGCCTGGTAGCAGGTAATAGTCATTATTCCCAGATAACAGAGGGGAGTGTCTGAGCCATCCTTTGCAAGGGCTTCATGTCTCAGAGCTTTTATGGGCTAAACAATAAATGCAAACTCCAGTTCCTTACCATAAAGGAAAAGACCTCAGCAACTTCTTTTAGAAAAGCCCCTTTTCCTGGTCCACTCCATCACCTCCTAAGCTTTCATAAATAAGGAAAATGATTTTCCAGGACCTTCAGAGAAACCAAACAGGTCACTGAGACCAGAAGCTAGAAACAGCAGCCAACAGAGCCTTTCTATTATAGATCTGATCTCTGGTATCCACAGTTTTCCAATAGATCCCATGCATGGCATGATGCATTTAAGACCAGAGTTTGAAGGGCTTGCTCCTTGTTCTACTTATTTATTTCCTTGTCTCTCATCTCTCCACAGTAAGAATGTAAGTTCTAGAGGGCCAGGACTTGGTCTGATTCACCTATTTATCCTCAGCAACCAGAATAGTAACATCTCGTCTTATTTTCCAAATTAAACATCACTTTGGTTAAATATTTTTTTCTCTTAATTAAAAAGAAAACCGAGGGATAAAGACGTATCAGTCATTCATGAATCAATATAAATTGCACAATAAAATAATTTGACCCCTAGCAGAGATTGGCCAGTGGTGACCCAGATATGTTGATGGAGTGGAGGAGGAGAGAAACTTTGGAATGTGTATCAACTAGAGAGGAAAGGTAGGACTTTGAACAGTAAAGGACATCATCTGTTTCTTAGATGACAAAGGAGCTAATGAGTCAGCACCCAGGATGCGGGGCCGGAAAGAGATCAACGGGACCAAAACTCAACCTTTCCTCCTTTGCTATTTTGCTTAAGGTCTCGGGAGGGGCTACAAGGATGCCATCAAAATCATCCTCTGTGCTGCCTTCAAAAGCATGGTCCCGCCTTTATCATTCTCAGGTGTGTGATAGCTAGTTTTGAAATTGTTTTCACTTGGTGGAAAGCTCTCTACCCAATGGCTGAGGAGATGAGACTGTTTCATGGAAGGAATCATAGTAATTAGCACGTTGCTTACAAGGTCAAATGGCAGCATCAGCACTTGAAGGCCTTAAGCCTGAAATCAAATTGCCTGTGGGCAAAAAAAAAAATTCCTTTATTCATTTATGTACTCATTAAGCTTTTTTAGAGCACCTATTCTGTTCCAGGGAACGTGCTCAGCATACAGCACAAACCAATAAACCCCAGTCCCAGTTTTTAAGGAACTCACAGTCTCAAGGAGTGGGTGGGAAAAAGAAACGAGATAAAATGAATAATTGCAAAAGCCTCTCCAACACCTTGTGCTTGGACAGATTTATTCACTTCCTCCAAACATCCTGTTCAACTTTCCAAAGCAAGGCAGGCCCTTTAACAAGGTTTAAAGGTAGAAATTCCAGATATTATTCTTAATGGTTAAGGATACAAGAGTCACAGAGATCTGGCTTTAACTCCCAGTCTGCCACTTGCTGACTGTGATCTTAGGCGAACAACCACTTTTGCAATCTATTTTCACATTTGTAATAATATGTAGGTTCTTGTGAGGTGTCAATAAAATTATTATGTATATAAAGAAATGAGTATAGGGACTGACCTACAAAAGAATTCTAGAATATTTAGTTATTGTTGTCCTGTGTTATCTTCGGCTCTGAGGAGCCTGGCCTGTTGGGAAACCTGCAGGTAGAAAGCCTTTGAGAGAGCTGAGGTCACCTGCATCTAGCAGGTAATTCACAGGCAGAGGGTTAAGGGAGCAATGGTGGGGGATGGTGAGGAAACCTGGACAGAGTGCACTGGGTTCTGAGGAATGCAGCACCGGTGGGGGTATTGGCACTTCCAGGCACCAGGAGTGAAGACTGACAAGCAGCCCCTGGAAGCCCGGAGAACATTTATTCTGTGACAGTGTGGGTAACCTGGAGACGGGGGCTGAAATGCAGTAACTATCAACAAATGCTAGGTGCTGGCAATAGAAAGGTGAAGAGGTCCCTGTCCAGGTTCACCAGCTCCTGGTCCAAGTGGGGAGAGGAACACAGATACAGATTTGTTTACGCCGTGTGGTAAGCACAGTGATGTAAGGGATGCAAGGGGTTATGAGCAAGTTCACCCAGCCTATTTTTTCATGCCTATAAAATGGAACAATAATAACATCACTTACCCTAGAGGGTTGCTATGAGAATTGAATAAGAGAAGAAATGCTTACAAATATATGTATCTGTAGACATATAGGTATATAAATAGACATATTTATATATAAACATATGTCATATACTCACATACAAGCAATTATAAATTATGTGCAGTACTATAGAAATATTAATTTATTTCATAATTAATCATTCATGTCTAGTATAGGCTTTCTGAGGAAAACAATGGGTCTTACATTTCTCTTTATCTTTGAATAGTGCTGAGAATAGTACTAAACTCATAGTTAGAAATATTTGTTAAAATAAATATAATCAAGCTCAGACTATCAAGTATGAAAAATCCCCCTCCTTTCTGACAGTCCCATTTTGTACAGCTCTTGCCTCTTGAGAGCGTCTCTTTGCCAAAAAAAAAAAAAAATTGTCTGGGAAACCTGGTTTTCCGTATGCACAGATGAATGCCTTTCCCACTGTCTCCAGCAAAATTAGTAAATTCATCCAAAGATGGAATTTGGCCTGGGGCAATTGCAGTGGGCCAAGTTCTCTTCTCCAAAAATCAGCTGTGACCAGGGGATTACCTGGGTATTAATGATTGGCTGTGAGAAGGTGACTACCAGACCCAGTCTACGAAATACAGGGCACTATACTTCTCACTCACTTGAAAAAGGAAAACCATGTGAAAGGGACAGCCATCTGAAATTGTAATATTTTCCCCTTGAATTGGTTATATGAAGAATCAGAAAACATATATAAAGAGAAATCCATACCATTCGCTCAGATTTCTGCAGATACATTAGAGGAACTCCATAAAAATAAGCTCTGCTTTCTATAGTGTCTGCATGTAGGCATAAATATCTTTATAATCAGTTTATTTTGACCACATGGTTAACTGTTGTATGAACGAAAAGTTCTCTCACTTTTCCTTTCATTATAGTTACATTCCAGTCAAGTTCTGATTCTCTACTCCTAGATTTTTTAGAATTGTGGACATCTGAGATTGTTTTGTGTCTTGTTTGCCATCTGTGGCCCTGTGGGCTCTTTTGACCTATTCAACTTATCTCAAGGAATGGGAAGTTTTCTGCAAGGATATATCTGCATGGGTCCTCAAGAAAAGATGATACCTTTGTCTCAAGAAGAAGAGATACTCTTTATTCAATTGGGCCTCACGGGAACAAGAAAAGAGAAGCCATCAGTACCCTAGAAAGCTTTAGGGACTGGCTATTCTTTCCATCTCTCTCCAATGGTATCTCTATTCTCTCATACTTCAACTTGCTTATAAGGGGGCCATCTGTAATTCACGGCATCACGCCCAGTTTCAAACATCCTACCAATTGCCTTGTTCTTCTGAGGAGATCTGGTCAACCGGGTTTATCTTTTATCTCATAGGACACTAGATATCTCATAGATTGGTAGCCCTTGGGTCAGATGCTCATCCCTGAAAACACAGATATAGTGGTCAGAATACAACAAGCAAACTGAGTTACGTGGTCAAAATATGACTAGCCAAAGGCTGCCTTTTCAGGAAGGACTACATAGAGGCTCCTCAGAAAGTGCCCAGTGGTGTTGAGCCCCAAATGCCTGAAGTGGTAAAGAGCTCATTTAATCACCCTTTACTGGTTTCCGTCCTTTCTCTGTTTTACTTTCCCTACTTCCTCATTTATGCTTCCTGGGGTCACCTCCCAAATAAACAACCTACAAGCAAGTCTTCACCTTGGATCTGCTTTTGGAGGAACCCAAACTAAGATAAAAGAATTGTAAATATGGGAGACAATCCACTTGTCATATACTAGTTCATCTTCAGATTCAACTTGAAAGCTTTACAAAAGTGCAGAATCCTGGCTTCCAGAGTATGAATCTGAGCCTTAGGATGCTAAGTCCAGAGCTCTCCATTTGTAAAAGCATTCAATGAAATTCTAACAGTAAGCCAGCTTAGGAACTGCAGTAATACACAATCATAGACTTCCAAAGTTATTTTGTTTTTGGTTACTTCTATTGTTCTGTATCAGCAAACTAGCCATCATTCATAGCTATCAAGGGCTAAGGAACCCCTTTTTGATAAAAAAAGAAAAATATTAGTTGTTGGCACTGGTAATGATTGGTTGATAAACCTGAATTTTCCTTAGTAATTCATTTTTGCCTAGACATGAATGATAAGGAATTAAACTAGTATTATCTAGAAAGCAAGTTATAAGAAAACCTTAGACCTTAATTTTACTCGTTTCCTCTGAAACCATATCCTACTTACATTTCAAGATACAATTCAAATGTCATCTTTTGCCATTTCTTCCCCTTTGTGCCAAAATTAAATTCTCCCACCTTAATTCTCTCAGAGCTCTCTGCTTGGACATTCATTTACAACCCTTACACTGACATTTTTTATAGCTATAAGTAAGACTTATCTGCTTGATTAGGAACTATTTGAGTACATTGTTCCTGTTATTTTAAAAATTTATCTTAGAAACTCCAGTTTCTGACATATAGCAGATGTCCAATAAATATAAAACATGTGATTTTTAAAAATATAAATCCAGACTAACTAATCCTCCGCTTTAACCCTTCTATGGATCCCTACTGCATTTGGGATGAAACAGAAGCGTCTTAGCATGACTTAAAGGTCCAGATGTGAAGGCTTCTGGCTTCTACTTACAATGTAGAAAACTGGAGAGTCATTCCAACACTTACAAGAAAAAACTGGATAATCTACAGTCATAACTTTTCTTGAACCCATCAAAGAACTGAAGTCACAAGGCAATCAACTACCCTGAAATCTAAGAAAAGACAGGTATCTCCAAGGAGACATGAGGAATGAGCTCTTAATTACTGGATGCTGAATACCACACATGTTAGTAAGAAAAAGCTAATAAGTTGAAGCTGTTGATCAGTTGTGAAAGGCCAAGCATGGACTATCATTAGATTATAAAACCTCTAATAGCTGTAGATACAATAGCAGATTTTTTCCCACAGATCTCACTGAGTGTTCTTGTGAGACACAGTATCAAAGCAAGAGACTGGAGCAAAACCTCCCTTATGGTGAAGGTTTGGAGAAAGGGAACAACAGCTACTGTAAGAGAGCACAAAGCCCTTCCCAGACTGTTCTTCCCTATTTCCTCCATGGAACAAAAGCCTTAAACTTCCAGTGGAAGCACAGCAAACCCTGTCACCCACAGGGCACAGGTAAAGACCCATTGCAGCTGGGAAAGGACATGGAAAAATTTCTACCTCTGGGGAAGTGGCAGGAAATTATCTTAGTCCAGAACATTAGACATCCTTTTCTACTGAGGCAGGCAAGGTCACTGAGAAGCCCCCACTACTGAGACCCAGGAATCGAGTACCTGCCTAAGATGGGGGCTAAATCAGGACAACAGGAAGCATCTCCACCCTGGCACCTAAAGTAGGCTAGAAAGCACTGAGTAACATATAACAGCACCCTAGTACTGGGAGTGGGGCAAGAGCATGGAGAAAGACTCTCTTTCCAAGGGTCATGGGGAATGTCTAAAGTTGTAAGTAGAACAGGAACATTAAGAAAAATCCTCCAGGGCTTCATAAGTGGTGCAGTGATTAAGAACCTGCCTGCCAATGCAGGGAACATGGGTTCGATCCCTGCTCCAGGAAGATACCACATGCCGTGGAGCAACTAAGCCCATGCGCCACAACTATTGAGCCTGGGCTTTAGAGTCCATGAGCCACAGCTATTGAGCCCATGTGCTGCAACTACTGAAGCCCATGTGCCTAGAGCCCATGCTCTGCAATAAGAGAAGCCACGGCAATGAGGAGCCCACGCACCACAATGAAGAGTAGCCCCCACTCACCGCAACTAAAGAAAGCCCGTGCACAGCAAAAAAGACCCAACACAGCCAATAAAATAAATAAATTAATTAATTAAAAAAGAAAAAAGAAAAATCCTCCAGAAACCATACCTGATCCTAAACACAAAGTAATTCTAGAGGAATTTGAAGGCTGTGAGGTGCTGAGGGTAAACATAACAGCAAAGCCCAGACCTAGCTCAACCTCTGACTGGATTGACCCAACCCTTGATACTTACCTAATATCTAACAAAAGAAGAGGCATGCTCATTTCCAGGAGTAAACAGTATTTATCTTAATCTCTACTGTCCCACATAAGATGTCAAGATTTTAACCACAAATTATGATTTATTATGATTTATTATGACAAGGAAGCAAGAAAAAATACACTGTCAACAGACAAGGACATCAATAGAATCATACTCAGATATGATCTAGATGTTTGAACTATCAGATAGAAATATAAAAATAAATATGACTAATATGATAAAAGCTGTAGTACACAAGGTGCGCAACATGTATGAACAGATGGGTAGTATCAACCAAGACCTGGAAATCATAAGAAAGAATAAAATGGAAATGCTAACAATGATAAGCATGGTAACAGACACGAAGAATGCTTTTGATGGGCTCATCAGTCTAATGACCTCATCAGTCTAAAGAAAGAAAAGAAAAAGAAAAAAAAAGAAAAAAGAAGAGAGAGAGAGCAAGAGAGAGCAAGTGAGCTATGGTATAATATTAAGTAGCCTGTATAATGGGAATCCTAGAAGAAAAGGAAGAGAAAGACAGAAGTATTTGAAGATATAAAGACTGAGAATTTTCCAAAATCAATGAAAGACACCAAACTACAAATCCAAGAAGTTCAGAAAACATCATACAGGATAAATTAAAATAAAAAATAGAATGATACATCATATTTAAATGTCTAAAAACCAAAAAGTGTCAGCCTTGAAATCAAGCAGAAACACACACACACACACACACACACACACACACACACACACACACATACGTTACATGCAGAGGAACAAAGATGAAAATTATAGCAGATTTCTTGTCAGAACCATTCAAGCCAGAAAACAATGGGCCAGCATCCTTAAAGTATGTGGGTAAAAGGACAATCTAGATAATTTTATACACAACGAAAATATATAAAGATTTTTTTCAGATGCTAATTGAGATAACTTATTCCCAGAAAACCTGCAGTACAAAAAATGTTAAAAGGAGTTCTTGAGGCAGAAAAAATTCAATAATGGACAGAAATTTGAAACTCCATGAAGACATGGAGAGCATTAGAAATAGAATTAGACTACATATAAAATTATTTTTTCTTATTTTAATTACGCAAAAAGATGTTGGACTATTCAAAGCAAAAATACTGGCTATGTATTGTGATTATATAGTATGTCTAAACAAAATACTATAGTGTACCTGAAAGTAGCACAAAGGTTGGGAGGGAGAGATGAGAACTATACAGTTGTAGCATTTGTACACTGTGCTTGAAGAGGTAAAGTATTAGTCAAAGGTAGACTGTGATTAATTAAAATTGTATATTATAAATCCTAGGGCAACCACTAAAAATGTCATCAAAAGGTAGAAGCTAACAGTGGACATAAAATAAAATCATAAAAATACTCAATCTGAAAGAAGGTAGTATGAGAGGAATAATGATTTCAATGATGAAACAAATAAAAATTAACTGACAAGATAGTCAATTTAGTTCGAAGTGTATCAGTAATTGCATAAACAGTCTATGTATGACAGTTAAAAGACCAAGATTGTCAAAATGGATTAGAAAGCAAACCATGTGCTATCTATATTAGAAACTGTCTTTAAATAAAAGAACTAAGTTGAAAATAAAGGGTGAAAAATGTATACATACATAGAAACTATTTATTGTATACATATATAGAAACTATTCAGAAAAAAGCTGAAGTGGCTATATCACTATCAGACAAAAAACAGACTTCAAATCAAAGAATATTAGCTGGGATAAAGAAGAGTATTACATAATGTTAAAAAGGATCAGTTTGCCAAAATGACACAACAATCCTAAATGTGTACATGCTAAAGGACAAAATTTTACATGAAGTAAAATCTTACAGAATGGGAAGAAGAAATAGACAAATAGACAAATCCACAAACTGAGTCAGAGACTTCAAGATTACTTCCATAATAATCAGTAGAACAAATAGACAGAAAGTAGGTAAGGATGTAGACCTGAATGACACTATGAAATAAGTACCTGAAAAGATGTCAATATCGTTAGCAATCAGAGAAATGGAAATTAGAAGCACAATGAGCTACCACTACACACCTATTAGAATGGCTAAAATTTTTAAAAATTAAAAAAAAAACCCTGACAGTAACTGATAATAATGGGTAAGGATGTGAAGCAACTCCAGCTTTGTTGCATTGCTGGTAGGAATTCAGGATGGCACAGACACTCTGGAATACAGTTTGAAAGTTTCTTGTAAAGTTAAACACACACTTTCCACATGGCCCAACAATTCTACTCCTAGGTGTTCACCCAAATGAAATGAAAATGTATATTTACAAGTAAACCTGCATGTGAATATTCATAGCGCCTTTATTCACAATAACCCCGAACTGGAAAGAATCCAAACGTCTTTCAACTACTGCATGGATAATGAATCTGTGGTACTATGGAATACTACTCCGTAACAAAAAGCACCAAACTACTGACTCTCAAAACAAGGTGAATGGATCGCAAATGCATTACACAAAGTGAAAGAAGCCAGACTCAGAAAGCTGCATGTGATACACCCCATTTCTATAGCATTCTTATAAAGGCTAAACTCTAGGGTCAGAAAACACATCAGTGGGTCCCAGAGGAGGGGAGAGTGGTTGATTACAAAGGGGCAACAGAGGATTTTCTGAGGTTCACAAAACTGTTCTATATCTTGATTGTCATGGTGATTACATGACTGTATGTGTATCAATATATATATTATATGTGTGTGTGTGTGTATTAGAACTATATACTAAAACAGGAGAATTTTGCTCTATATAAATTATATCATCATTTTTAAAAAGAAGGAAAAAAGTTGCACGTGATCTGTTTAGCTCCCCAACCTCATGTACTGTGATTGTCCTTTTGTTCACTACGATCAGTGGTCATCTTTCACTTCTTCAAATGTACCAGGTTATTACTGCTACATGACCTTCACATGTACTATTCTCTTTGTCTGGCAAACTACACACTCTTCATCTGATTAAAACTTACTCACCTTTCAGTCTCAACCTAAATCCTGGGTTCAAATCCAGGATCCACCACTTACTGGCTGTGTGACCTTGGACTAATTAATAAATATCTCTGTAGGTTTTCTCGTCTACAAATTGGCGAAATGCGTAGTAGTTATTTTATAAAGTTTTCTTGAGTATTTTTTTAATTTGTTTATTTTATTCAGTTTTAAAAAATTTTTGGCTGCATTGGGTCTTTATTGCTGCCCGTGGTCTTTCTCTAGTTGCAGTGAGCAGGGGCTACTCTTTGTTGTGCTGTGCAGGCTTCTCATTGTGGTGGCTTCTCTTGTTGCAAAGCACAGGCTCTAGGCGCGCACAGGCTTCAGCAGTTGTGGTGCGCAGGCTCAGTAATTGTGGCGCACGGGCTTAGTTGCTCCATGGTGTGTGGGATCTTCCTAGACCAGGGCTTCCCTTGCATTGGCAGGCGGATTCTTAACCATTGTGCCACCAGGGAAGCCCTTCCTTGAGGATTATATGAGTAAATGTGTATACCTGGCACAAAGTAACATGATATAAGATATATTATATAGTATAAGAGTATGCTCTGTGAAAGAGAAGACTTCTTAAATGAAAGAGAAACTTGTCGGCCAGGGTCCTATACTTCTCTGCTCTGAGATTGTTCCCTGAGAGTGGCGACACAAGAAATGGAAGTCTGTTCTCTTACTGGGTGAAGAAAGGATCACCAGAAACCCAGATTAAGGCAGCCCAGAGGTAGGTGACCCAAAGGAGTTTGGCAGCTGCATGGACTGTGGTGCATCAGGACACAGAGCTCAGGGCCCCAGAGGAAGTTGGGCAAGCAGTGGGTGCAACACAAATGGACAATAGAGAAGAGGGGTGTTGGCGGTTCCTTGAGCAAAAGGACTTGAGTGCAAGCAGTGACTCAGCTTCAGTGGGAGGCAGTCCACTCCTCCCTCCCTGAGAGGCTTTTGGAGAAAAGTAGTCTTTCTATAAACTGGTGGGGACCAGGATGCTTTCAGGCTCTACCTATAAGCCCCCAAAAGACTCAGACATATTTAAGGATGACCGTATCTGCTAAGAGCCAGACCGTCTATGTGAACAGGTGGGGATGGAGCGGGTGCAGAGCTACTGAAATTTGGGAAACATTATTGTAAATGTTAATACTTTTTCTCACCCACCAGCTGGTGAAGCTGGATAGACGTCAGTTACACTGTGTGATTGATTGAGCTGTGATCCCATCATCATGGCCACTGTACCATTCCATCTGGCATTCAGATTCTGTGATTGGGATTGTTTGGGAAAATGGCCAAAATGATCATATCTGGCTCCCTGCAGTCTGCTTCAGCAGCTGCATGTAAACCCAATCCATGGCCCAAAATGTATTCATTTAGACAAAATAAATTTTATTTTGGGTTTGATTTAGAAGAGATAATATCAAAGATGGGAACATTTTACATGAATGAGTGAACATAATCAGTGGGCTGAATGATAAAGTTCAACTTACACTATTTAATAGGAGACCATTTAGAATTATGGGAATTCCATATGGAATCATATCTCATGATTGTCATACAAACATATAAAACCAAATTACAGTTCATGCTGATAAATCCTGGGTTAGCTAAAGACACTCCAAGGTCATAAAATTTAGCAATGTGTGAAATTTGCCAAGATTACAATGAGGCAGTGGACTTCTTTTGTTTCTTTTAAAAAATAACTTTTATAGACCATGTCACCAAATGAGCAATTAATAAGAAAGAACACATCGTTAAACTCTGCTCTTAGGTAATTTATATGCCACAGTGTTCATTGTTCATAACCGAGCCGTTTCTTAGTGAATCATAACATTGTTTTAATTATCACTACTTTTCTCCTGTAATTGGTTTCCTTCTCTTTTATCCAGGAATAGGTTTAAAACCTTTGAAGTCTTCTGCGAAGCACGTACCTAGATGTCAGGTGGGTTGTCATCTTAGGAGCAAATTAACTCAAGTCTTCTCTCACAATGTTCTCAGGTAATAAGATGTTCTTAGGTTCCCGGATGCCGGGAACAACAATGAAAAAAAATTACCTCTTTTACACAGTTACCATAAACTCTTTAGATGTTCAGCAATGTATAGCTTTGTGCTCTGGATTTTGTAGAGAAGTTATTCAAAGCTTAACATTTCTGGAGCCCTCACTAGCGCAGAGTCTCTTGGGAATATGATCTGTCCTGGAATTGTTTCCTTAGACAAATATGTAGCAAGCAGCTGATGCAAGGCTGACTTCAAGCTGAGTTAACCTTATGGTGGTGGAGGGCCAGATAGGCATGGAGTGATCCTTCTGGCCTTGTCTTAAAGAAAGATGTTGGCTGTAGCTATTCACACGACTACTGTGAATGAGGTCATTTCTTTTGAAACGTAGGCTTTTTGTTAAGAGTCCTTGGGGCAACTGTGCTATCAGATAATTGGCCCGCCTGAATTGTGCACTTTTCAACCAATTGTTCTCATGTCATATAAATCCAGTCAGAAAGAGAAAGGAATAAATTTTGCATTAGCTAGTTATTCCGCAAAGCTGTGAGATGGTCTTGGACAATGGATTTATACTGTTTTTATATTAAATGGATATATTGAAAGGTACCTGGGCAGGGAAGGTGAATATAATGTAGGACCGAGCTTCCTAGACCTTAATATGTATACAAATTGCCTGGCAGTCTTGATAAAATGCTGATTCTAACTCAGTGGGTTTGGGGTGGTGCCTGGGATACTTCATTTCTAACAAGTTCCCAAGTCGTGCCAATGCTGCCAGTCTAAAAAGCTAGAAGTGCGCCGCGTTATCTGCGCTTTAACTATATTCAAACAAAATCTTATGCAGATGTAGAGAACAGACTTGAGGACCTAGGGTGGGGGGGGAGGGGGCACAGGGGAAGCTGGGACAAAGTGAGAGAGTAGCATTGACATATATACACTACCAAATGTAAAATAGATAGCTAGTGGGAAGCTGCTGCATAACATAGGGAGATCAACCCGATGATGGGTTATGACTTAGAGGGCTGGGATAGGAAGGGTGGGAGGGAATTACAGGAGGGAGGGGATATGGGGATATATGTATAAATATGGCTGATTCATTTTGTTGTACAGCGAAAACTGGCACAACAGTGGAAAGCAATGATATTCCAATAAAGAGCTTAAAAAAAAAGAAAAGAAATGAAATCTCAAGAAAAAAAAAAAAAAACAACCCACGAAAAACCCACAATCTTAAAACAGATGAGAAACACTGGACAGTGATTTGGAGCACAGGTTTATAGCTGGAAAGACCTGGGTTTACATTTCAGCTCTTGTACTCAACAACCAAGTGATCTAAGTCACTTCAGCCCTCAAAGCCCCATCTGTTTGGGGATAATTATACCCACCCAAGAGAGCTACTGTTGCACATAGAAATGCATAAATGACATATTTTATTTTGAGGGCACAGCTCAGAGCTTAGCATAGAGCAAGTGCTCAGTAAATGGAATTGAGATCATTACTCCTGGGGCTAAGCATGGTTATGTGCCTAAGATGTGATTTGGGGTCCTTGTCTACACCATCTACCTGAGCTGACGCTTCAGCTCCAAACTAATAATTGTTCACATCATTTTTTTTCTTTCAATCAGGGGATGTGTAAGTTTAACCCTTTGCTTCTCAGAATTTCCAGTTGGTTTATCAATCACAGAAATAAATGAACTTCAGGGGTATACTCTATTGACTATAAGTTTAACCCTTTGCTTCTCAGAATTTCCAGTTGGTTTATCAATCACAGAAATAAATGAACTTCAGGGGTATACTCTATTGATATATAATATATATGCCACTAAATCTTTTTTAAAATTATGAGTTGCAGCAATTTCTCAATATTATTCTGTGAATAACTTCATGCCCCCAAAAGTGATAAAATAATTTAAAGCTTATAGCCAGCTGTAGTTTGGAGGCCTATGTCCCATGTATGCATCTGGACACATGGGCCCGGATTCCTGCTCTAAGAAACTGCTTCCTCTCCTCTGTGCCCCATGGGCCCTTCTGTTACTTTTCCCGGCTGGCAGCCCCTCAGTAGATCAGCCACTGCTGATCCTCTGTGTCTCTTGGGCCCCCATAGCTCCAGCAGCCCCACCGCTAAATTCTCTGAGTTCTAACAGTACCAAACCTGTCCCATGGGGGCAGTGAGAGGGGGCATTTGGAGAACCGAGAGTGACTTCAGTCTTCTCCCTGCATTTTGTTTAAGGTGTCCCCAAGCAGCATGTCCATCTCCAGATGAGTCATTTTCAATGACTCATTGAATTATTGAAAAACTGTTTTTCCGTTTTTACAGGTGTTTTGTTCTAGGATTCAGACAGTGACTGGGAAAACAGAACAAAATGACACTGTGATCAGCATTTACTGCATCACCCTTCCCTCTGATGAGTTCCGTGCAGGCCACACCCTCTTCACCACTGCCTACAGGTGTTAGCAGCTCGTGACTGCAGCTGTACCCCAGACACACTCAGTTGTGTCTGGTCCCAAAGGCAGAAAGCTTGTCTTCTGTCCCTGGAGACTCTCTGATCCATGTAAATAGGCCTCTAACAGCCAGTGTCACCAACTTACTAGACATTTATAGACGTTTCTGAATATCCTTTCACTCCGGTCATACTTAGTTCCCTCTTCTATTCTAAACCTTGAGGTTCTGAGAAGCTCTCATGAAGAAAACTGGGAGAGAGGAAAGAAAGGAAAATAACATGTATTGATTACTTAATATGTGAAGGCACATTGTTAGTTTCTTTACCTATATATTCTATCCACACAACAATCTAATGAAATAGTTTGGTTTTCTGCCCCTATTGACTAGATAAAGACACTGAGATTTAGAGGCATCATGTAACTTGACCAAAGTTACCACGTTAGTAAGTATCAAGTCAGGATTTCAGCCCAAGTTTGGCCTCAAAGAACATGCTATTTCTACTACCCAACACCACAAAGAACTGTAAATTGAGAACAGAAGTGCCCACAGAAAGATAATCTATTAATGTGTTGAATGCTAATGAACATTAGTCCGTTGATGGGCATTAGCTGTGACACGTTTGCCAGGAATATGACCCTTTTTGTGCAATAGTCTCACTATTTGTAGGGCATTGAAAATTGCTTCATTGAGTTCTGGCTGCACAATGCATTAATCATATTTTAGCACAGTATTACTAGTTACTAAATTCTATTTGCATGATGCCACACAACTGGTTAGAATGTAAAATAATGAAGCCATTTAAGCTATTGCTTACCCTGTGGTAGCTAAAAGATTTACCATTTCTAAATTCTTAACAGAACTAACTGTTTTTTTAACTGAATACATTGAATGAACTGGCTGATTTAGTCTCTGAAATTCCAAGAACCCAAACTCTTGTCAGTTTTTATGAAGTATAAAAGAAAGGTTACTAAATACATCATTCGTCCTCAACCGTTATGGAAAAAAAAAAAAAAAAACAAGGATCCTTTAAAATTTTATTTAAAAAAATCAAAGTAATACAAGTACATATGTTTTTTAAAAAATCACATGATTCAGAGAAGATTATAGTGAGAATCAGCAGTCTCCCATCTCACTCTTTACAGTTAGAGTACATTTGACTTTAAGTATAAGAAACATAATTAAAAGTGGCTGAAACCATTAAGAAATATATTGTATCACCTACTGAAGTCCCTGTGTAGGGGGGGTGCCCCATGTGGGGCTCAGGATCGTGACCCCACTGCTCAGAAACCCTCCGCACGTAAGGTTCCTCGGCACGTCCCCTAATACTCACAAGATGGCTGCAAGCTCCACCTGTTCAAAGTAGTGGAAGAAAGATCATCTCCCCAGTTAAGGAACAGACGCCTTTCTCTTCGGTTTGATTAGGCTCCTCCCCCCACTATGACTAAGAGTAGCCAATGAAACTTCAGGCACTGTTTGTCCATGTCAATAATTCTCTACCTGATCAGATCCAATACCCCTTTTGAACACATTTTTTCATTATCCCCTCTTTCCCAGCCTGGTAACATGTGATGGATGTCTTAACCCATCTACACACACAATTGCAGAAAATACTTATATTAACAAGGTTTCTCAGACGAGCTCAGTTAGAATGAAAGCTAAATAAAACACACTCCTTCCCAGACCCAGATCCACCCAGTATATATAAGCTTGTGACCTGAATATCCTATCTGTCTCAGCGTCTGCTTTGTTTTCTATCTGCCTTGACCAGTGCTGGGAAGTTCTGTGCTGCCATTAGTGTTCAATTTTGCCACCCAAGCTTTAGGGGAGGGGATATCCTACTGAAGCAAGGATCTGGAGCCCCAAACCCTCTCTTCCTTTCTGTGTGACTCATTAATACTAACTGATTCTTACCAATTTAAATTCAGACCATTGTGATCACTGGAGAAACTGCTGTTCAAGTGAGTGAGATCTCAGGTCCAAGATACAAAGTTCAATGTCTTCTCCTTTGTGAGCGTACTCGTCACAGACAGCTCTTAGAGACCCTATAGTTCTGGATTTCCTAAATTCAGCCTTTCCCCAGGTCAAGTTTGCTCTACCTCACTAAAGAGGAGAGAAGGGCAGATAATGAACATTTATTATACTCCTACTGTGTGTCAGGAACAATTTCCATGTGACTCACCTCTTAATGATCAGAATACTTTGAGGCAGCTGTTTCTGCACTTGATCTACAGGTACCAAGACTGTGTCTCTGTTTCCGATAGACAGATGGGGTAGAGAGCAGCAGGTAAGTGCAGGGCTGCAAACTGAGCTGAGTCCCGTTTGAGTCGAAAGCCCGGCCTCTTTACAGACATCAATGAAGTCATTCTCACCTTGTCTACCATCTTGTTTCTACTCTTATTTTACACTAAAGTGTTCTTGGGTTTCCCTAGTCCCAGAAGAATTCAGAGTAATCTAATCTCCACATCTCCAATCTGGCCTCCACATTTGTGGCTTAAATTCCTTTCCCAGTGGTCACTTGATTCTATGTAGACAGTTTCAGTATTAGGAAAGTCTTTGCTCTCGAGGCAGCCCAGTCCATCTTCATACGCAATGGTTGTTACAAAGCTTTTTCAGAACTTGCCTCCTGAAGCTTGGCCCACTGGAGCCAGTTCTGCTCTCTGCAGCCTCCTTAAATAAATTTACTTCCATTTTACTTCGCGGCCCTACAAATATCTGAGCCAAAGTTCACCTGATTGTTTTTCATGCACAATGAATGTGTCCACTGCAGATCAGTTCATCAATACTTGAGGTATTATTTTATTCTTTGGTGCCAAAATCTTTCTGCTTCCCTCCCTGACAGCAAGCCTTGTCTGACATATTCCTTTGCAAATGGTTCCTATTTTCTAGCTTCCTGTGACCTACTCCATCCTTACCCTGGCCTCTGACTAACTCTTTTCTCATGTTCCTGGGTTTGATCTTTCTTTCAATTAGTGTTAAACTCCATGCTGGCTTTGGCCCAATGATTACACGTTTACATTTATCAACATGAACATTTCATTGAATATGCAAGAACGGAGGCTTGACAGTGGCAGAAAAATATCTACAAAAATCAGTCAATTATTTCTAAGCCTTAGAAACAATGCAAAAGAGAAATTTCCTGGCAATCACATTTGAGCTCAGGTATGCTATAAACCAATGGTTCTTCTAGTGTGGTTCATGAACCAGCAGCATCAACATCGCACGAGAATTTATTAGAAATGCAAATTCTTGGGCCAGCCCTTAAGCCTACTGAATCAGAAACTCTGAGGTGGGGCCCAGCAATCTGTGTTTTAACAAGCTGTCCAGGTGATTCTGATGCACACCAAAGTTTGAGAATTGCTATAAACTAACTGGGCTTATGTCCTTGATAAAAACAATTAACATCTTTGGAATCCTTTATATATTTGCAAAGCACTTTCACCTACATTATTCAAACTCTCTTGACTCACCATTTTTCATGAAAAATAATGAGGGTGAACTAGACTTTGGGTGGTAAATAAATTTTGTGTTAGTTGCCAACTCTGATCAATTAGTAGTGATTCCTTGGAGAATAATGGCTTCAAAGTCAAAGAGACTTAAGACAGTTATTTAACTTTAAAATTTCTGTTTCTTTGTGTGTAAAATAGAGAAAAAATAAGTAAAAATAGTCAAACAGCATAAAAGTAACCACTTCTTAAAAATACAATTTTCTGATCCCTAAAGATTCTAGCAAATGAAACAAAGAACTTTATAATGCCTCAAATATTATGATATTAAGATAACAATTCAGATTCTAAGATAACCAACCGTGATGCAGTTTAGACAGACTGACATAAATGTCCAGGCTGTTCTCCAGGGGTCCTTTCCTTCTGGCTTCCTGTACATCTTCTGGTGTCATCTATCCCACCTCTGGGACCTGACCTAGTTAAAATCTCGTCTTCTTAGTAAAAACACCCCAAACTTACATATATTTCTCACCCCCGTGGACCCTCCCACTTATTCTTTTGCTGGCCTGAGTGGTGAGCTTAGATCATTGTTGACACAAAGTGAGGTGATGACTCACACCTTTGAGCCCCAGAGGATGATTTGAGTTTAGCTGGCTCAGATGATCAGGTCCACTGTATACCTGTTGAATGACAGTTAATGAATCCTTCTTTATAGTTGTACTCCACGGAAACACACACACGCATATCAAGGGAAGTAGTTTTGCAAAAGTCTACATATTATACTTTTCCAATACAGTGATAGATGAATCAGATAGTAAAAAGATGGAAAACAAATTAGTTCACATACAGTAGGAGATTGGATGTTGTCTAATAGTTCCTGTTAGTAATTGTCCCAAATAAGACACGCAGGGCATCCTGGCAATTTTGAACACATTCTCAAAGGGCACTAAATAAGTTGTTCTGAATATAAAATCACCGACTCCTAGTGAATTGTAAGAAACCTCTATATTTTCATGGCTTGACTTCCCCACCATAACAGCGGTATGAGTTAGGTAAGAAGAGATCATTGTGTTTGGATTTGACCCAAATGCTTACCTTCAGTAATTTACTTAATGGCTTATAGTCTCAATTTTCCCATACCCTCTTTCTCAAAGTTGACATAGGAGGTTCAAGATGGTGACATAGGAGGAGCCTGAACTCTTCCCCCACAGAAACACCTAAACTACACTCCATATGGAACAATTTACTCTGCAAAAAAACTCAAAAATTTGCTGACCAACTTTTGCACATCAAGTGAATGAAAAAAAAAAAAAACCCACACACATCGAAGAGGATAGAAGAGGCTGAGACACGATCTCACCATAAATCCCACCTCTGGTGTGTCAGCCCTCAGTTAGGAGGGAACTCACAATCCCTAGCTTCTCCCTGAGGAGAGGAGGGTTTGAATCCCACATCTGGCACCCCAATTTTTGAGACCTGCACCTGAGAGATGAGCTGCCAAAACATCTAGCTTTGATAGTCAAAGTTGCGGGCTTCCCTGGTGGTGCAGTGGTTAAGAATCTGCCTGCCAATGCAGGGGACATGGGTTCAATGCCTGGGCTGGGAAGATCCCACATGCCTCGGAGCAACTATTGAAGCTGCGCTCTAGAGCCTACTAAGCCACAACTACTGAGCCCACGTGCCACAACTACTGAAGCCTGCTTGCCGAGAGCCTGTGCTCCGAGACCAGAGAAGCCACCGCAATGAGAAATCTGCACACCGCAACGAAGAGTAGCCCCAGCTCGCCACAACTAGAGAAAGCCAGTGTGCAGCAACAAAGACCCAATGCAGCCAAAATTGTAAAATAAATAAAAAAATAAATAATAAAATAAATCTTAAAAAAACATCAAAGTTGCCATAGTGTTCTACTTTTTCAGTCGTTAATTGCTGTGCAGATGATGGTGTTTCCATATTGGATCTTACACTGTAGATAAATAAATAAACCCTAAAATAATCTTTTCAAACTACAGCTACAATAATGGCGCTATAAAAGGTTCATGAGGTATGGATTTTTTTTTTTTTGACAGTTGTTTTTTGATAGTTTGGTTTTGCTCTGACAAAGCGGGAAAATGAGTCCTAAGGCAATTTGCGGATGGGTAAAAAAACCATGATAAATTCTACACCAAGAGCCTCTTTTCTAGATACTTCTCCACTTGAGCCATACATGGTGTCCTGCAGCCTGGCTGTTGCTCCCCAAGTCATTAGCAAACAATGAGTTTCTGAACACTGGAATACCCAGACATGTTAACGATCCCAGCTCTAGGCATCCTGTCCAGCAGAACAGCTCTGGAAATCCCATCCAGGCAGCACTTTTCACTGCTTGGGCATTCAGCAGAGTGCACAGAGGACTCACTAGGAAGAGAGCTGAAGGAACTGGAAGCGAAGGCAAGCTATCTCATCTGTTGGCCCCGTGCCCAGGGCATCAGGCTACTGTCTGAGTGATTTCACTAAAAAGGGGGTAGGATAACCCCACCTGTCTCTAAGTATATCATTCACTGGGCTTGTCCCTTATAATTCATTACTCAAATGAGATAATGACATAATACACATGATATCCATGACATAATTTATATAAAATCCTTAAACACAGTGTCTGGCACATAGTGAGATGTCAATGAATTTAACTCTTAGAAATATTATGATTAGTTGTTCATATGAAGTGAGACATTAAAACTACTTTAGACACAAAGCAATATATTGAGCCCTGAACTGGCATTCATACTCAGTCCAACAGTGGCTCTCTAGATTCAACCTCCAGCCCTGGTAGGACCCCTAGGACTAGGGCACAGGGAATAGTCATTAGTACTCATACCAATTCTCATACCAATTGGTACTCCATACCAATTCTTCAGATTCAACACTGAGCCCTGGTAGGACCTCTAGGAATAGAACATAGAGTGAGGCTCTTTGATTTCAACGATGTAGGGGGTTGACAAGGGAGGAGAGAGTCCATAGCACACTATGAAGGGACAAGATGGAGATGCTAGGGTCCTGTTGGGAAAATTAAGATCTAAAGTGAAGGAGAAAGATGAAAGCTATGTGGAGTAGCATAAAGAATCCTGCTCAAGAATCAGGGACATGGTCCTCATTCAAGCTCAGCCCCCAGCTAGCTGTGTGACTTTCCCTGGTCACTCAGCCTCTCTGAGTGTTAGTGTTTCGACTACAAAGAGATGGGGTGGGGTTAGTCAGCACTTAGAACCTCCAAAAGTACCAGAGGCAAAGTTTTTCTACCTTTCCTTAAACCAGGCTCTATATGTAATAAATTCATAGTACAGAGGACAACTTTGAAGAATTCTATAAACGTAACAAACATCAGAGCTATAACAGGAGACTTACAAATGAGTCAAGATCAAAAATCTGCACTTTATAAAATATGGTAGTGTCTGTTGTCTCAAGGCTCCAGTAAATCTTATCCACATCTTGTATTCTTTTGCAGTGTAAAACCAGTAAAGATACCTTGAAAATGAACTTTTTAAGTAAATAAGTTTCAACTGGTAGAGAACAGGCATGTCAGAACCTTTGCAAGTGTTGAGTTTGAAAATATATATGCTGTAACATTGGTTAGTTTCCATTCATGATATATAATTTATTTTGAAATTTTGAATAATGTTGAAGAAAGGCATGAAATTGTTATATTTATCGAAATAAGGAGGTGAGTTACCAAAAGGAAAGAAAAGAACTGGATGTTTAAGGTGAGGATGTTTTTATTTTTCTCTTACTACTTTCTAAAGAAATTAAAAGCTTTCTATCAGCCTCCCTGCTTTAGTAAAATAATAGTTTTAACGTTTTGGAGTGTTCATACAAAAGAGAAGTAAAGGGGAGTTTGAAAGTTCTCCCAGGCTCAGCCAAATGATTTATGAAGATAGAAATAGAAAATGATATAGGATTATGAGATCCCAGCTAGATTCCTGAGCCAGTGGCAGAAGGCGAGGATGAAAAAAAGAGTAACTGATGAGAAATTTGTATATAAATGAATAGCCTCAGAATTCAATTGAACTCCAAAAAACAATCAACACTTGCTCCTCCAGCTCCCATCAAATGATATGCAAGGAAGCTTTGACATGGGGTGCAGTTTAATAGCAGTATTCATCCAATCTTCACAGACCAGGAGGACACTACTGTACTTGCATTTCTAAGGTATGTGCTTTGAGATGCTTTGCCAGCCAGGGAGATGGATAGGTTTGCAACCATGTATTCACATTCTTTGGCCCCAAAGCAAACACATTTGACTCTGAGCACAAATGTGCAGGCAGCTGTCCAAGGTCAGAAGTATGGTGTGGTCCTGGCTCAGATTAAGGCTCATGTATCTTCATGGGGCTGCATCCAACCAATACACAGTAAGTAATTCTTCTGATTATTCTTTTTAAAATACTTCTTTGATTATTTCATTGCACTAGTCAAAAACCTTCCATGGTCACAGGATAAAAGATCGATATACAATGTAAAATGTATTCCTGTGTGCTGTATCAAACAACTGAAAAATAAAAGTTTAAAAAATACTATTTACTGTAACATAAAAAAATTGTTTAATATTTGAGAATTAATCTTACATACATTCGAGACCTGAAAATTATGAAATATGCTGAGAGAAATTAAAGAGAACCTAGGTGAAATGACATATGCATGAATTAGAAGATTAAATATTGTTAAGATGTAAGGTTTCAGGCTTTGCTGATAGCGCAGTGGTTAAGAATCGGCCTGCCAATGCAGGGGACACGGATTTGATCTGTGGTCTGGGAAGATCCCACATGCCATGGAGCAACTAAGCCCATGTGCCACAACTACTGAGGCCCATGCGGCTAGAGCCCATGCTCCGTAACAAGAGAACCCACCACATGGAGAAGCCCACACACCACAATGAAGAGTAGCCCCCACTTGCCACAACTAGAGAAAGCCTGCATGCAACAACGAAGACCCAACACAGCCAATAAATAAATAAACAAATAAATTTATAAAAAAAAAAAGTCAGGTTTCTACACATTGATCTATAGATTTGTATTAGCCTTGGTTCTCCAGAGAAACTGAATCAATAGAATAGAATCAAAAGAATCGACCATGTATGTTTGTGTGTGTGTGTATATACACACGCACACACTTTTTTTCAGAAATAGTATTTAACCAATTATCTAGGCACCATATAGCCCAGTCAAGTTGACACATAAAATTAACCATCACAAGACTCAATGTGATTCCAGCAAAAATTTAGAGTTAATTCTAAAGTTTATGTAGAAATGTGATAGACCTGAATACAGGTAAACCTCATTTTATTGCACTATGATGTATTGTGCTTCACTGATATTATGTTCTTTACAAATTGAAGGTATGTGGTAGCCATGTGACGAGCAAGTCTATTGATGCCATTTTTCCAACAGTATTGGCTCACTTCATATCTCTGTGTCATATTTTGGTAATTCTCTCAATGTTTATTCTATTTGTTATGGTGATCTGTGATCAATGATTTTTTAATGTTACAATTTTAATTGTTTTGGGGCACCATGAACCGTGCCCATATAAGATGGCAAACTTAGTAATTGTTATGTGTGTTCTGATTATTCCACCAACCAACTGTCTCTCTCTCCCTTTTATCAGGCCTTCCTATTCCCTGGGAAACAACAATATTGAATTTAGGCCTATGATGGTCTCTAGGTGTTCAAATGATAGGAAGAGTTGCATGTCTCTCACTTTAAATCAAAAGCTAGAAATGATTAAACTTAGTGAGGAAGGCATGTCGAAAAAGGAAACCAGAATAAACACAAAGAAAATGAAAGAACGAAAATAATAAAGAGGAGAGCAGAAATGAAGAGAGGAGATACAAAGCAAAATTCTGGCCTTTCTTGGCAGATCATTGTCAAGCCTGATCAATAAAAAAGAAGGAAATTGATAAAGGAGTCTACCCACAGATTTTATAGAATTAAAAATGTAAGATGATATGAAGAACTTTGTGTCAAAAATGTGAAAACAGATAAAATGGAAACGTTCCCCAAAAAAACATAATTTGCCAAAACTTGCTTAACAGGAAATAAAAGTATGAGCCTATAATCATTAAAAATTATTATAAAAAAATCTTCCCTCACAAATAAAGCAGACTGGAAAAGCTTTTTCCGAACATTAAAAGGAAAACTAATCAGAAACATATGCAAACTAGTCTCGTGTACAGTTTGGGCTAACTCAGTTTATTGGGCTAGCACAGTCTGGAGAGCTAAACTTGACAATAACAACATGAAAAAGATAATACAATGAGCCAATCTCCTTTATGCCATTCATTCCAAGAAATCCTAAATAAAATACTGGCAAACTCTATTTAGCAACATATAATAATGTTTAAAAAGATGATACATCAAGACTAGGTTTGGTTTTTCCGATTTATTGATTAAGGTCAGCTAATTGCCATAATAAGTTCTAAAATGTATACTGATTCACACAGTAGAAGTTTACTTTTTACTCCTGAAAAATCCAAATCAGGTCATTTGCCTGCATAGAGGGACTGAGATACTGAGGAACCTCCCATTGTTACGGCCAAGACGGCTCCCATCTTTAAGGTAGAGGTGGCTCCACCATCTTTAGTAACTGCCTTCCAAGATACCACACTAAGGCACATTAAGCTGTGGAAGAGAAACAAGGAGGGATGATAGCACGTGGGAGGTTGCATTAGGCCAGGCCTGGAGGGGGCACCTACCACTCATTCCCCGGCCTGGTTGCAGTCATATGTACCACTTGACAGCAAGGGTGGACAGTAGCATACCTGCTCTGGGCAGGGAGAAGAGAAAAGGGTGGCAAGAACTGCTAGCCAGTATCGGCAACATCCCAATGACACCACATCATTTCTCACATGAGCTTGTAAAAGGAGAGAGTGCATATAGTCATTTCAAGAGATGCAGAAAAAAATCATGTAAGATTTATTATACGTTCATGAAAAAAATTTATCAAACTAGGAAGAAAACTGTCTTAACCTGATATAGAGTAAATGCAAAACAAAATTAATAGGATTTCCCTTGTGGCGCAGTGGTTAAGAATCCGTCTGCCAATGCAGGGGACACGGGTTTGATCCTTGGGCCGGGAAGATCCCACATTCTGCGGAACAACTAAGCCCCTGTGCCACAACTACTAAGCCTGCACTCTAGAGCCCATGAGCCACAACTGTTGAGCCAGTGTGCCACAACTACTGAAGTCCTCACATCTAGAGCCTGTGCTCCACAACAAGAGAAGCCACCGCAATGAGGAGCCTGCGCATTGCAATGAAGAGTAGCCCCACACTTGCCACAACTACAGAAAGCCCGCACGCAGCAACGAAAACCCAATACAGCAAGAAAGAAAGAAAGGAAGGAAGGAAGGAAGGAAGGAATAAAGAAAGAAATTAAAAACAAAAACAGAAACAAAATTAACTGCAAACATCCCACTTAATGGTAAAACACTGAAAATTTCCTCATAAGATCAAAAATTATATATATATATTTATATATATATAAAACTAGGAGATGGCTGTATTTTTTTAAGCTCTTTATTGGAATATAATTGCTTTACACTGTTGTGCCAGTTTTTGAGGTACACCAAAGTGAAACAGCTGTATTTATACATATAGCTCTATATACCCTCCCTCCCACGACTCCCTCCCATCCTCCCTATCCCAGCCCTCTAAGTCATCACCCATCATCGAGTCGATCTCCCTATGTTATGCAGCAACTTCCCACTAGCTATCTATTTTACGTTTGGTAGTGTATATATGTCTATGCTACTCTCTCACTTCGTCCCAGCTTCCCCTTCACCTCTCCCCCACCCCCGCCCCGTGTCCTCAAGTCCGTTCTCTACATCTGCATCTTTATTCTTGCCCTGTCACTGGGTTCATCAGTACCATTTTTTAAAATTCAGTATATATGAGTTACCATACGGTATTTGTTTTTCTCTTTCTGTCTTACTTCGGTCTGCATGACAGTCTCTAGGTCCAGATGGATGTATTAATAAATTTGATTGTGGTAATTATTTCACCCTATGTATATATTAAATCATCACACTGTACACTTTAAAAGAATCACAATGTACAAACTAAATATATACAATTTTTATTTGTCAAACATACCTCAGTAAACCTGGGGGGAAAAAGAGGAAGGCAAGGATTCTCATTATTACTATTTTTTTTTTAAACTCTTTATTGGAATATATTTGCTTTACACTCTTGTACCCATCTCTGAGTACACCAAAGTGAATGAGCTGCATCTACACACATATCCCCACATCCCCTCCTTCCCGCGACTCTCCCCCACCCTCCCCGTCCTGGCCCTCCAAGGCATCTCCCATGAATTTGATCTCCTTTTGTTATACAGCAACTTCCCATTAGCTATCTATTTTACAGTTGGTAGTGTATATATGTCTATGCTACTCTCTCACCTCGCCCCAACTTCCCCTTTGCCCCTCACCCCAGCCCCGTGTCCTCAAGTCCATTCTCTACTTCTGTATCTCCACTCTTGCCTGTCACTGGTTTCATCAGTACCATTTCTTCAGATTTCATATATATGTGTTAGCATACAGTATTTGTTTTACTCTTTCTGGCTTACTTCACTCTGTATGACAGACTCTAGGTCTATCTACCTCATGACATATAGTTCAATTTCATTCCTTTCTATGGCTGAGTAATATTCCATTGTATATATGTGCCACATCTTCTTTATCCATTCATCTGTTGATGGACATTTAGGTTGCTTCCATGTCCTGGCTATTGTAAAGAGTGCTGCAATGAACATTATGCTACTTGTTTCTTTTTGGATCATGGTTTTCTCTGGGTATATGCCCAGTAGTGGGATTACTAGGTCATACGGTAGTTCTATTTTTAGTTTTTTTAAGGAACCTCCAAACTGTTTTCCATAGTGGCTGTACCAACTTACATTCCCACCAACAGTGCAGGAGAGTTCCCTTTTTTCCACACCCTCTCCAACATTTATTGTTTCTAGATTTTTTGATGATGGCCATTCTGACCGGTGTGAGGTGATCCCTCATTATGGCTTTGACTTGCATTTCTTTAATAATTAGTGATGTTGAGCATCTTTTCATGTGTTTCTTGGCCTTCTGTATGTCTTCTTTGGAGAAATGTCTATTTAGGTCTTCTGCCCATTTGTGGATTGGGTTATTAGCTTTTTTGGTATTAAGCTGCATGAGCTGCTTGTATATTTTGGAGATTAATCCTTTGTCTGTTGCTTCGTTGGCAAGTATTTTCTCCCATTCTGAGGGTTGTCTTCTTGTCTTGTTTATGGATTATTTCGCTGTGCAAAAGCTTTTAAGTTTCATGGGGTCCCATTTGTTTATTCTTGATTTTATTTCCCTGATTCTAGGAGGTGGGTCAAAAAGGATCTTGCTTTGATGTATGTCATAGAGTGTTCTGCCTATGTTTTGCTCTAGAAGAAATACAAAAGATTATGAGAGACTACAACAAGCAACTGTATGCCAATAAATTGGATAACCTGGAAGAAATGGATAAATTCTTAGAAAAGCACAATCTTCCCAGACTGAACCAGGAAGAAATAGAAAATATGAACAGACCAATCACAAGTATGGAAATTGAAACTGTGATTAAAAATCTCCCAACAAACAAAAGCCCAGGGCCAGATGGCTTCACAGGCGAATTCTATCAAACATTTAGAGAAGAGCTAACACCTATCCTTCTCAAACTCTTCCAAATTATAGCAGAAGGAGGAACACTCCCAAACTCATTCTACAAAGCCACCATCACCCTGATACCAAAACCAGGCAAAGATGTCCCAAAAAAAGAAAATTACAGGCCAATATGCCAGATGAATATAGATGCAAAAATCCTCAACAAAATACTAGCTAACAGAATCCAAAAGCACATTAAAAAGATCATATACCATGATCAAGTGTGGTTTATTCCTGGAATGCAAGGATTCTTCAATATATGCAAATCAATCAATGTGATACACCATATTAACAAATTGAAAGATAAAGACCATATGATCATCTCAATAGATACAGAAAAGGCTTTTGACAAAATTCAACATCCATTTATGATAAAAAACTCTCCAGAAAATGGTCATAGAAGGAAATTACCTCAACATAATAAAAGCCATATATGAGAAACCAAGAGCCAACATCGTCCTAAATGGTGAAAAACTGAAAGCATTCCCTCTAAGGTCAGGAACAAGACAGTGTTAGCCACAGCAATCAGGGAGGAAAATGAAATAAAAGGAATCCAAATTGGAAAAGAAGAAGTAAAATTGTCACTTTTTGCAGATGACATGATATTATACATAAAAAACCCTAAAGACTCTACCAGAAAACTGCTAGCACTAATCGATGAATTTAGTAAAGTAGCAGTTTACAAAATTAATGCGCAGAAATCTTGCATTCCTATACACTAACAATGAAAGAACAGAAACAGAAATTAAGGAAATTCTTCCATTTACCATTGCAACCAAAAGAATAAAATACCTAGGAATAAATCTGCCTAAGGAGGCAAAAGGCCTGTGTGCAGAAAACTATAAGACACAGATGAAAGAAATCAAAGATGATACAAACAGATGGAGGGACATACCATGTTCTTGGATTGGAAGAATCAACATTGTGAAAATGACTATCTTACCCAAAGCAATTTACAGATTCAACGCAATCCCCATCAAATTACCAATGGCGTTTTTCACAGAACTAGAACAAGAAATCTTATAATTTGCATGGAAATGCAAAAGACCCCGAGCAGCCAAAGCAATCTTGGAAAGGGAAGATGGAGTTGGTGGAATCAGGCTTCCTGACTTCAAACTATACTACAAGGCCACAGTGATCAAGACAGTATGGTACTGGCACAAAAACAGAAAGGAAGATCAATGGAACAGAATAGAGAACTCAGAGATAAACCCAAGCACATATGGGCAGCTTATCTTTGACAAAGGAGGCAAGAATATACAATGGAAAAAAGACAGACTCTTCAATAAGTGGTGCTGGGAAAATTTGTTGTTATCACTATTCATAGTCAATGCTGTATTGGAGATCACAGTCAATACATAAATAACAACAAAAAAAAATGTAAAAAATTGGAAAGCAAGTAACAAAACTGTTTTGTTTTTTTTTAAATGATATGATTGGCTACATAATAAACCTCAGGGTTTATTTTACTTTAATTTAGAGAAAAACATTACAGTGAATTAGAGAATTTAGCAGGCTTTGAGGATAAAAAACTAACATTAAAAAAAATAATTGAATTTTACATACCAGCTCTGCAGACCAAAATATATAATTTAAAATGCCACTTGTAATATTTTCAAATATATGTATTTATTAGATTATCTAGGGATATATCTAATAAATTATGTGAGAACTTTGTGGAGAAAATTATAAACTTTATGAAAAGGAGAGCTAAATAAATGGATAAAGACATCACAAAGATGTCAATTCTCCTTAGTGAATCGATAGATTTAATGCAATTCCAATTAAAATCCTAATAAGATTTTCATAGACCTTGACATGATTGTAAAATTTAAATGGAAAAACAAAAGGGAAAGAAATTCCCAAAAGTCCTTCAGAAGAAGATGAGATAGGGAGAGATGGCCCTACTGTATATCACTAGTTTTTGTAAAGATATTAAAATGAAACAGAGTGGTATTGGCCAAGTGAGAGACAAACAGTTCAATGGAGAGAGCCCAGAGCAGATCTACATATACAGGTCCTCCTTATGCATGACAGAGGGTTTATTGTGAATCAGTGGAGAAAAGAGAGCCTAGTCAACACGCAGTGCAGGGGCCATCAGTTACCTTTACGGAAAAAAATAAACTGAATTTCCACCTAACCTAATCAATTCTGAATGGATTAGGGAATAAAGGTAAAGGCAAATTATAACATTTTAGAATGATATATGGGAGAATATATTTATGACTTCAGTTTGAAGAAGAATTCGCTTTAATATATACCAACCGTAAAAGAAGATTGATAAATTCAACTAACGTTAAACATTTTGCTCCTTAATGAACAGAATGTCTTCTCTGTTCATGACAAGGCAACATAAATTAAGAAAGGGAAAGAAAATCCAGAAACTAAAATAAATATCTACAACATATAACTAATGAAAGATTACTAAGTATAAAAGATGTAGGGAGCTCCTAAATTCCTCATATCAGAATAAAACAGATATTACAGTAAGAAATGGACACATAGGTAGCAGAAGGGGAAACATAAGTGGCAATAAATATAAGAAAATATCCTCAGTCTCTTTAGTAAGACTGCAGTGAGGCGCCATTTCATACCCACCAGTTTGGAAAATATTAAGCAGCCTGAGAATATATAGTTGATAAGACCGAGGAACGACAGCAACCCTAATACGTTGTTAGTAGGAGTTTCAACTGACACGCTCACCCTGGAACACTATGTGGCATTATCTAGAAGAACTGAGTATGTCATATACTGAGACATGGCAGTTTCATTACTGAGACTAAACTCTAGAAAAGCTCCTGCTTCTATGTTTCAGAAGACATGGACAAGAATGTTTAGGATGGCATTGTTTATAATGGTAAAAATGGAAAACAACCCAAACTTTCACCAATAAGAAAGCGGCAACCCAATTGTGCTACAGTCTTACAACGCAGCACTGTATGGGATTGAAAATATCTGGAGTCAGTTTACATGCATCCACACAGATAAACCTCACAAATGTGAAACTGCACATAACAAGCAGGTTGCAGAATTATACCCTCAGCCTGAGTCCACTTAGAAAAAGTTAAGGGATATTATCATATGTGGTTTTAAAATAAGCTCTGGGATAGATAAACACAATATCCACCATAGTGGTTAAGTCTGGGGAGGGAGATGGATTGCATCAGGGAGGGCTTAATGGGGCCTTCCAATGGCCCACTGGTAATAATCGCTTCCTTTCTTACACTGCAGAGGTGAGTGTGTAGATGTTCATTTTTGTCTTTTTTATATATACTTTACTTGTATGCTATAAATATTCTTCTGTGTATGTAAATATTTAATTTAAGCATTTAAAAAATTTGGTGATTTTCTATGCTAATTAAGTGCTAGAGACTTAAGGGAAGTCATCTAGGCCCTGCCCTGTAGTTTTACAACAAAAAAAGAATATTTCCCTGGTGATTAGAAATGTCTTCTCATTTCTCTCCTTGTTTTGACAAAGGATAAAACAAATGTCCTTTAGGGAAAACCAGGGATCATTCCACCTCCATATTTCGAGCTGTGTTTGCTCTTTATTTAAATGATAAATCAGCAGGAACCGTTGGGCCTTTCTTTGAACTAAAAGAAAGTAGATTGCAAAGCAGAGGATCAAGTCCTGGCCACAAGGACACATGAACCGGCTGCAAAGTGCCTCTTATTTTTCAAGAGCTACACCGTTAGGACAACGATTATTATATATTACATTTACCAGTGAGGTTTATGAGGAACAAGGAAGAGAAAAAACATGCACAGAATTAAATGCCCTTCATGAGAGAGTCAAGGTGGAGAGTCAATTATCCTGATTCCTAGTCCTGCATTCTTTTTTTTAAAAAAACACATTATATATGAAGGATAAATTCATAAATAGTAAAAAATAGTTTTTTAGGCAGTTAACAGCCAACAAGAGATTTTTAAATTTTTTTATTGAAATATAGTTGATTTACAGTGTTTCAGGTGTATATCAAAGTGATTCAGCTATACATATATATATCTATTCTTTTCCAGCTTCTTTTCCATTATAGTGTATTATAAGATGTTGAGTGCAGTTCCCTGTGCTATACAGTAGGACCTTGTTGGTTCCCTCTTCTATGTACAGTAGTGTGTATATGTTAATCCCAAACTCCTAATTGATCCCTCCAACCCATTTTCCCTTTGGTGACCATAAGTTTGTTTTTCTACGTCTGTAAATCTATTTCTGGTTTGTGTATAAGTTCATTTGTATCACTTTTTAGATTCCACATGTAAGTGATATCATATGATATTTCTTTGTCTGGCTTACTTCACTTAGTATGATCATCTCTAGGTCCATCCATGTTGCTGCAAATGGCATTATTTCACTCTTTTTTATGGCTAACATTCCATTGTGTATATATGGACACCACGTAATCTTTATCCATTCTTCTGTCAATGGACAGTTAGCTTGCTTCCATGTGCTGGCTATTGTAAATAATGCTGCTCAGAACACTGGGATGCATGTATCTTTTCAAGTTATAGTTTTCTCCAGATATAGGCCCAGGAGTGAGACTGCAGGATCATACAGTAACTCTGAGACATATTTTTAGATAAGGGATATTTGCCAAGCCCACCCAAATGTAAATATTCTCTCTCTCTCTCTCTGTCTCTCCCCACTTTCTCTACTCTCTCTTTTTCACACATGCAGTGGAAGCATCTCTGTCCACACATCATTTTGACATAGAGAAATGGAACTTTAATCACTAGACATAGGTGGCCGCTTGAATTTCTAGAACCATAGAGATCTGCTCCACATGGCCCATGAGGACCTGGATGACCAGGCCCCTGCCTGCCTCTGCCATCAGAAGGCCGCATCCTCTTTGTATCACCAGCCCTTCCTGATACAGTCTTACCCTAGTCTTCTTAGCAGGCTACTGCTTTTTTCCCTCTTTCCTTGAAAAAGCAATTTAGTGTGAGCCTAATTTATGTCTTCTGGAAAATAAAAATATTACCTAATAATATCACAAGGTTGTTAAGAATGTTACAGGACATTGAGTGTCCCAGTAGAAGCGATTAAAGGCCACGGGGGGAGAAACAGAAGCCGAGCTGAGGTACCAGGGAACTTTTGGGGACGAAGGAAATGCTGTATGTCTTGATTGTGGCGGTGGCTACACAGGCATATCTATTTTCAAATGCACATGTAAACAAATACTTGAAATGGGTTTATTTGATTGTACATAAATTACTCCCAGAGGAGTTGGCTAAAAAGGGAGAGTATATCTTGAAGACTTCAAGCCATTCGCCTCCACACACCCCTCCTCCTCCACCCCCTGCCCCTCCAGGGCTTTCTGAGAGGAGGCAAAATCAGTTTCGGAAGATTCAGCCAATAGCACTGCCTCTCATCACCCACCTTGGTCTACACTCAGAGGGAATGCAGGGAAAGGAGGAGAAGGAAAGGAGGGGCCAGGTCTGGGTGGAGTCTGTAGCCTTGTGTACATTTGGTGGTAAGGGGTAGGAGTAGGGTAGGGAGGCGTCCTTCCCACAATGCCAAGGGAAGCACTGAAGTTCTCAGAGAATTGCTCACAGCTCCAGGAGTGCCTGGAGCCTGGGAGCCTGGTATCTTTTAACCCTGCTGGATTCTTGCTAAGATGTGGAATCTGCAAGCCCGCTCAGGATTGCCACAGGAGCTAAGGTGGGCACGGTGTGGACGCCCTTGGGAGGGTCTGCCACGTAAACCCTGAAGTTTGGAGCTGTAAATAAACACAGGGAACTGGTGCCACAATTTCTGGAGGGTTCTGAAGGAGGAAGTTTTGTTGGAGAGCTTCAGCAGGGTAGGAAGGGACCCTGGACTATTGTGTCTGAGAAAAAGAGGGGGGAGGCCACCAATCCCTCCGGTTCTCATAGCTTTGGCGAGTGAGAAAGATGACCCTGATGGTTCTCCTGATCCACTGGAAGGCGTCCATAGGTCAGAACAGGCAGCAGGAGTCACGGAGTGGCCAAATGAGGCAAAGCCCTGCATGGGAAAGGGGCAGCAGTGTGGACCGCTGGTAGAGTAGATAGAAGCACAGGCCCCCTCTCTAAAGGGTCCTTGAGGATGGAGGGGGCCAAGGTGAAGTGCTCCTCCATCCCACCCTCAGGAAAACTACTTGTGTCATTTACAGGAGTCCCCAACCCCCGGGATCTAATGCCTGATGATCTGAGGTAGAGCTGAGGTAATCATAATAGAAATAAAATGCACAGTAAATGTAATGCGCTTGAATCATCCTGAAAAAAACCCCCCACCCCCAGTCCATGGAGAAATTTGTCTTCCATGAAACTGGTCCCTGGTGCCAAACAAAGTTGGGGACTGCTGATTATCCTGTAGAATCTACAGGGTACTAGAGGAATCTCCAGGAACAGCAGAACCAGACCAATCCACTGTGGGGCCTGGGACACTTGGTCACCACCCTATGGCCAGTTATAGAAGAATCCACCTGAGTTCTCATCCTTTGTCTCCATTCACAGCAGGGGGTTAGGCCTAGAAATACAGGGAGTGAGGAAACATCCCAAAGTCGAGGCATAATCTGCCAGCCCCTGCCTTTGGCTGGAGAAGAGATGCTGGAGGGAGAAGAGAAAGTTTTTGAGTTTGAAACTATACAGGGCTTTGGATAACAAGAAGGGACTCCAAAAGATAGCCTGTGTCCAACATATTATTCAGGAATTGGAAGTTATGGTCAACATAGCCCTGTTAGAAATAGTGATTTAAATACAATAATAAATTCATTTCGTGTTTACAGTCTCCTGAGATGAGATGAGATGCTTATGTAAGGAAAACAGATAATGCTTAGTAAGTTCTTAAACAAGCACCTGGTAAGTGGGTGATTATCATTATTTATCCAGGTAGCCATCAAAAATGATTTGTACTTTTTTGTTTTATATATTGTAAACCCATCCATTCTTCTGCCCAATGAGCAACTATTTATTGAGCATCCAGTATGCTCTGGGGCAGTGAGAGAAATGCAGTCCCTGCTTCATGGAGCGTGCTGTGTGCCAGGCCCCAGGAGGCTCCATGAGGCCCCAGGAGGACCCATGAGGACCCATGCTGACCAGTTTCAATAGGGTCATCTGCTCCCTTGCTACATCTCTCAGGCCTGACCTCCTTCCCATCTCACCTCTGGGATTCCTTTTGATCCCCTCTCTTTGCCCAATACAAGTCTCAGTCTTCTCAGTAATTCCATTCTTTCCATTTAAAATAATGCTTTGGAAACATAAACCTTCCCCTGCATATTGCAAAGGGCACGGGATCCATGTCAGATTGGGTTCTGAGTGGGGACTCAGCCCCGGTCCCGGCTGCACCTCTTTCCAGATAAATGACTTGGCTGTGGGTTGGCACCTCCCCCCAGCCTCAGTGCTCCCAGGAAGAATAGCATCTCTACCTCACAGCGGGCTGTGAGCTTTAAATGAGATCATGTATGCAAAGCACTTAAGCACTCTATAAATGATGCTCGTTACCATCCTAACACACAGTGAATTCGAGCAAATCACTTAACCTCACTGAACCTTGGTGCCCTCGCTTTCAAAACAAAATTATTAAAAACAGACTTGTCTACCTCATAGGTCGGTGTCAGACCCATTGAGATAATAGATGTGAAAGACATTTTATATATTATAAAGAGCTAGTCAGTGGTAAGCTATTGTTGGCATTTTCAATGATACACTGAGCTGAAAGCTTCTTTTTAAGAGACTCCAAAGAAAAGTGAAAAAAAGAGAGAATACAGCCATCGTGTTGCCACTGCCTTCCTATGACATTTATAAGCAATCTGGAAATCATCCAACTCCATGAGTTAATTTGACTCCCCTTTGAATCACACAACCACAGTTGGCTCATTGCATTCTGATGTGCCTGTCTTGTCCTCAGCTTTAACTTGACGTGCCCAGAGTCAACCAAGAAAACACCAGGTTTGGAATGGAGTGGAACATCTTCCTCCACGCTCTCTGCAGGGGGGCTTCTGCTAGCTTTCCTTGGACCTCACCCTGGAAGGCTCTATCTGCTTCCAAGTGTTTCAAATCTTCCCATGGGAGAAACATCAGCTCTCAGGAAATAAGGCCTGAGTGTGAGCACTGTCCTACTGGATTTGGGAAACGGTTCCACAAGAGCGGTTGTGGGTGCCTTTGCCCTGGAAACCGTCATTCTACTGAGTGTTCAAGAGAAAAGCAATCATCCACCATTGGAAAGACTCTTCCCTGGTAGGGCCTCCTCTCCAATGGCAACATGTTTCAGGAGGTGGGAGGAGGTGCCCAGTCTGTGTCACATTCCTGAAAGCCTTATTTACCCAGTCACTGCCAAGGTCTAAACTTGTTGGTTCCCAGAACAACAGACCAATCCTTCAGTCTCTCAGATTCTAGGGTGAGTTTAGGTAATATTTGCCCTGTGGGTTACAAAGTGTAAATGTAAAAAAATATGTGAAATGCATAGAATAATGTTAGAGGTATAATAAGAACCCACAAGATGTAGGATGACCATATAATTCATCAACTTCTATAATTTATCAGACACTTTTGAGAGTGAAAGGGGCATTGCAGAGACTGGGTGTTGGGACAGCAGTGTAAATAGAACTGTTGCAAGGAAACCAGGATGGCTAGTACAGTAAGGATATGATATTAGCTGTATTGGTTGCAGGGATGGGTATGCAGACACCAGCGGCTGGGAATCGCTTACTGTGGGTGTGCCTGGGACTGACTCCCTGGGTCCCCAAGAGTTGCTGTGCCCTGCCTGAGGGTCAGGTGAAGGTGTTTCTGCTGATCTTCCCAGCCCCATAGGGACAGTGGGAAGAACAGTTCTCAAGTGTGGGCTCTCTCTGTTGTCCCTGGGTAGTCATCCTCCAGCATCTGAGCTCTATCACAGGCACCCCTAAAGACTGGGGCTGAGAAAGCCCCAGTGTCAGAGTCCCTCTTTCTCCCACTGACATTCCACAAGGACAGGCCAAAGAAAACTTCTTACTCTGCTGAGCCCATTTGCCAACTGGTTGAGGGGAGAGTAAAAAATTAGTACACTGTGATCCAGATAAGGAATCTTTCCCTTCTCAGTAGATCCTGAGAGGTTGATGTGGGGAGTAGGTGAGAAGCCTCTGTGTCCTGAAAACCACCCCCATCGTGATCATTACCTTCAATGGACGTTAAAGAATTTGGTATGCACACCTTCGTTTGGAATCTACTGCATCCCCACCTGCCACGTGTATTTGCCTGCTCATTCATTCTTTCAGCAAATTCCTACGGGGCACTTTCAATTCTAAGCATTAAGGATACCGTAAGTGAATAAGATACAAAAGTCTTTATTCATTGAATTCTAGAGTTGCGTTGTTCAGTATGATAGATAATAGCTATATGAGGGTATTTAAATTTAAAGTAATTAAAATTAAATTTTAAATGAAATTAGAAGTTCAATTTTCTGAGTTGCCATCACCACACTTCAGGTGCTTGATAGTCACATGTGGCTCTCGGATACTGCACTGGACAGCTTAGGAAAAGAACACTTCCAGCATTAGAGAAACTTCTACTGACACTGTTCTAGAGGGAGGAGAAGAACAGGAATGTGATAAACAAGTAAAGAGACAAATAGATCAGATGGTGGTAAAAGTGCTTTGGAGGAATATTAAGTAAAACAAAGTGTCTAAAGACTGCACTGGGGTTGGGGAGATAGGGGATGGGTAGTGGAGGAACATCGTCCTGATAGTCAGAGCTGATCTCTCTGTTAAAATATGAAAACAGTTCCTACCAATTGGTAAAGAAGCATGGCCTGAAGCCCCTCTGCTGTTGCTCATGCAACCAAGTTGGCTATCCTGACCCTTTTTTGGGAACACTTCCTGCAACCCAGCTATTAAAAGACAAATTTGTAGCTCAGCAAGGGACAACCAGAACCCTGGTCCTGCTCTGTGCCCTTGACTATTCTGATTGGTTAAAAATCATGCCAGGATGTTTAAAAAACATTTTGAAAATCACCTTTTTTTCATTTAAGGTGTCATTTAAGCAGGTCTTGAAATAAATGAGGGAAGTAGCCACAGGGATATGGAGAGAAAAGCATTCGGGGCAGAGGAAGCAGCAAGTGCAAAGCTCTGAGGCTGGAGCAGGGTGGGTGTGGTCTGGGAAAAGCAAGGAGATCACTGTGGCTGGGAACACGGTGAACAAGGCTTCCAGAAAGTAGTAGAAGATGAAGTCAGAAAAATAAGGGAAGCTGTGGATCATGAAGTATCTTGTAGGTCATTTGTATCATTTTTTTATCGCCAAAAAAATGTTGAATAAAAACAACCACAAAACCCAATGGCTTAAATCAGTAAGCTTCTTCTACTGCACATGAGTCTATGGTTCAGCTGGACTCTGATGATCTTGGCCAGTCTTGGCTTATCTCAGGTAGACTTGGTCATTGAGGGTCAGGTGGTAGCTTGGCCCAAGGCTGGCTATTCTGGGATGGCCTCATTCTCTTGTCTGAATATTGACTGGCTGCCAGCTGGGGCAAAGAGGTGATTGGACCACACATCTCTCAGCACCCTGCAGGCTAGCCTGGGCTTGTTTACATGGGAACAGCAGGGTTCCAAGAAGCCCTCAGGCTCAGCGGTGGCACCTCATTCTGTACACTGCATTCTGCCAAAGCAAGTCACAGGGCCAGCCCAGATTCAACAGGTGGGGAAATAGATTTCACCCCTTACTGTGATGAGCTGCATAGTTGCTTTGCAAAGGAGGCAGATTCGGGGAGAGCTGGAGAACTGTGACAATTTATGCAATCAATTTACTTCCCCATTGTAAAGGCTTTGACTTTGAGTATCAGGGGATGCCATTAAGATTTCAAGGAGAAGAGAGATGTCACACGATTCAATTTATGTTTTAAAGTGTTCTCTCTGTTAGTTGTCTTGAGAATAGACTGTGGGGGACAAGGGCAGAGGCAGAGATACCAGGTAGAAAGGGTTACAAGAAACTAGGAGAGAGATAATATTGACCTGGGAAATGATACTAGTGGTGGAATTGGAAGAAATGGGATATTCTGAATTAGATTCATGTCAAATCAATGGTTTACATATGAATTAGAGAAAGAATGGTGTCAAAGATGGCTTCAAGTTTGTTGGCCAGAGCAGCTGGAAAAGTTGAGAAAGTTGTACAAAAATCAGGTTTGTGAAGAAAGATTAGGAGTTTCTATTAAACTCTTAAGCTTGATGTCTCTATTAAACATCAGAGTTGGGGCTTCCTAGGTGGCGCAGTGGTTAAGAATCTGCCTGCCAATGCAGGGCACAGGGGTTCGATCCCTGCTCCAGGAAGATCTCACATGCCATGGAGCAACTAAGCCTGTGCGCCGCAACTATTGAGCCTGTGCTCTAGAGCCCATGAGCCACAACCGTTGAGCCCACGTGCCACAACTACTGAAGCCCACGTGCCTAGAGCCTGTGCTCTGCAACAAGAGATGGCACTGCAATGAGGAGCCCGCACACCACTATGAAGAGTAGCCCCTGCTCTCCAAAACTAGAGAAAGCCTGTGTGTGGCAACGAAGACCCAATGCAGCCAATAAATAAATAAATAAACTTATTTGAAAAAAAAAAAATCAGAGTGATGATGCTGGTTATACAGTTAGATACACAAGCCTGGATTTGCGGTGCAGGGGTTATTGGTATATAGATGGTATTTAATTTTTGTTTAATTGTAGTTGGTTTACAATGTTGTGTTAATTACTGCTGCACAGCAAAGTGATTTAGCTATATACATATATATATATATGTTCTTTTCCATTATGTATAACTAATACATATGTTCTTTATGGTCTTTTACGTACTTTTCCATTATAATTTATGATAGAATGTTGAATATAGTTCCCTGTGCTATACAATAGAACCTTGCTGTTTATCCATTCTGTATACAAAAGCTTGCATGTGCTAACCCCAACCTCCCACACCATCCCTCACCCAATCCCCTCCCCCTTGGAAACCACCAGTCTGTTAAGTCCTTGATTCTGTTTCTATTTTATATACAATATTTCAGATTCCACATATAAGTGATATCATATAGTATTATATTTGTCTTTCTCTTTCTCACTTACTTCACTTAGTATGACAATCTCTAGCTGCATCCTTGTTGCTGCAAATGGCATTATTTCGGTTTTTTTATGGCTGAGTAGTGTTCCATTGCATATATATACACATCTTCTTTATCCATTCATATAGATGGTATTTAAATACATGAGACTGGATGAGACCACCAAGAGACTGAGTGTAGTTAGAGAAGAAAAGAAGACAAAGGACTGAATATAGAAACCTGAGGAGGATAAACCAGTGAAGCAGAGGGAAAACCAGGTGTTTTGGAAGCCATGCGTGTGAAACACATAAAGAAGGATGGGGCAGATCAGCTGTGTCACCACTACCTTCAGCTTCTATCTGGGAGTTCTTGGAAGATGGAGGGTTTTGGAATGTTTCTCTGTAATGAAGAAATGTTTCCTCCATCTTATGTATATTAATAGAAAAATACGTGGCCTTGGTCTTTGCCTAAGGCTGTCAGTTTCAGTGGGGAGCCTGAGCTGTTGCAGGGCAGGGGCCCATTTACCTCCTGTTGTTAGAATTCTCCGAGAGGCTGTCTCTGGCTCCCATGAACCATCTGCCCTGTGACTGTGCAGGGGCCCACAGTCCCCCTACAGAAAGCCAAGGCAAGAGAAGCACCACTGCCTAGAATGTTGTGGACACCAAGAAATGTTGGGTAAAGAGCGAATGAATGAATAAGGGAACAAATGGACAAATGAAGAACAACTGCGGTCAGAAACTACAGTTAGTGAACAAGAAAATGAAAGTAACAGGCAAATCCTGAGGCCTGGGAAAGAAAAAAAACATGAGGGTCTTGAACCAAGGGGTTTCCTGTGAGATTTGCATTGCTCACAGCCCTGGCCTCTGCCCCTCATAGCTTTTCATCCCTCCACTCACCCTGGCAGACCCAGCTCCCTACTTCCCCTTCCTCACTCTACAAAGTTCCTGGCTCGTCCTGAGAGGTAGATGGACATGGGACATGGACCAATACAGCCTAGATTTAAGTCTCAGTTCTACCAGGTATTAGCTGAATTAATATCTGAGTTTCATAGGATTGCTGTGAAAATTTTTTATTTTTTTAAATTTTTTTTAATTTTTATTTATTTTTTATTTATTTATTTATTATTTTTGGGGGGGTACACCAAGTTCAATCAACTGTTTTTATACACATATCCCCGTATTCCCTCCCTTCCTTGACTCCCCCCCCCCCCGAGTCCCCCCCACCCTCCCACCCCAGTCCTCTAAGGCATCTTCCATCCTCGAGTTGGGCTCCCTTTGTTATACAACAACTTCCCACTGACCATCTATTTTACAGTTGGTAGTATATATATGTCTGTGCTACTCTCTCGCTTCGTCCCAGCTTCCCCTTCACCCCCTGCCCCCTCCCAAACCTCGAGTTCTCCAGTCCATTCTCTGTATCTGCATCCTTGTTCTTGTCACTGAGTTCATCAGTGCCATTTTTAGATTCCGTATATGTGAGTTAGCATACAATATTTGTCTTTCTCTTTCTGAATGTGAAAATTTTTTTTAAACAAAGCTTGTAAACTGTAAAGCTCTAGCCACATGGAGGGAAATTTACATTCCACAGAACTAACTGGGGAAAGGCACACTGTAATTAATAGTGTCAAAGGGGAAAAGAGAGAGGTAAAAGCTCCTCACTGAAGGAAATCTGGGAAGGTGGGAATGCTGACCTATAAGACGGTGGCAAAGCAAAAGGACGGCAGTGGAGTGCAAGATGGCGGCCGGAAGTTGTCTTAGAATCACGTCGTCACCCCACAGCCACCCCACGGCTTTAGCAAACTTTCTGTATCCCTGAGATTCTTTGCAGAGTGGATTTTACTTTCCGCCAAGAAAATCAGCAGCTTTGTGGGAGACGATGTGGGATGGAGGAGGCCACAGTTTCTGGAGTAGAGTCATTGAGAAGCCTGAGGAAGTAAGATTCGGAGATGCACAAAGCACAGCAAAGGGCGTTTAATGGTCACTCGCTGAGGAGTAGAATTCAGGCCTGAGAGCAGGAAAACCTCTGAGGGGAAAGCAAGCCTGGAGCAGCATTTAGGTCACACACCTTATGCAGTGTGAGGTGAATTATTTGGTGTATATAATAGATTCTATAGAACCTCAAATGAGGCTGAAGTAATCTAGTAATGATCTACAACCATCTTTTGTTTTCCTTTTATTGTGTGTCTCTCTTTTCCCCTCCCACTGCCTGTGCTTGGGGTTGGCTTGATAGTTTCCATGATCAAGTCCAAACAGTTGTCTCCCCACCCCCTCACTGGCAACCTCTCCCCTTGTGCCACTCGCAGCATTGACGTTGCTGGGAAAGGGGCCTCCATGATACAGTGCAGACTGCATGAACTTGTGTGTGACCCCTTCCCCAGCTCACTCCCATGCCATGCTATTCACTCTGGCAGACAAGAAGGAAAAATGCAGGCACCATGAGAATAACCCAGAACAATGTACACAGTTTCCAACATAAACTCTGCAGCTCAGGGCTCCCACCCTGCAGAACGTCCAATAACTTTTGCTGAGCCATCCAAGCCCAGGGAAAAAGCAACCCACTGAGAAAGAACAAAGGCGGCCTCAGCCCAGGCCTGTGCCCACCAGTTAGGAGAGGCAGGCGACAGCACCTCCACGCAAGCTTGGTCCTTGGAGGGCTGCCAAGTGCGCTGTCCTGAGCATGACAAGGCAAAGGAGGGGCTCAACAAGCCCCAGTCAATGAGAAACAGATCTGCCCTAAAAATAATAATGAAGCAAAAGGCACAGTTACAAAGTCTTGCCTCTGATCTGGTCTGGCACACAACCAGACCTAATGGTATAGTCAGAGGAAAAAAATCCATGGTCAGGGTTTGGAATCCTTTGAGCCAACAAGTCATCAGCAAACAGGTTCAAAGAACTTCTGCTGGTTTTGCCAACAGGCATTCCAAGAAAAGACTGTCCTTCTCCAACAGACTCTGTACTTGACTGTGCTGGAATGATTATGAGGAAGCCTATTTGGGAGCAGAGGGATGGACTAGATGAACCTGTGAGATAATGTTATTTCAGGTCAAACAGGCTGTGCTGATGAGACTGGTACCTGTGATGAGAAAGAATCTATTAGTGAGGGAACAGAAGCAAAGATCAGAAGAAGAGAATAGGAGGAAGAGGGCTCTTCTTAGTTCTCAAGTATTTGTAGAGGTCTCTTTGAGAGCTGAGCCCAATGTTGGGAAGGGTACAAAATAACACAGACCATCCCACCCTCAAGGTGATTTTCAGATTGTGTGTGTATATATATATATATATATATATATATATATATATATATGCTTTTAAAAATAAGTTTAAGGGGATAAGAGATAATTATGTTACCAAAGATGCCCAGAGATCATCTACTCTTGGGCCAGCTATGACTGCTTGGTGGACCTGTCTGGAAGTCTGTAATGAGAATGTTTGTAACGGCTTTTGTAGGCTCAGCAAAAATAAGTTCCTTGATACATTAGTGTTGTTCGTAATGGGTGGAAAAGCATACTGTGTATTCGATGAGCTGAGTTCCAGGAAAGGGGAGATGACAAAGTTGAACAGAAACAGCACTAAAGGGACTTCCCTGGTCATCCAGTGGTTAAGAATCCTCCTTCCAATGCAGGGGATGCAGATTCAATCCCTGGTCAGGGAACTAAGGCCCCTGCTCAGGGAACTAAGGTCCCACATGACATGGGGCAACTGAGTCCATGTGCCACAACTACTGAGTCCATGTGCCACAACTACTGAGCCCATGTGCTGCAAACTACAGAGCCCATGAACTCTGGATCCCATGTGCCACAACTAGAGAGAAGTGCACACCACAATGAAGAGCCCGCATGTTGCAATGAAGATCCCGTAACTAAGACCCAATGCAGCCAAAAATAAAAATAAAATAAATAAAGCAATTATTTAAAAGAAAGAGAGAGAGAAAGAAACTTCAGCACTAGACTGTCACAACTGCTCATCCTGCCCTGTGAGAGCAGGACATGTGAGCACAGTGCAGAAGGAGCAGGCATGGTGTATGAGTGGTCAGTTATGGGGAGGAAGAGAGAGAGAGAGAGAGGGAGATGGAGAGAGGGGGGGAAGGGAGGGAGGGAGAAAGGAAGGAAGGAAGGAAGGAAGGAAGGAAGGAAGGAAGGAAGGAAGGAAGGAAGAATGGAAGGGAAAACAACACTACTGCTTAACCCTCCTTTCTCTTTCCCTTCTTCTCCTCTTTCCCTAAGTATGTAATGTTGAGGTGAAGGTTGCCAGGAAAGTGGCAAAACTCTCCCATTGTTCCACCCTGGGTTGAATGCTGAAGGAATATTACTGATTTCTTATGAAGTAAAGTATCACAGGACATAACTTATGATGATTAGATGAGAGTTAAAGCTCACACTTTATTCTGCATGATAATATACTTAGCTGTGTGTCAGTCTCTCTTTATGATGAAATTGACAGTTCCATGAAGACTGTGTTGTCATCACTGCATCTCCCAGCACCTAATCAAACTATATAAAGAGTAGACCTCCAGTGAATATTTATTGATTGGATAAATGAATGAAGGAATCAATCTTTTACTGTCTTTGGGGAGAAATCCAGAGATTTGGGAGTCAATATTCCAGCCAGGGGAGAGAACAAAAATATACTTGTAGTATTAAGCCTCATTTAAGTGTGATGGGCTTGGAACTTCCCACTCAGCCAGTCCAGTCAGGGAGGAAATAACAATAGTAATATCTAATTGGGGGGGGGGATTATAATGTGCTTCATGAGAATGAATAAATCAAGATGTATTAAATGTTTTAACAAACGACTCTAAAAACCTCAGTAGTTCAATCCATAAGCCAATGCAAATTGGCAGGGGCAGAGGAAGCAGTGCTGTACTCCACATAATCATTCATAGACCCAGGCTCCTTCCGTATTGTGGCTCTGCCTGAGCTTTGGAGTTCTCCCCTGGATGCTCTGCATCCACCCAGCAGAGGAGGAAAGAGAGTGTATAGAGGATCACAGAGAGGTTTTAGGGGTAAGGCTTAGACCACACAGCATATATCACGTCCACCCACATTACGTTCACCAGAACTTCATTTACAGCCTCACTTAGATGCAAGGAGACTGGAAATGCATTCACGTGGTGACCCAGGAAGAAGAGGAAATAGGTCTGTTGTGTTTCTAGCAAGTGTCCGCTACAATGCATTATCTCACTTAATTCTCAAGATGACCCTATAAAGCAAATACAATTTATGTTACAGTTTTGCAGAAGAGCAAACTCAGGCTCAGAGATGAAAGTACTGCCCCTTTAACAACTGATAGAACTGGGAGTTGATCCTAGGCTTGACTCTAAAACATGTGTTCCAAACCCACTAAACCATGATTTTTCATAATTAAGATTCAGTTATGTTGCCCTATTTCCTCCCTCCTCCTTCCTGCCACACTGATCCGCACAATGCTGATTTTGACTCTCCTGGATCTAAACTCCTGGTGATATGGGGCTATTTGGCACCAAAACATGCATTATCTTATCTATTCCCCTTTGTACTCCCACGTGGTAGGTATTATTTTATTAGCTCTACTTTACCAGGGAGGAAACTGAGATTAGATAGGTTATATAACTTGGCCATGAACATACCGCTAATGAGAGGCACATTTGAACACTGTATCTTGCTTTTTGGCCTGGGAAATTTGGAAGATTTTTGCCTGAAAAAATTTTTAAATGACAACAATAAAAAAAAGTTGAGTCCTAAAAAAATGCAACAACCCACTTTCCCATGAAATACCCCAAAGTGTTTTGCATTGAGGTCACCAAGGTCAGGTAGCTTCTTATTTTTCAGTCCTGATTTCATCCATAAGGCAGGAAAATCAAGAGCATTCAGCAGCCTCTGGTCTTATGAATTACAATTAGATTGGCACATCAAGTCTTGAAGATGTTCTTCTAGCCAAAACCATCCAGGAAGTGAAGAATCAGATAAATAACAAGGCTGATGCAAGGCTAGGGAAACACTCCAGACTCAGCTAGGGGGTGGTCTCTCCAGGCCAACAGTATTGTTCACAGCTGGGTCGCTAGGTGCTGATGTGGAAGCAGCAGCAGAGCAGGCTTTGTCTGCTGGGCTCTTTTGCTTCCTCTCCCATCTGCACCCCTATTCTGAACAGGGCACCCTCTCCCACATTACTAGCTCATGACCACTTTCCTTGGTCATGCAAGTGCCATCAGAGGTTGTGCACTGGTCCCTGAGAGGGGAAAACAGGAAGTGAAGCTAATTAAAACTGTTGCACTGTAAAGAAAGAATTCATGATAATAATAATAATGCCATCTGAGGACTTGGGCAGATTGGCAGATGAAAGAAAAAACCAGCAGTGTATTAGGAGTCTCCGGGATATTTGACCTTCCAATATCTTTCATTATGCAAGCCCCAGGGGTCATAGGAGCACAGGGTAGAGTCCCAGCCCCTGTGGGATGGATGCCAGCTCCCTGGCTTCCCTATACAGGCCCAGGCTGGATTTCTTTCCTATGACTACAGCCCCGGATCTTCCTTCCTAAAGTCTCATTCACCCCCGGTGTATATTCTCTCAGGTCTGGCTTCACAAGATTGACTGCCACTGGCAATGATAGCTTTTGAAGATGTGAATAACCCTTCCTTTTAGAAAGTTTAAGCTTGTTTACTCCCATAACCAGTGAGGCAACTGGGGTGAGACTGGTGAGAAGATTGACCCAAGGTCACACTTATGGTTGGGCGGAACCAGGGCACCCAGGATTCTAACCTTCAAGTTGGAAGAATCTTTCTGTACCACACTTAGGTGTGGAACTCCCAGTACACAAAATGGTTATATATTCTACTCTACTCCTCATAAACAAACAAAACAAAACAAAAACACACACCCTACCAAAGTGCTATGGGCAGAGTCTCTGCACTGCTCCTTGCTAAGTGCCTGAGAAGCTGGTGATGTCTATATCCAAGCTTCACTGCAGCCCTCTTCTCTCTCCCTCTTAAGCTCTCTTGGGAACCTAAGTCTTATACTTTCCCACTTCTCTCCATCCGAGCAGAACTTATTTGCCACCTACTTTAGGAGTCTGTCTTCTGTCCTAATTCCCACAGCAATGAGCTCAGTGTACCCCCTCCCCACTCCACCCCCCCCCACTCTCCCTCATGCCCTTCCAGACATCTAAGATCCTTACATTTACTGGTCCTCGATGGCTTTTCCCCATTTTAACATTTCTGTCTCTAATAGAGAAAGAAAACCACCCTTTATCCACATACTTAAAAGTTTTCAAAATCAAAGTGAGGTCACAGATGATTTCACTGGGTCTTGCCAAACTCTCTGCCCTCTTCTCCCACTATACTGCCCTGCTCCATGCTCTACTCACCGTGCTCCTGCCACACTGGCCTCTGTTCAGTTCTTTAGAAAACGCCAAGTTCTCCCTTGCCCTGTGCTCTTTGACATACCATTTCCTCTGACAGAATCTCACCCACAACCCACTCTTCCCCTACCTGCTAGTGGAAAACTTCTATATATGCATCAAGACTCAGTTTATGTGTCACTTCCTCCAGGAAACCCTCCCTGACCCCGTCATCAAGTTAGGTCCCCCACTATATGCTCTCAGATAACCCTGTACTTTCTTTTATACCCTTTATCATAAATGTGATTGTACAATTATTTTTTATAATTTTAACTTATTGTCTGTGTCCTCCAACAGACCATAGGTAAGTTCCATGAGCAAATGATCAGAAAGGACTGATACCGTGCACACATACATTTTAAATATTACCCTTAGGAAACCTAGCTGTTATGCCTTATCAAATAATTACTTGCATATTTTTGGAAGCACCTGGTGGGTGCTATCGTGGCAGAAACCCCTACTGTGATGGATACACAACAAATGCTTATTAAATAAATGAATAGATAGATGGATGTTGATAAAGCCTTCATAAATACTTGAAGGGGGAGACAGGGGTGCTAGTTTGCTAGCAAACTCTTGACAACAGATAAAAAACATTGCCAGTGTATAAGCATAATGCTATCTGTTATTTTTCTTTGTCAGGTGTGCTTTTGTTTTTCCTTCTTTCTAGGAGCTTCTGTATTAACTTTCTATCCTATGGAAGCAAAACGTAGTGGCTTAAATAAACCAACACATGTTTATTCCTTCAAAGTTTCTGTGCAGTAGTCCAGTGGTCCAAAAACAGTTTAGTTGGATCCTCCACTTAGGGTCTCATAAGACTGCAATTAAGGTGATGTTCAGGGCTTGATTATTATCAGAGGCTCAACTGGGGAAGGACTTGCTTCCAAGATCCCTTAGGTCGTGGCAGAATTTATTTCCTGTGACTATCAGATTCATGGCAGCTTGCTTCTTCAAAGCCAGTATCAGCATGAGAAATAAGCTCTAGCAAGATGATTGCTGTATTTTTATTTAATTACCTACATGTAATCATATTTCTCCCATCACCTTTACCACATTCCATTGGTTAGAAAAAAGTTACAGGTCCCTCACAATCAAGAATGCAAGGGGATTACACAAAAGTGTGAATCCCAGAAGGCAGGAACCAGGGGGCTTATACTACAGTCTGTCTGACACAGTCTGAACTCTGGCCCCCAATGATTCATGTCCCTCCTACACTCAAAATACATTCACCACCACCCCTCCCAAGATTCCCAACAGTTTCATTCCATTATAGTATTAGCTTCACAATTTCATTGTCTAAATCAGATCCAGCTGAGGATGGGGCGCTCCGGTATAGTCTTCTAAGTATAACTCTTGTGGCACAATTCCTCTCCATCAATGGAAATATGAACATAATGGGATGTTAGCTATTTCAAAATGCTCAACATACGATGATGGGACAGGCATTGAATATTAGCACAGATGTTCCAGCTCAAGGTTAAAATGAAAGATTAAAAAGGTCCATAGCAGTTTTAAAATCCAGCTGGTCAAATGCACGAAGATCCTTGGAAATATTTCAAGATGTAGGGGATAATTTTCTATGGCTCTTGGCTCTGACCTCTGGGCTTTTGATTCCACTTTCTGTGTCACTCTTCTTTTTTCATAGAAGGTAGAACATGTTTGCAGCTGAGTAGTTTCTCAACCTGCATCTTGCCAGAAAAACGGGGTGGGGGGATGTTTTAGCAGCCTTCTTTCATTCTGCACTCCCTCTGTCCCTTTCAGTTCATGCTGGCAGTGTTTCTACTGAAGTAATTTTCTCAATAACTTTGTGGGTCTCCCATGGATTTCATTGGAGAAAAAACCACACCCACAGATCTTTTCAAGATAATCCTTTCTCTATTTTTAGCTCCTGCAGAGATTGCTGAGACAGAACACCACTTACATTTCTAGAAGCCCTATAATCTGTGATCCAAGAGGTGCATCCTTAATATCTTCAAAGGGACCTTTGGGTGATTGAATAGTCTGACCTTTGGATTTTCTGAGGTTTTAGCAAAAGATTGTATAATTGCACACTCAGCTTTTTCTCTATGCCACATTTTTGACAGCCATTTCTCACTTTTAACATTTTTTGCCATCTGGAGAGGCTGAAATTTTTTGAAATAAAATTGTAGCTCCTTTTTGTTTAATAGTTCTTTCCTCAAATTTATACCTTCTCTCACATTTTACTATAAGAAGCATGAAGAAACCAGGCAGCATCTTCAACACTTTGCTTGGAAACTCCTTAGCTAAATTACCAAGTTCATCAATTACAAGTTGTGTTTCCCACATGACTGCAGTAGACAATTTTGCTATGTTTTCTGCCTACCACAAAGCAAGGATCCCACTTCCTTTAGTTTTCCAAAACTTATTCTTCATTTCCTTTTGAGTCTTTCTTGACAGTATACTCAAAGCCCAGATTTACGCTAACAGTTCAAAGCAATTTATGGCTTTCTCTACCATGTTCCTCAGAATTCTTCTAGCCATCACCTACTATCTGGTTCCAAGTCTACTCCCATGTTTGTGAATATTTGAACAGCAACACCCCACTTTTAGGTACCAAAATCTGTGTTAGTTGTCTGTTGCTATGTAATAAATTACCACAAAATGTAGAAGCCTAAAACAAGACACATTTATTATTTCACAGTTTCTGTGAGAGGAGTCCTGGCACAGCTTACCTAGGGCTTCTGCTTCACGTACCTCAAGGCTTCAATCAAGGTGTCACCCAGGGCTGGGTTTTTTTCAGAAGTTTGACTGGGGAAGTGTGATATTGTGATTTGTAATAAGAAATATATATTGGGTCTTTGTCCCTGTTTCTGAAAGAGCTCCTAAAACCCTTGGGAGTTCTTAAATGATAGGAGCAATAAAGATGTCTTTTGCTCTTCACAACAAGCCCCTTTCAACCATACCTGAGTTTATGTTAATGATCTGATACCAGATCACTGGCTATACAAGACTTTTGGAAAGGCCCTAAGCCTGGGTCTGGTTGCAAGGGGAGTCAACTTGATTAGAGAATTGGAATTTTCAGTCCCACCCCCAGACCTTCCAGGAGGGGAGAGGAGCTGGAGGTTGAATCAGTCGCCAATGGCCAATGATTTAGTCAATTATGCCTATGTAATAAAGCCTCCATAAAAGCGCATAAGGACAGCGTTTGGAGAGCTTCTGGAATGCTGAACACATGGGGGTGATAGGAGAGTGGTGCACCTGGCAAGAGCTTGAAAGCACCATGTCTCTTCCCCTTTACCTTGCCTTGTACATCTCTTCATCTGATTCTTCATCTGTATCCTTTACCATATTCTTTATTGTATCATATACTGGTAAATCTACTTGGATCTGCTTCCAAGCTTCCTCAGGTTGTTGGCAGAATTTATTTCCTTGCAGCTGTAGGTTTCATGGCAGCTTGCTTCTTTAAAGTCAGAGTGAATGAGAGAAAGAGGCTCTAGAAGGATGGACAGTACACTGTCATGTAATTACCTGCACAAAATCACATATATCCATAACCTTTGCCACATTCTACTGTTTGGAAACATCACAGGTCCTGCCAACTTTTGAGTGGAGGGGATTACACAAAGGCATGAATACCAGATCACTGGCTATACAAGTCTAACTGCCATAGCCCCCTAAGGCAGGGGATGATATATACACGTGTGTGTGTACCCTTGGAGGGGACCATTTCTCATAACTTTTCCACGGAGGTCTGTAAGTCAGCACCACTCTCCAAAACCCAATTGTAGACTAAGAATCATTCGATAAGAATTACATGCACATATATTTACATTTGTTTGTGTTTGTGTTATGAGGAGGCTAATCAGGGTGTACGTGATGGGAGAGAAGAGAGTCATTTCACTTAGATAAAAGGGAAGAAAGAAGCCAGAGATTACTGAGAGCAGGAGAGGTCCCCTGGTGGAAGGAGGGAGAAAGAAGCAGATCCCAGTGGAGAGAAGTCAAGTCAGCACTCTTGACACAGGCCACCATCACACAACACCCCCTGGTGCTGCCCAGGGTCTCCCCCAGTCTTTAGCTCTGGGACTACCCCCATCCACAAAGAACCCAAAATTAATGCCTCCCCACACTGACCCTAAAAACACTCATTCACCCAGCTTTGTACTCCCTATAACCATCCCTCATCTTCCAGATCTCCTTAGAGTCCCATCCCCCCTCTGACCCCAGCAGGTTGAATTCCTGGGACCATGTAGTCTACTCAGACCTATGACTTCAGTCCCACAAAGCACACCTCCTATACCATGGGAGGTCTCTCCTCCCTGACTATCTGCTTGAGCTGCCATAATAAAGACCCATAGACTAGAGGGCTTCAACAAAAATGTATTTTCTTTCAGTTCTGGAGGCTAGAACTATCCAAGATCAGGGTGTGGGAAAATTTGGTTTCTGGTGACACATCTTTTCCTGGCTTGTAGATGGCCAGCTTCTCACTATGTCCTTACATGGCCCTTCCTCTGTGTGCGTGGAGAGTGAGAGAAAGAGAGTGAGCTCTCTGGCATTTCTTCCTGTAAAATTATTAATCCTATGGGACCAGGGTCCCACCTTTATGATCTCACTTAACCTTGGTTACTTCCTTACAGGCCCCATCTTGAAATCTAGCCATACTGGCAGTTAGGGCAATGACATATAAATTTGGGGGAGGGGAACATAAACATTCAGTACATAACTCAGATCAAGCAGGCTGGATTCCCACCCCATTCAGAACCACCTGCTGTGGCCTTAAAACAATGAATCTCTAAGTTAAACAGCAAAACAGCACATCCAGGAGAAGGAGGCCCAGAATTCTCCTTCAGGGCTGGGAAGCTTTGTATTTGCTGTTCTTAAGGAAGGAGACCTCTGGATAATTTAGGAAACTTGCCTCAAGCCAGAAAGATAAAACCAAAGGCCAGATATAGCCTGAACTAGAGCTTCCTCACCAGAGTCTTAGTTCATTTCTGCTAGTTTTTTATGGTCAAAACCTCACACTTTTAGTGCTAAGTCAAGATTGATGACCATTGCCAAGGGCAAACTTTGAATTACTGCTATTGCCCATATTATGTCTTTTATTATATTATCATTGATTTTATTATACAAGGATTAGTGCATATGTCTAAACCTCTGTGCTAGATGGTACACTTCTTGAGCATAGGCCTTCCTTTTTAATCTCTCTCTTTCCCCAAACTGCCTAACACAGTGAAATGCACAGGGAGAAAACTCACTCTCTCCTTTTTGTTATTGTTGTACAAGTGAAATGGAGCAGGACCCCGTGGGCCTCCTGGGCATGGAGGCTTTCTGTGTCTGTTGGGAGTAGGCTTCAGCCTCCATGACCTGCCCTGAGTTCCAAAGGGCAGGTTCAACAGTTGCTAATCAGGGAAAGGAGGGGATGCAGAGACAGGGGAGGAGCAGTCTAGAAACAATAGTGCAGCCTTGGCGCAGGGTCCTGGTTTCACCTCAAGGGATACACATAACAGTATCTTTGCTCTCTTCTGCAGAACTAAAACCCCCAAGAAATGGAAGATGTTAACTACTTGATGAAGCATTCTTCATTCCAGAGAGAAGGTCACAGTTTGATAACCACAGAAATTCATCCGGAGGTCACCTGAGGCCAGATTAAAGGAATGCAGGCCCTGTACACACCCTGATCCTTATCAGCAACCTTGAACCATTGCTATAAAACTCCTAACCAAATTTCCACACAGTCTTGAAGGCACTAGGCCACTGTTTCCCCCTTTGCTTGGCAAAGCAATAAAGCTATTCGTTTCTACTTCTCCCAAAACTCTGTCTCCAAGATTCAATTTGGCACCAGAGCACAGGGGCCGAATTTCAGCAATATAAATAATAAATGTATCATTTAATCAAATAATCTGTGTCTCAATAAGACACTTAAACTTTACTTCCCTCAGCTTCCCTATTATATTTAAAATGGAAAAATAAAATTAATTTTAAATTCAGTTTTGCTGTAGACCCTAGGTTCTAAGAAGAAGGAGGTGTTGCTGAGCAAATGAGGAGTGTAAAGGAATGGGAAGAATGTTTTCTAGCCTGTCTTAAGAGAACAAAATATTTTCAAGTGCTTTAGAGGTGGAATCTATTTTCATGCAGATGGGATCATTGAAATAGGGGAGCCAGCTGCCACCAGGCAAGTGCTTCCGTGGATGTTCTCCCTGCAAACCCTTCTTGCCCACCATATTTATCCCCTTTCCTGGCCAAAAGAGATCCCCCATGCAGTAGATAACTTCCAAGAGGCAGCATGATGCTCAGGCATCTCGGATCTCCTACCTGAAAAACCAGCATATGAATCTGATGACACTCAGAAAGTCTAAAAAATAGTATGAGCAGCTCCCACTTAGTGGGCCTCTATCAAATATTCTGGTTGATCTTCAAGGAGCATTGCAGTTCTATCTGTTGTGATGGGGAGCATCAGGAGGAAGAGCCAATAGGTCTGGGTTTAAGTGTTCCTTTTCTCTGTCACTTCCTAGCTGTCTGATTTGCAGTAATTAACCTGCTCTCTCTGACCTTCAGTTTCTATCTAGATCTGTCCTTACATCCTAACAAGCATATTGGAAAAATCAAAGGAAGAAATGAGGGAATGGGTAAGTGAGCTCTTTGTGAATTGTAAAGAGATATACAAATGTTAATTTTATATTTTAAAGTATCCCATTAATCATATGGTTTAATTAGCATAGGCCATTTTCCATAAGCTAGTACAGGTCATAGGAATTGGGCTGAATTGTGTTAGCACCTCAGATACATATCTGATTACTGGGTCCTTTTGCAGACTCTCTGTGAAGCCATCTGCTATAATAGTTAATAGTGTGCCATTAGAAGCAGCTAGACCTGGATTTGAATCACACTTACATAAGTTAAGATTTGGGGAAAGATATTTTACTTTCCTAGTCTCAGTTTCTGAATCTGCAAAGCAGAATTAAATATAAAAAATAATAGTACCTATGCTATGGATTGAATGCTATATCCCCCCAAATTTATATGTTGAAGTCCTAACCCCCAGTGTGATGGTATTTGGAGATGGCACCATTGGGTTAGATGAGGTCATGAGGATCGAGCCCTCATGATGGGATTAATGCCCCTATAAGAAGAGACACTGGTGGACTCCACCACAATGCCAGTCCTTTGCCTGATTGCCCTCAAATCCAGTCCCCATGCCCCTGCTCTGCTGTGTATCTCAGGGGTCTGTGTTTCCTAGGTTCCGGTGTCCCCTGAACTGGCTGGGTTCAGCCAATGAGAGGCACTTGGAGGAGGCTGAAGGGAGGAGAAAGGGAAAAGTAAGGATGTTTCTCTCTCTTTCTTTGTTCCCAGCAGCAGCTGCATCTCCTCTAAGTTCCTCTTCCCCCAGATAGCCCAGGATGGCTTCAGCTTCCAGTAGGTGACCTGGCCCCTGGGTTCTCCTAACACCACCTCCTCCCTTTGCCCTTGCAATCCTGGGGAGCAGCAGCTTCTGCTGTTATTAATCTCTGAGTTGCCTCACTCTCCCCTGCTGGCTTTTCAGGTTTTCTAACACTTGTGTAATTAATTTCTTGGTTTCAATTTCTCTGGTTTCAATACTTAGAGTGTCTTCCATCTTTCTGTTAGTTTCTACTCTAGCAGGTTGTCTTAACCTGCTCAGGCTGACATAACAAATACCATAGATTAGGTGGCTTAAACAATAGAAATTTGTTTTCTCACAATTCTGATGACTGGTAGTCCAAGATCAGGGTGCTGGCATGGTCCAGTTCTATGGAGACTCTCTTCTTGGTTTGCAAATGTTTGCATTTTTGCTGTGTGGTCCTGTGGCAGAGAGAGGGAGAGAGAGGGAAAGAGAGAGAGAGAGAAGGGGAGAGAGAGAGAGAGAGAGCTCTCCAATGGGATTAATGTTAATTGAGGATTAATTTTAATTATATGAGAGATCCTGGTTAATTATTTTGTACAAAATAGTGTAACTAAGTTAATGCTGAGTTATGGTTCAGTTAGTGACAGTTCTTATTCATTGTAAGACATCCTGAGTGTCATCACCTGTCTAATATACATCACATATGTATTCTTATTTCATTCCAAGTAACATACTGCTTTCCATGTTTTCCTGTCTACTTAACTGCCTTTGCCCCTAACAACTGAGGGTGCCAGGATGTTGGGTTCAGAACATCCTAATCTAGCTTCCATCTAGCTTTCCAGAGGAGTGCCCTACCATCTCTCCACTGTAAACCCTTTGCCGCAAGCACAGAGAACTACCCACCAGTTCCCAGAGTGCCCACTGTCTCATACTTCCCTGAGATCATTCATACTGTCCCTTGCAGGGAACATCCTTCATTTCAAGACCAGCTCCTTGTCACCTCCTCTGCGAAGCCTGAAGCCCAGCTCACTAACAGAACTAATCACTTCCTCCTCTGTGCCGTTAACATCCCCTTGGTTCCTACAATTATTGTAGAGATTGTGGCCACATACTTGTCCACAGGGTGTACATCCTCTCTCCCTGCTAGCCACGGTCGGTAACTCAGGAACACAGAATCTGGAGGCCGAATCTTAGGGGAAGAGGCTCCATGCAGTGTGGGGTGAGTGTTCGAGCCCGAGACACCTGAGTCCCAGTCTGAGCTCTGCCACTTCCCAGCTGTGAATTTAGACAAGCAAACTCATTTTTGAGTCTCAGTTTTCCCTCTGGCTGAAATGGGGAGAGCAAGCACAAACCATACCTTAGAGTCACTTTGAGTTAAATTAGATCATCAATGTCACATGCTGGTGGCAGTAGAAGATTTTTACCAAAAGCTGGTCTCCTTTCTCTTTCCTTATCTCTTACAGCTGACCTCAGGCTAGTGAGCCCCAGGAGTCATGTCAGGCCCAACACAGGGCAAAGGGCCAGAAAGTAAATATTTTGGGCTTTATGGGCATATTTGGTCTTTTTCACATTAATTAATTAATTAATTAACTTATTTATTTATTTTACAACTCTTGGATGATGTTAAAACCATCAGGCAATTCAAAAACATGTCCTTGGGGCTGGTTTGACCTTCTGGCCACAGTTTTCTGGTGCCATTCTAGTCAACTGCTTGTATTCAGCCTTAGCCTGAAGCTGCCCCTTACTGCTTCTTTTCTAGCTTTACTTTCCTTCTTTTTTCTTTCCTTTCATTTCATCTGTGTCCCTTGAGTGTAGGAGTTAAGGATCAAAAGTTTTCAATCATACAGGCCTGGATCCAAATCCCACTGCCAACTAGTGTCTGGGAGCAAGTTACTTAATGAGCCTCAGTTCTGGCACTTCACACAGCCCTGTGGAAACCTCCTGCTAAAGCTGGTAGGAAGGTGATCATGGCCGTGTCGTGGATTGCTGGAGCTGCTCAAAATCAACCACAGTGAGCGAACACTACAGATCCACCTCCCCACCCTCCCACATTGTTATTAAGTGTTTGCCAGCACACCACTGCACTAAGTGCTTGTGTTCCCTCATTCCCTTTGCTTCCTTGGCTCACCCTATTTCTGGTTTCACACTGTAAGGAATTCATGATGTACCAGGAGGAATTCTGAGAAAGGAAACATGCTCTCCCAGGAAAATCTCAACAGTGAGATCTGCCCAATTTACACACCCACTTAACCACTGTTGTGTTTTCAGGCTCCACTCCAGTCATGTTGAAAAGCATTTGCTTTTCACAAGGAGAAATTGAGGCTTTCCTGTAAGAGCTAACAGAAGAAAGGTAGATCGCTCTGGGATTACCAAAATGCTAAGAGAACCAGGAAGCCTCCAGCGAGCTGAGAGTAGATGGAGCTTCTGAAGATCCCCTGTAAAATTGACGGGTTCTATTAATCAACACAAGAGGAAGAAAGATTTGGTGAGGGGGAAACAGCTGAGCTGGATGGAGTTTTCAGACTGGAAATTTCCTGGGAAAATTTCTTCTTCCTAATAATGGGGTATTAAAGTTTTAATTATCTATTTGGTATGGGGCAAGGGGAGTAGAATAAAATATTCTTCTTTTTCTTGATTTACAGTCTTTTGAGTTCACTATTTGATCCAGAAGATGAAGATGCAAGACTTAAATGATTTTTGGAAAATCCTTTGCTTTGTTTTATTTCATTTGTTTTCATTCACTTTACAAATTATTGAATCCTCTGTCAGCTAGGAGTTGTGTCTGGCTTCTAGCCACAGAAACGAGAAAAGAGCATGGTTTCAAGCAGATGAAACTTTATTTCACTGTTATGTGAAAGAAGTCTAGAGCTGGGCAGTCTAGGGCTGGTATGACAGCTCTTTCTATTTTTGTTTTCCTCCAACCATAGCTCAGGGATTCATCTTCAAAATTCCCTTCTAGCCAAGATGACTACCAAACTTTTTTCACCATATGCACCATCTTGACAGAGAGGAGTAAGAAGGAAAGGGAAAAACTGTAAAGGGTTAGGATTAAGGTTAGGGTTAGGGGCTTCTTTGGAATTTCCTAGAATTCTCACCCAAATCTTCTGCATTAGTCTCACTGAGCAACCTCAGATGTGAGAGAGGCTGGGAACCACACAGCCTTGAAGCTGAGCACATCACTACCTAAAATAAAATCTGGGCTCACTCACTAACAAGGAATGACAAGAGTTATTGTGTGGGTAACCAGTAGTGTCGGCCATAAATGCCTGCTTTGTTCAAATTTTTGTGTATGGAGGGGAAGGTATGTGTGAGTGTGTGTGTGTGCTTGGAATGAGAGTGTTTCTCAAAACAAGAAAGGGATTAAGACATCCTCTAGCTCAGAGAATGTATAGTCTAGTCAACAAAACTCACCCCAATTACACGCACACTCACACGCATACATGCACAGGCTTATACACAACAGGCCTTTAAGAGATAAAGGAATTAAAGATGTAAAAACAGAGCCACAGAAACACTATGTTAATTCATGCTGCCAGTTGTCCAGGGCAAACTGTGTCTAAGCTGTCTGCTTGGTTTCTCCCAGTTGGATCTAGAATTTGTGTGAGTGTATTTGTGTGCATGTTTGTGAATATACACATCCTTTTTGTAAAGATGGAAGTGAGTGGGAAGTAAAATGAAGGAGGTTTCGCCACTTTCTTTCTATTCCTCTCCTCTGTGCTCTGATTACACTGAATAAGGAAAAAAGCACTGCAATGCTATTATTGCATTTATGTACCATCATCATCATCAACATCATCATCAGCAGCATCAACATCATCATCAACATCGTCATCATCAACATCATCATCATCCACACCATCATTATCACCATCATCATCATCATCACCATCATCAGCAGCAGCAACATCATCAGCAGCATCATCGTTGTCGTTGTTGTTATTATTCCCTGTGTCTTTATTTTAAAAAAAAAAGATTTGAGACATAGAAAGAGACATAAATCAAGTTTTAATAACCAGGAAATTGAAGTTAAAATAATTGGGGAAAAAGGCAATACAGAAAGTGTTGAAGAGAGTGGCATCTAAGACTTTGGTTCAATCCTGCTCCCTTCCCTTTTCAGCTGCACAACTTGAGCAAATAACCTGACACTTCTGTGCTCTAATTACCCCACCTGTAGAATGGGGATTATAATGCCTGCCTAACTGGATTAAATGAATTTGTATCTATAAAACATAGAACAGTACCTGCCACATAGTAAGAGAAAAATGGGTGTTTATTGTTGATATTACTATAGGAAAATAAGTTGAAGTCAAGATAGGGACAGGATTTAGAAAATATACCATTAAGTCTTGTTATATTGTCCTCATATATGCTGCCTCACAATGCTGCCACTAAATTCCACTTTTTCATTTGTCTCTCCATATGTCTGCAAACTCAGGACAGCTTTGCCTACTCAGACAGGAGTCATAAGATCAAATGGGCAGCGTCTGGCACAGTGCTTGGTGCATTGTAGGTGCTCAGTACACGTTTCCTCCCTTCCCTTTTCCCCCTTGTCTTTTACTCTAGACCTCGCAGACTTCTGACTCCCATCTCACACTGTAGATCAGGAAGCTGCAGGGACAGCCTTTGTCTGGCTTACTTGGGATCTATGCAACAAACCTGACATCCCGGATGCCTAACAGGACTTTGATGGTAGTTGAATGAGTACATATTCAATAAAGGCAAAGGAAAGGTAAATTGGAATAACAATGCATCAAGTTAAGGACAGGAGTGGAAAGGAAGATGTTGCATGAAATTTAGGTTTTACCACAGTTTATCTCATTTTACTTGTCTTCTATAAAAAATGTGAGCCAGACACCTCCTTCTCTGTGCTTAATAAAATAGGGCTCACAGACAAAATGCTTTCTCCTCACTTTTTTTTGGTATAATGATTAAATTATACAATTTATAAAAGAATGGTCCCTTTAAACTTTTGACCAAGGGAAAGTTCTCAACGATTCAGTCATTGGATTGATCTTTTTGCCATTTGGAGCCCATCTGACACCCTGTAAGAGGTTGTCTGCAGTTTGCATCAGCATGTGTCCCCAAAGAGACAGAGAGACAAGATGCCCCCTCTCGCATCTTTGACCAGGAGCTGAGAGGCACCCAAAGCTCTGGGATGCAGAGAACTCTGTCTGGGACTATTAGCACCTTCCCCAGAAACTCTTAGCTTGTCCAGGAATGCCATTCACTGCCAGAGCATCATGGTAAAAATAATCTCAAGTCTATCACTGGGAGTTTACTCCATCCCTGGCATGGGGTTAAATAATTCTAGACTCCGTCTCTTTTAATCATCCCAATAGCTGTGTGAATAGGTAATACTATTATCACCATTTTACAAGCAACAAAAATGAGACTCAGAGAGGGTAAGTCATCTGCCCAAGTTCACAGGAGTGAAATGCTAGAGTGAGGATTTGAACCCAGGATAGGATTTTTTCACTGGCTGGAGCCTGAATGTGACTACTGACAGGTCTTCTCTGAGTGGACAGAATGTGCAGGGGGAGCTTGCTAGCTGTGATCTTTTTTTTCTTTTTAAAATTTTGTTTCAACATAACTATGCTTACAGAAATACACTCATATGAGTTAATAGAATGCAATTTAAGTTTAACTTATCCCACTCAACTTGGACAAAAAACCTGGTACATGGTTCGTTTCAAAAAAAAAAATGGATTTGCAATCTGGTTTGTTTTTCATCTATTACAAATGTATATAAAGAACCTTGAGAAATTAACCTGTGGTTTGTCTCTGGAAAATAACATGTATTGTACACTAAAAGTTTATAAAACTGGTACAACAAAACATTGTTGTAATGTTTCAATGCCAGTTTACAAAACTCAATAACTAATGGACATTGATGAGGGTGGGGAGAGCCTACGTAAAAATGTGAACATATAAAAGCTATCCAGCCTAGTTAATATCGCATGTAGATCCCAAGTCTACTCAAACCAAGAATCAGATAACTTCTTAAATCTGAATTAATGCTCTCAATCCAGTTTATCTACTGAAGTCAACAAGGAAACTGCACAGTAGCTGTTTTTCTGATTTGTGCAAAAAAAAAGAAAATTGTTTCTTCCCCAGCTTTTTCGTCCAAAACTACAGCAAAGTATTTCTTCCATTGTCAACATTTATGGGGTGAGAGGTGATGAGGTTACTTGGGCTTAAATCTGAATCAGCACTCAGATGCAAGAATCCCCAAAGCGAAAGACCACGTGACTTTAGAAGTGATTAAAAATTAAAATAGCCGCTTTTGGAAGACTAGAGCAAAACATCCAGCAGCTAGGTGTGATCTTAATTCTCAGAGGAAGGCAGTGGAGAGTGGTTCAGTGCCCAGGGAACCCCTGAGTGAGGCAGACCTGGATGGCAGCTAGGAGACAAGAGAGAGTGTGTGAAGCTACTGGGTGGGCACCAGCGTAGGCAGGGGGAGTGCAGACATTTATTTATTGCTGTAATTCACAAATGTTATCCACAAAAGTCCCATGTGCTGGGGAGAGTGATGAGTGGGAGGGGAAGGCATGGTCTCTGCCATCATGAATCTTACAGTCCAGTGTTCAGAGACACATATCATTTACAGAAACTTACACACAATTGTGGAATTACAGCTGTGAAACGTAAGTGTTTCCAAGGGGGAGGCACATGGGGCCATGAGATCCAGATTATGAAGGACTTTGGATACTAGGATTTATATCTTATCAATTCAAAAACTCCTACCTCATTTGCAAGGATTTCCGAAGTAGGCAAATGTCATTTACCAGAACTCTTTAATCATTCAAAAACTCCAGGAAAACAAAACCAGTCACCACCTTCAGAAAGCAAGGAAAGACGTTCTATTTACTGGGGTTATAGACTGTGTGAGTGCTTCTCATGGACGCAAGCTCAGGATGAGCTCACATGGAAAGACCCAAGGACTGGTAACAGGAGAAACAGTCAAGAAAACAATGTTGGGGACAACTGTTGCCCATCACAGGCAGCTGGGCATTTATCCAAGTCATTTGATCCCCTCTTACACACTTCTAGAGGCAGGTGGAAGAGCAGCAATGGCCAGAAATCACACAAATTTGCCTGACCTTGCTGTTCTGGGGAGATTGTCTGCCTCCAAAACACCTGCGCTCAAGTTATTTCAGGCTGTTTCTGACTGAAGATAGAGTTCTGGAGATAAAGCGCCTCCAATCTCATGATTTTAAATCCTGTCACCAAAGAGGCCTGGGAAAACTACACTGAACAGCACAAGTGGTTTAGGAATCTAGGTCAATCTGTGAATGAAGCCTTTACAAAGCAGAGGGGGCCCAAGCTCCCAGGCGATCCATAACCCGAGGGGTCTGCCTTTCCTCCTGGCATCTTTGTATTTCCATAGATCTGACCCTCTCACATGTTCCACTGGGCCCTCTGACACTTATACTGTGTTATTGGACAATGCCCCTGTATCCCCAACTTCTCTGAATTTTCCCTTTGAACTATGGCTGTGTCACACAACTCAGCAAAGTACCATTCACATCATCTCCTGGGTCAATGGTTCTTGTGAATTTGGACAATGAGGGCAGCCTCCTCCACCTGTTGTCTTACTGAATCCTGGCTCTCACGAGCGGAGGCTGTTTTGTTTTTTCCTCTCTCTCTTACATCTCGTCCTTTCTTCCCACCTTCAAAATCCCCAGGTCCTATAAGCATCCAGTTACTCTTCCTTGTTACTATTAACTACCAACCTCTGGGTGCGCCCGTCTTCAGCAATGACTTTAGCACCAGAGTGTCTTCCATTTCACTACCACGCTCATCTTCAGATTTTGCAGCTTCAATAGCCATGTGGATAATCCACTCATCACTCTGGCCTTTTCATTCCTCAACTTCCTCACTTCCAATGGTCTATTCCTTCATCCTACCTCATTTATCCACCCCCGTAATCACACCCTTGAGCTTGTGGTCTTCTCTGATATCCCAGCTTCAAGTGCCCTGTTTTTCTGACTACCAGGTCTTGTATGTCTAGCTCACTTCCTCTAAATAGTCTTACTCAAAAAATTCTATAACCTCCTCAAGATGACGAATACACTGGGGCTACAATTAGTCAACTTATTCATGTCCTTCTTCTCCCCTCACCAAGTGAAGAGCTTGTGATCTATTATTATAATCATTCCTTTGTAAACACTCTTAAATCACCAGCCCTTCCTTCCTTCTGTAGCACAGCCAGGCTAAGTCCCAACCTGAATAAACCCTGCTCTCACTTTCTCTGGGCTTGCAATGCTCAGCTGAATGTTTCTAGACTAAAAAAACACATACCATATGACCGCAAATCTCAAATAGGCTCTCAAGTAGATGATCTACAATTTTCCACTCTTCAAAACTGTTTCTTATTTTTGCTCTCTCCTCAAATTTCATGCACCTGTGCCCTTCCACCCTTGACCTTGTCTTATATTTCACTAAGAAAATAGAAGCTGACACTAAACAAAGAACTCTCTTTTCTTCCCATATCTAAGCTCCCAACCTGCCTGTACTGCAGATATTGTTTCCTGTCAGGTTCGTTTGGATAAAGGGTCCTCGTTTTTTGGCAAAGGGGATAGCTCTGCTTTTGCCCTGCATCTCAACTTTTCACCTTCCAGAATCTACTCCTGTAATTTTCCCTTCTCTTTGCTGCAGTATGGGTCTTTCTCTATTAATTCACCCCAGTCATCACACAAGCATGCTTTAATATCTCTGTCTTAAAACAAAGAATGGAAAAGCTCAATCCCATATTCCTTCCCACTCCTGCCGCATCCCCACACTCCCTTGCAGGGCAAACTTCTTGGTTATAATCACTGCTCTAATGCCTCCCCTCACACTATCTCCTCCATTCACTGCACTAGGGCTTCTATCCATGCCAGGCTACTAAGCCTGCTCTTGTTGAGGTCAACAATGACTCTATGTCCCCAAACCCAGACAGGACTTGTCTATTCTTCTCTTACTTCTCCATATCAGAAATATTTCACATAGCGGCCACTATCTTCTCCTTGAAACACTTTCTTCTTTTGGCTTCTAGGATTCCACCCTCATAAAATAGCACTGCTGGTAGCTCAAGTTAATAATCTACGCACCATCCTTGATTCTTTCCTCTCTCCCTACCTCAAAGCCATCAGCAAATCCTATTGATTCTACCTTCAAAACACATCCTGAATCCACCCTTATCTCCTCCCCTGCGTGACTACGATCTAATACAAGCCCTCTGCATCTCTCCTTAAGCTTGGGGCTCATTTCTCTGCCTCTCCTCTTGTCCCTTTCCATTCTGCACACGTTAGCCAGAGCAATATTTTGTAAACATAAATCATGTGTCTCCCTGCTTAAAGCTTTTCTAAGGCTTTCCATTATACTCAGAAACTACAACCAAGCTGCTCACCCCAGCTTCCAGAGCCCTGGCTGATCTGGACCCTGCCTCCCTCTCTGACTTGATTTCATTCTTCCCTTCCCCTCACCCACACCCATTAAATTTCTACTGCTTGACCGTCTTTCAGTTCCTTTCATAGGACAAGTGTGCTCCTGCCTCAAGGCCTTTGCACTAGATGGTTCCTCGCCTGCCCTGTGCCTCCCCTACAGCACCCCCTTATTTGCATAACTGGTTCCTCTTATTTTTCACAGATTAAATGCCAGTTCTTTAGCGAAACCTTCCTTAACCACTCAAACTAAAATAGTTTTTGCTTTATCCCTCTACATCTCTAAGCAATACTTAACTACTCCCTGATATTTTCCTTATAATTTCATTTCTTTCCATATTGTTTGTCTTCTCCTAGTAGAATATAAGCATCAGGAGTGCAGAAGCTTATTTTGTATCATTAACCTCATATTTCCAGGACCCAGAACTGTGCCCGGCACTTAATAGGCCTCATCTTTAAATGTGTGTCAATTGAATGAGCCTAATGACCACGTGGCACTGTGATTAGGTATTAAGTAAAGAGGATATAAAAGAAGTCCTTTTAGAAGCTTAACTCTATCTCAGACTCTCCTCAGAAATTCTATCATCTTCTCAACCACTAGTACAGTCTTCCTGAAAGGAGAGACTCTGTCTTTCCTTTTTTCTATTATACATAAGCACTGCCACGCTACAAAGCTTACAGCTGGTGCTCAGTATATAACATGTTGATTGTGCGGCCTGAAATAATTACCAAACAATGCAAGGCAGTGCTGGTACACTTGTCCTATTTGGAACTGTGTATCTGACAAATTTATTTAGTGGTTACACTGCCAGGAACCAAAGTAGCTATCAAGAAGGGGACAAAAATCACCCAGAAAACTCGAAATAGATGTCACAAATTCAATGTAAATTACAGAGAGCAAAGCTTTTTAGCCAGAGCCCTCTAATTCTTCCTTTATGGAAAGTCTAAGATGATGAGTTGATTTCCAGGCTGACTGAAACTATGCCTTCATTAAGTCAACACGTGTTTATTGAGTTGCTTCCCTGTACTAAGCCCTTGCGTTAGGCACTGGGTGAAAATCCAATGATGAAAAAAAAAGAAAATCTTTGCCTTTATGAAAATTGTAATCTAGGGGGGAAGGTAGGCATAAATACTTTAAAACATATGAACTAGTATGTAATTATAAAAAAATATAAATGCCCTAACAGGGTAGAAATGGTATTAATCTTTGTCTTCTTTATTACATATTTTTCATTATAAAAATATATGCTTTTGTGAGAAGTTATGAACAAAAGAAGTTTAACAAAGAAGTTTATAATCCACCCAACTCTGCCTTCCAGTATAGATTTTACAATCTAAGACAGAAATTATAACAAGTGACAGCTAGCATTCTAGTGGATGATTTTAAAAAAATCAGATACAGAAAGTAAAACAAAACAAACAGGCAAAACAAAACACTTCAGTCTCAGATTACTTTAAGCAAATGGTTTCATCATACCTGTTAGGTTTCAAGCGCAACATCATACTGGAGGCCAGTACCATACCTAAGATCTATGATGAGGGTGCTGAACCATCTCAAAGAGTAAAATATAATCTAGATTCTGTTTAAAAAAGAAATAGTAATATATGTTAGAAAGATACTCACCTAAAAGTTTTTAAAGTTTTAAACTTATGCTTTGTTTGTCCTCTTTAAAAATCTATAACTACGGAAAAGTAGTAAAGATATTCTCCCAGAAATTTTATAGTTTTTATTTTAAATTCAGGTTTACAATAAATCTCAAGTTATTTTTGTGAATGGAATGAAGTAGTGGTTGAGCTTCTTTTCATTCTAGATAGATATCCAGTTGTTGCAAAAATATTTGTTTTAAAAAGACCTTCCCTTTTTCCCCATTGAATTGTCTTGGCATCCTTGCCACTCACGTTTAATGGTGAAACATTAAAAAAGTGGATATGAAGTCCCTGTGCATTGACATGGCTTTTTGACCAGTAGGCTTAACAGGAGAGTAATTGAGTCTTAAGTCAGCATTTTAACTGGTGAATGTTGTAAATGTCAACATTCTGGGGTCTTCTAGTTTCTCCAGAGAAAGATCCAACATCCTTCTGCCTATTAGACAAGGCTGGCTTTAGGCCTTTTAGGAGCTAGTTGGGGCAAGGAATATTGAGAGTTTCACCATTTAATGTGAGCCTCTTTTTGGTATGCAATCTTTTCTCTTCTCTGTGCCTGATGAGTTAGGTTTGATTCAACTGCACCAATGAGTAAATGTCCATCCCTTTTGGGATTGGTTGAAGGAAAGAGTGACACCTAATTATGAGGTGGCAAGTATTGTTCCATCCCTTTGACAGACTTCTAGCCAATACTCCTGTTTTTAGTACACATTATTATTTCCATCCAATTCTTCAGCCTGTCCAAGGATCCTAAGGGCCACAGAGTTTGCTTACTTTTGGTGTTTCCCTTTGCAGTCATGGCTTACCTTACTCTGCAAAGCTCCTGCCATTCTACTGTGTTTTCAGATATTACGTATTTATGTTACCCAAGTCTCCTAAGTTCCTTGAAGATGAAATTTTTATTATTATTTCTTATTGTCTTTGTTATGTTTGGGTGGTGTCTGTGAGGGAAGTGGAAAATGGGCTTTAATTCACCACTTAAAGCAAAAAATTATATTTTCACATTTATAGAGGTTATTGGGTTTGTAGGATGATGAACAGGAGGATCCAGTTGTGATTCAGGTGCATGTGAAGACATTAAAAACAACCAATATGTTTCTGATCCATATAGGAAGTCCAATTCCCTTTAGGCATGCCCCACAAACTTAAAAGAGAATCACACTGCTGCCAGCTGCAATCCTACTCACTCCCTGCATTAGCTCTCTGAGCTCCTATCCTTAACCCTCCTTCAAGCAATTCTCTCTACCTTTCATTCAGTGTATATTTTTTGAGCACATGTTATATGCTGATCACTGAACTGGAAAATAGATGCAATGATGAACGCCGTAGACACGTTTCCAGCCCTTGAATGGCTTGGTCTAGTAATGGATAGGAATAGTAACCAGGCGATCACCATATGCTGAGGTTAGCGCTATGACAAAGGCATTACCAACTCTTATGGGAACACCTGGGAGGTACACTTACCCAGACCTGAGTGCTTGAGTTTCAAGGAAGTCACCCAGGGAAGGGTGACATCTGTGAGACCTGAGGGCTAAGTGGTAGTGAGCCAGATTGGGTAGAGAAGTGCTCCAGAGGATGATTCAGCCTGAGGCAACCACGTGGACAGAGATCCAGAGATGACAACACGATCGTTCACAGGAACACCGTGAGAGTAAATGCATAAGCTCCAGCACATCCTTTCCTATAGATCACAAGAAGTGGTTTATGGAATCCTGCTTTAGAATCTCCTGAGGACACTGATTAAAATGCAAATTCCTGAATCCCACCCAAGAAGTACTGAATATTAATCCTGGGTTAGAGGCCTGGGCATCTAACACACTCTCCAGGTGCTTCTTTTACAACCTAAAAGGTGGATGTTGGTGGGAGTTGGGGCTGGACTTGGTGAACAAGATCTAGGCAGAAGGGGAGTTGGAGTATCCTTCTAGAAGTGGAAAGTCATTAGAAGTATCTTTTGATTAGTTATTAAACTAATGAGTTATTAGTGACCACTGCCATTCTTTCCTTGGACGTGCACCAAGTAACATAAAGCCTTTAATTAATTTAAGTTTCTTCATAGCACAAAAATATCAGAATGATTAAAAAGAAATCAAGAAGTATTATTCAGAAAGAGAAAAAGAAGTGAGGTCTGAAAAAAGAAGAGGAAAGGGAGAGGGAGAAATATTAATAAAAATCCTAGTTTCTGTGCATCTTTCCTTTTGCCCTGGTGAAAATCATTGCCTCACATCCGTTTCCCAGAAACACTTCCCACTGTGATGGAGCATCTGTAGCAAAGATTTCTTACGCTCCCACCTTGTCTTCCTCTCCTCCAGGGTACATTGGAGATTTATATTTCCTGACATTCCATCCTGTCCCCACAGTTGGGCAAGGCCATGTGACTACTTCTGGCTAATGGGCGTGGAAAAGGGCATTGAATTACCAGTCTGTCTCACTCTCTTCCCTGTTGTGTTGGTCATGAAGCAATCCTCACGTAAAAATGATGAAACCCACAATCAAAACAGACCAGAATGCTGAGCCCGCATGTAGAGGAGTGGCTTCCTTGAAGAGTCTCCTGAAACCTTAATGGACTACGCATGTGGGAGAAGTAAACTTTTGTTGCTTCATGAAACTGAAAGTTGAGAACATTTGTTACTATAGCATAGCATGGCCTATCTGAATGGAATAACATCTACCCTTTGTCATGTACCTTTGGTAACAACAGTTCTCTCCTGACTATGACCACCCACCCACACCCACGAACCCCCAATGAAATTCAGTCGTGCTAAGTGAGGGTGGGGAAATGTTCGCTTTCCATTTATCCAATATTTCTTGATTATTCTCTAGATTTTCCCACCATACCAACTCCATGCCAAGTCCAATTATTTAATTCAGTGAAACGGCTAGTAAGTTGTATCAGAGTCACTTTGAAAAGATAAATAAAATAGAAAATTGTTATCTGATAATAAATATTAAACATGTTTGGAAAAGAGGAAATAGAGGTATATCCTGGGGAAACCATGGCATACCTATTCAATCAGCTGCACTGCATCCAACTCATCCAAAGTCCTGTTGCTCTTCCTTCAGGAGGGTGATTCCCAAATTTCAGTATGCGTAAGAATCACCTGGAGAGTTTGTTAAACACTTAGATGCCCAGGCCCCACCCCAAGAGGTTGGGATTCAGTACATCTGGGGTGGGGCCCAGGAATTTACATTTTAATAAGTGGCCTCAGGCGATTCCAAAGCACAGGTCTTCAGAAAATACTCCACAGAATATGAAGCACTGAAGCCTAGATACTTACTCTGCCTGTATTCTTATGTAGCAAACCCAAACGGGCTCAACATTCTCATAGATTTTACCTTAATAATCTGTGAAGCTCAGCTAAACAAAATGATTCTGAGGGTTCCAGAGAGTCAGTGTCTGTGTAATCACTGAATGATGTGGTCCCAACCGTATGTCTTAGAGAAGTTCAGAAAAGGGAGATTAAAGTCGGGGGCTGGAACTAGTCAGAGAAAAACATACCATGAGGACTCTGCAGTATGAAATATCTTTGATAACATTTAAAAAGTAAGGGAATTTTCATCAAGAGGGATCAGAGAATTGAATGGCTAGAGAGTCCACTTGGATGAGCCAATGATTTTGGCCACAGCACGAAAAGTGATCAAACGAGAAACACAAGATAACCACTAAAGAAATGTGTCTGTTTCCTTAACTAATCTTCTCTTCCTAATGCAAAAGTTATTATTGCTCTGCCACTTGGGCCTTGGGTAAGAAACAGGCTGCAAATCAGGCTAGTGACTTCACAGAAGATGCAGTGTGAAAGGATCTCAGTCCCGCACAACCCCTGGATTAGATCCCGCATCACTACAGAGAAGACAGGATGGTTCAATGGGAGACTGGTGGGAAGAGAATGCCAAGAGTCAACACCTAGAGCAGATTTGCAAGCGTTCTGGGAGAAAGTGTGCTCCAAGACCTCACTTGCATGCCCATGTACTTAAAGGATAAAGATTCAGAGGTTGCAGGTGAAATTACTGCAACAGCGGTCTCTGGGGATAAAAGCCTCCTAGAAATTCTCATTGTATAATAATAGCCCTGTTCTCACTTAATGTTTGATATTGATAAACTTCTTCACATTATTTGTCATGAAAATACTTGTTTAGTGTGCCAGCTATGCCCAGGAAAGCTTAGTGCTGATTAGATTATTTTAAGACAGAAACATTTCCATTGGTGAAGGGTACCTTCTCTAATGCTCAATTTATTAAATATATATAACTTGTACATATACATACATATATACATATAATAAAGAAATTTTTTTTCTTAAAAACGTTAACAATGATTACAAACAAATTCCTATGAAGTGTTTCAACAACAGACACAAATTTAATATGACTGATATTTTCTTTTTTTATTGAATGAAAGATTTTTAAAATTCTAGGACTTCCTAAGTGGTGCAGTGGTTAAAAATCTGCCTGCCAATGCAGCAGACACAGGTTCGATCCCAGCCCCAGGAACATACCACATGCCATGGAGCAACAAAGCCCGTGTACCACAACTATTGAGCCTGCACTCTAGAGCCCATGAGCCACAACTATTGAGCCCATGTGCCACAACTAATGAAGCCACGTGCCTAGAGCCTGTGCTCTACAACAAGAGAAGCACCACAATGAGGAGCCTGTGCACCACAATGAAGAGTAGTCCCTGCTCATTGCAGCTAGAGAAGGACTGTGTGCAGCAACAAAGACCCAACTCAGCCAATACATAAATAAATAAATAAATTTATTTTAAAAATTCTATAGTGCTTTACAATTTTCAAAACTTTCACACACATGATTTCATATAATCCCATAATAATGCTCTTTTACCCAACCTCTATATTGCCCCTCCCCCTTCCTTCTCCCCACTGATATTCACTAGTTTGTTCTCTATATCTGTGTCTGCTTCTTTTTTTTCTTCACTAGTTTGTTGTATTTTTTAGATTTTACATGTAAGTGATAGCATACAGTGTTTGTTTTTCTCTGACCAATTTCACTTAGCATAATGCCAAGTCCATCCATGTTGCTGTCAATGGCAAACTTTCATTCTTTTTTATGACTGAATAGCACTCCATTGTGTGTGTGTGTATGTGTGTGTACAAATCTTCTTTACCCATTCATCTGTTGATGGACTCTTACAATGCTTTCATACCTTGGCAATTATAAATAATCCTGCTATGAACATTGGGGTACATGTATCCTTTCAAATTAGCGTTTTTGTTTTTTTCTGATATATACCCAGGAGTGAAATTGCTGGGTCTTATGATAGTTCTATTTTTAGTTTTTTTGAGACTCTTCTATACTGTTTTCCACAATGGCCACACCAATTTACATTCCCACCAACTGTGTATGAGGGTTCCCTTTTCTCCACAATCTCATCAACATCTGCTATTTGGGTTCCTTTTGATGATAGCTATTCTGACAGGTGTGAGGTGATATCTCATTGTGGTTTTGATTTTCATTTCTCTGATGACTAGCAATGTTGAGCAACTTCTCATGTGCCTATGGCCATCTGCATTTCCTCTTTGGAAAAATGTCTATTTAGTTCTTCTGCCCATTTTTAATCAGCTTTTTTTTTTTATGTTGAGTTGTATAAGCTGTTATATATGTTGGATATTAACTCCTTATTGGTCATATCATTTGCGAATATCTTCTCCCATTCAGTAGATTTTCTTTTTATTTTGTCAATGGTTTCCTTTGCTGTGCAAAAGCTTGTACATTCAATTAGGTCCCACCTGTTTACTTCGATAAAGCTTTTGATAAATTTCAACATCCATTTATAATAAAAATTCTCCAGAAAGTGGGCATAGAAGGAACATGCTGCAACATAATAAAGGTCATACATGACAAACTCACACCTACTATCATACTCAACAGTAAAAAGCTGACAGCATTTCCTCTAAGATTGGGTATAAGACAAGAATGCCCACTCTTGTCACTTTTATTTAATATAGCTTTGGAAGTGCTAGCCACTGAAATTAGAGAAGAAAGAAATAAAAGGAGTCCAAATTGGAAAGGAAGAAGTAAAACTATCACTGTTTGCAAATGACATGATACTATACATAGAAAGTACTAAAGTCACCACCAGAAAACTACTAGAATTCCTCAATGAATTCAGTAAAGTTGCAGGATATGAAATTAGTAATATGCAGAAATCTGTTGCATTGCAATATACTAAGAACAAATTATCAGAAAGAGAAATTAAGGAAACAATCCCATTTACCATTGCACCAAAAAGAATAAAATACCTAGAAATAAACCTACCTAAGGAGGTAAAAAAATCTGTACTTGGAAAATTATAAAACACTGATGAAAGAAATTAAAGATGAACAAACAGATGGAAAGATATACTGCGTTTTGGATTGGAAGAATCAATATCGTTAAAATGACCATACTACCTAAGGCAATCTACAGATCTAATGTAATCCTTATGGAAAGACCCATGACATTTTTCACAGCACTAGAACAAATCATTTAAAAATTTGTATGGAAACACAAAAGACCCTGAAAAACCAAAATAATCTTGAGAAAGAAGAACAGCTGGAGGAATCACTCTCTTTGACTTCAGATTAAACACAAAGCTACAGGAATAAAAATGATATGATGCTGGCACAAAAACAGGTACATAAATCAACAGAACAGGATAAAAAGCTCAGAAATAAACCCACACAATTATGGTTAATTAATCTATGACAAAGAAGGCAAGAATATACAATAGAGAAAAAGAAAGTCTCTTCAATAAGTGGTGCTGTGAAAACTGGATAGCTACTTGTAAAAGAATGAAATTAGAACATTCTCTAACAACCATACACAGAAATAAACTCAAAATGGATTAAAGGGGCTTCCTAGGTGGTGCAGTGGTTGAGAGTCTGCCTGCCAGTGTGGGGGACGCAGGTTCGATCTCTGCTCCAGGAGGATCCCACATGCCACGGAGCAGCTGGGCCCGTGTGCCACAGCTGTTGAGCTGGCGCTTTAGAGCTCGTGAGCCACAGTTATTGAGCCCATGTGCTGCAACTACTGAGGCCAATGCGCCTAGAGCCCCTGCTCCGCAACAGGAGAAGCCACGGCAATGAGGAGCCCGCACACCACAGTGAAGAGTGGCCCCCACTCGCCACAACCAAGGAAAGCCCGCACACAGCAAAAAAAAAAAAAGACCCAACACAGCCAATTAAATAAATAAATTAATTAATTAATTAAAAAGAACAAAAAACAAACAACAACAAAAAAGTTATATTGAAAAAAAAGAATAAGACTAAAAATAAAAAGGGAATTAAAGACCTGAATGCGAAACTGGATACTATAAAACTCCTAGAGGAAAACATAAGCAGAACACTCTTTGTCATAAATAGCAGCAATATTTTTTTTTTGGATCTGTCTCCTAAAGCAAAGGAAACAAAAGCAAAAATAATATGACCTATTTTTAGCTTTTCAAATTTCATAAGCAGCAAAATAAACTATATAAAAATACAATTATCACAGAATGTATAGCACTAATATTTAATCCCATTCTAAAAAAATCAACACTAAGGATTTCATTAATTTCATTATTTTTATACTTATCCTTCTACCTTCCTAGGTTATAGTTTTATTTATTTGGATTCTTTTATAACACTTCAGAAAGTACTTTGACACCTTCCCAGGCTGGCAGGAATCATTCCAGATATAAAGAAAAAGAAAACAAGCTTATAGGATCTGGCTTATCTCCTAAGACTCAGGGTTTCTTGTTTCTCCTGAGGGGATCCAAACCGAAGTCACTACTCATCAAACTGAGCTTTTTTTTTTTTTTTTTTTTCTGGTTAAATTTAACTTGTTACATCAATGAGACTTTTTAGGTCCACACTTTGCCATAGGTGCTATTGTTTCTAACTTATGTCTCATCATGAAATAATACACTATTGAAGTCTCATTTGGCTAGTGTTACAAATCCGTTGTTCTCTTCTTGCAACATATAGCTCAAATTTGTTACCAATATAAAAACATTTATAATCTTTATTAATATTTTATTATAATTTAATAGAATCTTTATCTCCTATAAGATGAGTGATAAAGTCAGCATACTTATCTTTTCTCCTGAGGACATGTAGTTAATGCATCTTCCTGGAACACAATGTTGAACCTGCTTTCTGTTTGGTTGTGGTGTGTGACCACAGGCTCTGTCCAACCCTTTTTCTACTTGACTGTTAGCTGTGACCCCCAATGCTTATCAGTCTCTCCTGTTCTTTATACAGGTCCTACCTTTATTCAGTGTACCCAATAGTATCTCTTTCCTACTTACACAAATAGAAACTTTAGGAACAGCCACATACTGAAAAGAAGACAGAATATCTATTATTCTAGTCTATAAGTCTATATTTGCAAGTTGCCCCCTTTCTCATCCCAATAACAACTCTGACAACTTTAAAATATTTAAACAAAAAATATTAAAATATTTTAATTTATTTTTGTAAATAAAAAAACATTCCAGACCCTCCCTGACTTTTTTCTGCCCCAAGAAAGGAAATCAACCACTTTACTACATAGAGTAGGCTAGGCTGTGATAATAAATAGAAAAAAAAGGAAGGGCTGAAACACAATAGAGGTTTATTTCTGTTCATATGTTGATACAAGCCAATTATTTTTGGTTGGGGTCATTCTCCTCCATGTGGTGATGTGAACCCAGGGTCTTTCCACCTTGGGACACTACCATCTTCAAGGCCTCAGCGCATTGTCTTTTTCTTCCAACTGTCAGAAGGAGAGAGAATGTGGAGGAGACATGCCTGCTTCATGCTTATAAGAAATGTGCATCACGTCTGCCCACACCCTTTAGCAAGGATGAGTCATACAGCTCCCTCTAACTCAAGGGAGGCTTCGAAATGTACAGGCCTACCTCATTTTATTACACTGCACTTTATTGCACTCTGAACATATTGCATTTGTTACAAATTGAAGGTTTGCAGCAACCCTCTTCAAGAAAGTCTATCGGCACCATTTTTTCCAACAGCATTTGCTCACTTTGTGTCTCTGTGTCACATTTGGTAATTCTCGCAATATTTCAAACTTTTTTTTTATTATTATTGTATTTGTTATGGTGCTCTGTGATCAGTGATCTTTGTTGTTACTATTGTAATTGTTTTAAGGTGCCACAAACCACACTTGTATAAGATGGTGAACTTAATTGGTAAATGTGGGTGTTCTGAATGCTCCACTAATCGCCTATTCCCCTGTCTCTCTCCCTCTCCTCAGGCTTCCCTGTTCCCTGAAAAATAATAATATTTAAATTAGGCCAATTAGTAACCCTACAATGGCCTCTAAGTGTTCAAACGAAAGGAAGAGTCATGCATCTCTCACTTTAAGTCAAAAGCTAGAAATGATTAAGCTTAGTGAAAAAGGCGCGTCAAAAGCTGAGATAGGCTGGAAGCTAGTCCTCTTGCACCAGTCAGCCAAGTTCTGAATGCGAAGAAGTTCTTGAAGGAAATTAAAAATGCTATTCCAGTGAGCACACAAAATGATAAGAAAGCCAATCATTCTGTTGCTGATATGGTGGAAGTTTTCACTGTCTAGATAGATCAAATCAATATTCCCTTAAGCCAAAGCCGAATCCAGAGCAAGGCCCTAACTCTCTTCAGTTCTATGAAGGCTGAGAGAGGTAAAGTTTGCTGCAGAAGAAAATTTGAAGTTAGAACAGGTTGGTTCTTGAGGTCCAAGAAAAGCAGTTGTCTCCATAACATAAAAGTGCAAGGTGAAGCGGCGAGCACTGATGTAGAAACTGCACCAAGTTATCCAGAAGATCTCACTAAGATAATCAGTGAAGGTGACTACACTAAATAACAGCTTTTCAATGTAGACAAAACAGCTTTATATGGGAAGAAGATACCATCCAGCACTTTCACAGCTACAGAGGAGAAGTCAATGATTGGCTTCAAAGCTGTGAAGGACAGGCTGACTCTCTTATTAAGGACTAATGCAGCTGGTGACTTGAAGTTGAAGCCAATGCTTATTTACAATTCTGAAAGTCCTAGGGCCTCTAAGAACGATGCTAAATCTACTCTGTCTGTGCTCTAGAAATGGAACAACAAATCCTGGATAACAGCACATCAATTCACAACATGGTTTACTAAATATTTTAAGCCCACTGTTGAAGCCTACTGATCAGAAAAAAATGATTCCTTTCAAAATATTACTGTTCATTGACAATGTTCCTAGTCACCTAAGAGGTCTGATGAAGATACATGAAAAAACTCATGTTGTTTTCATGCCTGATAATACAACATCCATTCTGCAGCCCATGGATCAAGAAGTAATCTTGACTTTCAAGTCATTACTTTAGAGATAACATTTTGTAAGGCTATAGCTGCCATAGATGGTGATTCCTATGATGGATGTAGACAGAATCCATTGAAAACCTTATGGAAAGGATTCACCATTCTAGATGCCATTAAGAACATTCATGATGCAAGGGAAGAGGTCAAAATATCAACATCAGCGGGAGTTTGAAGAAGTTGATTCCAAATTTCCTGGATGACTGTGAGGGGTTCAAGACTTCAGTGGAGGAAGTAACTGAAGATGTGGTGGAAATAACAAGAGAACTAAAATTAGAAGTGGGGTCTCAAGATGTGGCTGAACTGCTGTGGTCTCATGATTAAACTTTAACAGATGAAAAGTTGTTTTTTATGGATGAGCAAACAAAGATTTCTTGAGGTGAAATCTACTGGTGAAGATGCTGTGAAGGTTGCTGACATGACAACAAGGAACTGAGCGTATGACGTGAACTTGGTTGATGAAGCAGCAGCAGGGTTTGAGAGGATTGACTCCAATTTTGAAAGACGTTCTACTTGTAAAATGCTATCAAACAGCATTGCGTGTTGTAGAGAAATCGTTTGTGAAAGGAAGAGTCAATGGATGTGGCAAACTTCACCATGTCTGATTTTAAGACATTGCCACAGACACCCCAACCTTCAGCAAATACCACCCTGAGCAGTCAGCAGCCATCAACAGCAAGGCAAGACCCTCCACCAGCAAAAAGAGTGTAACTCACTGAAGGCTCAGATGATGGTTAGCATTTTTTTAAGAAATAAAGTATTTTTAAATTAAGGTGTATACCTTTTTTTAGACATGATGCTATTGCACACTTAATAGACTACAGCATGGTGTAAACATAACTTTTACTCACTAGGAAACAAACACACAAAAATGTGTGTTACTTGCTTTATTGTGGTGGTCTGGAACTGAACCCACACTGTCTCTGAGGTATGTCTGTAGTCTGCACATGGCCCTGGCTGCAATCCTGTTAACAACAGAGGAACCAACAAATTGCTCCAAATTGTCCTGGTCCCTGTTAGTAGGACCCTGTATTTGTGAGTAAAATCTGCGTATTAACAGATAAACATAAGAATTGATGGTAAAATTAGGGATGGGGGGTGTTGTTGAGTTATACTTGACAATTAAAAAGCTGGAAAATTTTTATTTTTAATAGTAGGAATTCACCCTGACTTTTCCTATTTAACCTAACATGTCACTTTCTCTCTATTTGCTACAGGAAATGTTTCATCAACCACTAAGACAAACCACTAAGACATGCTACAATCTTGGCATCGAGAAGGGGGAACAAGGTGCCCAGTAATATGACAGGACACACAGTCAGGGGCCTCTCTAACTTATAAGAAAAGATCATGACTGGGGTCTAGAGACCTAATGATGCTACTTGGTAACTGAATGCCATTTTTTTACTATGCTTAAAATTTCTTATCTATAAACTGAGAATATAAAAGTAGATCTCCTCATTAGGACACTGTAAACAAGAGGAGGAGTAAATTGTCCAAATTCTGGAAAAAAAAAAAAAATCAAAGAATAATGTAGATCATAATGCCCAGAGAGAAACTCCTTTTAGTTTCACATTCCACGAACTTCTCCTGCACACTCAGCATTCAACTCCTCAAATTGGTTAATGTCCAACACAGAAAGCCCTCAAAGATACAGAGCCAATGACTAGAACTCACTAGGTGTTCTAAGGAGAGGAACAGTGATGTCTGCCTTTGTCCTGCACACCCAGACTGGACCACCTGCAAGGACTGTCTGGCATCTCATTTCTGTTTTCACTGTTTTCTGGCTCTAGAATCTACGATAATGCAAGTCAGCCCCCAAAGAGCATTAACTGACTTTCCTCCTTGAACATTTCTCAACCTCCTTGAGGATTACCACACTGGACTCAGACCCTCCAATGCCTTCCATTTCATTTACAGTGAAAACCAACATCTTTACAAGGTCCTTAATGACCTATCATGCTCCAGGGCCCTGGTGCCCCTCTGACCTCACTTCCTACCACCCACCTCCTTGATTGCTGGACTCCAGCCACTCTGGTCTCCTTGCTGTTTCTCAAATGCTCCAGTACATTCCCAGCTTAGGGTCTTGGCACTGCTATTCCCTCTACCTGGAAAGCTTTTCTCCAGATATCCAACAGGCTTCAAGTCTTTGTACAAGTGTTATCTTCTTAACAAGGTCCATCCTGAGCATCCTATTTAAAACTGTGACAAGCCCTCTCTGTACTCCCAATCCTCTTTACCCTGCTGGAGCAGACACTGCTGATATCCTGTCCGTGACCCCTCAGCCCACCTTGAGCTTTGGTGGATAGTCTCCATAAGCTGACAGATTCCTCCTTAAACACCTCATGGTTCTCTTTCACTTTCTGCGGGTTCCTCCACCACTGAAGCTTGCTGAGCCTGCCCGGGGCACCTCTGAAAGCTGGAGAATTTCATGCCCTCAGGGGCAGCCCTCAGCTATGGAGGGACCAAGTTGGAGGATAAATAACCCAGATTTTCCAGCCCTCAGGAGAACAATTCTGAGATGTTTCTCACATGACATCTCAGTGGGTTCCCAGCACCAAGAGCTCCCTGCTCGATACAACAGTCAACTACTCACTAACAGACAGTTCATTGGCTTTTCTCCCTTCCGTGCCCCCGTTTCTCTTCTCCCTCACTCGTGCTCTCCGAAATTAGCTAATTGCACCAAAACCTTTGTCTCAGGGTCTTCTTTTGGGTGAACCCACGCTAAGACACTGCTCTCCACTTTTCTCGTTTCATGGCACTTCTCATCCTCTCACATACTGTGCCATTGACTTCTCTACACGTCTTTGTTTATTGTCTATTTCTACCCACTGGAATGTAAGCCCTGGGAAGACAGGGACCTTTGTTCGTTTCCTTCATCGATACATATTTCGAGTACCTAGAGCAGCAACTGGTATAAAAAAGGTGCTCAAAAAACTGTTTGTTGATAGAATTAGTGCAGGAGTAAGGCTTACTTAAAACCACTCTTGAAGGAGTACTTGTATCAGTTTGGATGTTTTAGCGGCAAGTAATAGACAACCCAATTCAAAGTGCCTAAGGAGTACAACTAGTTTTTTTCACCTGACTAGAAGCTCCGGGTTAGCACGGACTCAGGAAGGAGAAAAGTGGGAAAGGATGCAGGGTGAGCAACCAGCAGTGTGCACAGAGATCTCATGGGCCATCGTGAGCCTATCTTCCCCACAGGAACTTGGGGGGGGAAGAAAATAAAGTTGTCCTCTGGGCAAGTAACGTAGTTCTGTAACTTATGATAAAAGAAACAGAGTAGCCCTCTGGCCAAGTATACATCTGTTATTTGCTGTAGATAAAAAATATGAGCACACTGAAGATAAAATGTCATCAGAAGAGATAGCTCGTAGTGGAAGGGTTAAGCGGAGCCAGGAGTCCAGCTGGGCCAGGAGAGGTTCTCTGAATTTATTCCTGCAGAAGCCCAGGCTTCCCCGTGGACATGAGCGCTCTCAGAACTGCTCACCTCATTATCTTCCATTCCTTCTCACCAAATGATTTCCTGATTTCCAGTTCAGCCTGGAATACCTCAACACTCCCAGGGGCCGCTGGCATTCTGGTCACTGGAGAGTTAAACACATGAGCCGTGTGGCTTATTTTCCTGTCTTTCAGCAAAAGTCTAATCATCTCTGAGTATATTAATTGCTCCAATTTGGGGCCTTGCAAGGAGAGATAGTATTGCATCGTAATTAAATGTACCAGATTTGGAGTCAGAAAGACGTACGCCTGAATCCAGCTCTGCCAGGTATTAGCCATGGATCGTGAAGCGAGTTGCTTCACCTACTTGGTCTCATGTTAAGATGGAGCTAATCATATCTGTGCTGCAGGCTTGCTGTGGAATTTAAACAAAATAATGTACGGAAGTGCTTGGCTCAGGCACCGACATGGCGAAGGAGGTACTGAGTGAATAGTCGCTCTCCCAATCAAGGCTGAGAACCAGAACCTGGGTCCGTTATAAATTCACTCTCCTGCTAGGCCGTGGCAGTCAGCCAGGCGGTCAGCCTTCCCCTGGAAATCCCCCTACGCCATCACGAGGTATCTTTTTAACTAACTTCAGCCTCCTGAAGAAATAGAAATGTCATCCCTTTAAGGATGATTGGACCAATAGAGTGATTATTGCTCCGATGCCATATTTGTCTTGATGACTCAACACATATCACAGCAGTAGTTGCTGTGCCTGCTTCCTCCATTCATCACGGGCACACACACACACACACACACATGCGTCTGCAAGCACCGTACCCCGTTGTCCACGTAGATACTTCACGCAGCCTCCCTCTGGACAAAGACCTTTTTGGCACCAACGTAAGAGATGGAGCCTTGACAGAGGACAAAGCGAACTGACTTCACTTTAGGTGCTGACTCCAGTGCTCTTTTGCTGATTCTGAATAAAGGGGTGGTTGCCCGGAAACCTATGCAGGTTCTCTCTGGCATCTGAAGAAAGAACAAATTGTAATTTCACAGCATCCTATTCTATGATACAGAGCAGTGACAGTTGCTCTGGGATTTTTCATCAAAATGATAAACTATGTGCAGTTCCCCAAAAGCAGACTCCCACTGTCCCCAGTCATCATTGCTGACAGGTAACAGAAGGAGGAAAGGAGGCAGGAGGGAATAGAAGGGCCACAGAATATTCTCTCCCTTACCCCTTTGAGGTCAGGCTGAAGTGCCTACAGTGCATATCAGTCTGGAGCTGGCACAGCCACTATTTCTGCACTGTTATAACAAAGAAATTATGTCCCCAAATCACCATTGGTAGTTTTCTGGCTAAAAATTAAATATAGGAATATGTTGAAGAAACAGTAATTCTGTTCTTCCCGCTTCTCTCACCTCTCAGATAACTTCCACCCTCCTCTTCTCCTTTCAGTCTTTCTCCTATTGTGTCCAATCTGTCACTCAAGCTACTAAATTGGTAGGAGGATTTGTTAAAATTATACTTTACCACCTGCACTTGAAAACTAGCCTTTGGAAAACCCTAGAATCTTTGGAAAAATCACCCATTCTGACTGGATGCCCTGGTCTCAAGAGCTGAAAAAGGACCTTCCAACTCTTGGGGAGGGGCCAGTGGAGCATGGCTACAAGGAGAACTGATAAGGAACAAGAGACCAGGGCCCAGGGAAGCAGAAGACAGAAGTCTGAGTCAAAAGGCTGAGGGTGAGACCAGAACTTTTGTTGAGAGAAGGCAAGGTTAAAGCTGGAAATAGAGTCAGGTGCCAAATTAGAAGACTGGGGTGAGACTGAATACGGGAGAATAAAAAAGAACAGGGAGAATTCCCTGGCAGACCATCGGTTAGGATTCCGGGCCTTCACTGCTGCGGCCCAGGTTCGATCCCTAGTTGGGGAAATTAGATCCTGCAAGCTGTGCAGTGTGGCAAAAAAAAAAAAAAAAAAAAAAAGACAAGAAAAGAAAGAAGCTGGTAGATAGCATAAAGAGTCAGGGGTGGGAAATGGGCAGATGCAGACCTTTTATGGCATGCATTTGCCACGAGAGGCCAGGCCAGCTTCAAGGAGCCAGGTAAGACACAACGAAATCCTCTCTGCCCATCTGCATCTTCAATCCAAGTAAATTCATCTTTGTATTTTAACAACACTTGTCTATATCCTCCTCCCCCGGGCAGTCCAGGTCTAACAGTTGGCCCAATATGAAGTTTCCCACAGGCTGGGACTGATGAAAGGTGTGTGTTCCCTGAAGCTGGAGAGAGATGAGGTGAGGGCAGCTTGGAAATCCCAGAGACAAACAGAATCTTGAGCCCAATACTCCTGAGAATGAAGTGTGGGCAGGTCTCCAAGCCAAGGAGCCAGAAGCAAACACTGGAAACCTATGAGCAGAGGGCCCACGGGAGGAGCAAATAGCAGAGTGTGGTCCTGGGAACTTATGTGAATTACCTCGGCAGGTAGGGGGTGGTGTCTCTAGGGGTTGTGACACATATGGGAGCTCAAAGTGCAGAAAGCTCTGTGTCATCAAAAGTGCCAGAGCATAAGTCATTTCCCACCCTCTCCACAGCCTGTATGAGAGATAAGGAACCAGGTTTAGAGAGCTTATGTAATTTATAGGTCACTGGGGTTTAAGAAGACGCATGACTCTTAACCAGTACCTGCAATGTGAGTTCTACTACTCTTGGGGCAACATCTGTCCCTGAAACTAATAAAACCTTTTTGTTTCTGTTCGATTCTAATTGAAAAAATAGTAACCATGAAGATATCCATATTAAGCCTGAAGTTTTAGGAGGTGATGTCATTCAGGTAGGAAAACTCACTGTGAATTGTCTCCGCAGAGGGACATGGATGGTGGGATATGTCTGTTTCTCTTCCGGCAGCTCCAAGGGTGCAGTTTGTTCTTTGGGGTTGCTGGGAGGGGGCCATCGGGCTGGTTGTCATTAACAGAGAGCAGCAGTGTTGAGTGCTGGGGACCCTGGACCTGTACACAGCCCATAAATGAGGTCTCTAAACAGACTATCCTTTCATCAACAAGTATTTTCTAAGAAGCTATCGCATCCTGGAAGGGGGCTGAATACTGAAGTGTAATTCTCTGTCTTCAGGATATTAACACACTCAGGTAAAACAATAAATAGCCCTTATTCTACTGTTAAGTAGTTACTATAAAATTCAAGAGTTCAAAGAAGGCAAAGATAGTATGGATTAGTACACTTTCTCTCTCTTCCTTCCATCCTTCCTTCCACACCATCCATGGAGAGCCCCTGTCAGGCACTGGGATATTCAGCAAACAAGGCAGACAGGGTTCTGTCCTTTCAGGAACTTAGAATCTAGTTGAGAAAGCTTCATTGCCTTGAAGAACAGGTAGAGTTTAAAATGCCTACAGGGAGGTGGGACGGCATTATGGCAGGGTCAGCTATAGGAAAACAGGCATGACTGGGTATCGGGAGGGGAGGAAGGTAACGAAATAATAGTACAGTCAAAGGGATACATGGCAATATCACTTTGGGACACAGGAGTTCTTTTCTAAGACAGGTGAGCCAAAGGAGCAAGTTAAGTTTGTTCATCCACTTACTTTCTTTTCATTTTCATTTCTACCTTCCTCAAGAGATTGGTTTATTTCTCACTGATTTGAACTTCCAGCTTGGTTTTGACCTTCCTTATGCTATCTGATTTATGTTACTTGCTTACAGGAAACCATTGTAGTTCAGGATGCAGCCAGTCATAGTGGAAACAGCCCAGTCTGGGAACTGGTTGACCTGGATAGATGTCAGTGAGTGTGGCAATACGGAAATGCAGGGAGGCGGAGTCACCGCTTAAGTGCTGCAGGAGAACTGTAGCTCCAGTCCAAGCCCCGGCACTGTAAGCCAAACCTGGAGGCACAGCCATCAGGCAACAATTGCCAGTGACAGGTCACCCCCAGCAAACTACTTTAATTAACCTGCTCTATGCTATGTATTACCAAGTGCACTCCTAGGTGAGTTAGAGGGAATCACTGTAGCGTAGAGCCAGCCTCCATCTCTGCATACCAAAAACATCTGCAAAGAGACAACTGGAATAACGCTATTAGCACTCTTGAATTGGAAGGTCCTGTGTGGGAGTAGAGAAAGGAAAAGCTGACAATTTTAGTCAGCTTAGAGAAGGCTTGGAAGAAGGAATACGACTAAGTAGCCTCGGCCAGACTTTGTATCTGGGCTGGGTTGGAATTCCAGCCATTCTTTGAGCACACCATGCACCTAAGCAGCATTGAACTTCAGCCACCTACTAGACACAGCTATTATGCTGGGTGGCTTACTTGTGTCACCCAAATATCAGCTGGTGTCACCTAGCCGCTTCAGACATAGAAGAAACCAGTTAGAATGATGATTCCACACCTTATGGAAGTTCAAAGACTTTTTAAAAAATATCTCTACCAATTCTTAATGGATTTGTTAATGTGCTCTCTCTTACACACTAGGGCAACCCAGAAAAAAAATTTCATCTCCTTCCTTTATTTGGAAGACAAAAGCAAAACAAAATAAATAAACCCCTTCAACACTGAAAACATTTGTGAATATAATAATTATGATTCTAATATCCCAACTAAAGAGCCAACAAAAACAATTTTAAGTTAAACATTAGTCATCTCCCTTTTAAAATTGTTCTTCGGCCTTCTGGACTCAGGAATTTCCACTGGCCATTTGCCCATGGTAGTCTTCCATAATCAACCACCTTCTCTCAATAATCTCTCTCTCTCTCACTTTCTCTCTCTCTCCATCTCACACACACAGACACACCTCTCTCTCTTTCCCCTAATCTCTCTTTCTCCGCCAAGAAAAATTCAGTATTGAAAGCCTTGGCCATTTATAAAGACACATTGGAAGAAAAAGAGAGTTGTAGGGTCAGGGTGAGGGTAGCTGATGAATAACCTTAAAATGTTGACTTTTCATTGCATTCTAGCCTTTGTCATGTTTACCAGTTTTAGGAGAAGGGTTTGAATAAAGAGGCTCTTGTTGGACAGTAATCTAAGACATAGCCGTGCTTTCACGACTTCCTTCCTCCAAATCAGAATCTTATTGTCCTGGACCCCATTCCCCATTCTCTTTTTCCTGGTAATGGATGAATAGGCCAACAGGTCAATCAGACACTGAATCACGGAGTGTAAATCTGGGGGGAAGAAGGGGGAGCAAAGACCAACTGACCTTCATCAAACACCTGCTATTTGCCAGGCACTTTATTAAGTTACCCTTAAGGGAGATTACATGCTCTCATCTGAGCCCTTGGTTTCACAGTTGAGAAAACTGAGATTCTCCAAAGTGAGAGGGTTGTTCAACATTTTGTTGCACAGTGTGTTGGTGGCAGAGCCAATACCAGACACATTTCAAACTTGACTCAACCTAGTGGTCCAATGAGCTTCATCCTCAAGAAAATTCCTAAGATGTATTCTCAGGGTATGACTTTCAGACAACATAGTACAGTAGCATGGACAATTTATGGAAGGGAGGGGAATAATTTGGCTTGGTGGTGGTGGGGAGCTGAAAGGCAAATCACATCTAGCCCAGACCTGCAAGAAAACTCCAAAAGCTTACTGTGCCCATGATTCACTGGCCTGTGCAGGAGTATGGGGGCATTGGCTTTTTACAACATTTCTCCTCTATCTGTTGTTAAGGTTGGTACATTTGGCTTTTGGCTCAAGGGAAAAGCTCATCTTCCCAGAGTAAGAAGTCAATGAAATTACGTCTCTCCAAAATCCTGTGTAATAGATTTGGATGGGCTACTCAAGTCTTCAGCTTTCACTGTGGTAGACTTCCTACAACAAAATATCCTAAGGCCAGTGGCCTCACTTAAACTTGGAGCATCAGTAAGGCTTTGTGGGGTCTCATGAAACCAAGTCCTTCTCCAGGAGTTTCAACTCTCTAAGAGAGCACATGGTCCACCAGGTAGTGTTGGCTCAGTGAGATAACTATTGTTTTTGGCTGTTCAGCAACAATCAAAGACCCACTGTCCCTTTGGCTAAAGACATTGGTTCAACCAGAGGCACATGACCTATGCTGGAACAAACCCAAAGCTCTTTCTTCAAGTACAGGTAATACTCCACTATAAGCAATTTGAGTTGATTAAGATAATTTGAGTTGATTCCTGTCACTTTTACTCAGAGTCCTGAAAAAAACAGTAACGTCCTAGTTTAAAACATAGAAAGTGATCAAAGGTTGGTTGAACTTTATTTCCATTTGACCTGAGTCATAAATTCTCCTGCTGTCTCCCTCTATGCTAGGTCTAGCAGTGGTAAAGACAAAGCTGTTGAGGGTTGGAGTTCTCCCCTTGGTAACTGGGGAGAACCTGGTAATAGCCTTGCCTCTCACAAAACAGAAGTACAGAATTTACTAGCCTTCAAAGCAAATGAAGAACCAGATTCAAATTTAAATTTAAGTAGCAAAATGACTCAGGTCACCTCTACTCAGCTCTGACATTCTTGCTGATAATTGTTAGTAGGATTTAATATCAACAAATATATATTACAGACTCTTTAAGGACAAGGATTATGTCTTGCTCCTTTCCATAATCCTCACAATGCCTAGTATGATAACATTCATCATGCATTGTGCACCTACTAAGAGCTGTACTAAGTGGTCTACATTCACTAAGACACAATTTTAAATCTTAGAAGATGAACATTATTATCCCCATTTCTCAAATAAGAAAATGGATTCTAGATGGTTCTCAAAGTCATGCAACTAGTACATATCAGGATCGGAATTCAAAATCAGGTCTTTCAAATTCTAAGTTTGTGCTCAAATATCAGGATCAGAATTTGAAATCAGGTCTTTCAAATTCTAAGGTTGTAAATTATATATACTGTACAGTACTTAGCACAAAATAGGTAAGCCACAAATTCTTGTTAAAGTAAATTGAAAATCAGAGCAGTTTTGTGAATAGGTAGAAAATTGCAATCATAAAGCCAGTAGTTTCCAAAACAACATAAATTGAGTTCTAATTATTTCAGGTATGTTAGCCTTGCTTCTCCAACCAGAGGGAAAATTCTAGGACACTGAATCCCTGATTTATATAATCTGGTATTTCTCAAAGTGTATTGCATACACAGTAGGTATGCAGGAAATTTTTATTTAATTGAAGGGCTCTGAATGCAGTTGGAACCCCCAATGTTAAATGATACAAAATTCCTTAACAGAGGCTATCCAGAGGTCACATTCTGGAGCACCATTGTTAAGCTCAGCAAAGAAGAATACAAAGTTCTGCTTAGCCCACTTCATCACTAATGAGGAAGGTGCCGATCTTTAGCAAGTCACGCAATCAATGGAGATTTCCACAGATCCGTGGTCATATAACAAACCTTCTCTGTCACATGCCTGCTAAGGCCTGTTTTCTAACCTAGAGGCTATTGTTTCATTCACTATTTGCCATTAAACATTGCTGACTTCATCAGCTATTGAGAACTTGGGCTCAGGTCTCAACAGGTAGGAAGGCTTTGAACTTGCCATCTGTGTAGCACTGTAGACTCCAGAATTTTCAGGCACTTCAACTTTCTGGCTGCAGGGGCTTAATTACTGATTCAAGTGGTAGAGGAGGGGGGTGCCTACAAAAGCAGGAGGTGGGAAGAGGAAGGCGAGTTGCTGTTGGAATGTTGGAATGTTGAGAAGATCCAACTCCTTGGGAGGAGTCAAACTTACCATCTTGCCATTAGCCAATGCAATAGATCTCTAACTTCCCAATGCCTATGTAATGCCAACCTATGTATTGATTGCTTAGCTGAGTGGCAAGAGGTAAGCACAGTGGGGTAAAGGAAGGGGGAAAGTAATTTTAAGATGAATTGATGTCTTGAAAAGGGCCTTCAGCCAAGTAAAAGAAGGAAGAAAAGAAGGAGAAGGAGAAAGTGGAGAAGAAGGAGAAGGAGAGGAAAGGGAGAAGAAAATAAAGAGGAATTCCTTTTTGAATCTGAATTCTGTGACAACGATCTCTTGGTGAGATTGTCCATGTCAAAAATATAATCCCAGAGGTAGTGGTCATGTGATCAAGCTTCAGAGGCGATTACAGCAACTTGGAGACCTAGATCCTGCTTAACCACTAAGTAGTTAACTTGGGTGGTCACTTTACCTCTTTGGGCCTTGATATTTGTCTGACACGTGAAAGCGTAGGACCAAGCCAGCTCTCTGCAAACTTTGTTTTTAAAGTTGCAGAATTGTATTTTGAGCAGAATCACAAACAAATTAAAAAAATGAATGGCTTTTATAGAAGTAGGAGTGGAGGGCTGACATTGCCCTGAGTTTGCCATCCTCATAAAACCCTCCAACTGCCATTGCACAAGAGTTCTTGAAGGGTTCCTAAGAGGAGTTTGAAAACTTATACTTTAATGATGTATTACAACCCTTCCAGCATTAATATTCTACGACCAGTGACCCATATCTAGGTTCTCACAAGTCTTTGAGGAGGTGTTGTCTGAGGGTTGTGTTTGGAAAAACCTGTACTCCCAGCCCTGGTCCAGTATAGAAACTACCCTGGCAGAGAAGTAGGTGGGAGATGGGCCAGAAGGACAAACCTGTATCCAGTACTGGAATAGGCATTTTCAGTCCTGCCCTACATACCTATCACACAGATTATACACTGAGCATAGTTGGTTTCTCACTGGGGCTGCCTAATGGTATCACTCAGGGTCTGGCCTATGAGTATCTTAAAAAGAATAAATACATTGCAATGAATTGACCCCAAGGACATGAACATTTGCCAAGTGGACTCACTCTTTGTGAGCAGTGAGAAGTATTACCATGTGAAGTGATCTGGTCAAATATGTAAATGTGTGCACGTGTGTGCTTGTGTGTAAGATGGAAATTGTATTTCATCTCATAAACACTCTCCTCAATCACCTCTCCTTCACCTTGCAATTCTCTTCAAATATCTAATAAATTCTAGAAAATTATCCAAATATCTAACAAATTCTCCAAAATGCGTTCTTGCAGAGCACCTTAGGTCTCACATCTCCTGTGAAGCCTTCTCTAGCTATTCTGTGCTCTCTCCTATAAAGCTAGCAGTTGCCAATCATCATATGCCTAATCTCTCCAGCAATGTAATCTTGTGCTGTTGTTTAATCTCTCATCAGTCTCATCTCCCCGGCAAAATTAAACCTTCACGGAATCAGGAAGAATCGTGTTTCTCTGTATCTTATAGCGCTGCGCACAGAGTAAATGCTGCAGTATAATGGATAGAGCACAGTCTCTGAATCCGGCAGACCTCGCCCTGCTATATTCTAGCTGCATGACTTTGACTTATTTTAAAGTATCCTTACCCACTTCATCTAATACCTACTTTACAGGAGTCATGTGGAAGTAAAGGATAAAGCACATAAAGTGACTGAGATAGTGTCTGGTAGGTAGCTCCTGTTATTATCACCCTGGGGTCAGTGCATTTATAATGATAGGTAAGTAATGATGGGAAGACCTGTAGGGGAAAAACTGAGCAGGATGTGAGTTTTGTGATTGGCTTCCCTGAAATGAATCTTTATTCCTTTCTTGTTAAAATTGGGTTTCTAGGTATGTCACCAAAGGTAGGAAGGACATCATGTGATGAGTCAGAAGATCCTGGAAAGGTATATTTTAGGGCTGGAAAAGAGATTCAGTCTGAAGGCTTGTCTAGAAGAAACAGAGCATAGTTGAGATGTATTCCGAGGAGGAAATATAGCCTTGAACTTGTGCTTACAAATTGGTAGAAATTCTTGAATTTCAGGAGTTTGTTGCAAATTGGAAGATGACAGGGGAACTATGGCTATGAGAGCTAATGATATAGCTAGTTCATCTAATGGTAAGTTTGAAAGTGTGTTAAGATTTATCTAAGGGAATTCCCTGTTAGGACTCCGTGCTTTCACTGCCGAGGGCCTAGGTTCAATCCCTGGTCAGGGGACTAAGAATTGCAAGCTGCATGGTGTGGCCACAAAAAACAAAACAAAACAAAAAGTCATCTAATCTAACCTCCCTTCCTTGTTTCCTGGACCCTAGTACCTCTTTCCATCCTAATGAATGCAGCTATAGCATTCGAAGCTAAGCAGATGCTGCCTTCAGCCTATGACTCTAGGCTGAAGTCATACTGTCATGAATCCAGGACTGACAAAATTCAGGGTCCTGCCAATCCCTTCAGCCAGTAGTCTAGAAAACTACCAAAACTCTAAATGATTTAACTTACCAGGGCTAAGACATGAATTTAATTTTCAGTAAAGATGGCAGTAGTTGTGGTCATCACTATTGTGAGCCCTGATGACTCAGAAGGCTGGGGATCAGCTGTATTGCTGATTTCTAGACATTCAAGGGATCTATCTCTTGAGGCAACCATAGAGAAACTTTGGTTCCTTGTAGCCATCTGAAGTTGGTAGTTGCAATAATTTGTACCATGACAGTAAACCACAGATTAGTTTAGAAGGGTAGTCTCCCTGATTCCCAGAGAACTCAAGATCTAGGGATCCCTAGAAATTAGGAAATCCACTATAAGTGTGTGGCTCAGGGGGATGAGCCATCAGTTAGAGCATAAACTGCAAGTTGTTATAAACGTGGTCTGCAACTGTGAGTCATCTGTCCACAGAATTATCTGGATGGAAATGGGGAAACCAGCCAACAAACATGTAAAGAGATGCTAAGCTTCATCCATGACTAAAGAAATGCAAATTAAAACAACATTGAGATACCATTTTCCCTACCTATCTGATTGGCAAAACTCTTTAAGTTTGATAATACCCTTCGATGGCAAGGATACGGGTCAAAAGTCATTTTCATATACTTTGCATGAATTGTAATTGATGCAGCCTTCCGGAAGATAATTTAGTATTATCTATCATAAGTAAACAGGCATGCCTCATTCAGTTAATAACTCTCCTGCTAGGAAAGACCACATGGTATGATAGTATTTACAAGAATGTCAACATGTAAGTACGAGGACAGTCTTGATTATACTTTACAAGAAACTAACAATAGAATCAACCCAAGCATCTAACAATAAGACACTGGTTAAATAAATTATAGTGCATCAATAACATTGAATAGCTGAGTCAGAGAGATGGACCTAAAAATCTGAGGAGACCAAAGCAGCTAGAGTTCACAGCATAGAATGCAGGAGAGGAGAGAGTTGTGCAGAGAGAGAACTTTGGGAACCAGCAGAAGTTTCCCCTCAAATATTTAGCAGAGTACTGATCAGCACAAGTGGGTGAAGAAACTACCCAAGGCCAGGGATGGGCCCATTCAAAAGGGTTAAACAGTATACAGCACTCACACAGGGCTAGGAATAGTGCCCATTCCCACCAACTAGATTGGAAAATCTTATAACTCACAGGACGTTGGGTAGAGTGTTCAAGAAGGGGCTTGCAGTAATGGGAAGTATTTAGCCCTAGACTAAACACAGCTCTGGTCCCACCTAACAATCTTAAAAGCATGGTCCAAATGGATCAAAGGTCTCCAAGTATTTCAAGTATGTCCCAGAACAAAGCTCAAAATATTTATAGAAATACAAAATATGCAGCCCCCATCAAGGTAAAATTTACAATGTCTGGCATTTAATCAAAGATTACCAGGCATGTAAAGATGAAGGAAAATACAATCCATAATATGGAGAAAAATCAATCAACTGCAACAGACCCAGAACTGAAACAGATGTGAGAATTAGCAGACAAGAGCTTTCAAATGGTTATTATAATTGCTTTCCATATGTTCAAAATGTTAAAGATATTGAAAATACTTTAAAAGTTAAGTCAAATTTCTAGAGACATAAACAAGATGGAGAGCAACTGGCTGTCTCAAACACTGCTAGTGGAAATGTAGAATGAAACCTTACTTTGGAAAGTGATTTGACAATTTCTTAAAAAGTTAAACATATATTTACCATATATTCCAGCTATTCTACTCCTAGGTACTTACCCAAGACGTATCTTCCCTACAGAGGTTTGTATACAAATGTTCATAGCAAGTTTATTTGTAATAGTCAAAACCTAGAAACAGCCCTAACAGCCATACCAATATAATGGTATACCATCAGCAATAGAAGGAATGAACTATTGATATATACTAATGAATTTCAATAGATTGATTCTAGGTGAAAGAATCCAAAGAAGCAAAGGGTACATAGTGTATGATTCCATTTATATAAAAACCTTGACAGAACATAGCTATTAAATGGTTGCCTGTAAATGAAGAAAAGAGGCAAAGAGTGAGGGAAAGATTGCGAAGGGGCATGAAGAATATTTGAGGAAGGATGATAATTTGATCTTGGTGATAGTTTCATGGGTGTATACATATTTTTAAACTTATCAAATTGTATACTTTAAAATGTACAGTTTATTCTATGTCCAGTATACCTCAATAAAGCTGTTAAACATAAAGAGGTGGGACTATCTGTGCTCATATGGAAAGACCTCCAAAATACATTATTAATTGAAAAAATGCAAAGCAATGTGTATGGTGGGTTCTCTTTGGATCACTAGACCCTTATCTAAAACATATATAATGATATATGCATAAAATTGTTCTGGAAAGATAAAAATAACTATTGTTAACAGTGGTTATCTTAAGGACATGACCTAGGGTTAAAAGGAAATCTTTTTTTAAAATTATTTTTGAATTATTTAAATTGTCTTATAATATGTACACATTTTATTTAAAGTAAATGTTAGCTGGGGTTTCATGGGCAGTAGAATTGAGAAACATTTTTGTTTCTTATTTCTCTATATTTAAATGTTTATTTTTCAAAAAAAAAAAATAGAGGAACAGGCTCTTTGGAAAACAGTTTGGCAGTTTCTTAAAAAGTTAAATAAAGTTGACCCTTGAGCAATGCGGTGATTAGGGGCACTGATCCCTGCACAGTGGAAAATCCACGTATAACTTTGTAATGGGCCCTTCCTACCCCAGGTTCTGCATCTGCAGATTCAACCCACTGCAGATCTTGTAGTGCTTTAGTATGCATTTATTGAAAAACTTCTGCAGGTAAGTGGACCTGGGCAGTTCAAACCCATGTTGTTCGAGTCAACTGTATATATTTTCAATAAAATCCATCAATTCCATTCCTATGAATGTACCCAAGAGACATTAAAACATATGTCCACACAAAAGCATGAATGTGAATGTTCATAGCAACTGTATTCATTATAGTGAAAAATATCCATCAACTGGTGATGGGATAAACAAAATACGGCATATCCATGCAATGGAATCCTATGCCACAGTTAAAAGAACAAACTGCTAGTACAAGGTATGACATGGCTTAACCTCAAAAATGTGATGTGAAGTTAAAGAAACCCAAAGCAGAAGACTACCTACTGTGTGATTCCATTTATGTGAAATTCTGGAAGAAGTAAATTTATAGAGACAGAATGCAAATCAGTGGTTGCCTAAGACAGCAGGTGAGAATGGAGAATAACTATAAACCGGTACAATAGGAACTTCTGGGGATGATGGATGTGTTCTCAGACTGGTGATGATTGCACAACTCTATAACTTTACAAGAGTCATTGAATTATAGATGTACCATGGCTGGGTTTTATGGTATGTAAATTATACCTTATTAAAGAATTAAAAACAAAACTCAACTGTGAAATCATGAATACAGTCAGTCACTGCAGAAGATGCTTGTTTTTCCCATCCAAGCAGATGGAACTGTCTAAAAGCTAAAATACAGTAAGACCTCTATGCTGCTAGGGCTGAAGTCAGTGGTTCCAGGAGAACCACTGTAGAACATGTAGATAGGGCTGCCCCAGCTGCAAGGTGAGTATAACAGTTAGATATTATCTTCTTTGGATGGATTTTCATCTCAAATGTACGGAAGGGTCTGGCATATGGCCAGTATGAACACAGATAGCCCAGAGCGGTAGCATGTAGTAGTAAAGAAGTCAGGCTCTGAAATCAGACAGATCTGGCTGCTCTCCCAGCTTTGTCACTCCCTACTTAATAGGGTTCTTGTGAGGCTGAAGTGAGATGATGTATGTGATATGCATGACACATAGTAAGATTACAAAGTAAGATCTTCAACCTGTATGTCCTCAAAGCAGTGGGGATTATGCTGGCTCATCCACACTCTTTAGCTGGGCCTTCTCTTACCAGATGATTGGCAAGCTGATGGGAGCTAAGGAGCCAAGGTAGCAGGCAAAGATGTCCACTCTGACTCTTTTAAAGTAGGTCTTTTCTGCCAAGGTCACCTCTCTGCTTTACTTCAAGTCAGGAATTCCAAGTTTTCTGGATTCTAAGACTTTGTGGATCAACAAAGAGTTAAAGATAATTTGGAAAAATAAAAATATTGTCAACTTTTAAGTTTTTAATTGAACTTTTTACTTTGAGATAATTGTAGATTTGCATGCAGGTGTAAGAAACAATACAGAGAGATGCCATGTACCCTCTGTCCAGTTTCCTCTGATAACATCTTGAAAACTATAGTACTTTTTATATTAACTCTGTGATCCATATTGAGTTAATTTTTTTATAAGGTGTGAGGTTTAGACATAGGTTCCTCTTTCTCCCCTCCTATGTATATCCAATTGCTCTAGCACCATTTGTGAAAAGTCTATTCTTCTTCCATTGAATTGCTTTCACAGTTTTGTCAAAAACCAGTTAATACTTGTGTGAGTATTATTCTGAGTTCCCTATTCTGTTCCATTGATCTGTGTGTCTATTCCTCCATCAATATCATACTGTTTTGATTATTGTAGATATGTATTAAGCCTTAATATCAAGTAGAGTGATTCTTCCCACTGTATCATTTTTTAAGATTGTTTTAGCTCTTCTAGGGTATGTGCCTTTCCATATAAGTTTTAGAATAAATCTATTTTACAGAAATTTTGCTGTGATTTGTGTAGGAATTATGTTAAACCTATAGATCAACTTAGGGAGAATTGACATCTTTATGATGTTGAGTCTTCTAATCCATGAATACTCTATGTTTTTCCATTTCTTTAGATTTTCTTTGATTTCTTTAATAAGCATTTTGTCATTTTCAGTTTTGTTGTTTTCATCTATAGTATTTCATTTTCTTTGGAGTAATTATAAATGGCATAATGTTTTTGATATCAGTCTCCCCATGTTCATTGTTAGTATATAGAAATGTAATGAATTTTTTCTTGTTGTCTTGTATCCTATGACCCTACTGAACTCATCATTTCCAGCATTCCTTGCTTTTTCGTTTCTTGGGTTTTTTTTTTACATAGTCATTTTGTCATTTTCTCATGTCATTTGTAAATAAGGACAGTTTTATTTCTTCTTTTCCAATCTGAGTCTGTTTATTTCTTTTCCTTGTTTTTATTGCTCTGGCTAGAACTACCAGTATTATGTTGAATAAAAGCAATGAGAAGTATTCTTGCTTTGTTCCTGACCTTAGTTAGAAAGAATTCAGTCTTTCACAATTAAGTATAATGCTAGCTAAGGGTTCGTTTGTTTGTTTGTTGTTTTGGTGGGTGCTTTTTATCAAGTTGAGGTAGTTCTCTCCATTCCTAGCTTGCTGAGAGTTTTTTTTTATCATGAATGTGTATTGGATTTGTCAAATGCTTTTTCTTTATCAATTGATATGACTATATGATTCTTCTTTTTCTTTAGCCTATTGATATGGTGGATTATATTGATTGATTTTTGAATGCTAAACCAGTCTTGTATAACTGGAATAAAATCCCCTTAGTCAATGTGTATAATTCTTTTTATGCATTGTCGGATTCAATTTGCTAATATTTTCTTCAGGAATTTTGCATCTAAGTTCAATAGAGACACTGATGTGCAACAGCTTACATTTTTTGGCTGTTTTCCTATGATCCTTGTATCAAGGTAATACTGTTCTCATATAATGAAGTGAAGTATTCCTTTTTCTTATTTTCTGGAAGAGATTGCTAAAATTGATGTTAACTCTTCTTTAAATGTTCGGTAAAATTCTCCAGTTATGCCATCTGGGCCTAAGAATTTTTTTTTCAGGAGATTTTTAATTAAAAATTCAATTTCAAAAAGATACATGCACCCCATTGTTCATTGCAGCACTATTTACAATAGCCAGGACATGGAAGTAACCTAATTGTCCATCAACAGACGAATGGATAATGAAGATATGGTACATATATACAATGGAATATTACTCAGCCATAAAAAATAAATTAATGCCATGTGTAGTAACATGGATGGACCTAGAGATTGTCATACTGAGTAAAGTAAGTCAGAAAGACAAATATCATATGATACCACTTTTATGTGGAATCTGGGGGAAAAAAAGGTACAAATGAACTTATCTACAAAACAGAAGTAGAGTCACGGATATAGAAAACAAACTGATGTTTACCGGGGGATAAAGTGGCTAGGGATAAATTGGGAGACTGGGACTGACATATACACACTACTATATATAAAATAGATAACTAATAAGAACCTGATGTATAACACAGGGAATTCTACTCAATACTCTGTAATGGCCTACATGGGAAAAGAATCTAAAAAAAAAAAGTGGCTATATGTATATGTGTAACTGATTCACTTTTCTGTACACCTGAAACTAACACATCATTGTAAATCAACAATACTCCAATAAAATGTTATTAAAAATAAAAGTAAAAACAATTTTTTTAATGGTTGTAAGACTAATCAGTTTATCTATTTCATCTTGGTTGAGTTTGTTCATAGTATTCCCTTATTCTTTCAGTGGCTACAGGATATACAGTGATAGCCCCTTTTTTGTTTTTGGTAATAGTGATTTGTATCATCTCTCTTTTTAGAAGATTATATTTTTGTTAATTTTATTAATATTTTTGAATAACAAAGTTTTCATTACATTGATTTTTTTTCTATTGTTTTCTTGTTTACAATTTTGTTAATTTTTTGCTCTTTTTTAAAAAATTATTTCTTTCCTTCTGCTTGCTTTGGATTTATTTTGCTTTTTATTTTCTAGTTTCTTAAAGTAGGAAATTAAAGTATTGATTTGAGACATTTCATCTTTTATAATATAATCATTGGATGTTACAAATGTCCCTCTCAGCACTGCTTTAGCTGTATCCCACAAATTTTGATATGTTGCATTTTCATTTTTATTCAGTTTATGTACTTCTCAATTTTCTTTGAGATTTTCCTCTTTGACCTATGGAGTATTTAAAAGTATGTTGTTTTATTCCAAGTATGTGAAGATTTTCCTGTTATCTTTCTTTTACTGATTTCTAGTTTTATTCCATTATGGTGGCCGAAGTAATTCTATCTGGTTTCAATTATATAAAATTGCTAGATTTATTTTATGATCTAGAATATGGTCTATCTTGGTGAATGTTCCATAGCCACTTGAAAATACTGTGTATTCTTCTGTAATTTCATGTAGCATTCTATAAATGTCAACTAGATCCTATTGGTTAATGATGTTGTTCAGTTCTTCTATATCGTTGCTAATGTTCTTGCTAGTAGTTCTAACAATTCCTGAGAGTGCAGTGTTGAAGTTTCCAACTATAATTTGTGGATTTATCTATTTCTCTTTTCAGCTCTACCAATTTTTTGTTTCGTGTATTTTGAAGCTCTGTTGTTTGGTACATACACTTTTAGAATTACTATATCATCTTGGTGAGTTGATCCCTTCCTTCATCATTATGTGATGTCCCTCTTTGTTCCTAGCAGTTTTCTTTGGTCTGAAATCCACTTTATCTGATATTATTATAGCCACTCCTCATTTTTCAATTAATGTTAACATGATACATTTTTTCCATTCTTTTACTTTCATCCCATCTATGCTTTTGTATTTGAAGTGAATTTCTTATGAACAGCATATAGTTAGGTGATTTTTAAATTTCCTCTGCCAAAATATGTATCTTTTAATTGGTGCATTTGAATGATTTACATTTAAAATAACTATTGATATGCTAGAGGTTAAATCTGCCATTTTATTATTTGTTTTCTGGGTTCCACAGCCCCGCCTCCCCCCACCTTTCTCATTCTTCTCTTTCTTTTTTCTCCCCTTCCTTTGGGTTCCTTGAACATTCATTAGGATTCCATAAGTTTTATTTATATTGATTTTGAGTATATACCTTTGAATAGTTTTTCTTAATGATTATTTTAGGTATTACTATGTACACATACAACTTATCACAGTTTACTAGCATCTATGTTTTACTACTTCCAGTAAGATATTGTAACTTTACCTCCATTTAGTTCTCTGCTCTCCCCACATTTTAAACTCATATTCTCAACCATTTCCTTAATGTGCATTGAGCACCACAACAAATGTGTAACTTTTGTTTTAACCATCAAATATGATTTAAGAAACTCATGAGAAGCCTCATCTATTATATTTACCCCTATTTTCCCCATTTCATTGGTCTTTTTTCCTTTCTGAAGTACCATGCCACCTTCTGTTATAATTTCCTTTCTGCTACAAGTAAACTTCCTTCAGCCATCCTTTAACTGTAAAGCTGCTGATGACAAATTCTCTTAGTTTTCCTTTGTCTGAAAATGTCTTTATTTCCACTTCATGCCTGAAGGATAGTTTCACCAGATATAGAGTTTGCAGTTGACAGCTCTTTTCAGTCGTTCGAAAAAGTGCTACTTTTTTTCTGAATGAGAAATCCACTATCATTCAGATTGGTATTCCCGTACAGATATTTTAAGAGTTATAGGATGTGTCTTGGCTTGGATTTCTTTGGTTTTATCTTAATTGGAGTTCTTTCAGTTTCTTTAATCTATAGCTTTATGCCTTTTTCCAAATTTGAGACGTTTTTAGCCATTATTTCTCTGAATATCTTTTCAGCCCCACATTCTTGCTCTCTCATTCTGGGATTCTGATGATATCAAGGATCCCAAGGCTATGTTAATTTTTTTTTCAGTCTATTTTCTATTTGTTGTTCAGAATGAGTAAATTCTATTTATCTGTCCTCAATTCACAGATTCTGTCTTCTCCACACCATTATTGAACCCCTTCAGTAAGTTTTTTATTTTGGTTATTGCATTTTTCAGTTCTATAATTTACATTTGATATTTTCCACTTGAGGTTTTCTATTTTTCATTTTTTTTCCAGAGAATTTGTTGGAGCACTTTTATAGTGGCCGCTTTAAAATCTCTGTGGGATTGTTTCAGTATCTGATCAATCTCAGTTTTGATATTGATTGTCTTTTCTCTTTCAGATTGTGATTTTCCTTGTTTTTAGTATGACAAGTTATTTTTAGTTGTATTCTGGACATTTTAGATATTATATTAGGGGATTCTTGATCTTATTTAAACATTGCATTTTAGTAGGCAGTCATCCTTTTTGAGTTTAGCATATAGGTTGTGTCCTATTTTTGCAGGCTATAGTTCCAAAGACAATTTAGTTTTCTGAGTTCTTGCAGTGTTATCCTGGACTGCTTTGTTCTTTTGGCCCAGTTTGCGCTTCCACTGGATACCTGCTAATGCCAACTGTGGGGCCAGAAAGTACTTCCCTAGACAGCCTGATGGCAGGGTTGGGGGGCTAGGGGTTACAAGACCCACGGGATGGCGAAAGTTTTCTGTGGCTTATTCTCCAGCTACACAGATGCTCTGCTGGTGCTACCAGGAGAGAGAAGAGCTTACTTGGATCTTCTGGCACAGAGGGACCAAGAGCCATTGGGAGCCACCAGATCTGAATGGCTCTCTGTTACTAGTAAGGGCCAAGAGACTCCAGACCTGCTGGTGTCTGCAGAACTGTGCCTGGTGTGGGTTGCAGGAAAGAGCCCCTGCCCCCAGCCCTGCCACCACTGGATGTGTATCTCCCTGTGAAGTCCCTGCGGGGCTTCCCTTTTCCCGGTCTTTCGGCTAGAGAGAGCAGGATTTTCTTGTTTTATTTTGGTTTTTTTTATCTATGCCTGTTGATTGTTTCAGGTTCAGGCCTCTCAGGTGCCCCCTTCAAGCTATACAAAAAGAAAAGGAAATCCAGAGAACTCACTGCTGTGTCCTTCTTCAAGTTGCAAGGTTCCCAGCCGGTCTGCCTTCTTTCCACTTTTATGGCTGTGTGTTGAACCATTTCCACTGTATTTAGCTGTATTTCCAGAAGAGGAGGAGGGAAAACTGAACCCCAAATTTCTTTTTTGAAAAATGAGTCTAGGGACTTCCCTGGTGGCGCAGTGGTTAAGAATCTGCCTGCCAAGGCAGGGGATGCAGGTTCAGTCCCTGGGCTGGGAAGATCCCACATGCCATGGAGCAACTAAGCCCATGTGCCATAACTACTGAAGCCCGCATGCCTAGAGCCCATGTTCCACAACAAGAGAAGCCACCACAATGAGCAGCCTGGGTACCACAACGAAGAGTAGCCCCTGCTCTTCACAACTAGAGAAGCCCGCGCACAGCAACAAAGAACCAATGCAGCCAATATAAATAAATAAATCTCAAAAAAAGAAAGAAAAATGAGTGTAGTTTTTAAAGAGACAAGAAAACTCCTCTCACTTTACATTATTAGTATTTCATAAAAGAAGGTACAATTTAACACCTAAAAAAGTTGAAAGGTGTTAATAATTTCAGAATAGAGTATATCTTTTAAGTTGAATAAATTTAGCTTCATAAAGAGCTCACTGTATTGTTTTTATTTTTCTCATTTTTCCTTGGACCTGAGAAAATTGTATTCTCTACTCACACCCATCAGCAACAAGGTGTTTGGGGATCAGCATCACTGTCGTCCCACTTGACTTGGAAGCAGCAGTGCAGTGGGGAGGAATGAGCATAGAGGTTTGGAATCCAAAGTTGTGGGTTCAAATCCTGAATCCCCTACCTGCCAGGTGGGCGACCTCAGGTAAGTCATAAGTGGGGTAGTGGAAAAGGCTGAGTTTTGATGTCCACAGATCTAGAAATTCCATCTCTGAGTAAACTTGTTATCAAACTTCTCAGTGGCTGTTATCTCATCAGTAACATAGGAATAAAATGAGAGCCAAGGAGGAGTAATGGGAGAATGCTTGTAACACACTCAGCTCAGTGTTTCATATGGGACATAGTAAACACTCAACAGTTGGTAGCTCTCTCTCCAGGGGTAAATATACTCATATGAATATCAATCCTTATGTCTTAGAAGAGATGTGAGGATTTAATGAGACGATGTATAAAAGCAACTTGTAGTGTCTGGAGATTAATAAGCACTTAAATAACTTTGAGTTCTCCTTCCCACACCTTACCTCAATTTCCAAATCTGTAAACTAGGTCCAGAAAGTCCTGTTGCGCAGAGTTGATGCAAGGATTGGATGTAACAATCACAAGCAAGTGCTTTGTAATCTGGGGCACTCTGTACACGTTGGTTACAATTACAGTGATGAGCCCTGCTCATGTTTGTATATTGGCACAGACCTCTCAGAGGACCTGGTGAATTATTATTATGATAAATAGTCACCTCATAGAGCAAATTAACCCAGGCCTTGGGCTAAGGCTGAAGACAAAAAGAAATAGGTCTGAGAACAAGAAAACAAAATTAATAAATATTGAAATGCAACCCACAGTATTTGGCTTGCATCCTCCCTGCCCTAGATCCCCATGCATGGTCTCATTGTGAGAAATGTTTGTGGGAAGGAAGCCACAGATTTTTGCAGACTGATAGAGTCAAAAAAGAAAATAGCATACACAAAATCAAAATGTACCAGCCACCTGCTGTCACTCCTTTGCGTCTTCTCTGAAGCAGACACTCCTAGCTCAACAATGTTGGGGTTTGGCCCAGGCTCTCTGGGAACTATACTAACTCTTTGGGATATGTCAGGACAGCTGTCCTTGTTAAAAGGACCTGGAATGTGACTTCCCAAAGGGCTGATCATGCTGGCTCTTGTCCTCCTCCCCAAAATAGAAGGCATGAGTGCAAGAAAAGGAGTGAAAGAAGAAGAGTCATCACGGACGATAAGCAGAGCGGCAGAAGCAAAGAGCAAGAGAGTCAAAGCTGCATATTCGGAAGATGCTCAGTTGTGTTAGGATAATTTGGTGGACAGAGGCTTGAAGGAGGGAAGACTGCTTAACTATTACCACAGCAATTCAGAGAGACACTTCTGGCTTCAAGGTACAGAACAGGGCTGTCATTTTCTTCTGATCCTGGCCTCCAGCCTTAGCTGGTTAGATGTATGGCCACAATGTCTTTGAAAGTATTGCTGTTGATTCTCATAAGTAAATCAGTTTGATCAAGCACTGACCATGTATCTGGTTTTTATGATAGACACAGTTTAAGGAAGAGAGTTGTGGAGAAATTCAAGTCCTCACCTTCGCACCCTTACCATGTCCTACAGGAAGTGGCCTGAGCTGTGAAAAAGCAGCCAACCTTATCATAATCTTTGCTCAGTGCAGACACATAAGTACAGAGGGGCTTCCAGACAGGGTGAGAATACATCCTATTGGTGGCTGGGGTGGTCGGTGGCTTTTGGTAGGAGAGGACAGAGAAGGGTGTCTTAGGACAGAGTATGGTACAATCTAAGGCCATGAGACAGGAATGCTCCTAGTGTGCTCTAGAGGTAGAGCACTTTGCGTGGAGTGGAGGCTTTGTGTTGAAGATAATGGTGAGAGACAGGAAGGAAGGGGTGGGAGAGTATCTTAAATGTCAAACAAAGGAGTTGGGGTTGTATGCCATTGGCAGAAAAGAGCACTGAGGGTTTTGGGCTGGGGGTGGGGGTAGTTGTAATACATTCAGAACACAGCTCTAGGAAGATTCCTCTGCAGTGTGAATGAAAAGGATAGAGGCAATTAATCAGTTATTTCAAGACAAGAGTCTGAATCAACATGGTGCCAGAAAGGGTAGGTTGGGGGTATAGGAAATGTAGTGAAAGATGAAATGCCAGGACTTTGCAAGTAGACATAAAGATCTGAACAGAGGAGGAGGTAAGAGGTTTTGGAGCTGGATGACCAAAAGTAGAATGAAGGTAATTGGACAGAAGTGGTTAATTCAACGGGGTGGGCTAAGAGAAAGAGTGACTTCAGAGCTCAAATACCAGATCTACCTCTTTCTACCTGCACAATAGTGGGCAGGTCTTTATTCTTCCTGAATATTTCTTTGCTTCTACATCAAACAGATGTCAAAGCACACACATCAAAGGGATGTTATGAGGAGTGAGAGAATTAATATAAACAATCTGACAGAGTGGTTGGTTCACTGTACTTGCTCATAACTAAGAGTCCCCTTTGCGCTCTTTCGCCGCCTCCAACCCCAGGAAGACGTGCACCATATCCTCATCTGTAACTTCTTTCAGTCCCTCTGAGGATTCTAAGCTGTGAAACAGGGCTCAGAGGTTCTGGCAACTTGAACTCTGCAGAGTGAACCAGAGAACTGGAGAAGATAGCGGTCATTCACATTTCAGGTCAGAGTTTTAGTGAAATGATGTTTTGTTCATTGGCCTCTTGTTCTAAAATGGTCCTTGGCTGAAAAATTCAGTCACACATATTTTACCAGTGGAGCTTAGACTTACTGGGGGCCAGAAACTTCAGGCTAATGATTCCAGGACTGAATCTGATATCAGAAGCTAATAGAAAGAAAATAGGTTACTTAAAAGTTTTTTTTTTTTTTAAAAGAATGTTGGAAGTCTTCTAGACCTCACAGATCGCGAGGGGAGATGGACAAATCTGGACTTGAAATCTGAGGCATACGTAGGAGCTGTCAGGCAGGTGTAGACAAGATAAATTTCAAACAGCTAAAGAAGAAAAAAGAGCTAAAACTTAGAGGGCCTATAAACTTGCAGGCCAGGAGTTGGGGTTGGGAGGGACGTGTGCAGGGGAGGGTTGCCTGACCCTTCTTCCCAGGTCAGTGGGATACTGGCTGAGCATATGTGTAGAGCAGCTAGTCTTCATCACTTTCAGGTTCTAACAGAGGAGTGAGCACTGTGGTTGCCTGGGTGCTCCTTATGTGGAAGGTACTTGGTGCAGGAGGAAGCAGGCCAGCCTAGATGCAGAGGACATCATTCTCCCGCCTCACAATCCAGCAATGGGGGGAATCACTGCCCTGAACACCCTCCCCCATCCTGAGCTCATGGACAGAAATGTTGCTGGTGGAGAAGGGAGGGCACTGCTAATGCCCAGATAGGACAGAGGATCTCAGCTTGAGGACCAGAACAGCTCTTCTACTTATCTTCCCCACTGAGAGCAGATTGGAGGCGCCAGCCCTGCAGTAAGTACTGTAAAGCCACGGGATGGCACGTTCCCGTGGGCATGCGCTGTGGCTCTCTGACTCCTAGAAAGTGAGCAGAGATGAGCTGGGCATACCAGGCCTCCCTGGTGAACTGGACAGCCCACATCTCCAGCCTCAGAGCCGTAACAAGTAACGCGCCTGGGCACGATATGCCAGGCACTCTCCTAAGTGGACTACAGGTATATTACATTATGGAATTTCAATGCCGCAACACCCCTGTGAGGTAGGTACCACATTCTCCCCACTTTGCAGATGAGTAAATGGAGGCACAGAAAGGTTACAAGCTTGCTCAAGGACACAGAACTAGAAAATATAGAGGTTTGGGCTTAAATCCATACCATCTGGGCTCTTTACAGGGCCATTAGATGGCCCTTCAGGAAGCCCTCTCTGAGCCCTGCTCCCAGCATCCCACCACTCCACCCCTGGCTGGGAGCCCCTGCCTTTGTGCTTTATAGTACTTGTCACGCTGAGCTGTGATTGCTTAACTGTCCCCCGCTAGACCCCATGTGTCTCTCTTGTTCACTCCTCTGTCCCCAGTGCTTAGAACAGAGTTGTGGTGGCCACGAAAATGCACCGTGCACCTTTCAGCTCTCCTACTGTACAAGTAGAGCTGGCAGATGTCTTCCCAGCCCCCACTGGACACGTCCACCACAGTGTATCACTACTTCCTACGGGTGTTCCCCCAACCAATGACGGTGTACAGCAGGGCTATTAAGGCAGCCCATTCCTGAGAGATGCAGGACTTCCTGTTGACCTTGCTAAAATTTTCTTAGAACTTCACTGCAGCCTAAGACCTTCCTTCCTCCTTCTTCTCCTGCCTGCTTCACAGGAATCAGAGCTGCATCACAGCCTGCTGGCTCTCCCAGCCTCCTCCAGATCCATCCCCATTTTCTGTCACAGCTATTTCCTACAATAAATGTCTTGAATATCTAATTCCAGCGTGGTGTCTGCTTCTAGGAAGATCTGGACTAATGCAAGCAGTAGGAGGAATGCAGTGCTATCCAGGATGCAGTCTATACATTGCCAGAAATATGATGCTGTGACCCTAGTAGGAAGAAGCATAGGTCTGGGAACCAAGGTGTGGAAATAATAGTGACCCACTTACCATCACTCCCAGTAATCCACTTGGGAATTTTGTTCTTCCCATTCTATAACTCTGGGCTTTGCAGGATTGGGAGTCCTGGTCCCCACAGGGGGCACAGGCTTGCCAGCAGACACAACAAGGGTCTCATTGAACTACAAACTCCACCAGAGTATTTCTGGACTCCTTGAGTCCAGGGACCAGCAGTAAAAGAATCCTCATATTACCAAGGTTAATTAACCTTGGTCAGTTGGAGGAGAAAGGGTTGTTTATATAATTGCGAAAAGGAGGAATACATGTGCAACCCATGTAATACATTTGTGACCTCAGGGATAAAAATGGGCAGAGATTATGGAAAAAGAAGACTGGGATAGAAAGAGCCATCTTTGATTCGTCTTCGTTACAATGTCAGCATAACTGTCCAGATGAGATGACTCCGTCCTAAGGTCAGCTATTCCTTAAGTTAGTTAATCTATTCTTAGAGGATAGATAGCGTCTTACATAAAATGCCTGGTATACATAATATCTATGAATACTGGTTGAATAAATGAATGAATGCTTCAAGAAGCAGTATATATTTTCCTCTTTTTAAAGGCTACTCAATACATTCAGAACCAGTTGAGTTTCATAGAAAGCTATAATGTTTATTAATATGCAACCATCTGAGATTTGTTGTTTTGTGATGTCCCTGCTTTCGGGGACAGAGTAGATGCCCTGGCTTTCTACTTTCTGGTTCCAATTACTTTCTGAGGCCCAGGAGCCTCCTGCTCTTGTGTTCTCTGTGTTGTCCCTGAATCCTTCTAATTAGGACAGTAAGGCTTTGGCAGGTGGAAATGGAGAACAGGGATGGTCCAAGAAAGGCAAATGAGTTAACAAGGGCATAGAGGTACTAGGGGAAAGATCGTTCTCAGGAAACTGTATAAATCATATGGTTTAAGAACAAGGCAATTGAAGGAGTTTCATGAAAAATGAGCAAGTAAATGCCAAACTCAATAAAGAGTCTGGGTTGCCAGTCTAACTTTAAATTTTTCTTGTGTGGGCATTGGGAGGCCATAAATATTTCTGAGCAGTGGGGAACAGGAGTCAGATAGGCATTCCACAGAGCTTTCTCTGGAGTAGAGTGGGTGATGGAGCAGAAGCCAGCAAAAATCCAAGAGAGAGAACGCTTAAACTTGGACAGGGCAATGCAAATGGAAAATAGGAGACGGTTCAAGAGATATTTATCAATACAACTCAGCAGCCTATGGCCTGGAGGTGGTGATATTATTGACAAAGTTATGGAAAAACTGAAATAGCCTATGTTAAAGCATATGGTTGAATCTCAACATGACAGGGATGTAACGAGGGCATTGTCTGTCTTCTTCTGATGCTCATCTTCTTCCAGGACCTTTCTCTAAAGGGGCAAGTGGTTTCTACTCCTAATGGCTTTTTTCCCCCTTCTGTTACATCTATTTCTTTTTCTTTACATGGAGCAGCAAAGTTTGAGAGAACTAAAGCTCTCTCACCCATCAAAGTATCCATGAGTGCCAATCATTCAATTTTAAAAAATAGTATGCTTTACCACACATTGCTGATAATTGACTTTGTGCACATTTTTTGTGCATTTCCTACTCTTTTCTTCAAGTTATTTTTGCATTAAATGAGTTATAATTGCTCATTTTTATATGACATTTATTATAAACTTACCTTCTCTCCCTACTAGACTGTAAGGCCTTAATGGAAGGTTTTGTTTCTAACTTTCCCAATATATCTGTGCCTGGCACATTGCTGTTTCATGGGAAAGGCTAAACAAATACTCAATTAATTGATAATTTAGTTCTGCCAAAAATCCCTGGCAGAGGTGGATTGACTCTTGTCCTCTCTGGACTTTTGGAAAGATTCAATATTAGTTCTCAAAAAAAGTCAACTTGTATTGGACAAATAATCTCTTACGTACAGCAAGGTAGGAAGAAAACAATAGGCAATAAAGAGGTTGACCCTGTTTAGCTATGGAAATGGCATGTGAACAGAGACACAAAGACAAGGGGAAAGAAAAAAAGGAGACAAAGAATGAGTAGGGAACAGAGAGATTAATTCTCTGGAGGACTGGGAGCTAGAATAAAATTATGGGATCATAGAGTCATGGAATGTTCCAGCTGGAAGGAGCTTTAGAGACTATGTCATCTGACTCCTCATGTCATAGATAGGAAAGGTATATAAAATGGACCCAAGAAATTCTGGGTCTGGGAACCAGGAAGGATAAAGGAAACAACTTAGATATCAGAAGACTAAAGAAATAACTGTTTTAAACAGATTGGGGGGGGGGGGTTATACCTATGGCATCATTTCTCACATCTTCACAAACTGGCCTGGAATCATTTCCCGATATTCTCTTCTTGACAAACTCTTCCTCGCCCTTCCAGTCCTAGCTCACGTGCCAGCTCTTTGTGCAGGCTTCTCCTCTCCCCAGGGCTGGGCACTCTTCTTCTGGGCTCCCGGAGCGTTTGTAGACATGTCCATTATATTCCTGAGCATACATTTTTATAATTATACTTTCCACGAGAACACCTCTGTGAAAGCGTCAGAGGTAGGACTTGTGTGATGTCTTTTTTAATCTCTACCCCATGTCTGACACAGTTCCTGCTGGTTTCTCCGTAAGACTTGAACTAATGAATGGTTGAATGAATGAATAAGCTGTTTGAAATTTGCTCTCTCCTCATGAATCGTAGGATGTGGGAAGAAGATCAACTCATCCCAGGGTAGAGCACGGGTGAGTAGCCCAATTTATATTAATGAAAAGGCTGGATTTTCTAAAAATAAATGAATCTGTAATATGCCTACCTGTAGACCTTTTATGCTACAAATTTCTTTTACTCTATTGACAATATTCTACTGTCTCTCTTAACAGTGATCACTCTATTTAAAATTGCTAACTACCCCCCATGCTAATCTTCCTTGCCCCCTTTTTTCTTCTCATTTTTTCCCTATAGCATTACTGCCTTTAAACTCACTATCCACCACTTTACTGGGTTTATTGTTTATTATTTATTCCCCTCACTAGAATGTAAACTGCATGAGGACTGGTCTTTTTGTCTGTTTCATTCACTGCATCATCCAGGGGAACAGGGCACACATTTAGCACTCAATAGTCATTGAATGAATGAAAGACTGGGTGAACGAATAAAGATGGAAACTCTTTGGCATGGTCCACATATCCCCTGTGTTATCACTTCCATCTCCTCTTGCTCTTTTCCCATGGCTCCCAACTCAGTCCAATTTTTCCCTCCAGAAAATACCTTGAGATATTTTCAGTTGTCACAACTCATGGGGAAAGGAGGATGCTACTGACATCTAGTAAGTGGAGGTCAGGGAAACTGCTAAACATCTTGCAATGCACAGGAAAGCCCCTGCCCAACAAAAAATTAACCAGCCCCAAATGTCAATAGGGCCCAAACTGAGAAACCCTAATTTAGTCAATGCCCCATACTATCCACCTCAACAGTGGATAGTTTGTAGTGCCCAAAATCTCTCAGTTTTTAAAACTTGCTCGTTACCTGGCACATGCTATTTGCTCATACTTCAAGCTTCAATTCAAATATCACCTTTTTCTAGAATCTTCCCTGACCCCTCAAGGCAGGATGCAGCGCTTCTTCTTCTGCGTTCTTTGAGCATCTTGTTCATTCCTCTATTGTATCATTTAACCATATCCCTGCTTTTGTGATCTCTTTTTAATCTATCTTTCTATTCTAACTGTGAGTCACTGAAAAGCAGAAACTGGTTACTTTCATAATCCCCATTGATTAGCACAGGTCCTGAAAAATAGAACCATGTTGAATAAATGAATGAATCCTTTGGCTGATAGAGACATCATAAAACCTACCCCCCATATCTCTGTCTCAAATTATTTTCTAACATTATAAGCTCTTATCATCTGTGTCACAAAATGTATGCATAATTTCTCAGTGTTCATATTATTTTGTCTCCCAGAAAATTACCTACTGAGCTGTTGGAACAATTTGAGATTATAGCTTCTTCTTGGTTCTCTCCTTCACAATAGTAGAATGTAGTTGGCACTAAAATAGAAACACAATAAGGTACTTGATTCTTACTGACTAACCCCAACCAGAAAACATCAGTAGAAGTAGTAGAGATTAATCTAGTTTAACCTAGTCATGTGGAGAAACCTGTTAGGCAGCCTAATTCTGGACCTACCACTTGGGGCCTGGCCATCATTTCAAGTGTCTATGGCTGTATCCACCAATTCCATGAAAGGATGGACTCCCAGCCATGGGGACCCCTTAGTCACTTCATTAGGTGTTTTTCTCACATCAGCAGCATCAGTTTAAAAATAGGCTCCCTATTTTGTTAAAATTCAATAAGAAAGTTTCGAATCGAGCTTCTGAATTGAGCATAACCCCAAGTTTGCATGAAATAAATGAAGCAATGAGCACTATGTTAATACTTACAAAATATTCTCTATTATAATGAACAGAAATATTCCTTATTTGCCTCTGGACAGGGCAAGTGAATTTTGCCAGCAACCAAATGCAAGCAGTTAATAAACATTGATTGAAGCACATACTCAATGCAAAATGCTGTGCTAGGAGCTGGGAAAATGCTACTCAATTGCATCAGGTTGTATTTCATAGCCTAGCTGCTTTTCAAGATATTACATTTCCAGCAGCAACCTGTTTATTTCCTAAGCAACCCACATGCCTCTGTGACAAGATAAACAGCTTGCTCTATTATCACTCATAACACAATCACACCACTCGGTCCTTGCCTACTCACTTCTCATAATATTCGAGGATAACCTCTGGGCTTTAGATTTGTACATTATGTGAGCAGGTCTACTGTATGTTTAAATGTTCTAACTCTTGGTAGATGGTCCAGCTTGCTCAAATCTCTGGTAAGAACTGCCTGATAATAATAGCCTGTTACAGTTACTAAACACCTCCTCCGTGCCAGGCACCGGGTAAGAACTTTGCAGATGTGTTCTCGTGTAATCTTCACTTAGGCTTGAGGTCTGATTCTACTGCTTAATAGTTATGCCACTTGGGCAATTTATTAAAGTTTTCCGAGCTTCAATTTCCTCAACTGTAAAATGGGGATAAAAATGCTACTTCATAGGGTTATTGTGAAGATAAGTGAAATAATGAATGAATGTTACCAGCACAGATTTGGAACACAATACAATTTTTTTTTATTCATTAACTATTATGCAGGCAGAACGCAGGGGTTTTAGGTTGTGTTCCCTGGGAAATAGATCATGATGCTGATTTGCAAGCAGGAGCTTCAACAACTCCCTTGAGGGAGAGAGTGCTGCAAAAATAAGTAGAGGGGGAAGTTGAATTGCGATTCAGTTGCAACAAAAGCCTCAGTTCTACCCTCAGAGCATTTTAGAGCAGGAGTGACCTTTCAAAGTTGCTGTAGGTTGAGCCAAGTGGGCAGTCCTTTGTACCTCCACGTCAGCTGGCCATTGCATGCGGTCTGCCCACAGGGAGAGCACATAATTTTGGATGAAGCATCTCCATTACACCAACTGTAATTCCTTACTCAACTGGGAGCAATCAAGAGGCAACACTCCTGACAGCTGGGGGAATGAGTGCTGTCCTGAAGGAGGAATCTGAGTGACACGTTACAGCATCCACTAATCACATTTGGCAGAAAGCAGAAGTAGAAGGAATGTTAAATTTTATGCTTTAAAAATCGTAATAAATGTTTATTAATTATGTTTGTAAAGTCCTTATGGGGAGGATTGGGCTCTGTTCAATATGTTAAAGTCACTGGTTTTATTTACTGCTTGTTTTACATGTTTTTATAAATAACCTTGTCTACATGAGATGCCTTCAGGCTAAAGGAAGCTGAACTCTCAGTCTGATTGGACTGTTGTATTTGTCCTACTTTCTCCTATGCTTTTGCTTAGTGGCCTAGAAATTGCTCCTTGGAAAGCATTCATCCCTTTCTTTTTCTAACTGCCAAGCTGTCCTGCTAGGTGTCCTCTCTAATTTTGGAAATAGATGTGCGCAAGAATTTCAGGAGGCTGGATTTTGAGCAGGAAATGTGTTCTGAGGAGCCATCCCACAGCCCCCAGTGCATCACATTTCTCAGTGGAGCAGTGACAGTTAGGGGATTTTCCATGTGGCTCATCAAGGTGGCTGATGAATTACCAACTCATTAGGAGAGCAAGTTTTACGAGTGCTTCTTTTTCTAAGTAGGATTTGGAATGTGTTTTGAGAAATCGGGGTGAAGGGATCTTTGGCTATTCTTAAAACAGTAACTGCTTTTTGCTGGCTCTAAAATCTTGAATAGAGTATGTGAAATACCTCAAGGGAAATGCAATTAGGTCGATGACAGAAAGTGAGAAGTTAGTGATCACATATGTTGAAGACTTAGGAAAACGTTTTTAGAAATGGTGATATTTTAAACAGGTCTTAAAAAAGAGAGAAGATTTTATCAGGTAGAGATGGAAGAGGAAGGCTATTTATCTTTTCATGTATATTCTCTCTCTCTCTCACACACACACATATACTCTCATATTTTCATACATCCAGCGCAAATAATTACTCACATCCTAATCTATACCATATGACCAAAGAGAACTACACTTTTAAAAAAAGAAGAGGAAGAAGAAAAAGAAGGAGGAAGAGGATAAATTGGTAACTTGTGTGGGTTAAAAAAGTGGAAGGTGGAAGGGAGAATCACTGCTTTTGATCTTCTTCATAGCTTTGCCTACAGTGCTATATGGCATCTAAGACAGAGCAAGTGACTCAGGGACAAGAAGAGTTAGAATAATAACACTGAACATTTTTTGAGTGCCTTTAGTGTGCCAGGTACATTAAGTGCTTTTCATGCATTAACTTACTCCTCATAACGACCCTATGTGGTAAACACTGGTGGTTTTCTCATTTTATAAATAAGGAAACTGTGTTGCAGAAAGCTTAAGCTAAGATTACACAGCTAGTAAGAAGCAGAACTGGGACTCTCCCCTAGGCTATTACTCTCTAGAATCCAAACACTTACAACCACTTGCTATATTACATTGCAAAAATAAAAAAAATAAAAAAAAAATTAAAAAATGGGTTGCAGCAAATTAAAAAAAAAAAAAGAAGGAAAGAAAGAAAAGAAAGAAAAAGACTCTTTTGCTCCAGTTTCAGCCCCTTGTCAGCGCAAGGATTTGCCAATTAGTAGGGAGGCTTTTGACCCACCCCATTCTCTTAACCAGGGGTCCCTGGGCAAGACTCTGGGTACCACAGATCTGACATCATGAAAGAAAAATGCTAGGAACATGGCAAATTATAACCTGTGGATCCTTAGGTTTTAGTAGGGAAATTCAAGCTGTTCAGTCTCTGGAGAACTTAGCCCAAGATAAACTGGATGAAATATAATGAGGCAGGAATTTACATAATTCACTTGAGATTTAAATAATTTACATAATTCACCATGATTTTGATGGCTCCTTAATGATTTCCTTTGATGAAAGAAAAACAATAGCACTTCTTCCCAGCCAAATAAGTCCCTAAGTCCTTTCCCCTTTATAGCTCAAGTCACCGAGGTGGTCGGCAGCTTCCTTTGATAAAATGGTCCCCAATGATGCCTACCCTCTGGAATTCAAGTCCTTGTAAAATTCCCACTCCTTGGATTTATTGACTTGCTTCTAATGAACAGAATAAGGCAGAAGTAGTGAGATGTCACATCTAAAATTAGTTTATACAAATACTATGGCTTCTGTCTTGGGTGCTTCCCACTCCCTCTCTCACTTTCTCTTAGGTTGCTCAGTCTGGGGGAAGCCAGCTGCCGTATTGTGAGGCAGCCACACAAGATGCCTATGTGAGTGAGCTCGGAAGTAGACCTTCTGAGACCTTCCAACAACCAGAAGAATAAGCTTAGAAGCAGATGCCCGCCCCCCCGCCCCAGTTGAGCTCATAGCCCTAGACAACAGCTTGACAGCAACCCCATGAGGGACCTTGGGTCAGATACACAGCTAAGCCACAACTGGATTCCTGACCCACAAAAACTATTACACAATAAATATTTGTTGATTCAAGGTGCCAAACTTGGGGATAATTTGTTAGGCAGCAACTGATAACTAATATTGTACTTAAGTTGGGAGAAATCTGGGTTTAGAATAAAAACTGATCATTACATTGCATTACCATTCAACAAAGCTGCTTTTCATAACTACTTCTTAGAATTCTTGACAAGGGGTTGTGAGTCATTAGTCCCATTCCAGGAAATATCTAGTGCCCAAAACTATTCCCAATCCTGTAACAAGATATCACTTTATTTGATCTTCAAATTAATAAACCTATCCCTTTGTATTCATTTAAATAACTAAGAGCCAACCAAGTGAAGCAAATTACCTAAGAGCATAGCTAATTAACAACAATCTATCTTTAGCTATAAATATTTTTTGAAAATCTACCAGTATTTTTTGCCTTGAGATCTTGTGATACTTCTCACTGTTCCATGTTCCTCCTGGAGATGATGTGACCACATCTGATCTATGTATAGGAATTTAATTGTCTTCCATCTCAGTGACTGATGCCACCATCTGCTTAAACATGCACCCAGAAACTGGGGAGTCATCCTTGACACCTATCTCTTCCTCACAGCTCCATCTCTGAAACATCTCCAAAGCCTGCTGACATTGCCTCAAAAGTCCCTCTCAGTCAAATCCATCCACTTCTCTCTGTTTTCATCATCTGCTATTTATATTAATCAAAAGATGATCTATGCTTTGGTGACAAATTAACTCCAAAATTTCAGTGTCTTAACACATGAAAAATTTTTTTCTCACTACACCTCGACACAAATCAAGCATCCCTCCTCCATCTTGGAGCTCTGCCAGCTGGAACTCAGGTTTTGCAAGGTCACCACATCAAAGCAAGAGAGAGACAAAGGCAGCTCACCCCCTGTCTCTGCCCAGAAGTGACACATATCAATCTGCTTAGATGCCATTAGCTACGGCTAGTTACATGAACTGATTTTACTACAGGGTACATGGAGAAATGCATAGGAGCAATCGGATATCTGGTCAGTGTCAAGTCTCTCTATCCCATCACCCTAGACAGGACCACCACACAATCTCTGGTTTGGACCCCTGCAATAACCTCTTTACCAGTAGCTCATCTTCTACTCTTACCTGTCACTTAGCTCTTTTTTCTAAAACAATGTTTTTGACTGAAGATCTGAAAGCTCTGATGGGTCATCATTGACTTCCTGTTGTTGCTCTTAGAATATGAACACAATCCCTTGACACGGAATGCACAGTACATTTGGTGTGGCCCCTGTCTGTCTCTTTAGACTAGACTTAATTCACACCCCCCTCACACCCTGTGATTTTCCCTATGAGAGCCTTGCTAACCCTCTAGCTCCTCCAAATGGCTTTGCTCCCTCCTCTGCCAGATCAGTCAATAAAGGTAGGTGTGGATTTGAAGACCAAAAAGGTGATGGTTTTTTCAGTTGGCTCAGCAAACAGGCAATATGAAGGATATATATAAGATAAAGGTAGAAGAGAATAGACATTGCTACCCATTGCCTTCTAGTTCCTTGTAGGAGGCATAGAAGTTGGGTTGTTAATTTAGCCACTCATGGTGAAGAATATGCTAGATCAGATGAGCTTAAAGTTGAGGCTCTTGCATATCCTACCATCCAGCTGGGGGAGGACCACATTAGCACATGCAGTCCTCTTACCATGTAATGGCTTTTTTTGCTACACTCCAATAATATACATTCCTATTCTGTTTTTTTCTATATCGCCAGACATCCCATGCCTTTCACCATGTGGTCTTTGCATACCTTATTGTTTCTTTCCAGAATATTCTCTCTTCAGTCAGTTAGATTCTACTACTCACTTTTGACATCGCCATTACCACAGACATGTTCTTATGGCATCAATGACTTCCCCTTCATAGCATCGTCACACTTGCAGTTTCATAATTATTTGTGTGGTATTTGATTAATCAACAGTCTTCCCCACTAAACTGCAAACATCCCAAAGGCAGGAACCAATGATAGTTTTGTTCCTATTGGATGCCTAGTCCTTGTATAGTGCCAACACATGGCAGTTCTCAGGATTTCTTGAATAAATACATCTGGAGGAGAGAGCTTTTCCTTATAGCTTCTCCTTCTTTGATTTCATTATGCATAAAAATCTATTTCAAACTCAAATGCCCTCATGTTACTTATTTGCTGAAAACCATCAATGATTCCCCACCACTCAATAAGGACGTCTAAGCTGGACGTGACCTGTAAATAAGGCCTCTGAATTTACCTACTGGCACTTGTTGCTCTATCATTATTAAAAGTGTCCTAGTTTGCTTGATACATTTTATGGTCACCCTCTATAAATGGCTTGCAATATCTGGCCCTTTTTGACTTCCAAAATCTCCCCACTTCACAATTCATGCACCAGCAACACCAAACCTCTCATAATTCTCTATCAACCCACCATGTGGCTTCTTACCTCTAGGCATTTACTGGCACAGTTCCTTCTGGCCAGAATTCAGTCCCCTTCTCTCTGAATCATTCAGTATGATTCAGCTGCTTTCCTAACCGCTACAGAAAGCCTTCTCTGACCCAACAACTTTACCCCATCCCTATGGCCAAGTTAGGATTCTCTTTCCTTGGATCTTCCTGGTCCTCTAATCCTCTATACATTAACCCATCATTGCATTTTCACATTGAATTATAAATACTGGGCTATGTCTGTCACCAACCCCCACCTGCATGTCCCCCGCCTCCACCCACACATGCCCTAGAGGGCAGGGACTGTGTGTGATTCATCTCTGTGTACCCACTGCCTGCCACACAGTCAACTCATGATAATTACTGGTTGAACAAATAAATGTTTTTGAAGATTTTATTTATTCAACAAATGCAATTTAGTAAATAGGCCATTTATTTTCCTAACTTTATTAACCCAAATCATTTATAACTTCTCATCTGATTTTCTTCTCAGCATGAGCAAACCCATGATACCCTCATGGAGTTAATATCATTACAGCCAAAGCAAAGATGCTTGATGTTTAAATTAGCCTGTGTTTCTTTCCTTATGTTTGACTTTTTATAATGAAAGTAGCTTTCATACTTCCATGATTATAAACTTGATCTTGTCCAACTACCTCTGTTTTTCTCCCGTGGTTCTAACCGTTGCTCTTCCCCTCGCTCTTCTTCCCCCACCCCACCCTTTCTGCTTCCCCCCAACCCTGAGATGTCCTGAGTTTTATCCGAAAAGCACATGAGGCACAATATGATTCAAATAATTTTTTTAATGCTTCAAACCTTTATACTAAATCTAATTCAGATGCTGACTGCCTTGCCAAGCTTGCCAAAATACGTTGAGAAACTCCCAGAGGAATTATTTTTAAAACCCTTAAGTTTGAATATCATTGTCCTAAGATGAGACATATAACATATGATAAATAACATTTCTGCTGAATGTGCGAAATAAAGCCTTGTTGCTAAGAAGGAGAAGTTTCCAGGAAAGAGGTCTAGTCTTTGAATCAAACCCTGGTTTGCGTCTGGCCCTGTCACTTCCTGGATTTGCTCACACGGGCTGTATATTTATCTATTCAAGCCCATATTTCTTAGGCTATAAACAGGGATAAGAATGCAAGCCTCACAGAGCTGTAGGGAGGACCCTATATGAGGCTATGTATCAGTATTTCTCTAAGTAATGTCCTTGTAAAGGGAGAGATTTTCATGGCACCCCCAAAGTTGATATAAATTTTTTTTATTACAGTGTTACTTAAATAGGAACAAAAATAAACTGGGTATAGAGTCCTTAAGCTTGTAAAATTAGAAACTAAAATAAATGTATAAATTAAAACAAGCCAAAGAAATTGAATGCAGATAAATTTACAAATTAAATACAGGTCAAGCTACAAACTAGAACCACTAAAATGATTGACCATAATTTAGTGTGATCTTCGATGTTGCGTACCAACTGTGCCTTCATTCTTAATGTAATATTATCATCTGTACCCTGCTCCCTTTCTTTTGTAAGCTCTCTGAGCTCTCAGGTATTCAATCATAAAATAGAGATAATCGGACCCAATAATGAAGGACTCAGTGATGATACCATATAACAAAGCATCAGAAGTCTGATTAAAAGGGGAAATGGAAGACAAGATGCTTTACCACAAGGAATTGTTCCAGGGGAAGTGGGTGGACTGGGCACTCAGATTAGCTAAGTAGGATTTTCCCTCCAAGAAGATACATTATAACAGTTAAAGGCTTGGACTATGGAGGTTGGGCTTGAATTTCATTATTGTCACTACTGTCTGTGCGATTCACTTAGCCCTTCTCAGCCTCAGTCTCCTCATCAATAAAATGAGAGAAAATAAAATGCTACCTTATAAGATTGTTCTGAGGACTGAATCAGATCATGTATGTGAGATCCTTAATAAGTTGTATTATTATCATGGGTAACTGAGAAAGACTCAGGAGGCCCTGGACAGACATGGGAAAAAGTGAACCACCGTTTGCAACCAAGCTGTCATCATAAGCTACGTGCTCTAGAGCCACTTCCTCCTGGCAGATGCTGCTGGGGGGAGGGGAAGTACACAGTACCACAGACACCATAGAAGCTCTTGGGAAAATCTGGAGCTATGAATTTTGAAACATTGATGAGGATGATAGAAATAGAAGAAAACCATACTTTTCAATATCCTGCCTGTTTTTGCTGTTTGTAATATGTAGATATTAAAATTTTCTGGAGGCAGTTTTTTCTTTGATTTGGGAAAGCCACCCAGAGAGCTTTTTTAGTTTTTTTCTAAAGAACCAAAGTGAATTTCTGCTAAAACAGAGCTCTTTAGAGATGCTGAGGATCCAAACAGTTAAAACACAGATGAGGGACAGGAAAAGTTATATCATGGAGAAGTGACGTTAATTTAATTTCAGGAAGAAATGGGTTCGAGCTGAGAGGAGAAGCGGTCCTGGCTCTGTGTTCTATCTAGCCGGGAAGGCTTGCAGGGGCGCTGGGTGAGGAATGAAAACCAGAAGCTGATGTTCCTGTGCAGGTGTGACTTCGGGAGATGCTGAGATCAAGCAGAGCCGTCTGGGACCAGGTGATGAGATGTGGCTTGGAATTAGGGAAGAGGCCATTCTCCCTGCCTCTCATGGGAACCAGTGCCACTCTGGTGCCCTGAAAACAGACAGTTTTGGGGGTCCTTAGAGATCTTAGTCTGGCAAAGGCTTCATCATACTTATCACGGTCCTTTGCCTTGGCAAAAAGGAGGCTTCCCACATGGTGGAGAACAGCAAAGGAGAGCCAGAGCTTTGAGAAGGAAAGGTCTATGCCTTCCAGCAACTGCAAGGACAGACAGATCAGGCAGAGGGTCCATATGAGTGTCTGTGAGTGACTGGAGAACACTTTTGAGGAGTGGAGTCCTGGTGTCATGTTGGGGAGACACCGAGCCATTCTAATTTAGGCATTAGAATCAACTTGACAAACAACCTATTAACCAATATCAATAGAAACTAAACCATCCATAAATTGACTTACAAGAAAGATACAGGGCCAACCCTGAAGAAACTATGAAGTCTTATTGACATATGTGGAACAAAACAGATATACCATATTTTCAATATAAATATATATTTATCTTTACCACATCAATCCTTCCAAAATTAATGCAATTCCAATCAGAATCTTATTTTTTTGGCAACTGCATAAAATAAGTATAAATTTCTAAGGGTAAAATAAATGTCTGACACTAGGAAAAAAGTGTATATATATATCATAAGAGTAGACTTGCCTTATCAGATACCAGATATTTTATAAAGCCATTATAATAAAACTATTAGGTTATTGGCTCAGACTAGTAAAATAGAATAGAGTTCAGAAAGTAAACCCAAGTATAGATGGAAACTTAATACATGACAAAGGAGACGTTAACTCAATGGGAAAATGAATGTTTATTTAATTAATGCTGCTGACATAGTTGGCTATCTATCTAGAAGAAAATAGAGATTCTTAGCTCTTGGCACCCACACACACACACAAAATTCCAAGTGGATTTAAGATTTAGTTGAAAAATCATATTATTGAAAGAAAATTTAGGAGGATACTTACGTAATAATGAAGTGGGAAGACTTTCCTAAATGTGATAGGAGAGCCAGAGCCGTGAAAGAAAACACCAACATATTTGCACCTTTTTTTATTGATAAAAGATTAAACAAAGTTAATGACTATCATCAAAAAGTCTACAAATAACAAATGTTGGTGAGGGTGTGGAGAAAAGGGAACCCTGATACACTGTTGGAGTGAATGTAAATTAGTGCATCCACTATGGAAAACAGTATGCAGGTTCCTCAAAAAAATAAAAATAGAACTACCATGTGATCCAGCATTTCCACTCCTGCATATATATTCAGAAAAGAACAAAAACACTAATTTGAAAACATGAATGGACCTAGAGACTAAGTCCACCTTAGTGAAATAAGTCAGACAGAGAAAGACAAATACCGTATAATGTCACTTTTATGTAAAATCTAAAACATAATACAAATGAATGTATATAGCAAAACAGATACAGACTCACAGACATAGAAAACAAACTAGATGTTACCAGTGGGGAGAAGGAAAGAGGGAGAGACAAGACAGAGGTATGGGATTAAGAGATGCAAACTACTATGTATAAAATAGATAAGCAAAAAGGGTATATTGTACAGCAGAAGGAATCATAGCTATTATCTTGTAATAACATTTGATGGAATATAATCTGTAAAAATATTGACTCACTATGCTGCACCACTGACTCTAATATCATAAATCAACTATAGTTCAATTTTAAAAAGTCAAAATACCAGTGATGACCTGGGGGAAATTTTTTACAACATGTATGGTAGACATAGGATTAATCTTTCTAATGTTCAAAAAGTGAACCTAGGACTGATATTTTTTAAAAAGTAGTTTTTTTAGAGTGTGGAAGGTGTAACTCAAGAGGGTGGGAAATGAAGGAAACGATGGGGATAGAAAACATTAATGTCCATCAAGTATTTTTGGATTGTTTTATTAGATGGAATGGTCATGTAGTGCTTCTTTATTTAAATACACTTATAAAAAGGACAATGTTTTCAAAGACGAGGTGACCTCTTAGGCTGACCAGTCCTGGGCTGTAGGTCAGGTACCATTGTTCCTGTAGAGGAGTTGGGAAGAAAGTGATCAGAGGGGAGGGAAGGGGAAAGATTATAGAGACTGTATGTGATGTACTTCCATTTCTCCCTCTGGGAAGCCCTTCTAGGGACACTGAGCTCTCTCTGCCGGTGGGCTGGCTCCACGAGCTGCTGCCTCTCATTATCCAATTCTTTTCTCGTAATTTCTAGGTTTTGCACACCGCCTACTTAGGTGGTCTAATTTAGGCCATATGTATACTCTTGGGGTGGTGTCTGTTGCTGGTATATGACATTTTCACATTTTGATCCCTTAATAGTCTTCATTTGAATAATAGTTCATACAAATGAAAAAGTGACCATGTTTGCATTCATGTCTTCCAGCCAAAATCTACCACCCAGGAGCTAGCAGTGTCTGGGGAACTTAGCCAGGCAGGGCGCCTACAAAAACACTGCCATTTTGGCCAGCGCTAAACCGTCCCAGGCCTGAGGTAAATTTACATAGAATAAAGGTTAAATGAGGAAAATACTATCAGTGTGACTGATGCTTAAAAGTATTTACATTTGTTCATCTCCAACAGTAAAATAAAGCCCTTGGGGTACAGATTCAGAGACAGCATCTTTCCACTGGAATAAAAAAGAAGCATCTTGATTTTGTTACTGTTCTCAGAAGTTCTAGAGACATAGCTGGGGCATTAGAGACAATGCAGAACTATTCTTGTTTTTAAAGATCTAGTTAAGTTAATTTGACCGCTGTTAAATTAATTTGACCGCTGTTAGGGTTTAGAACTCTGAGTTTTTAGAAAGGCAGGTGTGGGAGCTGGTGCATGACCAGAAAGGGGTCTTGCTTATCTCCTCTTAGTATCTTAGTCTCAGTGCCTGTCTGATCGGAAGTCTGTGTGTCTCTGAGAGCCACGTGTTCCTCCTGTGATTTAAATGTCTCCTCCATTCTGGCGAGGAGAGGTGGGGAGAGTTAACTGGTCATATTGTTTTTGCTGCATCTCAAACTCAAGCTAAGTGAGGAATATTTGTCAATGAATCTGTAGAACTCATTTCATTGAAAAATATATTTGAGAATCAAGGAAGAGGGAATCGTTCTCAAATGTAGGGACCCAAATCATTGAGACTTACCGAGAAATCACCAAAAATCAGTGGCATAGTCAGACCCAGAATTCCTGAGTGTCCTGAACTAGCTGCTTCTTCCTGTTCCTGAGAATAATCTTATCTGACTTTGCCAGAGGAGTGGGGAAGAGCATTTGGGACAGAAAGAATACTGTATTCATAGAAATGAGGCCTGAAGCAGCGTGAATGTTCGGAGCTCTGGAAGTTTAACACAAGCGTGATAAGGGCATTGGGGTGTGAGGGGATGATTGGGGAGGAGGCGGAATATCAGCTGTGTAAGCAGCTTACAGATTTTGGACTTGGTATTTCTGAGGACTCTTTCAATGGCAAGTTACAGGAACCCAAGCCCAAATTCAGCTGAGTAATAACAATAACAACAGCAACACTAATAGTTAACACTTCCCAAGCCCTTAACTGTGTCCCAGTCAATGTTCTAAGTTACCTGTGTGTACTCACTGATTGAAACTTCATTACAACTCAGTGAGGTAGGTATTATTATTATTATTTTTATGCCCATTTGAGAGATGAGGAAACTGATAATAGAAAGGTTATGTCATTTGTTCAAGGTCACATGGCCAGTAAGTGGCAGCACTGGCGTTCTAACATAGGAAATATATTGACTCCTGTAATTGGTAAAGTCCATGGATAAAGCTGGCTTCATGTGCTATTACATCGAGAAGCCCAAATAATGTCCTGAGAGTCTGTCTTGGCTTTATCCTCAGCTCTGCTGCCTTCCATGCATTGCCTTCATCTTTTGAGAGACTCTCTCCACGAAGAAGGAAAGAGAAAACTCAGGAAGGGTGAGCTCATTACCCTCCCAACCCCTAGATGTGATATTTCTGTTTGGCTCTGGCTTGTCCATTCGGGAATGAATCACTGTGGCCAGAAGCAAGGGGTGCTGAAGAAGTGGGTGGGGCAGAGGGGTCAGCTGCATGGAACGGACTTCCCTGAAAGGATGAAGATACGGCACTCCAAGAGATAGGATGTTGCCAGATAGATGGCCCACCAGAGGAGGCAAAGAGGGGAGGGGCACGATCAAGTTGCATTTTAGAAAAACTGGTGCATAAAATGGAGTAGAGGAGTGTGGAACTGGAAATAGGGCCAACTGGAAAGCCGGCAGCTTTCCAGGTGAGAAGTACACCTGAGCCTGTGGATTTAACGAGAAGGGAAAGAAGTCAGGCAGTCTGAAGGGCACAGACTTGGACATGGGCCTGAGGAGGAAGCTGGAGGCAAAGACAACTCTAAGGTTGTATGATCAACTGAAATAGATAAGCTTGCAAATAAAGATGAGTGCGTTAGCTTGTTTGGGGGCATGTTATGTTTGCAGCCAGTCTGCCCTCCCAGCTCGCTGGTAAACTCTGTGAGCAGAGACCTCATCTGCCTTGTTCACTGTAAGATCCACAATCATCACACAGCGCCTGGCACACAATAGGCACTCACTTGTTAAATGAACAAAAGACATGCCCACCAGACAGCCAAGTACAGGTACCATTTAGGTCGTTGGAAAGTCGAAGGGAGATCTGGCCCAGTGGTGTGAATCTGGGAGTCACTAGGGATATGGGAATAGAGAAAACAGTGGAATTGAGAAGATTGTCTGGGGAGAGCATGAGATGAGACAGCATGTGTAGAAAGCCAACGTGTGAAGGGCTGGCAGAGGAAGATGAGGCTGGGGAGCTGCTAAAACACCAACAATCATGATGGAGAAACCATGAGTTATTATCCATTTCAATTCAATTAAAATACAGGTAAAAATTCATTAAGAAATTACTTTTCTGTGGTAAAAAGGAGAAGTATTCACACCAACCTCAGAACAGTGGTGACCTCAAGGAAGGAAGAGGGAAGAATAGAATTAGGAATAAAATAAAAATAAAAAGGAGACTTCAACTTTTTAATGCTTTATTTATCAAAAAAATTCAAAACTCTAAAGTGAAAAAAAACAACAACCAATGATCAGAGAAGGAGTAAAAGAAGCAGTAGGATGTGAACAGGAAAACCTAGGATGGCAAGTGGAGAGTTTATGGTGATGGGAATCTCCACTCTCCCACGTACTAGCCGTGTGACCTTGGGCAAGTCACTTAACTTCCGCGAGCCTCAGTTTCCCTATCTCTGAGATGAGCATAATAACACTGCCTATCTTAATGTTGTTGTGAGAATTTGAAAAGCAAACTTACGTAAAGGACCTAGCACAGTATTTACCTCCGTATTTACCTAAGGACTGAGAAACATCTAGTTCTGAATACTACAGAGTAGCCAAGGGAGACAAGGACTAAAATGTTTCCACTGAGCTGGCAAACTAGAGGCAGTTGGATTCATAAATGGACAAAGATGAAAATAAAAATTAGGTTGGATAAATCAATAGGTGGGAGGTAAAGCCATAAAGACATTGTCCACTGTATTTTTCTTTCCTGGGCAAGCAGCAATAGCTGATGTGTGTATGTTGCTTATCCATCTTATTTGTTATTTGTCTCCCCACCTAGAATGTACACTTCTTTTTTCTTTATAAATTTATTTATCTATTTACTGACTGTGTTGGGTCGTCGTTGCTGCGTGAGGCTTTTCTCTAGCTGTGGCAAGTGGGGGCTACACTCCGTTGCAATGCATGGGCTTCTCAGTGCGGTGACTTCTCACGGGTTCTAGAGCACATGGACTTCAGTAGTTCTGGCACGAAGGCTCAGTAGTTGTGGCGCACGGGCTTCGTTGCTCCGCGGCATGTGGAATCTTCCCAGACCAGGGATCGAACCCACGTCCGCTGCATTGGCAGGTGGATTCTTAACCACTGCACCACCAGGGACGTCCCTAGAATATACACTTTTGAGGGCAGTGATTATGTCTGTCCTGTGTCCCCAGTGCTTGGAGCGCACGGGCACACAGTGGCTGCCCAGTGAGGATGTGTTGGGTGACAGGCCTGATGGCTATGGTGGCCGTGGTGAGACAGGACCAGGATGATTAGTTACAGTCCCCCCACCCCGTCCCCCCACCAGAGGTTCTCACCTAAGGCTGTGCCTCGCAGTTGCCTGCCCAGCGATTGTGTTAACACGATGTCCAGGCGTCTCTCCCCATCACCCTCTGAATGGATGTCCCTGGCTGGAGGGGGAGAGGAATGAGGCTCAGGAAGGTATTTTGTTTAAAGCTCCCCCACTCACTGTGATACACACCCCTGCCTCAGAACTACTAGCCTTTACCTTAGTTTCATATGTAACTTAATTTGGAAATAAAAAGAAAAAAATGATTCAAGCCCTCAGTCATTTTTTCTTCCCTCAAGATCTGAATCAAATTAATTTTTTTCAAATGTGCTTAGGGTTGACAATTGGAAAATGTAATAAAAAATTCCAAGGGAAGCAGCTCAAAAGAGTTCTCTACTAAGGAAATCCTGGGAGAAGGCAAGGATTGGGTCCCTGGCAGAAAAGAAAATGCACCACCAGCAGGTTTTCCCTGTCACCATGTAAACCAGGCATCACTGCCGCTCACACCTGCCCTCCCACTCAGCACAAAGGAACCAACTGAGAGGTGCTCATACCCCCCATAGAAGGCACAAGAGCCCGGGCCATGCAGGCCCAGAAAGGCAAGAAAAACACCCAGACGTGACAGAGAATTAGACCAAATTATCTTTGCAGCTAGCAGGGAATTCTCAGAAACATTAGGCTACTGTCATTCTAAGAACATGCAGAACTATGTGTTTAAAGAACAAGTAAAGTGAGATTGCTCAGGGAAACAAAAGAAAACAGTTTTACTAGAGGAAATCATGGAATCAGATCACTAAAAATAGAACATTCTGGCATGGAATAGAGGGAGGGATAAATTAGGAGTTTGAGATTAACAGATACACACTACTGTATATAAAATAAACAAGGACCTACTATATAGCACAGAGAACTATATTCAATATCTTATAATAAACTATAATGGAAAAGAATCTGAAAAAGAATATATATATATTTATATGTATATGTATAACTGCTTTGCTTTGCTATACAACAGAAACTAACAAAACATTATATATCAACTATACTTCAATTTTTAAAAAATAGAACATTCTGGAATGAAATTAAGGGACTCCATTTACTCAGGAATTCTCTGTGTGCAGCCAGGCTGCAGAGGGACAGAACTAGCTCTCCAGTCTCCTCTCTCACTGCACACCCCCTCCCAACACAGACATCCTACACTCTCAGTGCACTGACCTTCTCACCTTTCCCCAAACCAGCAGCACAAGCTGTTTCATATCTCTGTGCTTGAGAAAGCTTCCCCCTTCTCCATCCATCAAAAGCTTACTCATCCTTCCAGACCCACCTCCAACAAAGGCAGCATCCTTTGGGGAGCCTTCCATGATTCCTTAGGCAAAGAGAGTTAGTTCCTTGCTTTTCTCTGTGCCTCTGCTCCTTTGTTCAATATGATTTTCATGCAACTTCAAAATCAGTATCACATTATGCTGTAATGATTTGTTTATACATGTCCATCCTCCATTAAGATGTGGCTTTTCAAGGATAGAAATTATGCATTGACAAAAAATTTAATAGGTACTGCCTACGTGCTAGACAGCAATGCTGATGTTATTTCTATTCTGTAAAACAAAGTAAGCACAAGACCCTCATTTTACAGATGAGAAAACGGATGCTCTGAGTATTCACATAAATTCCCCAAAGTCACATAGCTGATTAGCAGCAAGATGTAAGACTCCAAAGTCAAGACTATTTCCAGTAGACCACACTGCCTCTCTTTTGCCTCTTTGTATTTTCTGGCACAAATTTGGTACTCAACAAATGTCAAACAAATGGATGAATGTTAGGCCTACTAATTATAGTTACCGTGACAGCAGGGCCATACCTTCTACTCTGAATTCATCCCTGGGGCTAGCTCAAGGTTTGCACCCTCTAACCTCTCCATAAATATTTGAACGAGATGGCTCCAAGTGTAAATAAACAGATTCCATGCTACAAGACCTATATAATTATAGTGCACTTCCTAGAAACAAGTGGCTCTGTTAGCTGATTGCTGCTACACAAAGAGCAACTCTGCATCAAATACATCAAAAGGAAATCAGTTCCCACACCCAACACTAAACTACATAGTCATAAACAACCTTATCCAACAGGCAAGCCGTTCAGCATCTTATGTGGACATTTTTCAGGTATCAGATTATGGCTGGCTTGTTAGGACATGGCTCTACTTCAGATCAGGTATGCCCTAGGCTTCACTGGACTCCGATAGAGAGAAAACAGTATTAAGTAGCACCTACCTTAACAATTTTTCACGCTAAAGTCATGTCTCTTAGTTGCCTAGTGTGGAACTGTGGGGTCTTTCCCAGTTGCATTTGGGAGAGCATGATGAGTCCTTTTAAGAGGAAAACATTGACATTGCCTGTGAACCTCTCTGATGGCTCCAGATGTTGAAGTTTGTTTGTTGTCAATTTAGCAAACGCTTGTCCAGCTCTGCCTTCTCTCTCTCTGGAAAAGAATGTGAGTCCAACTCTTAAAATTTCAAAACAAATTGACAGCTTAGCTTCCATGCACCTGTGTAGACTTTAGATATGAGACTTTTGTGCCAGGCAACTAGCCCACTTGCCTCCCTAGTCACCATGGTCATTTTTTAGATAACTCAATCATTTTAATTGCCTGTGATTCTGCCCTGGCCTTAGGCTCTGATAAGTCACCAATCTGAGAACTCAGAGAAACTGTTTAATAGTCACATGTAGGGTTCATTCTGAATCTTCAGGTCCTATTTCTATATAACTTAGACGATCAGAAGGCAAAATTCTTGGGTCATGTTATCATCAAGAATTCATTCATTCGTTCATTCATTCAGCAGATATTTGTTGCCTCACAAGTGTTAGGACCTCAGACTTCAGAACCAGACTTTCTGAGTTCACCTTCTAGCTTCTTAGCTCACTAGCTCTGTGACCCTGGGCAATTTATTTAACCCCAGAGCTCTACCTCTCTTCCTCTTCTGTTAAAGATGGATAATAGCAGCTCTCAGTCCAAAGGCTTATTTTGAGGCTCAAATGAATTATTAGATATAAGTGCTTATAAGAGTTGCTGGCATTCCCTAATTTTAGTTATTATTATTATTACTATTATTATTATTACCATAAGTCAGGCACTGTGCCAGATGCTAGGGGTACAGGAATCAACAAAGCACATACAGTTCCTGCCCTCAAGGAGCTTATGTCTAGTGAGGAAGACAGACACTCAATGATGACACCAGCAAGGGAGTAAACAAACTATGGTAGCTGATCTAAGGTACAGGGTGCTCTGAAACCCTAGACAAGTGGGCCTGACCTGGCCTGGAGGGGAGAGGAAGGCTTCCCTGATGGAAATAGCAAGGACAAGTGGGGTTACCTGGATGGGGGGTGGACTTCCAGGAGGACGGATCCAGGCAAGGGGAAGAGCATATGCTGAGGCCTTTGCTAAGTGGAAGGTCAGCATGGCCCCGGGGCTGAGTGGTTGCTGGCAGTAAATGTCCTGTGTACAGCCTTCTCTTGAGGTTGTTGACAGAAAAACTGTATTTGAATAGCATCTTTTTAAGCTATAGCTTTAGAAGACAGTTTAGTTCTACCAATAATTCTGTACGTTACTTTTTGCTGTTTTCATTTCAACCAGGCAATGAGAGTTAGGTAAGCAACATGTGCTCCTTCTGGTCTAACCACAAAGTGGGGGTTTAGTTTACTAAGTCACTGCAAGAATTAGGTCACCTCAGGTGCCTTGTAACATCTAACCCCCTTATTCATTTTATAAGGTCTCTGTCTTTTTCTGTCCATTATTTCCTTATTTTATTTTGAAATGTTTAAGGGCCCTTGAAACTGTTTGGAAATTGGCAGGATATATATCCCAAATATGCAAAATCAAATATATTGAGTATGAACAGCTTCACTGGTTAGAATCTGATGCAGGGGAGAGAAGGTGGGTGGAAGCATGCTGGGTCCCCACCCACTGGGAGGAAGAACCTTGAAAGAGGTTGTTCACGGCCTTTTACTGAAATTGCTTCTCGTGTGAAATTGCTAATGCCCTGCCTTGGGTGGGTGGGTGGGGGGGCACTGTGGACGAGGGGGTGTCCAGCACAACCCATTTCCATTGACCCTCCTCGTGGAATGTTGCCCGATTTCAGTGCAAACAGTGTATTAGCACTTCCGAGGTTCTAGAAGAAAGAATGTATGCGCAGCCTCCCAGATCTGTTTGGTTTGTCAGTTTTCTGGGGTTGCTTTTTCAAATAGCGGATGCATTTGTCTGTAAGACAAAGGAATGAAAACACCAGTGAGTTTTGTTGGGGGGCCTGGGAGCCCACCGGCCTCAGGCTTACAGCTTCCAGAGCAGTCTGACAGTAACTACTTGAAAGCAGCAGTGAGAACAGTGAACTTCTGTGGCCTCATTTCTTGCTTTTCCATCAGCAATCCACACCTGCCCTTCTCCCTGCCACCAGGTCCCCACAAGCATTCATTCGACAAGTATTTACGAAGCCCCTCTTGTGATGCATGTCAAGGATGTCACTAGGACTAGGGACAGGAGGAAGTCAAACCTGCCCAGTCCTGCTCCATCCCTCTCCTGTCTTCTTTCCACATCCCCAAAATGAACACTTAAGAACAGACATGCCCTCCAGCCCTTCCTGCTTGAGCCAAGGCAGGGGACAGTATATTGGTTCAGCTTGAAGAGGACTGAGCTAAACCCCCCACAGTGAAAAAGTCCCCCTACTCTACAACTACTACACAAAGGAGGTAGGGAGAAGTGGACATGAAGCATACGAATATTTCTAACTTTTCTCCCCTACGGCTCCTGGTAGGGCAGAAAATAGAGACCTCAGGCTGACGTGGGAAAGTATAAGTTGAAAGGCCTGACTTGGAAATAATAAGATTGATTCTAATAATGAGAACTAACATCCGAACAGTGACTAAAATTCACAGGGAGAGCTTTTATATGCACCATCTCAGCAAACCCTCAAAGCATCCCCAGGAGGGGTGTTTGGATTGCCTTTCCCAAGACAAGGAAAGGAATGGGATTCAGGAAGACTTGGTCCCACTGCTGGAAAGTAACCAACTGGAGGCTTTAATCTAGACCTTTGTTTCTCCTTATTAAATCCAGCCCTCAGTCCACAAAACCATCACTGCTACACTTCAGGTGAAGCTGACATATGCAGACTTGCAAGTAATATCAATATGTTAACTTAGTCTGCTTTTTCCATACAGCAAGGACACTTTCATCTCTTTTTCAGGGAAGGAACAGTCCTGTGAAGGGGAATTTTGATTCGTATCAACAGAGGAGAAAATAGAGGTTGGGGAAAGTTAAGCAAGTTGCTTTGGGGAGCTAAAAGTAGTGGACCTGGAATTCAATCCCCCACCCCCCCAACACCCCGTGGGTCTGATGCCAAAGTGTCTGAAGCAGGAACAGCACTGCGGGGCAGCAAAATAGGATATAGCCTGAGGCTGCTGTGGGGCCAAGGACAAACACATCTAGCTTAAGCAAAAGCCCAGGGAAGGAATATCAGTTATGCCATCGTCTAGCTGTGTGACCTTGGCCAAGTCAGGTAACCTTCATTTGCAAAATGAAGAAGATCGGGTTGTAATGTGGATTAAATAAAATACAATGTGTGCAAGTGGTATGCATGTTCTAAAACTCTACACGGGGCATGGAAGTTTCCAGGGGTCAGTGAGCTACTGCCCACAGACAAAAATAGTACAGCAAAAGTACAGAAACCCGCAGACAATTGCCCTCTGTAATAGGGGAGCATTGACTGAAACGAACTGGAAGCTTCAGTCCTGGGTCTCCTCAAACCACCTTGGCCTTAAGGTCCAACAGGGGCTTTCAGGGGGCAAACCAGTGATCCCTGAACCGAGTGCTGAGTGCTGGGGGTGAGGGTGAGGCCTGCCTTCTCCCCTGGGAACACAAGCTGCCTGCCCTGGCTGCATTCCCCAACAGCCGCTTACACTTTCCAAGTGCTGACATTTTACCCAGTCCCTTTTATAACTCATTCGTACAAATTCTTTAATTCCCATATCCACTTATTTTCCCTATAAATCCACCTAAAGATCCTGATCTGTTTAAAACCATCCAGTGTGTGAGGAATCCACTCATCCCCTCAACAAAATATCTCTTGAGCACCTACTATGTGCCAAAGCAATGTGGAAAGAGTGGCATGTGATGCTTTAAACCCCACCAGAGATTTATATTTTCTAAAGTGATTGAGCACAAAGTGCAGCTCTGTCCCGACTTTTCCTGGTGATGTCTTTGCAAAAGCATAAACAATTCTTCCCTTGGGTTTGCATATTTTACATCTGGACTGATTTGATTATTTTGCCTGGCCTTTCTTTGGTCATCAACATTCTCAACTTTCCCAAAGTCTAAATTAAGCCCTTTTCAAAGACAGCATTGTTTACCTACTTCATTTTAGAGGTTAGAGAGCTCTCAGTTTACTGTTTTTGCTTCCCCCAGAATTTGGTAATAGGTAGTACCTTTTTAGTATTAACATGCAATTAAATCACACTGGTCAAAACAATTTAACAAAGTGCATTCTGTCCTGTAGGTAACTTTGTTCTTGCATTCTTCCATTTCTTTGGATAGATTCAAAACAGCATATCCAAAATTCAATTAGGGGCTTTCATGGAGAAAAGGCCTTGCAAAGTTCAAACTGTACAGAATGCAGCTTCAGGACTAGTGTGCTCTTTTTTTTTAACAGTGAAGTTTGTTCCCTTGAGAATACATCTTGTACTGTGTTTACTGTGCCTTCTAAGTAAACCAAAAAGGAGGAGAAAAAAAGAATAAACAAAATATTCTTTTACAGAACTAGGTAAGCTAAAACATTCCAAAACAGCCAAGGATCATTCAGCATTTCCCCAGGGGCTGGTATCAGGATGCAGACTCCAGCACCCAAGTGTGAACAAGTAACCTCCTCACCATCTCCAGCTCAGATCGTTCTTAGGGTCACCCTTTCAGGCACCTGAACAAACACACTCTCATCCTTAACCTCACAGTCACTGCAGATGTTTGAACCATCTCTCTCAAGAGCCGTTCTAGACAAAGACCTTCAAAGTCCAACTCCCCTAATGTGATCCTCACCAGCTGTTCTCACCTCCCGTTCTCTTCCCACAGTTACTCAAATTTTGGTCCAGCTACACCGTTTGATGTTTCTTGACCACGGCCCAGGTTTTGCTGCTTCTGATCCTTGATCTCACTCTTCCCTCCAGAGAAGCCTTCTTCCACATTGCTGGTCATTGAGCCTGTAATATCCTACCCATACTTTAATGGCCATCTCAGTGCCCTGTTCTTCACAAAATCATTTGGAATTCCCCCAATCTGTTGTGATTTCTACATCTTTGTCACCCCATATCTCCCATGGCATTTTGCCTTCTTATGTGACATTTCTTGTTATGGCTATGAGAGCTATTGTAATCTCCTTAGAGCAGAATCCTTGTCTTATCCAAATGTTTAACCCCTTAACTATGGCCCAGGATGCTGGCCCAGGATAGAGGCTCAGTCCTATGAAGGCAGACATCCTGCTACAGCACATCTTTCCTACTAGAACATATACAAATATTTTTCCATTCTCTGTTCGTATAGGAAAAATAAAGATTTCAGTAGAGCTAGAGGAGCCAATTAGATAGCCTTGGATAAGTCAGCTTGGAGAACTAAGGATACGTGGAATCTGTTACAGCCTCAGGGTAAATTGTTGGCTAAACAGATGTGCCTACATCTTTACAGAGGAAGGAGTAGCTGAGGCATATGGTTCTGTGTCCAGGAGACACAGTACTTTAAAGATGGTCATATCCAGGTCTCTCGGCCACACCAGGAATTCAAAGCCAGTGCAGTTTCCAGGCGTTCTGACCAGGAACAGAACTGTCAGAAGTGATTTTATGCCGTGCTTTGCTGAGAAATGCTACCAACAGTAGTGTCTAAGAGTAGACACAAGGGAAGACACTGAAACCAGAATAATCTTGAAACTCAAGCCAAGAAAACTGCCTAGACTGATGAGAAGAGAGGGAAAAGATGGTTCTGCCTCATTCTTCCTGGATATGACATTTTTTTCTACAACATCTTCAAATTTCCAAATATCCTTGGGTATAGAGGATGGTGATCTGAACAGGGATATAGATAGCTCAGTTTCTAGCTTGGGGCCTTGCATGAAATAGCTAGGTAATCTTAGGTAAATCACTTCACCTCCCAGGGCCCCATTTTCCTAGCTCTAAGTTCTAATAACATGAGATAAAATTTGGAAATGCTACTGTTTATCTCAATTATATCACCAATTCACATAGAGCCTAACATCGTCTCCTCTTGGCCACCCATTCTTCAAGTATTTCCTACCTTTGGCTTTTTCCTTTTATTTAATACCTGAGTTATCCTTTTCTTTTCCAATCTGCTAGAGCCCTCTGGGGCAGTGGTTGCCGACCCCATAAATTCTGTGCCCAGTTATGAATCCACTGAAAACACTCATCTTTTCTGGGACTCTTCAGATTGACATTCAATACAATGAACTGTTTCTGGGTTTCAAAGATACAAGAAGAGAAGGGATTCCATGCCCCGGAATCTCACATAAGTGGAAAAGTCCCACCACGCCTTCTTCTTAATAACAAAATACAGGGAAGCTCAGTCCTGGGAGGATGCTGGCTCTTCAAAGGCATTTGACAAAAGTGTAAAAATCCACGTGATTAAATGTCTCACTTATACGTAAAACATTATTGTGAAATGAAGTAAGTTTTCACAACCTAAGGACATAGATAATACTATATTTTCCAAAAGCCACTTTGATAAAGTGCATTATGGGGATGTATTTAACTTTTAAATGAGATAAATTTGTTAATTAGGTGTCAAGAAACAACTAAAAGGAAAAAAGAAGCACAGGGGTTCATGAGACTGAGATTTTTTTAAAGAAGCAATTGCTTTCTTACAGCTTTCAAACACTGTTGAAAAGAGAAAAACAGGACAAGCACTAACATTTTTCAATGTCTAGTTACCTGCTCAATCTTGTAGTAATTGCCTTTGCTATGTTATGCTATTTAATAGCCGTAAGAACTATGTTTTCAACCCCATTTTGAAGTTGGGGAAACTAAAACTAAAACAAACATTCAACCCCATGCCCATCTGACTTCAGAATCTCTGTTCTTTTTTCCACACCATATGGTAAACCAGGAATGTAGCCTCAACCAAGCTTCCTCCTTCCTTAATGCTCAGCCCTGCTCCAGGCATGACTATTTTTATGTCATTATCATATGAAATGTGTCCTGTGCCTAGTATCCTACATGGAGGACTTTCCATTTGTTGATAACTCACTTCAAGGGCTAAAAGCCTCTATGATAAACAGGCATTTTCATAAAACCTAAATCCCTTTTGGTGCTAATTCAACTATTTCTTTACTCCCAGGTGTGATTCATTTATACATTCATTCCTATCTGCCCCAAACATACTTTCCAACCTTAAATTTTACTGCTCCCTTTCATGTATGTTTTAATTAAGATTCTTTGGTCTTAAAATAACAAAAGAAACTCAAACTAGCTTCAGTGGAAAAGGAAAATGGCTCTAAACACTCAAAAGCAGGAATGAGTCAAGCTTACAGAAGTCTCAGGATCCACAGACTCTCTCCATTCCTTATGTCTCCTTTTTTCTACACGTATACTTCAGTATTCTGTGTTTCTGCGGACTCCCCAAGTCCCCATAGCAGAAAACAGGGCTGCCTACACCACCCATGTTTACATAGTCCAGGTTCAGTCATCCCCAAAAGTCTAAATATCTCTTGCACCAAGTTCTGTCTCCCCAGAGATGAGGCTCTAAATGGCTCAGGCTGGTTTCAATCAACTGTGTCCAGGTAGGGGGACATGTCCAGATCCAGCATCCGCACTACAATGAGTGCTGGACCTAACAGGTGGTCCAAGAAACTACCAGGAGTCACTCTGCATGAGGTGAAGTAGGGATGCAGTTCAAAGAGTCATTGTGAGCTGGGCAGATACCCTAAAACATGCCCTTTCTGGTGTCCTCTGTGCTGTGGACAAGGTAAAGAGCTCACTCAATCTGCAGTTCCCCTGGCTCTCCCTCCTCCCCTCTCCCCCCCACCCCCCACCATCCCACTTGTCACATCAGAATACAACTCTTGCAGGCCAGCTCCAATTACTGCAGCCTTGCAACTTCATCATTTTTCCTACACCTGTTTCCTCTTCCCTACCAGGCTGAAGGTTCCTTGAGAACTGAATGCAAGTCTGATTCACCTTTGACTGCTCATACAATTCAGTGAAAATATATAATGGGTGATAGATGAAGAAGTAAATAATTTCTCAGGGAAGAAGATGTTTTTTCCTCTGTTAAAAACTTAAAGATAGTTTTTATTTTACTTTTCAGCTTAATTGCTTTCTCTTTCCCAAGATAGATATTTTCTTTCCCCTTTAACTTTCTCACTTGAACTCAATTTTAAAATATTGTGGTTCTTTTCTGTGAAATTGAAGAGGCCCTATATTGTCCAAGTAGTTAGTGACTGGAGGAAAAAAAAAGATACATTCAAACTGGGTAATTGGAGGAGACTTTAATGAAGGGAGTATTCATGAAATTGTGGACGGAGTTTAAGGAAACACTAAAGGATAGTGCAGTATCTCTGGGCTTGCCTTAGTGGGAAATCTGTACTACCTCACGCCCTGGAAGCACAGGGAAGAAGTTATACCCAGAACCCAGAGGAGGCAGCTGTGTAGTGAGAAGCCAGAGGAGGTAGGTATCTAGTGAGAGCTGCCTAACAGGAGCCCTCAGAGGGTGAGCCCAGCCCTCAGTGACCCAACAGAGAGGAAGCCAGAAGAATGCTCACCCCGATCTTACTCGCCTCCTTCCCTCTGATCACCCGCCAAAACACACCAGTGATCAAAACCAAACTGGAAGACAGAGGACAAAGAACACACACAGGTCAGCTCCAAAGGCCAAGTAGAGCAGGTGGGAGATTAGATCTGGAGGGGAAAATTGGGCCTCTCCAACTGCCTCATTTATAGAGTCTCCAGTGAGCCATGGTCAGGGAGCTGGTCCAGCCCCACTCACCTGGACTGTGGAGAAAAGATCAGCACGTTTCATTTGGAGATTGGACGCACGTCAACTTTTAGGAACTCACATGTCCTTATTCAACCAGGCTGGCTAAGACTTTTCCAAATTTCAATTTTGTGTCAAAACTATGAGAAATCAAGGGCAGCAGAAATGCCTATGCCCCCACACTTCTATGTGTATCACACATGTAACCTCCACATCACATAGGAGCCTTGGGGCAAATTGAGGGTCAGGAGACCTGGGTTCAGGTCCTGGCTCTACAACTCACCTCCAGGTAGGTGACTCTGGACAGGTCGCTCTGTCTGCCTGGGGCTCGATGATTTTTCATCTATAAGACTGTCATGTCCACTGAGAACAGACTTGTGGTTGACAGGGGGCGGGGGTTGGGAAGGGATGGACTAGGAGTTTGGGATTAGCAGATGCAAACTATTATATAGGGGATGGATAAACAACAAGGTCGTACTGTGTAGCACAGGGAACTATATTCAATATCTTGTAATAAACCATGATGGAAAAGAATATGAAAAAGAATGTGTATATATGTATAACTGAATCAGTTTGCTATAGCAAAATCACTTTTGCTGTACAGCAGAAATTAACACAACTTTATAAATCAACTATACTTTAGTAAAATAAATTAAAAATAAAAGACTGTCATGCCGCTTCCAACTCCATTATCTTGTGTTTCTAATTTCTAGTCTCCTTTGCTTCCAAAGAAGACCAGACTTCACTGTGTGGATAGTGATGTTGTAAAGCGTCACAACATCCTTCTACATTCTATGTTAGTATCTCAGGACACTAGAATGTGAGTGTTTTTAAGGTCAGGGATGATGGTTTTTCACATCACTTCTCCACTCACTCAAATACAGTGGTTTGCATAGTGCCAAGATTCAATTTCTTCATTTGATTTTTTATCCTTTATTTTGATTCTTCCAAAATTTTTTTCTGAATAAACCACAAAAAAGGAGAACAACAAACAAGGCCATTAGAATAAAAAGTAATTGATTCACCACTATGTATTCATTGTTTTAGGTGTTTAGCACTTTTAATCCCCACAGTAACCCTTTGGGATGGGTTTTATTTTATCCCCATTTCACCCACAAGGAACCTGAGACTCAGAGATGGTTATTTGCCCAAAGCTAGTGTTTGAACCACAACTTAAACCCTGCTCTTGCTGAATTTAAAGCCCACCCTCTTTCTCCTTTGTGACTCTGCAGGTGGGGCTTGATTTAAATGTTCCTGGAAGTAATGCTTGATCTTTAACCTTTGTCTTGCCTGTCAGGACATCCCAGTAACCTGCATGGAATCTGCATCAGTTCCAAACCCACTGCCTGCTCAACCCCCAGTGGAGTCCCCTCTCATCTCCCCTGGTGCTCTGGTTCTGCCCACTGTGCATGCATGGTCTGTACAACAGAAAGGCCATGTGGATGGCTGGGCCTAGACACAGCCTTCACATCTCAAAAGGGTTTTACTGGCTTTTTATTGGCGTTTCCTCCCTATGCTTCAGTTCAGTAATTCACCCTTCTGATCCTCGGAGTACAGCTTGCCACATGGAATGAAGCCTAGAAAGGTTGTGACTTGCCCCTTTGTCAGAAGGTGAGCTGGTGGCCAAGCCTCCTGTCAGCTTCTCCTCCCTCCCCTCCTTCCTTGTCTCTACAGGTTGAAATATGCCCAACATTGGGATGGAAATGTAGCTTGGGTGGGAAGCCTTAACTAAGGAAAAATGGAGAAAGAATGAAGTAGCCAAGCACAGCAGACAACACTGAAAAGGGTTGAGTGATTCTTAAAAAGGAAATAGCTAAGAGGGGAGACCGAAGAGAGCTTTTCATGAAATTTGCTGGAAGAAATAATCTGGAATCAACGTGGCAGGAGTATCTCAGTTGCCATGGCCAATCACTCAGACTTCAGAGTGGAGAGAGAGGTCAGCGGCAACTCTGAACTTTAATAGTACAAGGGCTGGGATGGTTCAAAGCAAAAGACTCATATCCAAAACATTTCTGGATTGAAAACTAGCCATTAAGTGTCCCTTGGCATGACATATTTTTATGGAACCCAAATATCTTTGATGATATCCACCCGCATAACAGTGATACCCCACCCCCTTAGCCCTCCCTATTCCTTAGATTCTGTGCTAGGAGGCCTCACGTGCCCTCCACCAGCCAGCCAGCCTCCGTGTCCACAGTGCTCTCTTGTCATGCTACTGCCCACAAAGTCTCCAAGAGAAGCTTGCCTTTACCTCTGTCCTGCTTGAGGACATCAGGGTCCATGACAAGGGGTTGTGGCTGGAGGTGCCCAAAGCCTCTAGTCCACTAGGTGCCAGACTGAGCTTCCTCACCAACATTATGCTGTATTTTGTCACCCAAGTCCCAGAGGAAGTCTGCTTGGATCAGAACCTCATCAAGTCTGTCTTGAATAGCATCTGTTGGCTTTCATGTCCACTGGCAAACCACAGTACCAAGACCCTGTCTGTAGGAACTTACTAAAGAATGCAAGGTTGGGCTTCCTAGGTGGCGCAGTGGTTAAGAATCCGCCTGCCAATGCAGAGGTCACGGGTTCGATCCCAGCTCCAGGAAGATCCCACATGCCGCGGAGCAACTAAGCCCATGTGCCAAAAAAAAAAAAAAAAAAGTTAAAGAATGCAAGGAGATTCTGGAGACTTTCCAAGAAGAAGGCATTTCTTGATCTCCACATATTTATTTAACAAATATTTATTTAATTACAACTGTATTGCAGCCCTTGGCTTATGTTACCCTGAGGAATGCAAAAGTTAGATGCATACATTTCAATTTTTGTCTCCACCTCAACACATTTAATGGCTGTCCCCAAACACTACTAGATGTAGCACTGGTTCACCATGGATGCAGTGATTCTCAGCTGGAGAAACGTTCCCCCCCAGGAGAAAGGGGAAGGTGTATACTAATTTAAAGATGCCTAACAGGCAATCCTAAAAAGAAAGTGTGTCCCTTTTCCAGCCTCACAGTCTCTCCTACCCTTGCAATACTGAAAATCACCTTTCCCCCAAATCAAAAGACCATTTTCAATGAGAGGCATTACCTCCTCATTCATCAGTGGAAAATAATGCAAAATCAAGGAGAACTGGGGCATGGGCAACAAAACATGATTCCTCCTGTTGTTGCTCTCTTCATGAAAAATGTTTACGAAATCTCAACCTCTTTCAGAGGAAGCAAATGATTCCAGAAGCACATGAGATTACCCAAGCTCAGCCCTCTATAATGCATGCAGCACACCCAGGTCCTTGCAGAGAGGAATGGTGGAAAGAGGCACACATGGTGTACAAATTGCCTCTCCTGCCCACACAGCATCATTTTAGATAACTCTCAGTGTTTCCAGGATGCTGACGGTGGTCATTATTTCCCTGTACTCTGAGATGATCCAATAGAGACTTTCAGTAGTTGGTGTGGTCCACCTGAAATAGAATCTCACCTTCTCATCCCACAACATAAAGTTCACGTAGAGAATCAGAAGTGACAGCAATGACGCACCACCATTATCAAATGAAAACACAGACTCCTTCTCTGACCTCTTTTGGTGTCTAACCTCATGCACTGTGACATCATAAAACTAGTCTTGCCTGTGCCAGGGGCTTATCACTCAAAGCTAAACCATTATAGGTCTTCAGATTTTTTAGGAATAGTATAATTCAAATTTCCCTTCTATTCTTAAATACATGTCAGGTTGCTTTTGCTACTGTGCTGATAGTGTGCTAGTGGGAAGTCAATTGCAGAGAAGAGTGGAATGGAGGCAATTATATCTGTCCTCGCCCCTGCCAAAATACAACATATCAGGGGAAAGGGAGCAGGTTTTAGAATTAGGCAGATGTGCATTCAACCCTAGCTTACTCTCTAGCTGATGATCTTCAACAATTCGTTTAGCTTCTCTGTGACTCTATTACCAATACCTATTTTACTAGCGTACAGCTAGGACTAAATACATTCTAGTAGTTTGAGGAGATGGAGAAGGAGTTGGAGTAGTAGTAATAGAGAATCGACAGGAGAAGCTTATAGTAGTAGTGGTAGTTACCATTATTATTAACATTACAAGAGAGACAATGTCTAGGCAGAGATGAGATTTCAATGCAAAGGGAAGGCCACGTTCACTCTTAAATGTTCCATGCTGCATCACGGATTAGGAGGGAAATTATCCACTCAAGATTATACAGCCAGAGCTGCATTGTGGAGATTTGAATTCAGACTATCCGATTCCAGAGAAAATATAGGAGCTGCCAAGTAATGAAAATGAAAAAGTAAAGGCGTAGTATAGAAGGACAGTATATAGGATGGTACTTAGACCAGTTCAGGTGTCAGACTAGCTGAGTTCAAATCCTAACTCTGCCATGAACTAGCTGTATAACTTTGTGGAAATTACCTAATGTGTCTAAGCATCAGTTTTTTCATCCCTAAAATCAGCTTTCTGACTCTTATGGCCTGAATGTATATGTTTCCCCCAAATTTACATGTTGAAGTCCAAACATCCAGTGTGATTATATTTGGAGGAAGTAACAAGGTTAGATGAGGCCATAAGGATGGGGCCCTGATCCGACTGGATAAGTGTCCATATAAGAAGAGGCATTAAGCTGAACCAGGACGCATTCTCTTCCCCCACCCTCTTTCCCTCCTTCTCTCTCTCCCTCCCTGTCTCTCTGTCTATGTCTCTTTCTTTGTCTGTCTCTCTGTATCTCACTCTCTCTTTCTCTCTCCCACCCTCCTCCCTGTCTCTTTCCCACATTTTCTCTTTCCTCTCTTCAACCATGTGAGAAATCAGAGAGATGGCCACTGCCTACAAGCCAAGAGAAGAGACTCTGAATGAAACCTACCTTGCTGGCACCTTGATCTTGGACTTCCAACCTCTAGAACTGTTAGAAATAAATTTCTGTTATTTAAGCTACCCAGTCTGTTATGACAGCCCTAGCAAACTAATATACTAACATATTACGCAAAGAACTTCTAAGATAATTAAGCAAGATCTCATAAAGAGTTTTTCACCATGCTTGACGCATAGAAAGTGCCCAACAAATGGTACATATTGTCATGATCATTTCATGAGAAATAAGGTAAAGTACCCAATCTGGTGCCCACTAAAATGGTGGTACTGTTGGGCATAAAAAGCCAAGTGGTGAGGGAATGACAAGCACTGTAGTAGCCAAGGGAATTGTAGAAAGCTTAGAGGAGAAAAGAGTGTGGGAGGGGGTGTACAACACAATTACCCACTGGAGAAGGAAATCAGAAGGTCCAGCCTAGAAGGTCCAGGTTGTTTAACCTAAGCCAGCTGGCCACATTGTGGTCAGAGGGAGAGCCCTAATTGTGGTCCAGGCAAGACGCCAGAGGTCAAACCTGGAGGTCTTTGTAGGAGCTTAAGTGGGAAAACAGGATGAGGAGACAGATGGCAGAAAGATGAGGAATGAGGCAGGGAGCAGCATCTGAGGCAGATCGGGGAAGCTGTAAACTATTCAACCCAGGGGCTGTGGCCCCCGTGGGTGTGTGAGCGCTCCGTTTCCACATGTGCCTGCTGTGCAGTAAGGGAAAGGGCTGACAGTTTAAAGGCAATGAGCAGGACAGGGCAGGGAGGGATCAGGTCAGCAGTCGTGCTGGTGGGAGCAGCAGTGTCCACATGTCAGAGGCACACAATTCTCAGCCCACACCATCAGGAATGAGCTGAGGGCACCAGCAAGAAAGGGCATTAGAAATTAGCACCAGTTGCTTAGATGGGAAAACTGAACATTCAAGGATAGAGAGTGTGAGGCATTCCAGGGCCCAGCAGGGAAGCAGATGAAGGGAAAGGAGGGATTCTGAGAGGCTGAGCTATTAGTTTTTTACTTGCTTCTATTAATTGCTCCCTCCAGGCTTCTACTTAGCCACTTAATACATCTTTATTGAATAAATTCTCTTTGCTGGACACCAATATAAGCACTGAGGACACCACAATAAAAAACAGACACGAAATAGCTTATTTTTAAAAAGGAAATGCAGATAATAAATAAGCAAACAGAAAGATAAAAATCATTTCAGATGGGGAAAAGTGCTGTAAAGGCAAGCAAGCGAATGTTGGAGAAAGTGATGAAATGGTGGCAGGACGGCTTCTTTAGACAAAGCAGCCAGGAAAGGTTGTCGGAGAAAAAGATATTTGAATATTTGATATCGAGCACCTAAATGGTCACAAGAACATATCTCTAGCAGATGGCAGTAGCTCCCCTCCCTCTAATTCCTCAAAGTCAACGTCAGAAAATGAAGCAGAAAGCAGCACCTCTGTGGCATTTTCTTCCCTTCTTAGATTTTCTCCCAGCCTGAATATCCATTTGGAAACTGTCCATTTGTCTTTTTATTCATTCAACATGTATTGAACATCTACACGTGTCAGGTACTGTGCTAGGCACAGGGAATGTCATATAATATGGATATTGACATCTGACCACAAACCAACGGTGAGTCAGTGAATGAATCCAGATTTTAGACAAGAACAGGATTCAGTACTTACTGTTGCCTCCATTTGGACCAAAATTAAACTAAGGAGATGTGTGTACGTGTGTGCTATGTATGAGTATGTTTATCCAGATAAATGTGTGCCTGGCAGCATATGAGCTCACAGACAAGCAGCAAAGTCTGCACATACATTTGGCCAAAGCACACATAAGGTAAATCTTCTTTTTGCACAGTGAAAGTTACTTCTACATGCTCAGGCAAAACAAGGCTTCTTACACTCTAAAAACCAAAGACTGGGTCTGAGATAGTCATTCTGCTGCCAGCTTCATACTGAGCTAAAAATACAGAAGAGAAAAACAATGATCTCAGCAAGATAATTGCCAATAGGTGAACAAATGAGGCAGACAGAATTTGAACAGCAATTTGGCCATCCTGCAGGGGAGGGATGAGCGTGCATGGCTAGTGCCAGTGTGGCACCAGAAATAGTCACAGTTCAGCAAAACAGATTCCTGACGCTTCACACTCCTGGGCCCTGAAGGCATCCTTGAGGGGAAGGGGAGGGAGGGATCAGAGGGGAGAAAAGTGACAAGCCAACCGGAAGGAGAATAGGGGGTCTTTTTTCCAAAACATCAAATATCCTAACTGATTTTAACTTTTTTTTTTTCCTGTGTAGATTTCATGCACCAGTGGCCAGCAGTGCCCAAGGAATCAGGAAACTTTTTGTTTGGGCTTGGCCAGGATCTCTGAGCAGCCAGTTTGTTGTTTTATTTTAAGAAAGCAGCCGTATTTTCGCTGGGGAGCATGTTTGGAGCAGAGATTTTAAAGTGCTGTCTTCCAGATTGGTTTAGTCCAGACTGAAAGCAGAAGGGAGTTGGATGAAAGACTGGGGGGCGTTGCCCCCAGTTCTGATTCTATAGAAATAATTTGGTGGTTTGTCCCTTTGGGCATTTTTCATTCTTCAGCTCCACAAACAGGGTGCTAATACCTGAAACCTCCACATCTTGCTGGGATTCTGAACTGATCAAGTTACCATGAAAACCACACAGGTACAGGCCTGCAGGCTCACAAAGGATTCCTCCCTCAGAAAACTCTCTGCTTGAGCCAGGAAAGAACACTACCACATTTTTCTTGGCTTTTTATAGGGTGTTGATCCAAGGATCTGTTTTTACATTCGAATGCAGCAGTCGACTGGAGCATAATAGATTGCAGACCTTTGTAAGGAATCTCTGTGAGGCTTCGGCAGGCAACTGTGAGCTGTTGCAAAGAACTGCACTGTCAGCAGGTTAGCCACTGGGCCCTCGTCCATGCTTTCCTTATTTTTAAAGGAGTCATTGACCTTCCACAGGCCTGTATCAAAATGGGGTGAACAAAAATGCTGCCAGACACGGCGGGATTGGAAGAGACTTCTTTCAGGGGCTGGAAAGGGCTTCATTTGGTCTATTTACTGTCATGGAAATTCTGAGTGTGACTTAAAGGCCTCTTTGGCTTGGAGCCAGATGGGAAGGTTTGGAAAAAAAGCAGAGACTCAGTCGGGGAGTGAGCAGGGTGGGAAAGCAGCTGCCCTGGCACAGCCCCCAGAGGGATGTAAAGAGCCCTGGTGCCTATTGTGCAAGGGCAGATTCAGAAGTCTCTGTGTGGACCAGGGGGCAGCCAGTGTCTCTGCTCCAGGTGGCCAGGCTTGATGAGCACGCTGGGAACTTGTTCAAAGTTGTTCTCGCCAAGGGAGGTCCCACCTAACATGCCATTCATTCATTCATTCATTCTGCAAACACTTCTGAAGACTGTGCTGGGTTTGAGACTCTGTGCTTGACACTGAGATTCTAGAAAGGACCAACACAGCCTCTGACTACTGTTCTGTAAGGGGACTGTCTAGCGAAAGTGACTCTGCTACTATAGGAAGCCAGACCAGAGCTGCCATGGGAGAGTCAGATCTCCCACCTCAGCCCTTCTCCTTGTGTGCCGGTCTCCAGGGCATCTCGGTCCATTTCAACCTTCACCGCTGGAATTCCAGCTGGCCTTGTGCCAGGAAGAGTTTTGTCCTCTGCATCATGGGCCCACAGAGTCCAAGTGTGTGCATGCTCTCCTGGGTTCAGAAACCTACTCCCCCTCAAGTGCAAAAGATGTAGGGGCTGTACCATGTCCCCTCTCCCAGGGGGATTTGCATTTAAGGAGGATTGTCACGTCAGCTAAAGGCAAGGCTTCCCAGCACAGGCTTTTAGGCCTGAGCAGGAAGAAAAGGGTGTGTTGGGGAGTAGAAGGGAGACTTTCTAGAAACACAGATGTCATTCCGGGTAGGCAGGCAGCCCGCCCTGGGCTTTAGGCTGTTCTGGAACTGAAAGGGGGTTGGAAACCATCTGGCAGGGGAGAAAACAGCACACCCGTGGCGAGCAGCCGCCAGGGCCTTCTCTCCTGCTCCCCGTCTCCTGGGCTGGCCTTCCTAAGCTCCCTGCAAGCATGGACTTGTTTTCTGCTAAGCTCCTGGGTTTAGTGAATGTGTGTGTGTGTTGTGTGTCTTGTGTGTTTACAGCCTACAGAGAAGCAGCCCATGTGGAAACGTGTGAGATAAAGAGGTTAGAGAAAAGACCCAAAGCACAGGAGAGAGAGTGTTGGTGCTGGCCTACCTCTAGAACTGCTATTATTTTCTGTGGTCGATAATCACAGAACTGTGCTGTAAGATGAAGAATGTCTTCCGAGTTGGGGGAAGGGAGGAGCCTGGCTCCTCGGAAAGGCTTATTAACACCAGGCTAACGGCGTTGTCATTAATCATCAGGGTGAACTTGAGCCACTGGGGTTGAGCCTCCATTGGTATAAATGATATCTTTATTTCGGGAAACTCTGAAACGTAGATCTTTCTTCTGAATAGGATTCCCATCACCACCGCTCTCCATAATTCAAACAAAACTTCTGGAGTGAAGCGACTGTATTGTCACAGTTTTCACTTTACAATTTTATTCTAGAGATTTCTAGATTTTGTTAACTTTGATATATCCATTCTGGTGGAGATGAAATAAGTCAAAACATTGGATGACTTAAGTTATGAGTGTTTATGTACGTCAGTGTAAATAGGTCTTTTTTCCCTCCCAACTGTGATGCTTTTCTTATTACTGGGAGAGACTTAATAGGAATAACTCTTATTTAGAAATATACTAATTCTGACACTGTCTGGGCTGAATTTAAAAGGTTTACTAAGTAAATAAGGGCAATAAACAAAATCCCACTCCAATTTTGTTTAACCTACTTGAAGAAACACATACTTTAAGAACTGTAGCGGTACTCATTTACATGTAAACCTTTTAATGCTACTTTCAAGTCATTCTTAACTTTTCTTGAAAGCTGATCCTCAAAGAGCCTAGCTGGTATCACTTTTTAACCCTCATTTTCACGACGCTACCCCCAATTTGAAATTCATAAAAATATTTTTCTTTGCATATATTTCCCTCAAAGTTAATTTGAGTTAATGATGTTGGTATATGTTAGTTTATAATCCGGTACTGATAAATGGATGGATGGTTAGATGCATGGATGAATCTAGAATAAAATTGACCTGATTTATGTTCCTATTTCCCTCAGATATAGGTCTCTGGGTCTCAGGAGTCTCTCTGGGACTTAGAAAACCTGTCCATTCTACTAAAGAGTTCTTCACCATCCAAGACACTCTTCCACCCGTGACAGAATGCTGTAACTCACCAACTCCAGGCCAGCTCCAGGCCTGCTCCCTAGTCCTCTGGTCCTCTGAGCAGCCTCTTTTCCATCCCACCACTTGTGCCTACCTTGGCTTTTTGGCCAATTATCCATTTGAATTTGGCTCTGCTTTGGGTTCACCTCCCCAGGATTTGGCAACCAGGATTTCCAATGAATACATTGGTCTGCAAGCAGATTCATGATTTAAACTCAGCTTTGAGTCGTAACTAACCCTTCTTGGCTTTGACAGCCTGATCTTTTCCTATGACTTTTGGCAAGTGGCACTCCTGCCTCACTCCCCCATCCCAGCCCTGCTCTCCCCCACTTTCCATCCCAGATGCGGACTGCTAGGAGGGAGAAAGATTAGACAGTCTCCTCACAAATTCTCTTAGGAATGCCTTGTCTCTGATATAGGTAAACTCCTACTAGCCTCAAACTATCTGGTCTCAAATCTAGATAGCTTTGGCTTCAGCATAGCTTTACTTCCAAAAGATATAATTAACACTATTTGAGGAGACATGGTACTCTGCCACTTGATTGTGAAAATTTCCTCTCCAGAGTAAAGTGATTGATGACTTCTGTACTAAAGTCTTCCTATGTTCCTCATCTCTTATTTCCCCTTTGAAATAAAAGCATTTCTTTGATTCAGCCAAGAAAGCCTCTTTATTTTTTTCCTCGACTTTTCAATAGGCCCAAACATTTTTCATTAATCTAATTCTGTCTTTAATACTTTCCTAAATTTTCCAAAGGTTTCTCTTAAAATATTTTTTAAATATTTTATTTAAAAAAATATAACACATAAACAAGCACCCAGATGCTACCATTTTTAATATAAAATAGAAGTATAACATAAATCATATTTTTGTGTATAAAATATAAAATAAAGCTCTGCTCTTACCATAGCTCCAGGTAACCTCTCAGATAAGCCTTGATAAAGGTTTTGTGTCCTTCCTTTCAGACTTTTTCTAACTTTCCACAAACAGGCATAAACATTTTCAAGCCAAATATCGAGTTTCCCTTGAATCCTCTTTGCTTCTCACCACATATGAACTATCAAGAAATTCTGAAAAAAAAAATAAATAAAATAAAATAAAAAAAGAACTTCTGGTGACTGTTCCTCCAACACCGTCCAAAATCCACCTCCTGCACTTCTTCTCACCTGTGCCTCAAGGTCAACCAAGCCCCCATCTTGTCTCACTGGTCAACTGTGAAAACCTCTATGAAGTCTTTCCGCTCTTACCCCTTCCCCTTAAACACATCAACAATCTAGTAAGCAAACAACACACACCAACTGTAGTTAAGTTGAGCAGAAAGAAGATTGTTGGAAATCTCTTGGAAATTCAGACTTGATGAGAAGGCAAGAAAATTAGCCTCACCAGGGACGCTGAGGAATGGCTGCGTTGAAATCATGGTCCAGAACGAGCTTTGTCAGGATGTTATGCTGCCCTTGCTGGACCTGGACACCTCTCCAGCATGGCCCCGCTGGCGGCACTAGGCTCTGGACCCCACTGTCTCCCTGGCCTAGCCACCCCTGCCACCGCTGGAATAAATCTGCCTTGCCCCAGATCTTTGTCTTACTGGAACTGGATTTGGAGTCACTGGTGGAGTATGCATGCCCATCCCTTAGCTGCTAGAGCTGGGTGAGGGAATGTCTGGTCTGTTCAACTTCTGGAAGGGGTGGGGTTGGAGCAAGTCTCCCACCTGGATCCACCTGGTGGGGGAATTCCCCAGAAACAGAATGAGGCTCAGAGGCTAGTCAGCTGAAAACAATGAGGGCAGCACTGCAAACACCTACATTCCATTTGCACACAGCAGCCTGAGAAAAGTTTTAAAACTTAGATTAGGCTACTCCTCTATTTTAAACCTTCCAATGGTTTCCCATCACCCTAAAAATATAGTCTGAACCATATTCCCTGGGATGCCAGATGCCCTGTGGCAGGTCCGCAGAGCTGGAAACCCATTGCCACAGAGTCCATCAGGATTCACGAGGAAGTCAGGCTCACGCCCTTGCTGTCCTTGATGTCACCAGAGACTCGCTGCCCTTCCCAGGGGCCTCTTCATGTGCATGGAGGTACAGATAAGTGCATTTGGACCCTGCTGCTGCTCAATGACTTGATTAAAAGCATTTTAAAACTCCAGCTTAATTAGCTAATTTAAATTCTGTTCAGTTTATCATGTGCGTATGATACACCTGCATAGGTCCAGGACCTAATGACCGTCTTCAGCAAAATCACTAACATTAGCACAGTGGTCCACAGTTCACAACGTGCCCTCACATGCTTGAAACCATCTTGCTCTCAAGAGGCTCCTGTGAATAGGTAGGATAGACATCATTATCTCATTTTAACAGGTGAGAAAACTCAGTCTCAGAGGTCAAAAGCACTTCTCAAGTGCACCAGGTGTAAAGGAGAGAAGCCTACATTAAAACCTACCTCTTCTAAAAGGGAACCCTCCTACACTGTAATTGGGAAAGTAAATTGGTGCAGCCACTATCGAGAACAGTATGGAGTTTCCTAAAAAACTAGAGTTGCCATAGGATCCAGCAATCCCGCTCCTGGGCATATATCTGGACAAGACTCTGATTCAAAAATACATGCACCCCAATGTTCATAGCAGCACTATTTAGAGTAGCCAAAACATAGAAACAACCTACATGTGCATCAACACATGAATGGTGATAAAGAAGATTATTTATATTTATATTTATATATATAATGGAATATTAGTCAGCGAAAGAAAGAAAGAAAGAAAGAAAGAAAGAAAGAAAGAAAGAAAGAAAGCAAGCAAGCAAGCCATTTGCAGCTACATGAATAGACCTAGAGGTTATCATACTAAGCAAAGTAAATCAGAAAGAGACAGATGATACCGTATAATATCACCTATACATGGAATCTAAAATATAATACAAATGAACTTATCTACAAAACAGAAACAGACTCACAGGCATAGAGAACAGACTTGTGGTTGCCAAAGGGGAGGGGGGTGAGGGAGGGATGGATTGGGAGCTTGGGATTAGCAGATGCAAAACAAACTATTACATATAGAATGGATAAACAACAAGGTCCTATTGTATAGCACAGGGAACTATATTTAATATCCTATGATAAACTATAATGGAAAAGAATATGAAACAGAATATATATATATATATATATATACACACACATAAAACTGAATCACTTTGCTGTGCAACCGTAATTAACACGTTGTAAATCAACTACACTTCAATTAAAAAAACAAAACAAAGTAAAACAAAAAAACCCCTACTTCTCCTTATCTCTAAATGCCCCTCAAAAACATCAGATTTACCAGGCATTCTGAGTAATCAAGGTTTAATCAGAGACTGTGAGGAGATGAATAAACAAAGGTCATGGAATCCTGATTTAGAGGCAGGTAGGGTTAAAATAAAGAGAGGTGGGTTTCCCAGGACTTGGGACTATCCAGCTCCTAGTGACAGGCCCACCCAGGCAGGTTCTAGCACCCAGAGCAAATCAGGCACTGGGCCACCCCCTGCTAACAGCCCACCATACATACCACCATTTCACGGTGTCAGTGAGTAAATTAAAGTGGCCTTCAGGGCCAGCCTCAAAGAGGACAGTAGGGACTTCCCTGGTGGTCCAGTGGTTAAGAATCCACCTTCCGATGCAGTGGACACAGGTTCAATCCCTGGTCAGGGAACTAAAATCCCACATGCCATGGGGCAACCTAGCCTGCGTACCACAACTACTGAGGCCACGCACTCTGGAGCCCACAAGCCACAACTAGAGAGAAGCCCTCGCACCGCAACGAAGAGCCCGAGCGCTGCAATGAAAGATCCCACGTGCCGCAACGAAGACCTGACGTGTGGCAAAATTAATTAATTAATTTTTTTTTTTTTAAGAGGACAGTAAATATCAAAGAGACTGAGAAAAGGAGGTGGGACAGGAGGCACTGCTAATTGTTTAAGGGCTGATGTCTTCTGAAACTGGCTGGCCGTACCTTCATATAAGTGTCTCCTAGCTTCTGCCTGGAGGTTGGCACTGCAAGTGGCAGTGGGGATCCGGAGGAGGAGTTAGGAGGAGCAGGGCAGTGCTAAGCCATCCTCCTCCCCACCCAGACTCCAGGGAGAAGCTGCCGTAGGTCCAGTCTTGCTGCTTTGAGAACTTCTTTTGCAAATCAGAAACAAGGCAAACCACAGTTCCCACGCCCTTCAGTCAATCAGGGAGTCAATCTCCAGTGTTAGGTTTTCCCTGAGGTGACAGCCCACAGGCCCTTGCTCTGGGGGCATGACATTCAGTTCCTCTTTCCCCTCCCCTGCTGCTGCCCCACCCCCACCCCACCCCCATTTCTTTCACTGTGTCTGCCAGGCCTGGCCTCCCAAGAATCCAAAGAGGCTCCTGACCAAATGCAAATCACCAAGTTCAATGCCTCTTTGTAGTCTGTTCACACCTTTCATCCCAGTGTTTCAAAGCACAGTGCAAATGTGAACTTGTCCTCAGACACCCCAGGAGAGGCAAGTAGGTGGCATACGCTATTATCATCTCCTGTTTTATAGAAGCAAACCAAGCTCTGAGCCACGACCCATCTTGCTGGAGGCCTCATGGTGAATAATTGTAGGATATCTAGTCATCAACTATATCATGTTACTGCCGAAATACCACAAATATCAGCTCTCTAATTGATAACCATTTTTTCCTCTCTCACTTTCTTCTTTCTTTCTTCCTTTGGAGTCTGAGATCTCTTACAGCTTTAATAAATAGGTCCCACAAATTGACACAACCACCAACCATCTTCAGTTGCCCTTCTCTTAAAAGAAGCTGGAAGATGAATTAAATCAGCCCCTTTGCTACATGCTTGGCCTAAATGATGACTTGCCTAGAGAAACAGTGTTGGCTAGCTCAACGTGTTATTTAGAGCAGACAGTCAATCACAGTGACCACAAGCCCCACTGTCCTCCCCCTGCCCGGGGACCCACCACCTTTGGCTGAGAAGAACAGCCCTGCCTGTAACTTCAATGAGGAGACCATCTTCTGCACCACATGACTGCACCCCTATTCAAGCCACACCTGATCAAAACAGGGAACCAAGTATAACTATTCCAGAGGCTTGTCTGTGACTTATAAGAGGTGATGATAGGGAAGTTATATTCAAACTACTCGAATTGTGCAGGGGTAGGGGCAGGGGGAAATGGTGGGCTTCCATTAGGTGGTCAAAGAGAAGTGGGCAGGCTTAGAGAGAAAAGACTCCAGGAGAATAGAGAATCACCTCCATGGCAGAGAACCAGAGTCCAGAACTTCTGCTGTTGTAAGAGTAAGAGTTTAAATGGGTCCTTGGAACTACAGTGGATTCTGAATAATCTTGAGGTTCCGGTGTCTGTGAGTCTTGGCCATACCATGATCATGTTCTTTTTTTAATTTTATTTTTTAATTTTTTTAATTGAAGTATAGTTGATTTACAATGTTTCGTTAGTTTCTGGTATACAGCAAAGTGACTTAGCTATATATATTTTGTTTTCCAGATTCTTTTCCATTATAGGTTATTACAAGATATTGAATATAGTTCCCTGTGCTATATAGTAGGTCCTTGTTGTTTATCTATTTTATATATAGTAGTGTGTATCTGTTAATCCCAAGTTCCAAATTTGTCCCTCCCTCCCTCTTTCCCCTTTGGTAACCATAAGTTTGTTTTCTGTGTCTGTAAGTCTGTTTCTGTTTTGCAAATAAGTTCATTTGTATCATTTTTTGATTCCATATATAAATGATGTCATATGATATTTGTCTTTCTCTGTATGACATACTTCACTTAGCATGGTAATCTCTAGGTCCATCCATATTGTTGCAAGTGGCATTATTTCATTCTTTTTTATGGCTGAGTAATATTTCATAGTATATATGTACCACAGCTTTATTTGTTCATCTGTCAGTGGACACTTAGGTTGCTTCCATGTCTTGGCTACCGTAAACAGTGCTGCTATGAACATAGGGGTGACTGTATCTTTTATAATTAGAGTTTTCTCCTGGATATATGCCCAGGAGTGGGATTGCTGAATCATATGGTAACTTTATTTTTAATTTTTTAGGGAACCTCCATACTGTTCTCTATAGTGGCTACACCAGTTTATATTCCCACCAACAGTATAGGAGGGTTCCCTTTTCTCCACACCCTCTTCAGCATTTACTATTTGTAGACTTTTTGATGATGGCCATTCTGACCAATGTGGGGTGATGCTTCACTTTAGTTTTAATTTGCATTTCTCTAACAATTAGCGATGAGTATATGGTCACATTCTGTATACATTCCTATCTCCTTTATCATTTTTCTTTATAACATGCTCCCATTCTTAGCCCGAGATCAGAAATACTCAACTAAAGATTTCATTTAAGTTCTGTGATTTATATGCTTGAGTCAATATCAAGGTGAAGAAGCCACTTGCTCTTCGTGCTTCTAAATTTTCATCAGCAAAACGGAGATAATTATTTCTTAGGCCATGCATACAGAGTTGATTGGACTTCCTAAATATCTAGTTGATTGGAAGTGAGGTTTTTTCTAGCCATCATAACATCCAATCACTAAGCAATCACTGAATGTCCACCTGATCTGATTATTTAGAAATCTGGAGTAATGACTAACTTTTTGGAGCCCTGTCACCTGGTCCTGTTAAGAAGAAGATAATGTCGTTTCGTTGATGTATCTCTAACGTCATATGAGTGGGAATAGATACTGTGAAGCATAGGCAAACTGCTGTCTGAACATCTGGCATTTCTTTGAAATTGTGTTTTATCTCTAAAATTCAAATTAATTTCATCTTCTATTCAAAAAAAAAAAGAAGACGAGGATAATGTCAGCTCTACCACTCAAGGGATCCAACCCATCTCTAGGTGGCAGACCAGTAAATACACTCATCCTGATGGCCCCATAATTGCAGGTTTTTTTGAAATGCTGCGATATAAGTTGTGAGGTAGAATACAGAAGACATCGATTATGGTATAAATAAATCTCCTCTAACAGAGGGAAATTCAAATAGATACTGTGTGCTTAGGAGAAAAAATAAAACACACATAAAACATTTTCGAGAAATGAGATAGTTGACATTTTGATCAATCAGTCTTCGCTATTAAATACCACAATCTCTGCCAAGTTAATTACCTGCAAATGAAGAGCCCGTCCTAGCCAAGAGCAGTGCTGCCAGCATCTAGCCCTGCAATCACATTATGGAAGGGAAAACCCCCAAAACTAAGGGAGACAGACAAAGCCCAAAGACATGACAAAGGCTAGGTGTGGTTTACCCTTAGCAGTCTCAGCACACTTGCTCCTGAGGGAAAGCTGCAGGCAGAGGAGGGGCCCCCCTGGCTGTCAGATGAGCTGTCATGTTCTCTCACCATACCCAACACAGGTCAGCGCATCCCTCAGGCAGCTGGTGGGAAAGTGGCAGCTCCTCCAGAACCTCCCTTGGCCACGTCTCACCCTGGCGAGCTCCCTCCTAGGCTCTGGTCCCAAGCTCATTTCAGGGGTAACTGCCCAGAGACCAGAGAGCTCTGCTTAGAGTCTGAAGATGCCACTCACAGGAAAGGGGAATCAGGTCCATTCCACATAGATGGCTGCAGACGGGACAAAAGGAATAAATACCAGCTTTGTGTAGGGCTCAGTGGCCAAGGCATTTCACTTAGGTGGGACTTTGGGGAGAAAAGCCCCAGTGAGTTTTCCAAAGTATATGAAGGAACAGGAAAAGTCTTATATCCGATTCTGAGCCACAAAGACAGTCCAAGTATTTTCCTAGAGGCAGAGCAGATCAGGTTTTGAGAAGCCTGGATTTTATATCATTTGAGGGAGAGTTTCTCTAAAAAAAAATATATATATATATATATATATATACAGAATTAAGCACAGGATCTTAGAAGAAAAGCCCTGGCAGGGGCTGAAACACAGGAGGTTATATGTATATTGCCCTGTGTCTTTTGGAATGTTTTTCGCCTCTCTTTGGCTGAGATTCTCCAGTAGCACAATGAAGCCTTATTGGCACTAGGGGGTGGACTCAAGGCAGAGAGAACTTCACTGAAAATCCCCTCCAATTCAGTTATTCCTGCCAGGCTGGCTTTAGGACTCTGGATTCTGAACTCAGTTCAGCTATCAATTCTCAGGGTCGCTATCACGGGTCTGTGTCTTTCCAAAATTCGTATGTTGAAGTCCTAACCCTCAGTGCCTCAGAAAGTGACTTTATTTGAAGATAGAGTCTTTACAGAAGCAATCGAGCTAAGATGAGGTCATTAGGGTAGACCCTGATGCAATATGACTGGTGTCCTTTTTCAAGGGGGGGATTTTGGAGGCAGCCACACTCACAGAAAGAACACCATGTGAACATGAAAGCAGAGATGGGGTGATGCTACTCTAAACTAAGAATGCCAAAGATAGCCAGCAAATGCCCGGAAGCTAGGGAAGGGGCAGGGAACTGATCCTTCTTCACAGCCCTCAGAAGGAACCAACCCTGCTAACAGCTTGATCTTGGACTTCTAGCCTCCAGAGCTGTGAGACAATAAATGTCTGTTGCTTAAGCCACTGAATTTGTGGTACTTTGCTATCGCAGCACTTTCAGTCTAATATCGTCAGTGGGTACATCTCTCGTCTCCATCACTTGCAATACAATGAAGACCAAAATCACGCTCTTCATCATCTAAGCTGCAAGGTAGCAACCAGAACAGAAATATGAAAGGGCTCTTCTCTATAGTATTTGTAAGGAATAACTCATAACTACAGTTTCTCTAAGCATGTCTGCCGAAAGGTACTCTTCTATTTGCCTGATTGCATTCCTAATAATTTCATTCAAGTCATCAGTCATCATATGAGAGAAAATTTCAATAAATTTTTCTTGAACGCACTCAGCGATTCTTGCAGTCTCAGGTCTTCGTCCCAGGAGAGGACAAATTCACTCATGAAATTTCAGCAAACATTTATTGAGCACTTATTACTGTGCAGCTGTTGGGCCAGGGGCTGGGAGATGACACTTTGTAAGACAGAGACAGGCTTTCAAGGAATTGTAGTGTGGTGAGCAAACAAACTTAGCAAGAGCCATGATACAGCTTGGTCATTGCCACAGTGTGATGTTTATGAAGTGCTATGGAAGCTCAGAATAAGAAGAATCCCTGCAGGACTGTTTTAGAGGAGGTAACATTTCAGTTGGGCTTTGAAGGATGAATACGAGTTTGCGAGACAGAGAAAGAGGGAGTCACAAGGAAAAACATGGAGAGTTTGAAGTATGTTGAATGGGTTAGTACAGCTGCAGTGCAGTGGTTAGATTAGAGAGAAAAATATTAAAACAAGGGCAGAACAAGAGCTCATGGCAGGAGTGAGTAGGGGAGGGGCAGGTGTTAGGGACAGTAATTCTAATGTCAGAATCTCTCTTCTTCATCTTTCTTAAGATCCAACGTTGATGCATATCTCTAGGAAGCCTGACACAGGTACAGTTCTTGAGAAGGCTCTGTTGATTTCCTCAGCTTGGACTAATCCAGAACAAAAAGCCACACAGGCGTGGAGCAGGGAGAAAGATGGGAAAGGAGTGGAAGAAGGAGGGGCCTGGTCTCTGCTAAGTGCTGAGTGTTTACTTCTCACTTTGCAACTTGCAATTTCCCTTCTGCCTGGGTTCTCAGGTAACCAGAGACCTGGCCCTGGTTCCAAGGCACCTGTGGGGGTTTTTCTGCTTTGGTAGCTTAACTTGGTCAAATCAACCCTGTCATTTACTCAGCAAACACTTCAGGCAGTGTGCTAGGCACCAGGCACACAACCAAAGCCCTGACGAACAAGTGTCACCTTTCCTCCCCAAAGCCAGTTGTTTAAGGGTTGTAGCCCAGTAGGCAAAGCACACACAATGAGGAGCCCAGAGGCCCTGGTTTGGGGGCCTGGCTGTGCAACCTTGAAGCTGTGTGACTTTAAGCATGTCACTTGGCGTCTCAAATCTTTGGTTTCTTCGTATTTAAAATTCCGCTTGTGGGCTTTTCCTCTGTTAGGAGGGTAGAATGAAATGATGGATGTGAAAACACTTTCTCACAGGAGAAACCCTAGACAACACTTCTTTGTTACTGTCACCAGACCAGTTAGGTGAGAAGGAACTCAAGGGTATTCATCACAACTCTCTCTGCGGCAACAGGAAGCCAAGCCAAGCTGGCCAAAGCAACAAAGGAGTTTATTGACTCGTTCACCTGGGAAGCTCCTACAGAAGCTCAGAGTCAAAGGAAGAGCTGTGGGATTTCAGCCTCCTGGAGCCAGAGACCTGGGCGCTCCGTGACTGCCCTGGTGGCTGCCTGTTTCTGCCTCTGTGCACAGTGGCCTCCTGCTCTCTGCCCACAGCGGCCTCCTGCTCTCTGCCCAAGACCAGTTTTCTCTGCCCAAGACCTTGGGCGCTTGCAGTGCAGGCCAGAGAGCAGGGGAGGAGGGGAGGATGCTACAGTGGGAGACCAGGGAGCGCTGGGGGCAGACAGCACCACCCCTGCCGCCCACAGGCTTCTGCAGCATGGCACCCCTCACTCAGAGAACCTTGTTGGAGGACCTCTTCTGTGCCAGACACGTGCTCGCCCCTGGATGGAAGTCCGCTGCACTCCCCGTGGGGTCCCCAACTCTTCAGTGGACTCACTCACGTCCCAGAGACGGGAGACAGAGATGTGGCCGCTCCACCGTGCAAGTGCTCCCAGCTTCATAGCAGCGCATGAGACAGACGCGGAAAAGGTCCTGCTCTTCCTTCACAGAAGAGGACAGAGAAACAAACACGAGGCCCAAACCAGAAACAACCCAGTGTCTATCAACGAATGAAAAAGCAACTACTTTCATACCGTGAAACGGAGTTTGGCACCAAAAAGGAAGTACTGGTTCATGGTGCAACACGGATAAACCTTAAAAACATTACACTTAAGTGAAAAAATGTAAAAACAAATAGATACATATATAAGCCTCATTTATAAATAAATAGGCCTATATTTTAAAAACAAATATTACACTAAGTGAAAGAAGCCAGTCACAAAGACTACGTGTTGTATGAGTCCCTGTGTGTGAACGACCCTGAATAGGTACAGAGACAGAAAGTAGCTTAAGGGTTTCCATAGGCTGGAGGGTGCAGTAGTCAGGGGAGGGCCCGGGCACTACCCTATGGCTGATGGGTGCAAGGGTTCTCTTCAGGGTGCTGGAAATGTTCCAAAATTAGACTACTGTCATGGTCGCAAAACCCCGTAAATATACTAAAATCCATTGCATTGTGTTGTTGAAATGCGGCATCTTATGGTATGTAAAGTGCATCTCAATAAAGCTGTTTTAGGAAAAGCAAACAGGAGTGCTATGCAGAAAATGTAAATAAGGTGATGAAGTGGGGCGTGGCTTCATGGTTACTCTAGATGGAGACCTCTCCGAAGAGGTGACAGGAAAGCTGCACTCTGAGTGACAGGGAGGAGCCAGCCCCGCCCGGAGCTGGAGGAATCGGATTCCAGGCAGGGAGGACAGCTAGTCACAGGCCCTCAAGCAGAAACCAGTTTAGTGTGGTCAAGGTGGGTGGGTGAGGCAGGTAGGGGCCAGATCATCGATGCTGGTGTACACTGGAGAGAGGGGTGGATTTTACTCCGAGAAAAGTCATCAGAGGGCTTAAGAAGGGGAGCAGTGTAATCTCAGTTATGTTGAAGAATCATTCTGGCTGCTGTGAGGAGAATGGATTCCCAGGGGCTAGCACTAAATTTTCTTTGATTGATTAAGGGCAAAGTATTAAAAAAGAAAAATAAATAAATAGGATTGAATCTCTGTCTTGAGCTACAATGTAGTGGAAGGAACGATACATAGAGACACCCACAAATCTCAGAAGGAGCGGAACGTAGAAAGTTCTTTCTGAGAAAGAGATGTAGCAAAGGTTGTGGGGACACAGAGGCGGCAGACACAGCGCGGTCTGGTTGGGGAAGAAGCTTGTCGGTAAGGAAAATATTTAATTGCAAAGTGACACATGAGTAGGAAAAGAAAGAAGGGTGGTCCTCTAGCAGCCGAAATAGCATCTTCAAGGCCTGGTGGTGAGAACATACAGGGAGTATTAAGAGAAAGTGTATCATCCAGTTAATCCACAGAGTAGAAGACAAAATAAAAGTCACAGGAGATAATACTAATAACAGTTAACATGTATTAAGAGCTTACTATGGTCTAGGCACTGTTTTAACATAAAGCATAGACTAAAATATTTAATTCTCAAAACAGTCGTATGAAGTAGCAACAATTTGCATTTTGCCCTGTATCAGTCAAGGCCCCCCAAAGAATAGCACACTAAATTTAAGACATTTCAATGGCTGTTTATTTGAAAATGACTATTTACAATGCCTCAGGCAGAAATGAGGGGAACTACACAGCCGAAGGCGGGAGCCATGGGTAGCTATAATGGAACACTTGATAAAGCAAGACCTAAGAAATGAGGAAAGAGAGAGGTTGCCAGAATCTGGAGGATAGAAAGTCACATAGAGGCCACTTCAAAATAAGCGATGACCTTTAGCCAAGGGACATAGCCACCATGAAGGGTCCTTGAAAGGAGAGAACTGGGGGATAAACATCCTGACTGCACCCTCCTCCCTCCCTTTGCATCTCCTTCCAGTGCTCCCAACTGGCTGAACACAACCAGAAATCAAAGCACAGAGGGGCCCTGAGGATGTGGTCCTTACAGGCTGACCTCCAAGGATAGAAACCTTATGATAAGAATGGAAAGGTAGGTAGTTATCTACCTTGCCATAGAAGATATGGAATTTCAGGTGACAAGTGTGGTATTAATTCGATGTGCAAAGAAAAAGTATTGAAGATCTTTCATGGATTGGAGAAGAAAGTAACCAGAAACAGGAAAACCATTAAAAAGACCCCTAATTGTCTGAATGAGTGGTAATAACCTGGAGGTTATAGGAGGAATGAAAAGCAGGGGCCAATTCTAAAGCAATTTCTCAAGAGTAATATTAGAGATCAACTCCATTGGGCATATTAGGTAACGGGATACGATGGGGAGTTGGGATGAGGTAAGGAAAGTGGCAAAGATGATAGGCGGGTTTTCAGCCTGGGTACTGAGAAAAGAGTTCTTACTATTAAGGGAAAATGTAATGCAATGAAGGTCTGGATATGGGAGTGTTATGGTGAAGGCTCTTTCATTTGAAGCCTACTTATGCTTACTTAAGTGGAAAAGGCAGAACTTATTATAAAAGTATAGGGTTATATCCAGAAACTTAAGGGCAGAAAGTAGAGCTGAACCTCACAAGGGACTGGAATCAGGAACGGGCAATACATCCGACGCCATGTTGCTACCTGGCGGTGCTGGGTCATCCCAAATCTGCACGACGCACGTCCCCGCCTCACTTTGTTCCATTTGTATCTCTTTTCACAAGCCAGATTTCTCTCCGTCTCCATGCACATGATTGAAAATGGCAGCTTATAACACAGGGAGATCAACTCGATGATGAGTGATGACTTAGAGGACTGGGACAGGGAACGTGGGAGGGAGTTGCGGGAGGGAGGGGATATGGGGATATATGTATAAATATAGCTGATTCACTTTGTTGTACACCAAAAACTGGCACAGCAGTGTAAAGCAATTCTATTTCAATAAAGAGCTTAAAAAAGAAAAAAGAAAATAAAAAGAAAATGGCAGCTTCACTTCTGAGTTGCTATCACTCCCCAGTTTAGCCAGAGCGGTCTGGTGCCCTCCATCATTCCATATCCTTGGGAGACGGGATCCAGCCAGCTATGGCCAAGGGTGCAGGGTCATGGAGTTCAAGCCCACTCTGGAGCAGAGGAAGTTCTCAGAGGAGGTCCATGTGCTGGGGGGAAATGCCTGAGAGGTGAGGGAAAGATGAGCTCACTGCTGGACATTTCCAGTGGGAGGTGCATGCAGAATGTCTTCACTGGAATAGCTAACAAGCTATAATGATCTCAAGCCAAAATGAGAGGACAGCGAGTTGGCAGGAGGCGAGTCGGGGCTAGTGAAATAGAGATGACAATTGAAGGCAAATGTTGAAAGAGGGGAAAGAAAGGGCCAAGGAATGAGCTCTGGGGAATGCTTTACTTTCCAGGACAAGATAAAGAATATCAGTGAAGGATACTAGTAAAGAATATAGAAGAGGGTCTGTGGGAGGGTAGGACAAAGGCAGAGAATGGAGAATCATGGCACCAGGAAGGAAAGAAGGGCTGGCTGACCCATGAGGCCATCTGCTCCGGAAACTGTGAGCTTCAGGAGGGTAGGGTCTGAATCTGTCTCTCTGGGAGGGGGCACAATGCCTAGTGAGGAGCTAAACAAATATCTGTTGATTTGAACAAAGATGGAAAAGAAAGAGAATAGCTGTTAGATTTAGCAAGAATGAGGTCTTTAGTAAGAAAGCAATTACATTAGAATGTAAAGGCAAAGTCAGGATGAAAGGAAGGGGGCGGGACAGCCTAATCATTTAGAAACTTTGATGCTGGAAGAGTGAAATGACTTGAAAAGGAAGCGGAGTTAAAGGAATGATTGATTACTATTATTATTATTTCTTTTGTGTTTATTTTTTAGGATGGAAGAGATGTACATATTTGGGGAAAAAATGGTCTAAGATATGTGCATTGAACATATATTCGAGACAAAAGCAATTAATGGAACAGTGTTAAAGAAGGTGGGAAGAGGTGAGAGGAACTTTAGAAATCAGACAGAACTCTTCTCAGGGACCAGGAGAAGAAAAGGAGCTTAAAGATACAAGGGGAATTTGAGATAGAGAAACGCAACGTTAGGGAAGTCTCCCCACGTACCTTCAAATTCCCATTGAAGGAGGAATCCTCTTGCTGGCTTGCCTGGGGCAGGGTTGGAGGCTGGGGGTGTTGGAGATTTGAAACTGCAACAAAGCAAACAGTACTACCCAACAGTAAAAGGCCAGCGAAAGCTAGCCTGATGCCATTTGTTAGGGCCTCCGTTCATACAACTCCAAGACATGCTTCCGCGAAATTCAGCAGTTTGGGAGCTGATGCAAAGGCCAGTGGTGATCCCTGGGAAGAGGGGCAACAGACTCCAAGGGGGCAGCAAGGTGCCTGTTGAAAGAGCTTAGCCAGGAGTCAGAGTGGCAGTTGAGGCTGAGAGCTGGAGAGACTGGGGCCTTGGTGATCCAAGGGAGGTAGCAGCACAGAGAGGGAAGACATGAAAAGCTGTCTCAGAGCAGAAAGTGTTTGCTCTCACACTCAAGAGTACACAGCCATGGTGAAGGTCAAGATACCAGCATGCCAAGGAATGGCTCCAGCTCTGAAAAAACAGCTGAAAGCACAAAGGAATCAAGAAGTATCTCGTAAACTCCTGCTCGCCTCTGTGGAGAGACCCACACTTCCCAAAGGGCTGTCGCCCCAGAGGCTTCTAATCTCCGTGGCTGTTGTTTCCCACAAATCCCAATGGTAGGAAGGTCGGCATTAAGGTTCACCCTAGCGTGTGATTTAAAGTGAAAAGGAAATAACAACCAAATCATATATACAGTGTGAGTATAACTATGGGGAAATACTTTATAGAAAGAAAGGAGAAAGGAAAGGGAAATTGGGAAAAGTCATCAAAAATGAATGCTCTTGATCCTGGGGGGAAATGCAACTGTGGATAATTTGGTGGTTTTCTTTCTTTTCTTTTTCTTTCTTTTTTTCCCCCACATCTTTTTCATTTCTGTGGGAGAAGTATTGTTGTTCCAAGGAAGGCTGGAAAGGTTTTGGAGTCCGGGGCACAATTACAGCGGCTCCCTGCTGTGGACCACCCACCAAGAGCGAGGCGCTGTGCTTGGTGCTTTACATACATTACTTCTAATTCTTCTGACCATCCTTGGGATTACTATTATCCCCCTTTCAGATGTGAAAAGTGAAACTCGAAAATGATAAGGAACATTGCCAAGTCCAAACCCCATCTGTCTCCTTTAACTGTCTCCTTTAACTCACAGCCACTTTGATTCTACTCTGACTCTTTCTTAGTAGATGTCTGACGTTAGGCAAAATATTTAACCTCTTTGAGGCTCAGTTGCTTCACCTATAATCATTAAACACACACACACATATACAGGAAATGAATTTACCACCAGCTCAAAATCTGTATCAGAGCCACCAAAGTAAAGGGGATTAAATCAGCTCATGGGAGTGGACTGCAAGGAAATGGGCTTTCCAGGACACTAGAAAATGAGAAGCGTTGTTCTATGGACCTAGTGATGCTGCTTGGCTGAAGAATCAAGAGAGCCCAATGTTTGTAAACATTCCCTTTATTAAAAATACAAAGGTTGTTAGTTTAGGTTTTTCTAGGATGATGTTGTAAGCCCAAATATAAAAGGGCAGCAGTGAGCAGGAATTGAGCTGTTTTCCCAACATAGCGGGGTCCTTACTTATGCAGAGAATGTCACTGGTAGCTGAGCAGCCCATGGGGACTTCAGGGCAAAGGGAGCGCTTACCTAGGTGAGCTGCACCTGCTCTGGTGTTCGGCCCAGTTCCGCATCTGGGGTGAATAGGTCAGGCTTGATAGGGGAGGTGTGCAACAGCAGTGTTGGGGAGGAGATGTTCTCTCACCAACTTGCGACTCACCTGAAATACTACAAATGCCTTCTTAGAAGAGTTGTGTGGATTGAAAAGAATATCTTTAAAGTACCTGGTACCAAAGCCCTGCACAAAATATGACCTCATTAAACCGTAGCTTTTATTGCTGTTTTTCAAATTTTTATATTGAGCTTATATTAGCCTTTACAGGTAAGAAAATGAATATTTAAATGTGCTTATAGTTTGGCTGCTGTTATTGTCTGCAGATTAGAACTGAGATGAGCTGTTACACTAAAGGAAAGATACTTTTTACATTATACAATTTTGTTTGGCTACACATGGAGCACATATAAATTGTTCTGGGGTTTTTTTTCCAAAATAATTTTTTTTCTTGAAAACCTCTTTATCAAGATCCTCTTTCTGAGGCTGATACCTCTTGGGCATTCCTTCCCACGAGTCATTTCAGAGAAATCTGGTTAAAATAAAATGCAGGTGACAGAATTAGAAACCCAAGCATCGATCACAATAGTAGGTAAAATGATGCCAAGACACCATAGCCAAGAGGTGGAAGTAATTCGAATGTCCATCAACAGATGAATGGATAAACAAAATGTGGTATATGTATATAACGGAACATTATTCACTCTTAAAAAGGAAGGAAATTCTATCACAGGCTACAACGTAGATGAACTTTGAGGACATTATGCTAAGTGAAATAAGCCAGTCACAAAAAGGCAAACACCATATGATTTGACTTATATGAGGTATCGAAAGTAGTTAAATGCACAGAAACAGAGAATAAAGTTGGTGGTTACCAGGAGCTGGTGGTGGGGGAAGGGAAGGGGGAGTTGTTTAATGGGTATAGAATTCCAGTTTTGAAAGATGTGTAGTTAGGGTTCTCCAAAGAGAGAGGTTTATTAGGAAGAACTGGCTCACACCATTATGGAAGCTGAAAAGTCCCATGATCTGCTATCAGCAAGCTGGAGATCTAGGAATGCCCATGCTGTAATACCAAACCAAGGGTCGTAGAAGAAGACCAATGTCCCAGCTTAGTATGCAGACAGCAAAGAGATAAAACCTCCTTTCTCTGCTTTCTGTTCTATCCAGGCCCGCAACACATGATGCCCACCCACTTGGAGAAGGCAATCCATTAATACGTTACTGAGTCCACCAATTCGAATGATCTCATCCAGAAACACCCTCACAGACTTGCCCAGAAGTAGTGTTTAATCTCAGCACCTCATGGCCCAATGACATTGACACATAAAATTAACCATCCCACAAGACCAAAAGTACAGGAGATCCATTTCACAGCAATGCGAATACACGTAACACTACTGAACTCTACACTTAACATGGTTAAGGTAGTAAAAAAAAAAAAAAAAGGTGAATAGATACAATTACCAATAAAATCAAGTCAAAAGATCTTTGCAGAAAAAAAACTTCCCTTGAATATGCATAAAAATAAATTTGAACCACACACAAAAAAGTAATACCAGAGAAATAAAACCACCAAACATTCAGAAGATGTTATTGCAGGCAACGGGGGGGTGGGGTAAGAGCTATCCAAGCAGCCAAGTCCTGCCCACATCACTCAGGTGACAGTAGAAGGAGGATGGGTTGGGTACAGGTTGCCTGCCAGCCCTGTATGAGAATTCAGGCCTTTGCCAGATCAGTCAGCAGAGCAAACACCTTCTTTCCCTACCCTGACTCCCTGAGTTCCAGCTGCCTGGTTGGTATCTGCAGGGGGCCCACCTGCATCTCCTCAAGCAAACATATCAACTAGCCCCATTAGAATGTCAGCCCACAAAAATCCCCATTTGCCTAAACCAGATGAGGCTCTGTCCTGCTTTGTGCATCCCTAATATACCACCTGCTGCCTCAGACACTTGAGCCCAGGACAAGTCTCTCTACACTCTGAGAATCCAAATCGTGAGCCTTGACCAAGACAATAACTAACCATGCCGGTGGAAAATTTTCATAAGGAGATTAAAGTAAGAAAGTTCATTAGCCAGGATGCTCCTGGCTGCAAATACCAGAAATGTCTGACAAACTAGTTAAAAGATAAGGAAATGTATTATTGCATAATAAGAAGTCGAAGTCAAAGTCAAGTCAATAAATAGGATAGGCTCCAGGGGCAGTTAATCAGAAACTCAACATTGTCATCAAAGACCTCTATTGCTTCAATTTCTGTTCTGTCATCTAGGTATTAGTTACCTACTCATGCTAGTGGCAAGATGTCTCTGCAGTTCCGCTGTCATATTCAGAGAGAATATGGCCAGAGGAAGAAGAGCAGCTGTCTCTTCCTGTTTTCTCTTTCTTAGAGCAGGAACCCTTTCCCTGTAAGCCCTTAGCATACTTCCCCTGTCATCCCATTGGGCAGAAAATGGGGCCACGTGTCCATTCCTAAATTAGTCACTACAGGAAGAATATTTTTACTACACTTGGCTGAGTTTAATTATTTCGAGAGATCATAGTGTCCACTATACAACGTAAATAAGACCATCAAATAGACATAGCTATTATATCAAATTCTTGCCCCGGAACTTTTCAGAGAGCAACTATGATGCTCCCCCCTGACCCACTGTCTCCCCCACCCTTCATCTCAACTCAGTTCCAAGACTCTAAGTTCTCAGCATTTAAGTCACTCCTCTGGAAGAGACAGGGGGAAAAGAATGCTGTGGTCAAATATAATTGGGAAATATATACTCAGAGATTCACGGTTATCAGTTCATTTACTAAAAGTTCTGCAGAGTCCTGCAGACTAAATCTATCGTTTCCCAGATTTACCTATCTATTTTTTTTCCCCTAGTAACTTAATATTATCATTCTGTGGAATTAATGCGCCTCAAACTTTAAGAAATTTGAGTGAAGACGTGGTCTTTCTTGGAAACAGGCAATCTCTGATTCTTCATCCCTACAGTCTCAGCTTAAACAGTAGCTCTTCCTGGAAGCCCAGCACCCACCCAGCAGAAGGAGGACTCAAGCACTGATCTCACTGTGTTTTAATTGCCTGTACTTGAAGTTTCTCCCCCACTATCTGTGAGCTCTTTGAGGTCAGGAACAGTGTCTTGTTCAGGGCTGTCTATCCCACACCCAGCATGGTGGCCAGCATAGCGAAGGGACTGATGCTTCTTGGAAGAATCCAATGGCCTACCTATGGTTTTACCCAAAGGTAAGGATATAAACTAGAATGAGGCCAAGATAAACAAATACTGATCTCAGCCTTTCTAATCCACTCTGCCTCTGAGTAATCACTGAGCACCTCTTCAAGACTGCTGAGGAGCTAACTTTTCCCAGAAACTCCAGTCAGCACAAAGGAAGCCTTTGTTCACAGACTGCACCTCTGCACCCAGAGTCCTCCACAAGGAGCCTCAGCCCCTCCAGGCCTATCACCCCTGTCGGAGGACCCAAGAGGAGACTGTACTCTGCCTCCTGACGGGGCCTTTGAGGCTGCCTCGTGACCCTCACCCTACCATCATAAACGAAAGATAATTATCCGCTGGGCAGAGGTCATCAAGTCTATAAAAGTGCCTAGAGCATGTTGGAAGAAAGGGCTTTCTTAAGTACAAAGTGAGATTATAACTAAAAAAGAAGAAGAAGAAGGGGGCGGGGTGGGGGGGAAGGAAGGAGTTGGGGAGGAGGAGGAGAAGAAGAAGGAGAAGACATCTTCCAGCTGGTGTGGTCCAAACGCATCAGTTGTGGGAGCCTCAGGGTAAGGCTGAATAAGGGGAAGTAGAAAGGTGAGTTGCTTCCCTTCTCTAGTGGTACAGATAATGCTGACCCCATGGGAGCTAGATAATGCACTGTTGAGGCAAACATTCTTGGTTGCCCATCCAAGATTATCACCCACTTCTCTTCCTCCTTCCAAACAGAAACAAGCCTGGGTTCAAGTATCCACCCTCTTTCAAACAGGCATGGTTTTCAGGGGAAGCTGATGGCAATCCCAGCTCTAGATGGTGACCCAGGTTTGTGCATAAGCCAACCATGGTGGATCTATTCCATCTGGCAAGGCTTTATTTAGGAATGGGCATGTAACCCAATTCTGACCAATTAAGTGTAAGGGTGAAATCTGCGAGAAGGCTTCTGGGAAATTTTCCTTGCTTCTAAAAAAGAGAAAGGGAAAAAAGAAAAAAAGGAAATTCGTTCTTCTTCCTCTGGTCATTACTGGCACAAGAGTGATGGCTGGGACTGCAGCAGCTATTTTGTCACTAGTCTGAGGACAGAGCCAACATCAAAGGGGCAGAATAGAGAGAAGGAAACATCCTAGGTCTTTGATGATGTTATCCAGCCTGGGATCATACTATAACTGCAGTCCACACCAGCCTTCTTACTGTCTGTGTGAGCAAACATTTTATCATTTTTTCACTTTGGTTTTACATATACTGTGGCCAAAAGCTTCCTGACTATGTTAAATATACAAGGTCCCAAGGCCAGGTCTTGTGTATTCTGTGTCCAATTGCTTTGGCTTTTCTCCCCAGTGTTGGGTAGTGGACACCACCAACCAGTGTGAACTGAGGCCATGGCTCTAGAAGAGGCTGGTTGGGATATACTATGTCACAAGTGAAACCCTTGGACCTGCGTAAGCCTGGTTCCCAAGGTCTACACAGTGCAAAGTGCAAAGTGGTCACTTCTCCTGCCCAAAAGGAGAGTGAGATAAAAAGCTTATCTACCCCTGTTCCCCGTGAGAAAAGACAAAGTTTCTGCCCCAAATGTGTAAAAACAGCTCTATCCTTCTTGGCTGAATTGGGAGAAGGATGTGGTCAGAAAACCGTAAGCCAATGAGCTAGACCAGAGCAGAGTCTGATCTGAGGTCGAGATTGGGCAAGAATGATGGACTTAGTTTAGTTGATATTATTTTGGTTTATTCCCAGGGTAGCTAATAAATAGTGCAAAATATGTAAACTAGGTAAGGTTGAAGATGGAAGGACATGGCTCTCCACTGACCCTTTTATTTCTTACAAACTCTTGACTGAAGTTAGAGGTCTTAGCAATTAACCAGGCATGAGATGCCTGCCTGATCAGAGCTGTGCAGAACTGTGAGCGCAATGCCTGTATATCCCCAGTCATGGAAGCTCTCAGAAACTACATGCACTCTTGATAATTCAATAATTCTGTCACTCAGGAAGCTGTACCCTCTGTCCTCGTATCGAAGTTCTGGGCTTTAGAATTCTTATATGCTAGCACTGGACAATCTCTCCTGTTTTGTGCCTGCCTTGCAAGGGAGTTTTCCACAGGTGTCTACTTGGAGTTTCATGTGGGCCTCACTCCAGTACTCACCAGCCATGTGAATAGGCAGGCACCTCAACTCACTAAGTTCTAGTGTCTTCATTTCAGTTTCCCCACTAAAAGACAAATTCCATAACGGCAGCATTTTTCTTTTCCTCTGTTTTATTCACTGATATATCGTAGGTGCCTAAAACAGTGCCAGAAACATAGTAGTCACCTAGTAAATACTGATGAATGAAATCATCTCTAAAGTGGGGGAAAAGTAGTATCTACCTCATAGGATTATTCAAATGCCAGATGAGATAATGTGCACAACTTCTGCACACTGCCTGGAACCTAGTAATTGCTAAAGAAATGGCAGTTATTATCACTGTTATTATTATCATTATAACTATTATTAATAATACTAATCTAACTTTTGTCTTTGCCCTACTGAGCAGGTAGATGACTTGTTCCACATGAGCCAATAACTGGTAATTCAAGATCCTTAAAAAAAAACAAAAACAGAATTTATTGAGTGACTATGATGTGTCCACATGGAGGCACAGACAGGAGTAGGGCTTAAGCATTCATTTCCAAAGGTCAGATCTGTTCCTCCTCCTCCTCCAAATCTCCTAAGTCAATGCTACGCTCTCTACCCCCAAATTTCCCTCTCACCCATCTGATTCCTCTCTGACTTTTACCTACCACATCCTGGTTGTCGCCAAGTTTCCAATCTCCCTGAGTAATGTCTCTCATACCTGTCCCTCCTCGCCATTCTTCCTAAGTTCAGACCCCTTTTACCTCCCACCTGGTCTGGAACAGCCTTTGCTCTTCTGCCCTCACTCTCCCACTGGTCCATTCCCATCTCTATATGCCTGTCAGATTCCTCTTCCCCTCACTCTCCTCCTCCTAAACCTCATACTCTCCCGATTACCTGCAAAATCATGTCCAAATCATTAGTGATGCAATTAGCAAGGATTTCAACTTGGCCCTAAACTATTCTTCTAGCCTCCTCCATCACTACATTCCCTCGCCTTACCATACCCTGTGGCCACCATTCCTGACCCACCCGGGAAGAGTCTCGCCTCTGTACATCCATTCAAAGGGATCTTTTTGCCTGACACATGCTCCTTCTACACCTCCAGCTATGCTGGTGGTTCTCAGCACGGGGCAATTTTGCCCCCAAGGGGATATCTGACAATGTCTGCAGACGGTTTTGGTTGTTGTAACTGGGATAGAGCGTGCTACTGGCACCTACTGTGTAGAGGCCAGGGATGCTGCTAAAATGCACAGGACAGCCCCACAACAAAAAATTAACCAGCCCTCAAAGCCAATAGTGTTGAGGTTGAGAAATCCCCAATGCTACCAACGCTTCAAGACCTACCTGAACGCCAGCTTCTCTATGAGGGTCTAAAATGGGAGCCTAGAGACCGCCCCCATCTAACTTTATTCCAGTTTCTGTGACCCCCATCAGTCCTCTCATGCTTCTAAAACCATGGGCCCATTCACTGGTTTTCAAAATTTCTCTTCTAGCCTAGAGGAAATGTCCCAAACTGACTCACATCAAATCACAGCCAGATAAGACAGTCTCTAATTGCCATCGGTCAAAAGTTTTTGTAACTCCAGCTTTATTCCCCAAACCCTTTATTTGCATTTACTTGATTCTGCCTTGTGCTAGTGGTTAACAACTTTGTCTCCACGCCAGGAAGGGACTGTCTGTTCCTTACTCCATGTACTAAGCACAAAGCCTGACCAAAGTGGGGGTCTGATGGGTGTTTAGTGAATGTTAAGTGTCATTGAACAGATCTTGACTGCATGGTCTGACCCTAGCTTTTGCGAAAAAGGTTTTGGCTGAGTAGACTTTGCTTATGTTCTTTGTCCAAATCAACCTGCCAGCTATGGCCTCCAGGATGTGGCATAGGGAAGAATAAAGCATTTCTTGGGCGCTCTTTTTGTTTTAAAGAAGAGAATGTAGAACAATCCAGTCAATCCCATTCCTATTTCAGCTAAGTCCTACTTGAGAGTTAATATGTCCACTTCCTTGGCTCCCAACCGCTGCAGGACCAGATGGACAGGATACTTTTGTGAGAAACCCCCCAAATTTCAAGGAGTGGAGTGTTCTAAAAAAGCCACTTACCTTTTTTTTTGCTTTAATTTTTTATTTTGTATACCATTTTTAAAGGTTACTTTCTATTTACAGTTATAACAAAATATTGGCTCTATTCCTCGTGTTGTCCTTCAGCCTGTCTTACACTCAATATTTTGTACCTCCCTCTCCCCTCCCCCACTGGTAACCACTAGTTTGTTCTTTATGTCTGTGAGACTGTTTCTTTTCTGTTATATTTACTAGTTTGTTGTATTTTTTAGATTCCACATATGACATCGTACAGTATTTGTCTTTCTCTGTCTGACATATTTCGCTTAGCATAATGCCCTCCAAATCCATCTATGTTGCTGCAAATGGCCAAATTTCATTCTTTTTTATGGCTGAATAGTATTCCATTGTATACATATACCACATCTTTGTTCAATCATCTGTTGATGGACACTTAGTTTGCTTCTATATCTTGGTAATTGTTAATAATGCCACTGTGAATATTGGGGTGCATGTATCTTTTCAAATTAGTGCTTTTGTTTTTTTGTTTTTGTTTTTTTCAGATATATACCCAGGAGTGGAATTGCTGGGTCATATGGCAGTTCTCGTTTTAGTTTTTTGAGAACCCTCCATAGAAATTGGCTGCACATATTTATATTCCCACCAAGAGTGTAAAAGCAAAGAGCCACTTACCTTTATCCTGAGGCAAAGTCATAATCTCTAATTTGCTTTAAACTCTAGCTGAAAATATGGAGTTGAAATCTGACACCCCAATAATTTCCCCTAGGCAACACTGACCAGGACCACCCTCAGCAAGGCCACTTTGGACTCTGGGGACCAGATCTCTGCGCACGCCCTCAGCTTCCATCCCTTGCTGTCAGCTGGCACAATCTGCTTCTGTCTTTGGAGGTGTCATGCTGGTGTGTGGCTATGCACCCTCTCTCTCCCTGTTCATCCTGCTGCTGTGAATCAGTAAGCAGAATGCTCTCAGGAAGCCATTAAGAGACAATTCACTCGACTACAAAATGGGTATTTCAGAGTACATGCTTACCGACGGTGTCCTCAGGCTAGTCACCAATTCCCAGCCCGCGTGGGTCCACCTAGCAACGAGTTCTGCCTGAGCCTGCTTCCCCCAGTCTGGCTGACACTCTCAGCCTTGGCTTTTGGGGCTTCAGGTCCTTTCTGACTGGGTTCCAAATGCAAATCTCCCTTCCAGACCCCAAACTGCAGATCCCATAACAGTTCCTTGCTCTCCTGGTTTCCGTGCCATCTACCCCTACACAGGTCTCAAGTCCTGATGCCTGACTGGCCAGCTGGGCTTAATAGATGATTCTTTAAGTCCTCTTTGCCTTCCCTGTAGTCCAAGTGTGCTTAACCCAGGATTTAGTTTAAGAAAACAGCGGTGTGCACATACAAAGCTATTCAGAGAGAGAGAGTCTCTTGCTTTCATTAGCTTCTCAAAACCACTCACCTTCTAGATTCCGTCAACTGCTATGCTCTTTACCATTCAATGTGTTTCCAATCCTTGCTTTTAATCAGCCTGCCCTCTCTCAAAACCTTTTTTCTATATCAGACTTCTGCGTCCACCGTATGCTCCCCACTGCTGCCCTGCCCCCTGTCCGTTTATTATCTGACCCTGACACCCACTTCCAATGCATTATGCAATCATCATCCCCACATTTACATATCACTTCCCTAAAGTGTCATTTTCATCGTCTTCAGTAGGAAGGGACACAATTACGCGGCACACAGGCCATTACAGTCTTACATCTCTATAGAAAAGTCAACTCTTCACTTTCCATCAGTTTCTTACTACAGACCTTCAATTCAGATAATTCAGGATAGCTAAGGGATCTTTTTCTTTCTTTCCAGGTTGATTTCCCAATACGCAGAAAGGTGGCATAGCAAGAGCCCAGGACTTAGGACTGGAAGACTTGTACTAGAATCCAAGCTCTACCACTTACCAGCTGTGTGACATTGGGAAAGAGGCTTAACCTCTCTAAGGCTCAGTTTACCCATATGCAAAATGGGGATGCTAGCACCTACCTTGCTCCATGACAGTGAGGTTTGCATGAGCTGCAAGTACCCAGCTCTGTGCTCACGCAGTGATTAGCCTTGTAGGTCTCTGTGACCAGACTTAAATAAGAAAAGACACTGGATTTGAAGATTTCTCCTTGCCACACAGCAGCTGAGTAATCCTGGACAAGTGCCTTTAATCTCTCAGGCGTTTGTATTTTTTCATCTATGAAATGATTTTAGTGTCCCCCACCGGGCTCACCTTGTATAGGACATTTTAATCTGAAATTGCTTGCACATTGAAGCACATCGCAAAGCGTTTTGATGGTGCATCTCTTTCTCAGAAAAGTAAGTCTGAACCTGGGAATTTTAACCAGATTCTTTCATCTCCCCCTAACCGCCCTCCCCCCCAAGTTTTTCCTGTGGTTGGTATATTCCCCAGGAGAAGATCAAAGAAGCAGCTCTTTACTAGCTCCTGTCTCTGGGAAAGTAGGGCAGATCTAGTAGCCTGGAGGGAGTTGGGCCTAAATTAAACCCTGGGGCACTCCTGGGACTGGAGATGCCAAATCATCAACCTTCCATTGCTTGGCCTAAGTGGCAACTAAGCTCTTTAAATCTCCTAAAGAAATTCAGCAAGAATAAGGATTATTCATACTATCGTTTTAATCCAGCATTTGTGGAAAACTGATGTGCTTAAAAATAAAGTTTTTATTCAATGATGTGTTTAACCTTAGTCCGTCCAGGCCAGCATTTTGCATTAGCACAGGTGGTGTTGGTTTGTCCTATGCCCATTAGACCCTGGAGTCTCTAAGGTACAGTTTTTTACCCAAAAAGCGGACGGTGAGCACAATTAGTGTCAGCCCTGTCCCCAGGAGACAAGCAACGAGGTTAAATAACCAGGCATAATAACTGCCTTCAGGAATGTTTTCTTCTGAGGCGGAAAACAAAAAACCCTATAACCCTCCAGGACTCCTGCCAAGCCCTAGACTCTGACCCGGGTCTGCAAATGTCCAATTCCCCAAAAGTTCCGGAACCATCTATCGGCATGTTTTCTGAGGAAAACAGCCCAACTTTCTTATTCCCTTTATTTGGCCCAAAGAGACAAAGCCTTAGATGTCTCTGAAAGTGCAGGAAGGGGTGGGAGGAGGAAGGGATCACGTTTTGTTTTCTGATAACTGTGAATTTTCCTTGTTTCATCTGGCTTTCAACTTTCATCAAAACAAGTTGTTTACCAAGATTCGTGTCGGATATAATAAAGGCCCCAGATACTTCTACCTGTGGGTACCAAGACTCAATAACGTGGTGCTCAAATTACACTCTCTGCCTCCATGGGGCCGCTTCCATGTGTTATTGTGGGCTGCTTTCTGCTGATTTAAAGCGAGATGACACAGAGACAGATTAGGGAAAACCACAGACATTATAAATTGCAAGTTGGCCTCAAAAGATGAATGAAGAAGCAATGCTTTGATCTGTGATTCAGAGCTGAGCTGCAGTATTTACAGAAAAACATGTCTTTGGGGAAAGAGAGAGAGAGAGTGACAGAGAGAGAAAGATTCAGGCATAGAAAACAGCCTTTGGGTATTGAAAAGCATATTTTCTCAAGTTACAGATGACCTAAATGAACAGGAGGGCTCAGGCAGAAGAGTGCAGGGGTTTTCTTGCCATTTTGTTCAGCCTGTAAGGGTTGATATTGAGGGGATTCACATGATGGGGCATCTGGTCTGATAAAAAATTGCAGCACCTAATTCAGTTCATACTTGGCTATCCTGTAATGCAGGGCTACAGAAAGACAAATGGCTCCACGGGCGTGGATGTCTTCCTGCAGTTTTTCTTTCCTTGCCATGCTCCCCTGTAGATCTTTCGTGGACACTGTGTGACCAGAGCTGTTGCCCTCTGGGCCAACCATCTCTTTGCCTTTCTGCCAGTGCAGGGTATACAGCCATCCTGGGGACTCAGGGACTCTGAGACTGAAAACCATGACCTTGGCAGCCCCTTGACCTCTCACAGATCTAAGATGTCCTCGATCAACCAAACTGGTCTTTGCAGCGCCCCCCAGTGCCCACCTCTCTCCCCATTCCCCTCTCAGCCCTTGACTGATTTAGAATTAGTGGCTTCATGGAATGGGAAAAGCTACTACAGATCAGAGACTCAACCCTTCCAAACTCACAGATGGGTAAAGAGAGGCTCAGAGAGGGAATGTGACTTCCCCAAGTCCACACAGCTGGCTATTGTGCTCCCCCTTAGGGAACAACAAAACTTCGTAACAGACCAGACATGTGACAGAATACCCCAGAAAAATGTCTAAGAGATGTCCAGTTCTCTCCCATCCAACTTCCCCATTCTGCTACCTATGGAGTAAGGAATGCTCAGAGGTCCTTTTAGCATTTCCCTCTCTTGGGTGGAAGGATGCAGAAAAACATGAAATCAGCCAGTAAAATGTCCAATTATATATTATAGATAATTACTACTGTTGATACTTATTGAGCGTTTACTAGGCTCAGGTACTGCTTATCTGTGTCAATTTATTGAATTCTCACAACCCCTCTGAGAGGTAGGTACATTTATTATCCTCATTTGCCATGGAAGGAAACGGAGATTTAGAGTCATCCCAAGGCCACACACCTAATAAATGGCAGAGGCAGGCCTCCCCCCACCTCCCCACCCCGGCAGCTCTGAGTGCAGAGTCCCAGTTCTTTAACTCTTACCAGCAGATTTCAAACCTTGGTGCATTTCTGCACCAACTGGGGTGCTTGTGGGCAAGGAGACAACTGGGCCTCACCCCCAGATTCCTCACAGACATTTTTGGTCCAATCCCCCCACCTCCCAGTTTTTGCCCGTCTTTCTCTCACCCTGAAAGCATTTGTGCAGCTTATCGGATGGCTGATCACCCTCCTCCCCACAAACCACTCCCTCTTGACTCTCCAGGTCTCTTGTGACCTCCCTTTGAAGGCTGTTCTAGATGCTTTCATCACCGTCCCCTCCTCCTTCCCCTGAATTCCCACACCTGGGCCTCCCAGGCTCCGCACCCCTCTCTCCCATTCCTTCCCTCCACCACCCCCAACAAATCTCACCTTGCTCTCAGACCTGGCGTGCATTGCCTGCCCTCCCCATACTTTTGCTAACATACACAGTGTTGTTTGGTAAACACCAGTGGACACGGACGCTCGTCCTCGCAGTACGCTTCCTCCGTTTAAGTCTTTAGGGGTGGAGAGCTGGGATGAGGGGAATTTGTGCCGAAGTCTACCTCCTTTCAGTCGCCTCCGATCCACCCAGCAAATATTCACAAAGCAATTTCTGTCTGCTGAGCATCACGCAGGGTACTGCCAACAGGAAGCTGCACAAGACAGAGCCCCTGAGTTTAATGTCTAGTTCTTCCCTCTGAAAAATAAGGATAATACCACCTCCCCTTCTTCGCAGGGCTATCTATCCTTCAGTCATTTACTCACTTACTCAACAGAAGGGTGTTAAGCACCTTCCATTCTGCTGAGCACTTTTTAGCAGCTGAGGACAGGGGCTCTGCTCTTCAGGACCTTACAGGGCACACACTAGGCAGAGAACTATTATCCCATAACATAACTGGGAGAGCCAGAGGAAGACTTGCCACTGCCTAAATTAGTCAGGAAAAGGCTCCATGAGGCCCCTTGGAGCTCGATCTTAAGGACTAAATGGCTCAGTGAAGAACAGAGAAGGCGTGCTCACTTCAGCAGCACATGTACTAAAATTGGAATGACATAGAGATTAGCATGGCCCCTACACAAGAAGGACATGCAAATTCATGAAGCGTTCCATATTTTTCAATGAAAATTTTAAAAAAAGGAATGGAGAAGGGAAGGGTATGCAGACAACAACACAGGCAAAGATAGAGGGACGTGAAAAGGGGATTGTTCAAAGAAGGCATATTGATGTCTGTGGCTCTAGGTGGGCATGTGAAGGGGAGGAGAGGAGATGAAAGCGGAGGGGAGGCTGGAACCAGCAATGGGAAGGCCCTCCCATGCTGCTGGGCCTTCGTTCACTAATCTGGGATGACACTGCCGCTTCTCACATGCTCCAGGGGGTCTGGGGTTTCTCCTCCTCACCGCTTACCCCGCAAACCACTTGTCCATTCCTTGGACCACACCCAATGCTGTCCCTCAAGGATTCGTCTGTTTAGACAGGGACCTTGGCACCACCTTGCCCCAGGACCTCCGTATGAGTCATCAACCCACCACACAGCTGGCCAACCATTACGGCAGAAATAAATCTCAGGGCCCAAATGCTATACAAGTATTTAATTATGGGCCCACAGTTTAATTACTTAGTCCGGCTTTATATGACTTAATTTATAAATATAATTTACAGTTCCCTTGTTTCTTTCTCCAGCTATTTAACTTATTAATAGTGCTGACGGTAAGAGCTCTTTGGTCCTTTCTTGCTGGGCTCTGAGCCAGTGGTGAAAGAAGATAAGGCAGAGAGGGCAGGGATGGTGGGAGAAGTCCACCCTAGCAAGAAGCATTTTATCACCGGTACTGTTAAGAATTTCCAGTGTGTGATGATAATAAAAAGAAGATAGACTTAAAGTTGGTTTTATTATTGTTTTTAAAGCTTGTAAAGCCAATACCCATCCCCCTCCACTTGTCCTCCATTGCCCACACCCAGGACAGACCATATCCCCATTCTTCTACTCTGGGCACAACCTTTACCTCCACATTAAAACCAGTTCTCTGCAACAACCTGCTGGGGGTTTCCCTGAGGCCTCCCCAAGGGACATTTTGTTCATGCAACCAGCATTTATTCCATACCTACTAAGTGCAAGACCCTGTTGGCAAAGAAATGAATAACTGGGGTAAAATACAATACAGTAGTTAACAGTTACTGCACACTCAGTATGCACCAGGCACTGTGCCAAGCTTTCGCAAACATTCCATTTGATTTTCAGAATGACCCTAGAAACAAGGCTCAGGTTGTTCAAAACAGTGATGCTGGACCTTGGCCACATGTTGGAGTCACCTGGGGAGTTCTGATGCTGGACGCTACCCTCTGGAGTTTCTGGTTTCATTGATTTGGAGTGTGGGCTGGGCCTTGGGATATTAAACAAAACAAAAACCTCCTCATGCAATTATGATGTGTAGCCACATTTAAGAACCACTCATTTAAATAATTTTTCTAAGAATCCACAAATAGAGCCGGGAAGGCAGGCAAGCTGGCCAGCTGGCCACCTGGGCCCTGCTATGTGCACTAGGCCCTTTCACTACTAAGGATGTACTAGGTGGCAAATGCCATAAAAATGATAAAATAATATTGTGGGTCAAAGGACACTGAACACAGGGAATCCTTTATGAACTAGGTCATTTATAGGTTATTCTTTTCAAGAATTTGCAGACTATGCTGAAGTGGTCAAAAGGGTCAGGCAGGACTTTCAGGCAGAAAGAACTATGTGGGGTTTTCTTGCCATTTTGTTCAGCCTGTAAGGTTGATATTGAGGGGATACACATGATGGGGCATCTGGTCTGATAAAAAATTGCAGCACCTAATTCAGTTCATACTTGGCTATCCTGTAATGCAGGGCTACAGAAAGACAAATGGCTCCACGGGCGTGGATGTCTTCCTGCAGTTTTTCTTTCCTTGCCATGCTCCCCTGTAGATCTTTCGTGGACACTGTGGACACTATGTGCCTACAACCCTGTACATGCTCTCACCTCCCCTTACGCTTACAAAAAGGCAAGGGGGGGAGGGGCACAGGGGCAAACTCGTATCAGGTTCCTTGCTCACCCCCACAGAGTTTCAAAGAGGCAAAGGGTCAAGGGCTGTAAGGAGAGTGACAATCCACAGGAGAGCCTGCTGAGAAGGAAACATAGTTCTTTGTCTTCAGGGAGTCTAGATTCCAGCTGTGGGGGAAGGGAGAGAACTAGTGTTTTCCTTCCAAAGGAAAACATGGCCGGAGGTTTCCACGTAAGCACACATCTGACCAGCCTTGTTGTCACTCTGTCTGGGCTTTGGGGGGAAGGACACCTGAACATCACACTGCTTCAGCTCCAGCAGCTCACCAGCTGAGACAAGCAGTTGCTCCTGCTTCATCTGCTTCATGTTCAGCAGGGGGATTAGTTTAAGGTTCTGACCCTGGGGGAATGATGCCTACAGTAACTGCTCTGTTATCCTGTCCAGCTGGGAGTGAGGTGCCCTGCTTTGTCAAATACACTGGTTCCTGGAGAGCTAGTTGTCTCATATACCATCAGCGGGCGATCGGTATTCAAACATGCAGAATGCAAAAAATATGCTTTGTACTAAAACTATCCAGAACATAATTCCATCTTTCTTAGATACTTCAGTAGGCATCGTGCCTCGGGGACATTTTCAGAGACGGAAGAAGATGCAGGAAACGAAATTCCTGTTCATTGAGTTCTATGCTGCTAGCACGCAGTGAGGTGGAAGACAAATCAGTACACCATTTAATACTGACAATCGTCCAATGTGAGGCAGCTCCACTATACGAAAAAAACACTTGAGGCTCAAGATGAGTGCATTCATTCATACGGTATTTACTGAGCACCTTCTCTTGACCTCAGCACTGGGAGTACCTCTCTCTGCCCGCGTAGAGCTTCTGTTCTTGGAGGGGAGCATCAATGAAACAACTACAGGTAGTTGATCCATTGTGGTAGGGATAAGCGCTACCAAGAGCAATGAGGCTGCTATGAGAGCATCTAACAGAGGGAGCTGGCTCTGTCTGAGCCTCCAAAAAGACTTCCCTGAGGAAGCAAAGTTGAAGCTGAGACCTAAAGTGTTCCTAAGGAGAGGAGCAAGCCAACGTTCCCAGCACGTGGAGACACCACGGTGGAAGGAAGCATGGCCCTCCAAAAAAGTAACAACGTGCCAGGCCGCTGAGGCAGAGAGTGAAGAGTAGAGACTGCCACAAAGTGAAGCTGGTGAGATTAGTACTGCCTAGACCACCAGGGCCAGCCTCTCAGTCCAAGCAAGGACGTCGGACTTTATTCCAGGAAGTCACAGAGGGACGCAAGATGCGCAGACAAGGCAGTCCTGCAGAAGGTCAAACTCTTGGAAGTAAGTAGCAAGCCAGAGTTTAAGAGCAAGTTCAGCTCTGAAGTTCATGCTTTTTCCACTGTCACCAGGACATCATTAAAAATGTTTTTAAACCATGCAGGTTTAATCAAGTGATAGGATATTCCAGCTGACAGAAAGGGAGTCCACTGTAGAAGGAAAGCCCTGGATTAGGAGTCAGAAGTCTTGGGTTCTAGTTCTGCCTCCGATCATTCCTGGTCACGCAGTTTGGCTAACTATTTTTACCCCACAGGCCTCAGTTTCCTCTTAGAGGGAGGGTGCTTAGACTAGGTGCTCAATGAGTTATCACGTGGAAAACACTTAAAACCATGCAGAACCCGTAGTAAATGCTCATTAAATCTTAGCTGTTAGTTTTATCAGCCTCTTTGAACTCCAGTATTTTCTGACTCTTAGTATACATTTTGTGGCTATGAATACACTTTCCTCAGAACACTCCTGCCCGGCACAATCATCAATCTTGGCTATTTCTAGAGTAAAGTAGCAATATTGTTCTTTTGACACAAACCTAGAATTCTCCAAGAACACTTTAGGAACTCTTGTCTTCCTGGGTTTTATAGCCCGCTTAAATGTTCGCATAATTGATTCTCCCCTCTTACAGGATTTACCCACATAACCCACAGGCAGAAATTTAATTACGGATCTGAAGGGACTTACTGTTATAACACTGGCAGAGACTTCCTAGGTTAAGTGATAATTAAGGTTTAAATTCCACTGGGATCAAGCAACTTTTAAGTGGGTCTTCTTGCTCTCCCAGCCCATACTGTAACAAAGGTAGTTTGGCTTTTGAAATGCAGGACAATACTAAACAAGAAATTATCTTGTGCACCACATGCAAGATTGGACCTGCTTTTCTTTCATTCCTTGATTTAGTGATAATATATTTTCATATGCATGTTGTATCCCTACAGCCTATTTTTGGAAGTTGGGAGGAGCCGGGAGGGCTATTCTTGATTATGATAGCAAATATCCAGTCCTAGGCCACTTCCCTTAAGACCACCCCTATCCCATCACTCAGCAAGTTCTTGGGTCCTTGCCTTTCTTTGCCCAGCTGGTGTGTGCTTTCTCTGGGAATGCAAACTCATTTTAATATTAGCTTAAGCAAGGCATAATTAGGAACGCAAATCTGCTGCAAGAAAACAATACAATTCATTCAAAAGCCAAGATTTGATGACTTTTGGATTATCTGTTGCTAGGCTTTTTTTTTTCCCTACATCCTCATTGCTCTCCATTCCAGTAATTGAAAGCTGTCTGTATATTTAAGTATGCAGCTGTAACTGGCCCACTAATATACTCTCCCAGGCAAGCTCTGTTGTTTTGCAAGAACAAGAAACAAGATAGCTCATCTCCCTTTTGCAAACTTAGTAAAGGAGAAGGATGAGGTTCTTTCTAGATTTCTCCTGTGACAGATGCAAGAATAGAACTCACTATGCACTGGAGCTGAGTCATGCACCAAGGGTATTTTTTTATTCTGGGTAATAGCTTTTATTTTCCATAATAATCTTTTCTCGAGCTTTGTCTTCAGGCCTAACCATCTGCCCTCTCCTTCAACAGATTCAGTTTGTCTAGAGATCACGTTGCTTCACCCTTTTGTCAATATTGCAAAGCTCAAACAACAAAAAATAACCACCCACCCCCTGCATTGTCAACTTTTTGTCATTGGAAGACTTCATCATCTACACAAAAGTAATCGTGTCAAGTGCTCTTTTATATAACCATGTGTGTACTTGTGTGGGTGTGTGTAAATGTGTATGTTAGCAAAACCTAAAGGCAAAAATGAGTTTATAACGTACCACAGTGAGAGAGTCACAACATGACGGGGCATTCTTTGAGGCAGAGGACCTTTGGCTCACTCATTATATAAACCCTCATGGTAGGAAGGGGAACAAAATCCTGCAGGATTTAGCTCCTAACTATCTTTCCAGCCTCATCTATTGTCACTCCCCCACTGCGTTCTCTACGCTCCGGCCATGCTATTGGAATCTGTGCCTTGACATTCATGCTCCTTGCCTCTTCCAGACTTTCACACATGTTTCCACTCTACCTGGAATCTTCCTCTACCCCATCACTGAACTATTTAGTCCTTATTCTCCACATCTCAAGTTAATTGTCACTTCCTGTGAAACTTGGCTGTGGACCTGGATGCACATACAGTTGCATAGGTTTTCAACTACAGCAAACATTTTTTAACTCTTTCTTCAGGCAAATCTGTATACTAAGCACCTGGGGGTAGAGGACAAAGAGGAAGAGGACTTCAGCAAATCATTCAAAGCCTTTCGACATCCCCATCTACAGCCCTTCCAAATAAACTGATCTGTAAGACTCTGAACTGCGAATATCTGTATATTACAAATCATATCATTTGCTGGCTCTCTATGCCATTTTATACAGAAGTCTAATAATTTTTAGTTCTAAATTCCTTATGGACAAGGTCTATCCTACTTTTAAATGGCCTACAAAGCCCAGCACCAGGGTGAATATATAAGAAATACCAACAAATACCATTGATTACCTGCCTGTTGACATGCCCTTGGAGAGTCTTCTACAAGAGTCATTTAGCAGCATGAAGAAATGCCCAGGAGACTGTAAACAGCATAAAGACAGGGACTTTGTTTACCATGTTAAGCATTTTCCCAAGTCCTAACACAATGCCTGACACATCACAGGCACTCAGTAAATATTTATGGAGTAAGTGGATGAATGAATGATGATTAAAAAGGCAGGAGTGTATAGAAGATAAAAACTAAAAAAAAAAAAAAAAAAAAAAAAAAAAAAAAAGGCAGGAGTGAACAGAAGTCCAGCCCTAAGGGAACCTTTAGACAATGAAAGAGACTTACACTCATATCCTCCTCTCTCCTCCCCAACTTTTCATTGAAAAATTAAGTACATTGTCTCCCTCACTTCTTCTTAGCAATCTCTTGAGATGGAGTCTTTGCTTTTTTCTTAGGTAGCCCTTGAAAGGAAAAAGAATAATCGTAGCAGAAATATATAAACAGGAATCTTCTTCTAAACAGCTTTGGAAAACACCAAGAATGATGATTGGGATGACTGGTCTACTCAGGGAGGCTTCACAATGACAATCCTTTCCATTTATGGCCTTCTTTTCACCACACACAGTCAACGGCAATCATTACAAAATATAAAAGCAAAGTCTGCAATTCAATACACGTCAACAAGTCTTCATTCTGTGTTGGGTATTTGAGATAAAACATTAAAAGATGAATAAGACTGGAGTGGAGTGAGAGAGAATGTAAACAACTATCATACAACATAGTAATTGCTATGCTGGAGGGATGGACAGAGTGTTCAGGGAATAATGAAGATGGAGCGATTAATTCTGTCTCGGAGCATAGAGGAAAACATCACAGAGAAATTGATCATTGAACTAGTCATTCATGATGGTAGAATCTTGCAGATGGAAGTGAGATGAGCAGTGCAGAGCTGTCTGAAAGCATCAAACATGCATCGTGCTCCAGGCGATTAAGGCAGCTCAGCTAAGACAGGTTCTCAACAATTTTAACACCAAAGAGTTTCATTCACCCTTAATGAAAGTAGTTGTAGCATTGGCATCCACTGATTGAGAAAACACATCACAGCAAAATCTACTATGCATTTAGTAGAGCTCTTAAATAAATGTGTGTTTTATCAATCACTGTAACAGCTATGTATAGTCAAAAAATAGTAGCACATTGCCAAGGTATGAAAGCAATTTAAGTGTCTATCAATAGGTGAATGAATAAAGAAGATGTGGTACATACATACCATAGAAAAGAATGAAATTTTGCCATTTGCAGCAACATGGGTGGATTTGGAGGGCATTATGCTAAGTGAAATGTCAGAGAAAGACAAATAGTGTATGATATCCCCTGTATGTGGAATCTAAAAAATACAACAAACTAGTGAATAAAACAACAAAAGAAGCAGACTCACAGATTCAGAGAACAAACTAGTGGTTACCAGTGGGGAGAGGGAAGAAGAGAGGGGCATGATAGGGGTAGGGGATTTAAAAAAAAGATTATTATGGGATTAGATGAAATCATGTGTGTGAAACGTAAAAATTGTAAAGCACTACAGAATTTAAAGAATCATTCAATTAAAAAGCATTTAAAAAGATAATCCCATCTATAAATTTCAATGCAGTAATCCTAAATAAAATAGTTGGGAATAGATTAAAAAAAATAGTAGCAAGTGATGTCAGACTTAAAGCTCACATCTACCTTCCCTTCCTCTAAAAGGTCCCATTGAAACTAAAACAGAGGATTATTGTCCAAGGAAAATATGTGATCTTCCTAGAAAATCTTCCTGGTGAGGGTATCAGAGCTTGAGAGAGAAGAGGACTAGGGCTTTAAGTAGTTCCTCCTCCCCCTCTAGGGGGATGAGTGGGGGGAGAAGAGGGGCAAGCAGAGAAAGAATGGCAACTCTGCCCAGGAGGGACATATTGTCTTCCTAAGTTCCCCATCACCAAAGTGAGGGCATCCTCCTTTGCAAATGTAGTGGTCCCCCAGCTCCCTTCTGGAGGAAATCCTACTTACAGGGAGCCCCTAGGCAGCCCTTTAATCCAATCATCTCTACAACTGCAGGATACATATACAACATATCCAATAGCCTAACTCTCACTGAGAGACAACCTGGGAATTATCAACAGACGTTGGAAGAAAATCCACTGACCCCACAGGGAACAGAAAAGAGATTTTAAAAAAAAATCATTAGAATCCTCAGAATCAAGATTTAGCATAAATTAAATAAGAACAGGGTGCTATATAAAAGGGAACAGTCAGTCAAAACTAAAATAGTTCTTAGAAATTAAAAATGACAAGAAATTAAATAAGGAGGCTGAATAGTACACTAAATACAGCAGACAATCAAGCTGGCTACTCAGAAAATAAACAAGGAAAGCTCCCAAGATTTGTATCAATAACATAAAACAATATGCTTACAATGAGAGAAAAAATAGGAGACAAGGGGAAAAGGGAGTATGAGTAGGCAGTGATGCAGCGTTCTTGACCGTCCCTGAGTCAGTAATTGTCTTCAGCTGATAGTAATAAGAATTAGAGGCTTGAGAATATTATTTAAAGTCATATGGTTACCAGTAGGACTAAAAACACAGCTTGTTAGCAGTGATTGCCTCTGGGACATGAAACTGAGTTAAGGAAACTGCCTCTGTTTCTTTTGTGGACACCTGTTTTCTTTGGGAAAAAAAAAAAAACTGCTACAAAGATACACATTTTTTAAAAACATAAATCAAGGCAGTGCATTCTATTTTATTTGTTTGTTTGTTTATTTATTGCATTGGGTCTTCGTTGCTGCGTGTGGGCTTTCTCCAGTTGCGGCGAGTGGGGGCTACTCTTCGTTGTGGTGCCCAGGCTTCTCATTGTGGTGGCCTCTTTTGTCGCAGAGCACGGGCTGTAGGCGTGCAGGCTCAGTGGTTGTAGCACCCAGGCTTAGTTGCTCCGCGACATGTGGAATCTTCCCGGACTAGGGATCAAACCCGTGTCCCCTCCATTGGCAGGCAGATTCTTAACCACTGTGCCATCAGGGAAGTCCCTAGATACACATTTTTTCCTAATGTTTTTTATAAAGTTATCCTGAAAAGTTATAATCCATTGACAAAATTGGGATACCATTCCCATCTCTGCCAAATCTATTCTCTGCCAATGTGGGGTCCTTTGTGTGTAACAAAGAGAAACCCCAGAAGGAAGAGCATATTCTATTTATTTATTCATTAGATCATGCAACAAACATGAACTGAATGCCTGCTGTATGTCAGGGGCTGTTTCAGTAAAAATAAAGCAGTTCAGATAAAGCATTTAATAAACAACAACCATCCTTCCCCTCATAGAGCTTGCATTCTTCCCTTATTATTACAATAATGCCAGGGTTATTACTTTGCAATTAATAGGTTCAATGTTAACTGGTTGATTCCATTTACATAAAGTTTTAAAATAGGTAAAACTCATTTATGATGAAAAACATCAGAAAAATGGTTGCCTCTTGTGGGGAATTGACTGAAAACTGTAGCATACGGGAACTTCCTGGTGTGATGGAAATGCTGCATATATTGACAGAATTGCAGATTACACAGATGTATGCATTTTCCAAAACTCACGTATTGTACGTTTCAGGTTTGTGCATTTCATCTTATGTGAATTTTATTTCATCTTATGTGAAATAAAAAATAAAAAATAAATTTGAATTAAAAAAAATAGGCTTGATGTTACTTTAACAAAGAATGTGTTTCTCAGGTGAAAATAGATCACATTATCATCAGAAGAAAAAATTAAATATTTCACAATGATGAGGTGTGTTTACTGTTAGGTAAATTCAGGTAGAACCCGCTGTCCCCCCAACTCCACCCCAAGAAGAGATCTTCCCAAGGATGGGTGGGGTGGACCATCAGATGTGAAGAATTTAAAGCAGGGAGCTTCTAGAAAAGAACAAGATAAGGAGGTCAAATCAGGGAATTAGGCAGCTAGCATGAGACTGGAAGGTGAGGGCCCTTTGTGTGGTGCCTGGGAACAAGTTAGTAGAAAAGCTCCAACTCCCAGCCATCAGACTCTGTGCCATTTGGGGATGCTTTATTGAACCCTTGAGTAAAAGAAATGTCTGCCCCTCCCTCAGAGTTTGTGGAGGCTTGGTTCTGGGGCGGATTGACTTGGGAGTACTCAAAAGCAGTCATGCTCCCTGACCAAAAGCCACTTTATAGGTTCACAGAAAGAAAGACCAAGACCCCAAGCTTGAGAGCATATCAGCGGCAGGAAATTCTCTGTTCTTTCCCCCAGCAGGTCTCCTGAGAACAACCCCCACCTCCACCCCCTCAAACATGACCACAAAAGAAGGGTACCTCCTACATGAGCTAATATTTATGTCTGCTACCAGCAAGTGGGAAGGGAGTAGAGGGAATGATCATAAAAGAAACTAGATGAGATCTAGATAAAATTAAGAAATTCAATTTTCTCTACAAATCCAGGGAGAAGTGTGAGTTAAGTTTTGTGAACCTACAGCATATGTTTCAGTCACATTACTTATTCAGGCTACAGATTTCTTGATGTACATATGGTTCTTCTGATCTTTCAAAATAATTCCATAGGACCCTGCAGTGCACAAGTTGGAAACATCGGGGCTAGCTTGTTGGGAGGAAGTGAGAAATGAGGCCAGGGAGGCAGATTTTGAAAACTACCTCTTGTGCCATATGAAAAATTCAGAAGAGAGCCAAGAAATACACAAAGGTATAAAATGTCCAAAGAAGAAAGGAGTGAAGGAAGAGAAGGTTTTTAAGGAAGGGAGTCATAGAATTAGATCTGGGTTTTGGAAAGATGATGCTGGCAAGTATCTGAACAGTGAATTTAAAGAGAAAGAGATTCGCCAACAGGGAACAGAGTTAGGAGGCTACAGTCATTATTCAGGCAAGAGATGCCCTAAACTAAGGCGGTGACAATGAAAAAAAGTTAAATCTTATGCTTTACTTTTTATTTCCTCTATCCTACCCTTTACTTTGATCACCTCTGTGGTCACCATTTCTGCACAAACTTCAACTAGCTTTGAGCAGGTGCACACTGAGATGCATCCCCCCAGCCGCAGGCTGTGTCCGCCATGCTTCTCCGCCAGAGTCTCCGCTGATGTTGCTGCATGGAATGCCCCAAGAACCCACTCTGCAGGCTCGCATGAACAATCCAGAAGTACAAAGGTGTTAATGCCCAGGGGGGCCTGCTTAAATGATGCTGGATGAGTCTTCCAAGTGGACAGTTCTGAGGAGCATCTCATAAGGCTCCACAAAACTCCCTCGGGATAAAGACCCAGCAGCAGTGACCAGCTCAGGACCACAACCTTGGCTGGCCTCCTGCTCTTCCCAGATGTCCTCCCCTCTTTCTCACGGCTCCCTGGGTCCATCCTCAAAACAATCGCTACACACAGGCCTTGTATTAGGTTTTGTTCTTGGTGAAACCCAGGCTACGGCAGGTAGTCACAGAACATGATAAGTCACACGACTTTGGATTCCAGGGAAGGAAAAGATCCTACAGTTTCTGGGGTTTCCATTGTGGATGAAGGAACTGTGTGTTGGGGCTACTTGATGTGACTGCATCCATCCCCAACGTACGTGCGTGCATGTGTGCGTGTACACGCACACATACACGCACACACACACACTTCCCTTTTCACTTTACATGGCTAGAAGCCGGCTCCTGGTTTGTGAGTAACTGGCTCTGTGTAGCTCTGACGATTGTAGGACTGTTTGCTTTCTTCTTTCAGGTACATGTTGTTTCATTTCCATGTTGTCTTCTCTCCTCCTCCCTCTGTTCCCTTTTCTTCCCCTCATGTGTTTCTTTGTCACTCATCTCCCACAGTCCATTTTCATGTTCTGAGGTAAAATTCTTTTCTAAAAATTTTTATGGAAACATAGTTGATTTACAATGTTGTGATAGTTTCAGATGTACTGCAAAGTGATTCGATTATACATATATATACATGTATGTTCTTTTTTTAAAATGAATTTTTTATAATTCTTTTCCACTATAGGTTATTACAAGATACTGAGTATAGTTCCCTGAGCCATACAGTAGGTCCTTGTTGATTATCTATTTCATATAGTACTAGTGTGTGTATTTTAATCCCAAACTTACATGGAGAGAGAACCAATAAGTAAATTGCATTAAAGGTAGGAAGGCAAGAGTAAGGTAACCCATCACTTTGCAGGGTGATTTGCTGGTGATTTGGGGTCTACCGTGCACCCTACCTAGGTTCTTGTGAAAAGCAACCATTACTGGGTTTGTTCCTCCACACACTGGGTATGAAGGACGCCTCTCTGTGCAGGTGGAGTGTGGAGGCAGCCTCCTCCCTAGAGGCCCAGCGCAGGGTTGTATCAGGGTTGGGAACAGGGGTGGGGACAGGGACTTCTACAGTGGTTGAGTCTGTCTGTTACTAGCCATGTTGCAATGAGACTCTCACATTATAAAGTCACAGTGACAAAAATGTGAGTATGGAAACACGACCACGCAACACATCTTTACGGAGCAATGCTTCCTTACTCCGCCTAATTAGACTCATTGGAGTAAAACCCCAGTCATTTTTGATGATGCAGAGAACCTGTTTTGTTTTTTACAACCCATACCCCAGAACTTGGAGTAAGGCAAATGAAAGTGAAGCTGTGTCCTCTGTGTATAAGTCTCCAGATGCTTACCAGTGACAACAAAACTTTACCATCAAGCCACCCCAGCCCCATGGCCACACACCCACCCCTTATTCTCTCTGGTCCAGGTTACAGAAATCCAGTTCCTTTCTTATAATCTACAGAGTGCATACCAAAAGAAGTTGCTATGTTAAGACCCAGACTTAAAAAAATTTTTCCTGTCTTTGTAGCAAGCTATCATTTTTCATTTCCTTCTAAGTCAGACACCACTCTGAGATTTGCCCCTTTTCATTGATGTCAGCAGGAACTGACCTCTTGTCAAGCTGTCCTGAATCCCTACTGTCAGTTCGCCTTTGACCAGAAATATCTGTATAAGCAGAGAGGGAATGAGAGCATTTATCTCTTTAAAAAATTCCATGTTCTGTATTCAAGGTCAGTTTCCCAAAGAGCCACTTGAAGAGCGGGGGTGGGGGTATTGGGGCAACTTGCCAATGGACCTGGGTCAAAAACAGCCAGATGAGATGCCACCATTTTTTCACATGCAAACAGTGGCAAAGAGATTTGTTTATGCCTTGTCATGACTGGACGACCCAAATACCATCAAGCCTGCATCAGCAATTGGGTCTGGGTTTTGTCATTGTCAGTCCCTCTGGTATTCAGAAGAGATGCTGGCTCAGGAGAGCCAGCAGAGTTTAATTTCCAAATGCATCTGAAATCCTTTAAGCCTTTTGTTGGAGCCATTGCAAAATCATAGTGGCTATAAGCCTTTTTTTTTTTTTTCCCCTTCAGTGGTTGCATCACAGTCACCAAGACAAGCACAACTGACTCTTTCTCCAGAGAGACGTTGGCATCTGTGGTCCAAAGGTTAAGCATGCTGGGGCCTGGCTGGGTGAATTGCATTTCATTTGAGAGTCCAAGTGAGTGCGGGCTGCGCTCAGTGGCCCGCTGGGGAGTGAGAAGCGACTGCTGGCTGTTCTTTTTCTGGGGAAGGCGAGCGGCATATGGTGTTCTGCGCGTGACACAAACGGTTAATTTCCACCAGCTTTTCTGCAGTTTCGGCAACTCTGGGATTAGAAGGGACAGGTTCTTTACAATTCCCTCCAATATCTCTCAAAGTTACTTTCCAAGTCTCTGCTTTTGTTCTGCTGATTCTCTTTCGGAGGCTTGGTTTTGCTGGGAGGTAAACACTTGGCTTGGGATTGAGGGGGATTTAGCCGCTTTGATTTGTTGTTGTTGTTGCTGCTTTTACCCAGGGTCGCTGGAGCAGTTATTTCAAATCCTGAGATAGTCTTAAATGTTTCTAGCTACATGAGTATGCAAACACAATACACACACACACACACACACACACACACACACAAACACACACATGCTCACCCCTTTCCATATAATGTTTATTAGTGATTGCGGAACTATATTGATCCATAAGGACTAAGGATCAGCTGGAACAAAAACAAAATATTTGATAGATTTGGAGGTGGGGGGAGGGAAGAGGGAGAAAGGGATGGAGGCAAGGAGGGAGAAAGAGAAAAATTACTAATAATAATAGTTGCCATTTATCAGGAACTTTCTATGCACTGGGCACACTGCTAAGTATTTTACATGCATTCATTCCTTGAATTGTCTCCAAACCTTTCAGACACAGGGGTTGTTACTATTCCTATTTTACAGATGAGAACACTGAGGCCTAAATTGCTCAAGGTATGATCCCAGATCCAAGACAGATTTTTCTGACACAAAAGCTGTTCCTAATCATGATGTCATAATGCCTATCAATAGCACACACCTGCCTCATTTTCTCAGAACTCTGTTTTAGAAGATAATTACATTGTTGCTTTTTCATGGTTACAAGGCCTGAGAGCAGCAATGACAAGGATAATAACAGTACTTGTTGGTACTTTTAAGTATCAGACACAACCACTGGAACTCACATATAGTATCTCACTTAATGCTCACACAAGGTTGCATGTGTGTAAATAATAATACATATTATTCTCACTTGACCGACCAATGAGAGAAGGGAAGGTAAGACTTTTTAAGTAAGCGACATGTCCCAGGTCACACAATAAGCAAATGGCAAACTGGGATTCCAACCCAAATCAGCTGATTCCGAAGTCCTAAAACTTCTCAGAGTCTGTTCCATTGTTTTGTTTGTTGTTTTCTTAGCAAAAGAGCCCCAGGAGAGCATAGTTGTTTAACAATTTTCTAGTTCATCCACAAGTGCCAGCAATCTCATTTCTAATGCATATAGAGATTCATTCATTGAACATACTATATAAGTAAATTTGGAGAGAGAAATGCTTCCTAAAATGAGAAACAAGCACTTATTGAACTCCTACTACATGCCAGGCACAATACTGGGTTCTAGGAATACGAACATTCAAAGGAACCCTCAGTACACAGACAAGGAGGCTCTTAGACATACACTTTCAATAAAATGTAGTGAGAACAGTGAGGGGCTACATAGTGCACACCAAGATGAGGGGCATTTAATGCAATTGAGGCTCTGGGAAGCCCTGGTTCCACCCACTCGTTGTTTGCAGATGCTCAAGTCTGCAAGGCTAACACAATTTTAGAGGGTAACCATATTCTTAGCAATTCATGAAACTGATAGAGTAAAAGTTTCCCCACCGCCTCCTGAAGAAAGGAACTACTCAGACAGACCATCTCACCACAAGTTTCACGCCCCCAGCCCTGCCCACCCCATCAGGACTCCTTTCCAAGGATGTTGAATAGCCAGCAACCCCATGACACCTCTGTTACAGCCCCAGGTGACTTGACTAGGTGGGCACCCTAAAGAAGGCCAGTAAGAGTCTCGCCCTCAAAACCTAGTACCACAATCAAATGCACCACCAGTAGTTCATTTCTGAATGTGTTTTCTGCTTTCTGCTCTTTGGATCACTTCCTAGACTCTGTGCCCTGCTCTAAAAAAGACCTTAATTTTTCTTTTTGAAATGATTGATAAAAATATAAAGTCATAGTGCCTCTAGGTTTGTAGTAAACATATAAAAAAATTTTAAAAAAATTTCCTGACAAGAAAAAACCCTTGTACCATGAGACCTGGAGATGATTGTCTTTGCTCTTTGCCAAATTTGAAAGATGAGTGGGTCTATTTGGCTGGGCCATGAGAAAAATAAGTAAATAGAGGAAATCAATATGGGAAAGAGAAGAGTGAAGCAGACAAATAATGAGAAGTAGTGACAAGACTTCACAGCCCCTGGGAGATGAAAAGAGAGCCCTTGAAACTTCCTAATTTCCTACAAATTTCAGTGGAGTCCATTTGTACTTCCCTTGATTGCTGGCAATGTCCCTGTTTTATTTTAATAAATCCCCTTATGTGTTTTAGCTGGAATGAGTTTCTCTTTCTTCCTACCAAAAGATCCTTGACAAGAATACCTTCAAATCCTTCTCTGAGTCGTAAATTTATTGCTTTCATCCACCATTTCGCCTCAGGAATCAGACCCAACCAGAGCTACTTATTATCCATCAAATGCATTTAGCCTTTTGCGGCCTCTGTATGTTGGTTGATAGGTTCTCTCTGCTTGGAATGCCCATCACTTACAAGTTTGTGTCCACATCCCAGCCAGCCTTTGGGCCCCAGCTGGAAACTTCCTCCATATGGCTTCATGGAATCTTTCTGGTTACAAGTAATTTCTCACTCCTCCATGGAGCCTTTTAAGTAGGTTTCCTGGCTCTGCTGCTTTCTTACTTACAATAGAGCTGTCGGTGTAAGCTCCTGGAGGCAGAGAGTTTTGTCTTATTCTTTTGAAACTTCATCAGTGTTTATTTAGCGCAGGTCGACATTCCAATGCTATTTATAGAATTAGCAAGTAAATGAATAAATTCAAATTACCAGAAAGCATAATTAACTGAAAAATGTCAATACTCCAATTTCAGAGGGGAAAAAAAAAAAGTAGAGAACTTAGAACATATCAAATATATAGTCAAAATACAAATTACAACACTTCAGAGATTAGTACAAATTCTATCAGATCTTGAACTTAATCTCTAAGATTCCTTCCACTACCAAGAAAATCCATGCCTATGTGATTCTATACTTGCTACATCTATAATACTCACAGGGAGACCTGAGGTTAGGGTTCAAGCCTTGAGATGCTGTATATTTTTGGTGACTAAAAGACAATCCTATTAAAAAACATTGGAACTAAACAAAGAGTTAAATTTTACTTGACTAAAAAAAAAAAAAAGGCCAATCCTGTTATCCATTTACTATATTACATTGTATGTGATTATATCTTATAAGTATTTGCTTATTATCTCACTTCCACTGGAATATGGAAGTGAGCGCCATGAGGGAATGATTTTTATTTCACTCACCAATCTATCCCATATGCTTACAAAGTACTTGGTACAGAGGTGGCACACAATAAATAACTGCTGAATGGGGACTTCCCTGGAAGTCCAGTGGTTAAGGCTCTGTTCTTCCACTGAAGGGGACATGGGTTCAATCACTGGTCAGGGAACTAAGATCCCCACATGCAGCATGGTGCAGCCAATCATAATAGTAGTAGTAATAATAATAATAATAATAATAATAATAATAATAAAATTTAAAAATAAAAAAAGTTGCTGAATGGAATATTGAATGATGAATGAATAGGGCATGTAAAAGCAGGTAAGATGTAGCCTCTGCCCTCAATAAGCATTCAGTTATCTTTAATGTAGAAGATATTTTGGATACTCTGACCAGATCCCCTTTACCAACCAGTTCCCCCATCCCCCAGCTGTTGTGTCTGCAAACAGCTGGCAGCTGCCCCCTTCTCCTGAGAATTGCACTTAGTATATGGGAACATCTCTCCCAGAAAGACTTAACTCCAGAGGTAGCCTGTAGTCAATGGCTAACAGATAAAGGGATCTAAAAAGTATCCTCCCTTTCCTTTTGGGTGGGAAAGTTCTGTGGTGTTTTCACCATCTAAAGTTCCCCATGAGATCAAGCTAAAATTAGCCTTCAGCTGAATATACATCTTTATCTGGCTCTTCCTTATCCTGCTTTTCTCACTTCCTCCCTTACAGGCTCAGTAGAGAGCACTCTCTCAATAAATCATTGCCATAAAAATCCTTCTCTCAGGCTCTGCATCAGTTCTTGAGAATTATTTATTATCTATTATGTGCCAGGCACTATTTTTAAAATAGTATATCTATTTTGAAATTTAATTTAACTTAATCTTTCCTTCACAACCAATTTTCAAGACAGTTATTACCACCCCTAAATTACTGATATAAGCTAAGTTACTGATATAAGCTAAGTTACTGATAAAAGCTCAATAATTTGCTCAATACATTCTATTTGGTCAAAGTGGGATTTGAATCCTGATCTACTTAATTCCAGAATCTCTGTGCCTCATAGTATACAACATTAGTGCAGGAATTTATTCATATGTTTTGGGAACATTTTTAATGACAAAAAGAGAACTACATGAGAATTTCGTGACTGATCCTCAGTTAACCAGAATATGCAATTAATCACAACTGCCTCATCCTTAAAATTCAGCGTAATGAAGTAGTCTCTCCTTTCCCAGACTAGCTAATCCCTTCATATTCTGATGAGAGTTTGACTCAGAAGTTGACATTTTAGGGAGTTTTCAGTACTTTTCTCTGCATCAGATCTTTAAGTAAATTCTTGGCTCCATGGGAAAGTAGATATCTGTTGACCTATTCAGTTGGTTGATGAAGACATTCAGACATTGAGTGACGTTCCTCAATGCCTCATAACACATCTTCATCAGAACCAAGCATTTCAAATTCCTTACCCATGCCTCAGACTTTCAAATTGTTATCTTGCACAAATCCATAGCTTTCACCATTACTGAGAGATGAGTCCCTGATAAAATCCTATTTTGACTCTAGTCTGATTCTATTGGTCAAGAATGGGGCAAAAATATTTATACATGAAGAATGATTATCTTTCCAGGGCAGAGTTTGCAGCCTCATAGGCCAGATTAAATGGAATTGGGGGAAGATAATATGTAGAATTAAATTCTTCAAAGTATTTAAAATTAAGAGAAATTGATAATTTGGACACTTCCTCTTCTACTTGAGATACTTGGACTGCTTTGCTTCCAGAGCCCATCTCTTTTGGATTTTTGTAAAGGAGATTTTTGTATTTGTATTTTTAATAAAGGAGATTTTGGACTTATAAACAATTAAAAAAATTTTTTGCTGGTCTGAGAAAGAAGGGATAAATAATAGGTAGATGTATTACAGACAAAATATGGGCTAGAATGATAAAACACAAACATAGGATGGGAAATTATATTGACACTGTGGCTCATGGATGTTTCTGATGCTTTCAGTGGGATTATTAAAAAGGGATATAAGTTAGATTATGGAGTTCTGTATTATTCTATCATGGGTATTTTTGGTTTCTTTATCAAAGTAATGCTCTAGATCTTCAGGTCCTATCTAGATTTGATTTGCACTTGGCAACAATAGACTTTGTATCAAAGAAGGAAATACAAAAAGGAGATTTCAAATAGGTCTCTAGTATAAAAAAAAAAAAGAGAGAGAATTACAATGTAATCCCCAGTGTATAAAAAACAAAATTTGAAACTTCATTCTAGCAATGAGTATGCTTTTTTACCTGTTTTTGAACAACTCCTTTCTCTAAAGCCGAATCTCCCATAACAAAGATTGGCAAACATACATTTCCATTGTAATAATGAATGCTTGAATATCAACATCTCAAATAATAATTATAACGTGAAACTCAAAAATAGTCTTGTCAAATGGAGAGGCCAGTGCCCTGGGCCTGAGAACCTGGATTCTAACCCAACACAAACTAACTTTGTGATATTAGGCATTTACTTATTCTTCCTTGGTTTCCTTTTCCTCAGTTGCATATTGAGAAGATTGAACTAGACAATCCCTAGGGTTTCTTCCAGCTCTATCTTTATGTGAATTCACATTTATGAAATCAGTTTAAGTACTTTGGAGAAAGATCTCAAAACTTCTATAATCATTTCCCCAAATTAAGTGAATTATATTTCTCAGAGTATTTCTTTCTAGGCTATGGTGAAATGATGAAACATAGCTTTCTCCCCAGAAACATATGTCATATTGAGACCTGCTCCTTTGAAGTATATTGGTATTGTTATCAAAAGCATGTTGAGGTCAGAACAAGGAAAATATGATGGACATAGTGAAAGGAAATTTACAAGAGCAAAGATCTGGGTAGTGACTCTTGAGAAATACTCAAGACTAAAAAGATTGGACAGACAACATAAATCTAGAGAAGTAGAAAGTGAAGTCCAAACAAATCAGCCAATGCAACAAGAGTGGAGCAAATATGGCAGGCCAGAGAAGACAGAGTTCAGAGTCTGGGATCAGAGAATGGAAATTAATAGCATTGAAGAACAAAAAACATCAAGGAGAGATCATATTTTACGGCATAGCTTATTTCCCCTCTATGTTGTTTATATTAATAGGTAGCTATACCCCTGGGTGCTCCCTGTAGTCAGAATAATGTGAATAGCAATACTGACGAAGTAAGATATGGTTCAAGTAGGATATTGACAAAGATTTGGGAAGATTGCTTTCCATCAGAAAGCATCAAGAGATTCAGATGTTTTAGGGATACTGGAGAGAAGATGAGATAAGAAAGGAGAAAGCAGTATGTCTTTCTTAGACATTTGCTTTGTCCTGGCTCTGTATGGAGGGAAAACATGCCACTCCCTGCTTCCCTTTCCCTCTCATACCAAGATGAACCAGTAGAGCTGGCACCAGGGAACATGATGTGGGTAATAAATGCAGGGCCATTATCCCCACCCTCATAGAGAATTCCACACAATAACTGGCATAACCTTCACCTCTTTCACAGCAACCCCCTTGGGTCATACACAAGAGAACAATGTAGAAGGCCACTCTGTATAAGGACTTGCTCTCCTATCCATCTCTATCTGGCTCTGTGTGAAAATGCTCTGACTCATTCTTCATTCAAGTAGAGAGATTTAAGAGAGTAGTTGTTATAAAAATACATGGCAACATAGAAGTTTCTGTAAACACAATAGAAGTTCCTTTCCCAAGAGAGAACTCTTCTTCTACACCAACTGACTAGTTGGAGAGGAATATTCTGATTTATATTTTCAAAAAATCTTTTAGTTGCTCTATAGTATACTTCAGGGCCGCAAGAATAGAAGCAGAAAGGCTGCTAGTTAGGAGGCTTTTGGGGAATCCAAGTGAGAGATGATAGTGGCTAATTCCAACGTTCACCTATGTCTGTTTTCCTCGCCTTCCATGCACGTGGAAGAATTATACTTCCTTTCCCCCTAGCAGTTGGGTGGTGCTCTGTGACTAGTTCTGGCCAATGGATTGGGGGCAGAAATGGTGTGTATTGCTTCCAGACTGGAGCACTTGGTTTCTGGGTAAGACCTTCCTGTGCCCTCTTATCTCCTGCAACTATAACTAGTAAAATTCCAGATTGTGGGGGCATTTCAATAAGGGGCCTGGAGAGAGGAAGAAGTGGAGCAGCTCTCCCTGCTGATATGCAATAGACTGAGTGATAAATTGATATTTGTTGTTTAAACCACAGAGATTTGGGGATTATTTGTTACTGCAGCATACCTAGCATATCTTAACCAACATTGATACTAATAGTAGAAATGGTGAAAAGTAAGTAGATTTGGAATACAGTCCAGAGGTTTGATTGACAGGACTTTTCTGACAGACAGGGTAAAAATGACAAAAGAAAGAAGAACCGAGAATGACCACAACACTACAATGAGCCCATAGCTGGCATTGCTAATCAGTTAAAGCTCTTGTTTGCAATGAGTTCGACTGAGTCTCTCAAGCCTTGTTAACACAAGCTCTAGAAATGTACCAGAGTGAGAAGGAGAGATGAATGACATGACTTGCCATGCTTGGGAGAGTATGGTCTCTTGTATCTTCTACTTCTTACAGTCTTTGATTCTATGAGGGGCTTAGAGACAGATGATTAGAATTTTTTATCATTGGGTTGGGATGAAGTAAACACAAGCAAATTCATTTCAACCTCCCCCAACAATAAAACTGAGGATATGTCTATACTATTACTAACTTCAGAGAAAGTCAGGAAATAACTGAAGCATTAGAAAACATCTATCTCAATAAATATTTTATGAAAACCACAAATCAGTAAAAAAGAACTGACTTTTTCTTCTTTTTTTTTTTCTTTTTTTGGCTGCATTGCATCTTTGTTGCTGGGCACAGGCTTTTCTCTAGCTGCTGTGAGTGGGGGCTACTCTTCATTGTGGTGGAGTGATTTCTCATTGTGGTGGCTTCTCTTGTTGTGGGGCACGGGCTCTAGGTGCACAGGCTTCAGTAGTTGTGGCATGCAGGTTCAGTAGTTGTGGTGCACAGGCTTAGTTGCTCCTCAGCATGTGGTATCTTCCTGCACCAGGGATCAAACCAATCAAACCCATGTCTCCTGCATTGGCAGGCAGATTCTTAACCACTGCACCACCAGGAAAGTCCCAAGAACTGACTTCTTGAGTAATAGCTGTTGGTAGATTTAGGTGTTCAAAAAACTTACCCTAAAATACTTTACCCTAAAACTGTATTTGATTGGACTAGATTTAAAAGAGAATTTCATACAAAAAACCCAGTGAATATAACATAAAAGAAGCAGACTCATAGATATAGAGAACAAAGTAGTGGTTACCAATGGAGGGCAGGGAGGAGGGGTAATAGGGGTGGGGGAGTGGGAGGTATAAACTATTGGGTATAAGATAGGCTGAAGGATGTATTGTACTACACGGGGAATATAGCCAATATTTTGTAATAACTGTAAATGGAAAGTAACCTTTTAAAATTGTATAAAATTGAAAATTTTTAAATGTTTTAAAAAAGGAATTTCAAAAGCCCTTTGTTGAAAAATCTTGCCTTCATATAGGTCTGTGGCTCTGACCCTAATTGTGTGATTCTGGACAAGTCAGTCTTTCTGAGCTTTAACTTAGTCATTTATAAATTGGGAGTAAATCATGAAGGTTGTTTTGAGAATTAAATTTAAAAATGTGTAGAAAACTCATTGTCAACTACACAGTACTAGTCTAATACGCAGATGTATTACTATTTTTAAAGAACGAACTACAAGCATTCTCTTTCCCTTATTTTCGAGCCTAAGTATAATCCTGATGACTCTAGGAAGGAGACATGAGAAGTTTAAGTCACTATAAATTCGAACCATGACACAGTGGCATTTTCAATATATCATTTGTCCTCTGACCCTGCATATCAACTCACAAGGGAGAAATTAAATCACTCTTCACTGTTAGTGTTATTAGAACTGATGAAATCAATAGATCATGCTCTCACTAATTCCAGTATTTGTTAAGCAGTTTCTGATAATAACCACATAGACTAATCTTAGCTGCATTCTCTCCATCCTCAACAAACCCTACTTCTAAGAGGCTGATGAAGGAACATATCTGAACCTAGCTGCTCCCAAATCACTCCAACACCAATTTCTCAAGTCCCTAGATTTGAACAATGGAGTTAAAGCATGACAGCTGAACACCAAAGATACAAAGGTATTGAAAAAAGAAAGGGACTCCACCTAAAAGAATCTGAGTGACCTTTCAGTTTAATGCATGCATATAACAATAGTGATTTGATCATAAGTTTAGAAGACACCCTGTAGCTCCCTTACAGGGCTGCCATGAAAAATAAAACAAACCAGTCTTGGCAACAATTTAGAAATGTGATTAAATCCAATCATGGCTATGTGCAATTTTAAGGAGTTTCTCTAATTAGATTCTGAACAAATTCAACCACATCTTGACTTCTTTCCCTTTGAGATATCCAATAACGTAGATAAGATGTGTAATGTCTGTTCCCTAAGTCATTAGTTTTAGTTAACAGCTAATTGAGTCCTAGTTTTTGATATCAGATTTCCTCTTTGCATTTATCTCCAGGTCTACACAGCACAGAGCAATTAAAAAGTGAAACAATTATACAGTAAATCTAGGAAAGTTTAATAAGTTACGTCAGACTCTGGGTCTGCCTAGAGTGTTTCACTCAGAATTACCTGAGGGGCTGTTTGTAGCATGAATTCACATGATAGTTTCTGATTCTCCACTATGACAATAGTTTTAAGAAATATTTACTGAACACTTATAATGGGCCAGACACTTCTGTTAGGCATTAGGAGTGCAAAAATGATTTACACTTTCCTGCCCTCAAGCTACTTAGAGTCTAATAAGAAAGACACACAAGCTACATTGACACAATGTGATAAATGCTTAAGGAGACGCACAGGTCATGCAGAACTTTTAGCACACCTTGACTTCCTCAAAGAGATGATACCTGAGCTGAATTTTAAACACACATGGGAGTTATTCACACAGCTGAATTAAGGCAGGAAACAGTCCAATCAAAAGAAATGTAGGAGCCACAGATGTGGAGACAATGATTTCGAGCTCAGCTTGGGATGTGTTGTGGGAGAATGAAGTAAACCTAGCAGGCATCTCGATAGGAAAAAAAACAAACATAGAGGAGAGTTAGGGCTGGGAACAGAGATTTGAGAGTCATCAACTGGCGCAGGAGAGGAAGACAGGGAACCATACCAAGGCAAAAGATCTTAAGATGGGCTTGGGATCTTGAGGAGCATCCCGGCTTAAGGCGTGGAAAAAGAGGAAGAGTTCATGAAAGGGGAGCAGAGAAATGATCCGAATGGTAGAAGAACCAAGAAAGAAACCCAGAATGTTGAAAGTTTCAAGGAGATGGCCAACAATGACAGATAAACACAAAAATGCAACTAATACCAGCCTAAAATAATATGCATTCCATTTAGCCCTAGGAAGAACATTTACAATCTCTTAAAAAGCTGTTTCAATGGAGTAGGGGTTGGAGGAGTAGGAAGGGAGCTAAAGTTTAGATTGTGCTTCTTGACTAAGGAGAGGAGTGAGCTGAAGGAAAGTTAAAGAAATAAGAGGGCATTGTAGACTAAAGGAAAAGAATCCCTAAAGTGTAAGAGATTGACTATGTAGAGAAGATAGAAGATAGTGGGAGGGGTGAGGATGCTGTGGAAATGTGAAGGGGTGGGGAGAATGGCTTTGAATAGGCTGATGCTCTTAATATTTTTTACTATGGCCCACTATTAGAAATATGTCTCACACAAAAACCCAGTACAGCCACAAAGGTATACACACAATCATAGATGTAAAGCAAAGTTTATGAGACAATATTTACCCTTACTACATATTATGTGCCCTGAAATTTTCTTTTTTTATTCTACTTTATTCCACTAAAACATGCTAGTCATAGCCTGCTAGCTGATTTCATGCCCTCCTGACTTATCAGGGCCCATAGTTTTAAAGAATACTGAAATGAAAGACTCTTGAATCCCAAACTTCAATCTCTAAATCTCTAAACCTTCTAAAATTAGAAGAAAAAAAAATAAAATAGAATGGAAATGGGGATAAATATATAGTTATATACAGAATAAATTGAGGCATGTCAGTCCTCAAGGCCTCATTTTTCTTTCCCTTTTTTAAATTGAAATAGAGTTGATTTACAATGTTGTATTTGTTTCAGGTGTACAGCAAAGTGATTTGGTTATACATACATATATCTCTTTTTTTTTTCAGATTCTTTTCCCTTATAGGTTACTATAAAATATCAAGGATAGTTCCCTGTGCTATGCAGTAGGTCCTTGTTGTTTATCTATTTTATATGTAGTAGTCCATATCTGTTAATCCCAAATTCCAAATTTATCCCTCCCTCCTTTCCCCTTAAGTAACCATAAATTTGTTTTCTATGTCTATAGGTCTATTTCTGTTTTGTATATAAGTTCTTTTGTATCTTTTTTTTTTTTTTTTAGATTCCACATACAGGTGATATCATATGATATTTGTCTTTCTCTGTCTGGCTTACTTCACTTAGTATGACAATCTCTAGGTCTATCCATGTTGCTGTAAATGACATTATTTCATTCTTTTTTATGGCTAATATATATATATTATGGCAAATATTTTTTATGGCAAAAAAAATATTTTTCATGGCAAATATAAATTCCCAGGAGTGGGATTACAGAATCATATGGTAGCTCTATATTTAGTTTTGTAGGGAACTTCCATACCGTTCTCCACAGTGGCTGTACCAGTTTACATTCCTACCAACAGCGTAGGAGGGTTCTTCATTGTACTTTTGATTTGCATTTCCTTAATAATTAGTGATATTGAGCACATTTTTCCTGTGTCTTTTGGCCATCTGTATGTCTTTTTTTGGAGAAATGTCTATTTAGATCTGCCTATTTTTTATTGGTTTTTTTTTTTTTTTGGAGGGGGGTTGGTTTTTTGGGGTTTGTTTGTTTGTTTTTTGATATATTGAGTTGCATGAGCTGTATTTTGGAAAGTAATCCCTTGTTGGTCACATGATTTGCAAATATTTTCTCCCATCCCATAAGTTGTCTTTTCGTTTTGTTTATGGTTTCCTTTGCAGTGCAGAAGCTTTTAAGTTTAATTAGGTCCCATTTGTTTATTTATGTTTTTATTTCCATTACTCATGGAGACAGATCCAAAAAGATATTGCTGCAATTTATGTCAAAGAGATGGCCTCCGTTTTCTTAAAGTAAGAGTTGAGGTCATCAGCTGAGTCCAGGGAGAATGGAGCAGGGTGGAGGGTGTAATGAAAATGAGGAAGGTGTAAAAAATTCACTGAGGACAATGAAACAGGATGCTGAGCAGAGAGAAGGAAAAGGCTGCCCAGCAGCGCTTAAGCCAGAAACCAAGCTTTGTTTCAGTAGCCCCAGCCTCGATGGTTCTACTGATTAGGTTCTCAGCTCCATCAGGTTTCTCAATTGTATTTGCTACTCTTTCACCAGAGAATCTAGTAAATTCTAAACAAATGGTTGCTGAGTGAATGTCACTCTCCATAGATGAGCTAGTTCACTACCCAAGTTGAAAATGTCACGCTGGTCATTTCAATTCCTGTCTCTTGTGCAGAAAAGATACAAGGCACTCTCCTTAGATCCTCCTCCCTCCCACCACCCCCTTGGGAGCTTCTGCAATTGGAGAATTATTGAACTGTCCAGTCGACAGCACTGAGCATGGCGCTTGGCACCCTGCAGGTACAAGTTGTTTACTGATTGGCATCTAGCTTGTGGTACATTGTGGGAGTATGCTATATAACCAGCTGTGTGTTTTTCCTGTTTGTCCAGCAGGACAATTCTATGCAATGAAACTGTGAAACAGTTCTATGTGTTTCAAGCAATCTAGCTCCATTTATTCCTTCAACAAATATTTATTGAACCCTGACTACATGCCAGGCCTTAGTCCAAGGCATAGGGATTGAATGTGAGCAAGAACGACAGGGTCACTGTGCTCAAGAAGATACCATTCTCTTTGGGGGAGAAGGAGAGATAATCTTGTTTTATTTGTTTGGTTTGGTTTTTGAGGGATGTGGGGTGGGGTGGGGTGGGGGTGGCCCACACACGTGCAGGAGGAGAGGACAGCATGTGCACGCTTGAGGCTGTGGATGGCATGGAGCACGGTGCTGGCATGTTTCAGGAACCGAGATGAAGCCCATGTGACCACAGCCCAGGGATGGAGGGAGCAGACCCAGACTGGGGGCCTTGGAGGCACGTTAAAGATATTCATCTCTCTCCTAAGAACAAAGGGAAGCCACTTTGGACAGGAGAATGATGAACAGATTGCCATTCCTGGATGTACCTCGGAGTCTGAATACTTATCCAATTGTTTATCCTAGTGAGGCATCTCTCAGCTGGCAGATTAGTCCCAGATCTGGTTTCTGTTTTGCTTTGTTTTACTCTTAAAAGTATTGCTGAGCAGGGTCGGCATTTTGAGCCACTTCCCTTCCACCCTCGCGATTCACGGTAATTGTCGGAGAGAATCTTCTGCTTCTCCCCCTTCCAATTTTCAGGCCAAATGGTGACAGGGGTCTTTGGAGGCAATTTACACTATTAAGAGCCTGGGGTTTGTAGAGCAGGTAAGACTGAGCACTCAGAAAGTTTTAGAGGCGAGCTTAAATTTCCGTCTCACAGAATAAGAGAGTACGGAAACATTTCTTTTTGTCAGGGTGGAGGGGTTTGCCTCCACTCCAGTCCACAAGGCTGACTTCATTCCAGAGGGGGAATCTGGGAACTGCTAACTCCATTTTGCCTTCTCAGTTTTCTTCTGGATTGCCTGTTGCTTTGGGAGCCTCAGAATTCACAGGAGCAACTCCCTTCCCTTCCTTCAGCTCCAGTGGTGACTGCAGATCTAGGCTGGGGTACAGAGCTGACTCGGGGAAGTGCACCAGGTTGGGTGTGGCAAGGGAAACTAAGCTCCCAGGTCATGTGCAAGGTTTATGTCTGATGTCTGCAAATCTCCAGGCAGAATGATTCACTTGGATGACAGCAGAGTCCTGCGCAAGGTGGGTGCCCCAGGGAGGCCTGGCAGCCTTGCCCCTGTGGCCGTGGACATGGGGTTGATGCACTGTGTATATTGTATTCAAAATACCTACTCCTTGATAAGGAGACCAGGACTCCAGTCTTAAGCCACCACCTTCATTAACCGTGAGGAAGGGAAGCTATTGTCACCCTAGGAGGAAAGCAGGAGCTGTTCATTTTGTAATTATCTCCACTTCAGTTGCTGACCTCTGACTTCTGCCTCTTATGCATTCTGAAATTCGCCCTCCCACTCCACTAAATCAACCCTAGTTACGGGAAGTTTTGCATTTTCCCCTCAGCTCTTTGTACCCATCAAAGAAATTTTTCTTTAATTAAAAAAAAGATTCTATGATTGCAATGAAATGCAATTAACTGAACAAACAGGACTGGCTTTGAGGCTGATCTCTGTGTTTTACGACTTCAGCAGTCTAACCTCCTAGAACCTGACTGTCTCAACCACATAATAATGAAGATAATAAAAGTCACCTCTTCGGGTTGTTGGGGAGATTAAATTCAGTGAGATGACACAGTGTCTGGCACGTAGCATATGCTCAACAAAGCATACACTATGTCCTCCACTAATCCAGGCAAGAGTGAATCATCTGGGGATTGATCTTATAGTGAAAACTTGGACACAGAGAAAATCCGAAGTTTGTCCACTGGGGCTGAGTTCTGGGTCGTCTTTGGTGGTGCAGAATTTAGACGGGATTTCCAGCAGCTCTAACTGCCGAGGTGAGGGGGTATGCAAGGGGCTGAACTACCTGCTAGACACAGACCTACAGTATACAGATGTGCTTCAGGACTGTGTGCCCTTCCAAACAAATGGATTCATGTGCTGGAAGTATCAATATTCTTTATTTAGAGTTCAAATGTAGAGACAGGCTAGTTCTAAGCCAAAAAACCCAGGGTCCCAAAGTCTTCATTTCCTAGAATTTGGTGAAATCCTCCCAGAAACTGCTGGTGGGTGGGTTTGGAAACAACAGGCTAATCAATCCCATGCTTCATCCCTTGTCTGTAGCTAATTCCACAGCGTGGAACCTTCTCACTGGGCCTTGGGGATGTTCGCTTTCACAGCCCTGCATTGAGGTGACTCATAGCTTGTTTACTGAACCTTGGATGGGCTTCTGCGCTCTGTGCAAAGTGTTCCGGAAACAGCCCCTGTCCCTAAGTTCCCTTCCAGTCTTCTGTTTGTGAGTAAAATTGTACTTCTCCTTGTCCCCAAACGTACCTGGTTCCTTGCTACCTCCAGACCTAGGCTTGTTCTGTTTCACTTCCAGGAATACAATCTCCAATCCCTCCTCTCCCTCCCTAACCCTGTCATCTCCACTTAATATTCTTCGGATTCGATTTAAGCTCAATTCAAATACCACTCCCCTTTCCTCCTCTGAATTCTCAGCTTAAAGTCTTGATCTTATTCAAAGAATTGGAGTATCATTTCTCCATGTATACATTTCTCTCCCCCAGTTCAGTGTAATATACTAGGGAGAGAAATCTTCATCACTTGTCTTTTCATCACGACATTTACAGAACTTAATAGTGGACACTAAGGGTTGAGTGATTGATTGAGTGAATTCATTCATTCCACAAACATTCATTGACTGTGCACTATGGACCAGGCACTGTTCTAGATGTAGAAGATACAGAGATGATTAGATAGGCAAAGTTCCTGTTCTTGGGAGCTCACATTCTGCATGAATAAATTCCAGAATTGTTTAAAAATTAGAGTCAAGAGATGTTAAAACTAACAAAACAAAACAAACAAAAAACCAATCCTTGATGTTATCACAAGACAAGAAACTATTGCAACTATACACCCTCTTTGTTATTCCTATCCTGATTTTCCTATTGACTAATATTTAATTTAAATTACTACCATTTATTGTTTAGTATTTGCTGGGAACTCTGCTAAATGCTTCACAGAAAATATTTCATTTTATCCTCACAACAATGCTAAGAAACAGGAACTAGTAATCCATTTGAGGAAACCATAGCTCATGGAGGCTAAATAGCCTAGCAAAGCACAAGAGCCTAAGGGAATGAAAACACTGAGATCGGAACCCCACTCTGACTCCACACATACTGTCTCTCAGCCACTGTGTTGTATCACCTTCAACTTTAGCACAAGGGTCTCGATGCCATCAACATATGACCCACAGTTTGCATTTGTTGGTCTTCTACTAGGCAAAGTTTCTCTGAAACCAGCCTTTGTTGCCAGAACTTTGCACACCCCTTCTGATACACATTATCAACTGGAAACATTTTCTCCATAAATTTCAACCAGCTCAACTGCTAGATTAGGAAAACATGATTCCAGTGGTTCCTTTCTCCAAAGATCATGTGTTGGGACAGCAGCCATCGTTAACCTTGGGTTCACTGTGTTACATGCAGCGACAGCTTAACCTCTTGGCAGCATTGCCACACCCCACACCCCTGAAATGGAAAACTACTCACAACGTGTCCATTCTCTATGTATCGAGTCAATGATTCACTTGTAAATGACCTTCTAAGGCTTTCATGATTTTCAACATAAGATGCCCCTACTGAGATTTGGTATGATTTTACCCAATACCTTCCCTGTGGGAACCAGATCTAAATAGAATCAGTTAACCTTACAAGCAGACGCACGTTGTCAATATTATATAAGGCATTGCAAAGCCAGCCCCAGGTGGAGAAAGACTGTCTTTCAACTTTATTATCTCCACTGACTACTGTATGTCTGGAACACACTCCTCATTCAATAAATGTTGAATAAATGAATGAGTAAATGATTTTTTAAATCACTCTGAAAATAATTTAAGATACAGTGTATACTGTGACCAAAAGAACATTGACCTTGAAGGTTTAAAAAAACGAAAAAAAGGAGTTTAATTCCTGGCTCTACTACTTAAGACCTGTGTTGTGTGTGGTATCACGCAAATAAATAAACTGCTTTACAGTTGCTATAAAGTGAGGATAATATTATCTGGCTCAACTATTGAGAAGAAAAAATGGAATAACATGGCAGAGCACCTGACAGAGTGTTGGTATACAATAGGTCCTCACTGATATTTCTTTCCTCCAAAAAAGAAAAGAAAATCCACTTGGCTGGGTTGAGTTTTTCTGTAAATCATAGATGGAAAGAGTTAGATTAGATCTGGAGTGCGCTTTTATCTTCTCTTCTCTTGAAATTTCTCATTATTTGGAGGCAAGGGGCGGGGGGGGTGTCTGTAATTTTAAAAAGCCATTGGTGGGCCAGTGGCAAATGCTGAGTTACTCTGTTTGCTGGGAAGTTGGCCATGGCGCATTATCTCTCCATGGTCAAGTTGTTGTGCTGCTTGAAACAGCTGCAGGATTCCCAGGAAGACTGTCAGTTACTTGACCCTTTAGTTCTGAGAGCTTCATAATGGAGGGAGTTTCAAGTAACCAGAAGTTCCAGTTATCCCACATCAGTGAATGTTACTCTCATCTACCAGAGGTTTTCAGTCCAGTGATCTCATCTATCTTCAGATATCACAGAGTCCAAATAAGAGGGAATAAAGTGAGCAAGATCTCAAGAAAACACTCAAGAGTGCTTGAAATGTGATAATGTAATGTTAGCTCATTTGACTTTTTCACCCATTTCCATAGGCTTTACCACTGAGTAGCTTCAAGAACTGTAGGTAAAGCTCAGGATGCAGGTCCCTGGTACATATCAGACTCTCAAGAAATGTTACTGCCTCTCCTCACTCTTCTCCTATAGGAGATCCTCGTATCACACCCATGGTATTTGGGCAAAACCTAAAAGTTGATCAAAGAAAGAGAAACAAGAGAGTGCAGGGCAGTGGCTTTAGCAGCTATCAAGCCAGTGGCCTTGAGCATGTTTTTTAGCTGTGTAACTGAGTGACAACCACTTGCAAGTTAATTGTCTCATTCTACCCTCTTATCGGTTCTTTGAGATAGGTATTGTTATCTTCCTGGTTACAGATAAGGACAATGGCTATTAGAAAGGTTAGAAAGTTCCCCAAGATCACACAGCTTGTGAGTGTTAAAGCCTGATTAGACCTGAGGTCCCTTTGACTGCAGATTATGGTTCTTATCTCCATACCTCCAGATCTTCAGCTCTTAAAATCTTTCCCCACCTCTAAATATCTAGCAATGTGTTACTTAATTCATTCAAAAAACTTTGAGGTTTGATTATGCTAGGTAGAGCTGAGTGATATTGGGAAGAATAAAATGTGAAATTTAAGATCTATGCTGACACACAACATAATAACACAAGATAGAAGTAAGGACAGTCCCCAAGGGGCTCTAGAGAAAGATCCCTGGGGACTTTGGAAGAGAAAGGAGTTCGTCTTGCTGAGCAGGCCAAAAGAGACTTTCTGGTGGAGGAAGATCCTAGTCTAGACCTCAAATGTCTACTCAGTGTCCAAAGTAAGAGACTCTTCTACTTCCCAGGGGCTGAAACTCCCGAGCTTATTCTGCTTCCCCATTTAGGCTGAGAGAACCCCTCTGTGAGTTGAGAGCTTGATAGTATTTTGGACAATTTAAAAGCAAGAGAACTCCAAGTGCCCATAATAGAGTACACTTCAAAATGCTTGCTTTAAAAGGCCATGACATGTAAGGTTCAGTTCATCTAAATTCTTCAAGTCATCATCTTTGTCATTTCTTCCATAAATCATGGACACACGAACATCCAAATAACACAGCAACCTTACTATCGAGCTTCTCCTCTTGGTTTGTGGAGGGCACAGGGTTTGGATTTCAAACCCTTGACACTAAACAGAGCTCTGCTTGGGTAGAAGCCATGCTACGGCAACAGCAAACACAAGGACACTCAGTGCTTGCCAGGTGTGGTTCTAAGAGCTTTACATATATTATTCTCATTTAATACACACAATTACCCTATGAGGCAGATACTATTAATATTTGCATTTCGCAGATGAAACTCCAAGAGGTTAAATAATTTGCTAAAGGTCATCCAGCTAGTAAGTGTCAGAGCCCAGGAATAAACTGAAAAAAAGCCCAGTTCTGGAGAATATGCTCACCACTATTCCACATGGCCTCCTTCTATGCTTACCCAGATTGATTTACCTGGTTTAAAAGTAATAAAAGAAGAAAAACCAGCACTATTCTAATATTTGGGGAAAGCCAAAAGTGTTTTGTTGTTTGTTATTTTTTTGTTTTACTGTAAACTTTGGTTCAATGGATAGCCATAGTTTGTGGTCTCAATTTTGTAGGCTTAGATTTGAAAAATTATCGTTAAAATATTTGTATTGCTATTTTCCTAACTATAAGTGTAAATCAAGGTCATTGTAGAAAAATTTTTAATTACAGAAGAGACAAAAAAGTAAACAAGTCACTTATGCAATAACCCCTATTTATACTTTGGAGTATTTCGTGGTCAATTCTTTCCCCTATGTAGAGCTATAGCTTTACCTTCCAGATATGCATATTGAGGGCCACGGTATACCCAGTTTAGTTTCTTGATTTTTGCCTATTTTGTACCTTGTTACTAGAAATTCTTCTGAAGCCTCATTTTGAGGGCAAAAAAATATTCCACCGAATGGATATTCTGTGATTTATTTAATCAAACCTCTATTTTAAGCATTCAGACTGTATCCATTTTCCGAATTAAAAAAAGTGCTTGAATAAGTATCTTTATACATTTTTATAACTGGTATTATTTTCTTAAGCTTTGTTAAGATTACGTCAGATTTGATTAACTAATTAGTTAATTCCACAAATACTAAATATCTACAATGTGCCAGCTGCAATTGAGGGGCTGAGGATACTATGGTGTTACTGGGTCAAAGTGGAGGAATATGATTAAGAATCTTGATACATGTGGCCCAGTGTGTCACTTGAAATGTTGTTCTAGTCACTTATCCTACTGAGCTGTTGAAGAGTTTCCATTTCACCGAAACCTATATGGCTTAAGAAACATTTTCCAGTTTGAAAGGTGACAATTATGTTTCATTGTTGCCTCTGTATTTCTTTGATTTTGAGTGAGGTTATACCTTTTGGTATATTTATTATCCATAAATATTTAATTTTTAAATTCTTGTTCAGGCCTAGTCTAATTGAAGAAATTTCTCATTTCATATTTCTTTATAGCTTGAGAAAATGCAAAAATACTCCCTGATAGCCTTAATGTTGCCTTTTAGTACCCATAAAAGTCAAGGTCGGGCTTTTAATGCATCCAGGTCTCAGACATCTGGGTTACTGGAGAATACCAAAAATGGCCCCACCGTATGAACTGAGGGCTTAGAATTACCTGGGCAGGGATAGTAAACAAATTTGGGCAAAGGTATAAATCTGGTGGTCTCCTGACTGAAAGAAGTTAACTGTATTAATAGTTGCAGTTTTTCTTTCTACAGAATGTTTTTAAACCCTAGTTTTGTCTCTAAGGTTCATAGTTAGTTAATATAATAGCATAACTTAGCGTAGTAATGTCACAATGAAACTTGTGCATTTCACTGAATCTTATATGCGTAAAGTAGTTCAAAGTACTCCAAAAAGCACTTTTACAATCTATTCTCGGAAATGGCATCACTTTACCTTTGCCACATTCTATTAGTTAGAAGTAACTAGGTCCAGCTCACACTCAAGTAGTCACACAAGGGCATGACTGTCAGAAGGTGGAGATTGCTGGGGACTGTCTCAGAGGCTGCCAGTCACACTCTCTACCCTTTATAGTTTCATTTTCTTCATGCACTTACCATTAGCTAAAATTATTTGCTTATGTTTTTATTGTCTATCTCTATTCTCTGAACCTTAAGCTCCATGAGCGCAGGGGCCTTGCCTTGTCTGTCACATTACCCCCAGAATCTCACCTGCAACTGGCATGTAGTAGATTTTAAATAAACATGGTTTAGTTAGTTAATTAATTAATTTATCTATTAATCTGATAGACTACAATGGACTGGGAAAGCAGTATGTTTAGTGGTCAAGGGCAAAGTCTGTCAAGTCAAACAGACATGACTTAAATTCCTGTCTTTGCCACTCACTAGCTGTGTAACCTTGGGCACACTGCCTCAATGTCCATATCTGGAAAATGGAGATAATATCTACCTTGCAGAGTTATTGGAATTCATTCTAATCATATATAGAGATATGCAATATCCTATATATTCACTTTCTATCATATTGTATATATGTATTTTATTGTATTTATGTTATTTTGTATATACACAGCATATATATGTTAATAGGATATATATTCTATACTATATATAGTATATATTTTTACATTTTTATTTTTATTTTATATGTAGCATATATGTGTGTGTGTGTGTATATGTATATAAAGACTGAGAGAGAGGGAGAGAGTGAGCTTGGCACACAGTAAATACCAATACACGGTCATTATCAGTACAATTATTACCACTCAAAAGATGATTCTCCTGACCTGTGGGTAAACTCAGCCCAGCAGCCGATGCTTTGCTCTGGGCTCCTTTGCTGTGAACACCTGCCTGAAGAGGAGGGTGTGTGTCACTTCCTCACACCCACCCAGGGTCTTGTTTGGCCAAACTTAGCCGTAGAGAAGGAGAAGTTGGCAGGTGCGGGGGCAACCCAAAGGAGAGACCCACATTGTGTGGACCTCATTTCCAGTTCCTCCCCAGTTCCTGGCACCGCCCTCAGGCCAAGCTGCCGACCCTCATGGTGAGCTTGTGCCAGCCCCTCCACACGCCTTCACTCTGGGGCCCTAGTAATCGAGGGGGAGGCTCTGCCCTGCAGTTTCCCAGTGCCACCCGGGGTCTGGGAGCTGTCTGTGCCTGACCCCGAATAAGGGCAGGACTCTATAGGAAGCCAGCCCTCGGCACATGTCTTAACCATCTGAACTAAAGTGCCAGGGTCACAATCTGATAAAACAAGAAGAGTCAATCAAATTAGAGTTAAACGTTTCCATTTACAGCAAATGATTCAGAGTTTCACACCAAACAACAAAAATGCACACACACTTTTATAGTAATAATGTGTCCATTGTCTATTTGCCCATCTACTCCACAAACATTCATTTAGTACCATGTACAAAGTGGATTTGTAGATGGGTGAAAGGATATTATAAAATTGTGAGAGTGCCTCAAGAGCTTGGAGGGAACACCTAACTCAGATAGTCATAGGGAAAAAAAGCACTGAAATGGGTTTTGAGGAAGAAGGGATCCCTTCTTTCAACTCATACTTATCAAGCTCTTACTCGATGCTAAGGAAAGTGCAAGGTAATGGAGAAAAACAATGAACAAGACATAAGTTCCTGCCTTCAAATTTCTCATGGTATTGTGGGGAATCAAATGGTAGGTGGGAAGTCTCTTGGGAGTAGATGGGTGCAGGATTTTAGTAAAGGGGAATCCATGACTTGTTTAGGAGACAGTATTGTAGGGTGGTTAGAATATATGAAATGCAAGGTGAGGGGAACTTGGTGCGAGTTGGTGAGAGCCAGCCTGAAGGGATAGGTTTGGTCTGGATGTGAAGAGCCTCATGCCAAGCTAAGGAGTTTCGACAGTATTCTATAGGCAACGTCAGGCTGTAGAAAGTGTGTGTAGAGGAATGATGTTACGGGATCTGTGTCTACAGAGACCCCTCAGGCACTTGTGTTATGTATAGGTTGGAAGAGAGGACAGTTTTCCAATTTTCCAAGCAAGAAATGGCTGGGCCCTGACCTAAGACATGAGCAAGTGCAGAGAGAGAGAGATGGGGAAGGAGTCAAGAACTAGATCAGAGGAAGAAAAACTGTCACATATTGGGAAATAACTGCCTATTCTCAAAGGCTGTTAGAGTCCTTTTGAGTCACCTACTCCACCTCTTTTTCACGGATTAGAAAACGTTCCTCCAGAAAGGTCAATAACTTGCCCAAGCACACAGCTGCCAGCTTTATCCGGTCTGAAATGACATCAGTAATTTCGGTTAATGCCATATGTGTTAGTTTCTTAAGGCTGCTATAACAAAGTACCTCAAACCAGGTGCCTTAAAACAACAAATTTATCCCCTCACATTTCTGAAGGCTAAAGTCTGACTGATATCAAGGTGCCAGCAGGGCTGGCGGTGCTCCCTCTGAAACCTGTAGGAAAATGTGGTCTCCTGGCAATCTTTAGTGTTTCCTGGCCTGTGGATGAAGCACTCCAATCCTCTGTCCTCGAATTGCATTCTGCCTGCACGTGTCTATCTTCACACCGTCATTGTCTTGTAAGGACACCAGTTATATTTGATAAGGGACCAACCCTACTCAGGTATGACTTCACTTAATTTAACTAATTACATCTGTAATGAACCTATACCCAAATAAGGTTGCATTCTGAGGTAAGGGGGAGGGAGGTGTTAGGACTTCAACATATTTTGGAGGAGAGACACAATTCAACCTATAACCCCATATCAAGTTGTTCTGACACAAAATAGCACTCTCTTGGAATAAACTGGCTTCCCCTTGCCTAAATACAGGAAAAGATCTGCTAGGGCCTATATATGAGGTCCAATCAATCAAAAACAGGCAGGTCTGGACTCTTGGTTAAAGTGCAGTCGCAATTTTACCCATTTCTAACTTCTCTGCTTGGATTTGAAACGATTGTGATAGCAGAGGCAGGTCAGGAGATCTCAAATTTCTTTTTCATTGTATTCCTACTCAGTATCTCCATTCTGCTATCCTAATGTGAGCTGATCTTTCACAAATTCCTGAGCTTTACCCACAAGCTATCAGTTTATCTCTCTGTAAAGTGGGAAAAAGGTGTCTTCTCATTACCTTCTCTCTGGTGCAATAAGCCTTGAGTGAACAGAGACTCCAAGACATAATATCTTAGACAGCAAATGCATTTTTCAAGAGAAAGGCCCTGTGGAAATAATAGAATGTTACCATTTCTGTAGTCTTCTTGACTGCTGACTAAAGAGGAACCAAGGAGTCTAAAATAGCTGAATCGGTCTCGCCCAGGAAGTACATCCCCCACCCCGACTTCCTCCTGTCTTCTCCTCCGGGCACCACAGCTACTCTGACCTCTAACCTGCCCTGGGGCTTTCACATCCCCTCAGTCTCCCAGTTTGTCCCAGTCGGCAGAAAGCTTTTCTGCACTCTGGGCATCAGGAGCATATCCCCTTCAGGGATGTTCAGATGAAGAAAGGGATGAACAGGATGGGTTCAGATACTTGACAGTTCCATCTTTCTTGTCAAGAGTTCCAAGGCTTTATAGAAGTAGTAGAAAGCCCACCACATTCATCTCAAGGCTTCCAGAAAAGTGAAACTTAGATCACATTAAAGCCACCTTCATTTGGAGTTTGGGGTCATTCAAACAGAGCCTGAACTGAAATTTAATTTTGCCCTAGCAGTAAGGATTTGCTGAGCAAATTAATGGTAGAGTGTAAACAAGGCTTCCCAAGTATGCCTAAGAGCCTGGAAAGGAAGACCTGCTTAAAAGGCTTGGAAGCAGTCCTTTCTCATGCTAATTACAAACCCTTCAGTATTTGTGAAAGCAGGTCCCTCTGGGATTTCTATTTGCCAACAAGTTGTTTATTTCCAGTGTAAAGGGGGCGGTGGGTCTATGAATTATTGATGGCTACACCACCTTTGCCTGTACTCAGTGAGAGATTGTTTCTCTTTATCTTCACAGCCATCCTTGGAGCTAAGCATTGCCCCATTCTGCACCTGCTGAGTGGAGATTTGGCCCCGAGGGGCAGAGCTGGTAAGTGGTGGAACTGGGATTCAAATTTGGGTGAGCCTGATCTCCAGAACTCTGAGCCTTCCTCCAGCAGTACCACCCTTTGAACATGTTAGGTCTGCTTTTCTCTAAAATATATTCCCAAAGTCAGTCTTCTCAATATTTCAGAATGGTTTGCCCTTAATTAGCCCTAATTAGCTAGCTTTTGTAAATCCTGTCTTCATTTCAGTAATGAGGAAAAAAAAGAGAGGCATCCGTCCAAAAAGCAAGCTGTCAAAGGAGAGAGAGGTTGCAGCAGGTCTGGGCTTATAAATCTTAGTCCGTGGTGCTTCCTAAGACCTATGACTCTGAAAGGAGACAAGGTGGAAAATCACTCCCTCTTTGTTACATATTATTTTGCTTTTGGAAAGATGCTTCCACCACTCGCAGGAGAGATGCCTCTGGCCTTAGTGCAGAGTTAGTGCATATTGTCCTCCCGCGGTGCAAGCTGGGTAGATGAGAAGCCTGCCTGGGAAGTGTAAGAAAGAGACTGGGACGCTGGGTGGGTAGGTAACCTTTTGAGCCCTTTTCCGTGACTGCTGTCACTGTCTACCAAGGTCAGAAAAACTAACAAAATGCCAGGAGATAACTGCACGTTCTCAGCAGTACCACAAAGCTCTACCCTCCCCAGCATGAGCCCATTTCTGCAAGTCACCTCATAACCTTCCCACTTAGACTTATTTTTAAAGCATACACAAAACACATTTTAGTGCAATTAGAGAACTGAAGCTTTTGACCCAGAAATGAAACAGCTGTTGACTTCCAGACTGCTCGTCATTAGAGAGGAGACTTGAAAAATCGGAAGCAAGTTCGAACTCTATAAGGTACTGTATTGAACTTTATATATAGCTCACGGGCCGAGAGCTGCCCAGCAGCGCATAATGCATGAAACCAAACAGGTTTCAGACAATTATAAGGCACGACATATAAATCAAGCCTTTAAAATATTTATTAATGCTGAATGTTTATTTGCCAAAAAATAACTCGCAGGAGAGCATAGCTATGACTCTTATTACCCTGGCTGTTTGGATGCGAATAATCTTAACTGCTTGCACACCGATTGGTACCCTTTCAACTGAGGAGCCATTCAGTCTCAGCTTCAAGTGCAGAGGAAATGTAAATAGCCTCTGCACTTCAGAGCTGAGCTTGCTTTGCTAGGAGACGGTTGAGCAGAATCCACGCACGCTCTGTTTCATTTTGCCTGCTGATTGGCGGGGCTCCTGGCCGCTGACGTCATCCTGTTGCTGGGTGGAAAACTTCTGCCGCACCGCCCTCGACACTGACTTCAGCTTCTCTTGCAGGGGACGGTGTACCCAGCTTTGAAATCAGATTAGTGCGCAAATGAAATTAGAAGATCTCCTCTTCGTGTGCTCGTTTCAGTCTCCCTATGCCTCTTAAATGGTAGCGTGCTTCCCCCTCCCCGTAATCTAGCAACCTCTTTTACGTGACGCTGTCTCCTGGCCACCCAGCCCCCAGCACCCTCTAGAACACCGTTTTCCTTTGAGTGTAGATGGAAGGTGTTTTAAACATCTCCCAGTTGAGGCTGGCTTTCTGAAGAGTTTACGTTTCTCTTTATCAACAGATTTGAAGTATGTCCTTACTTGCTCTAATGATTGTGAAGTAGTGCCTTGGCCTTTCTGTAATAAACCCTTTATAGCTTTCATTTATTCTCCCAGTATTCTGTGAGGCACAGATAACCAGGGGAAGTGAAGGCTCTCTTGTCTATTGCCCTGTACAGTTTGCAAAGCCCTTTTTATGTACATTACCTGTCCCTCCCTCGCTGCAATCCCGTAAATGAGGTACTCTTACCTCCCCCATTTTACACATAAGGAAACAAGCCTCCAACTATTAAATTCTCTGCCAGCCACATAGCTCATAAATGACAAGGCAAAGACTCAAACCCAGGCTTTCTGACCTTCATTTCTGAGTTCTTCCCACTCAGACACAGCATCTTTTGGTCCTGGGAAATTAAGTGGTTTGCAAGAGCCAGTGCAGAGTAAGGAGCCAAAGCTGTGCCAGGACCGGGACCCAGCAATCCCCCTCTCCAGGGCCTTTTCTTCTAAACCTCTTGCTAGCTCTCAAGAGGTTTTCTTTAGAGATGTTCGTAGATACACATTTATTCTAGAAATTTCTAGGTTTTCACAAGCTTTTACTTATTAAGTGCAGCTCTAAGGAGGAAAAAAATAGAAGCCTAATAATTTAGATGCACATTTGCATACATTACATAATGCTTCTATAAGGGGTATGGTTCTCTAGTTGCAGGCTTATTTTAACTATTAATAGAATGACTTTGACAGGGCAGAAATAGCAGGCTTAGTACCCAGCTCAGGCGCTTAGATGTCAGAGACATTTTTGCCCTGGCAAGTGGAGCTCCTCCTCATCTCTGAGGAGACACTGGGTTGCTCTTGTCGGGCTCCAGCTGGGATGATTAACTGCCCTTTGCTTGGCTTTCATCTTGCCTGGCACAGATTTCTCTTTCATCTCATTCATTGCTCCAAACCCTTTCTCTCTTCAACTTTTCATACCCATTTGAAATAGTTGAGCTTCCCTAAGTTACTTTTACATAAGCAGAACAAAAAACCCACAAAGTCCCTCCATAGAATCCACCACATCTGGTTTGCTCAGGTGAAAATAATTCTCCCTCACTCATCCTTATTTTTCCGTGAGACAGAATCCTTCAACAAAGCCTGAAGAGACAAAATGTTGGAGGAGGGAATGTGGGAGTGAGGGGCACAGATGACTCAGAGATGAACGCGTAGGTTTTTATTTTCTCTCTCGATCTTTGTGGCTGCAGCCCCCAAACACACAGCACTAGGACTTCTGTTTCACAACTGACATAGCTGATTTCATGGACTTTGCATGCTTCTATCATTTTCCCAAGAGCTGCCTTTTTTCCTCTGGGGACATTGTGGGAGCGTGTGTCCCCCTGCGTCCTCCTGCCTCTCGCTTGCTGTGTGTGACTGATGCACACACGTCACTCTCGATTTCAGCAACATGCTGCCTCTGAAACTGGCTTCATTTCACACTGCTCAGATGTTCACATTTTCACTGCCTGTGAAAGTACAAATGTATTGATTTTTATCTTTCTGTTTTATTTTAAGGTAACAAATAATTTTTCATATTGAAAAACAGAATCGGTCTCATGGACACTCCAGAGTGAACCTAGACAGTTCTTCCATCCAGATCTCCCCTCTCTGTTCCTTGAACACACCACACCAACACTCCTGCTATCCTTTTGCCTGAAATGTGTGTCTTTAAAAATGCACAGTTAAGACTCAGTAAATGTTTGGGGGGAAAATCCTATGGCCACATAGCTAGTGGATGGCACTTAAAGCTAAAATGGGATTCCAACCTCAATTATTCAACAGATATTTTCTTGATGAAGTAATACATTAATGTAGGTTAAGAATTTTGTATAATATCCATCCAGTTCCAGAGCTTGGACATGAACGTCCTCTCTTGGGATTCAGGGAGTTAGAATCACCCCGCTTCTCCCACTCCACCTATCCCCCCACTCAACCTTTCACTCTCCACTGGGAGAGTCATTTTGTCCAGAAAGTGACAGAGAGAACCAGGTCTATACATGTAAATCATGTTCTAAGCTAGACAATCTCAAAAGGGACTTCTAGCACAGTATTCTAAGTCTCTGGGCCCTTTGTAGAATTCTGTGTGCTGGGTTAAGAGTCTGGGCCCTGGAATCAGAGCAAACCTCAGCTCTGCAACACACCAGGAGCCTGGGAGGAGGCACAGAAACAAATATAAATGTGTAGGCAATTTAATCTCCTCCATTTATGTCATTTTTTAGTAAATCAAGGACAGTCATATACATATGTCTTATGAATGTGGATTAAATGAGATAATGCCTATGAAATCCATATCACAGAGCTGGGATGTGGGGTGTAGAAAAACCCCAATAAATGTTACCAAGTATTTTTTAAATATTTTATACCATCTTTAAAGGTTATACGCTATGTACGGTTATTACAAAATATTGCTATATTCCCCGTACTGTACAATACATCCTTGCAGCCTGTCTTTCACCCAATAGTTTATACTTCCCTCTCCCCACTGGTAACCATTAGTTTGTTCTCTATTTCTATCGGTCTGCTTCCTTTTTATTATATTTACTAGTTTGTTGTATTTTTTAGATTCCACATATAAGTGATATCACACAGTATTTGTCTCTCTCTGTCTGACTGGTTTCACTAATGCCCTCTAAGTCTATCCATGTTGCTACAAATGGCAAAATTTCATTCTTTTTGATGGCTGAGTAATATTCCATTATATATATGTGTAAACATATATATTAAAATGATAACGTGTGTGTGTGTGTGTGTGTGTGTGTGTGTGTGTGTATCATCTTCTTTATCCAGTCATGTGTTGATTGATGTTAGGTTGCTTCCATATCTTGGCAATTGTAAATACCGCTGCTAGGAGCATGGGGGTGCGTATATCTTTTTGAATTCATGTTCTTGTTTTTTTGTTTGTTTGTTTTTTTAAAATTATTTATTTTATTGGCTGTGATGGGTCTTTTTGCTATGCGCGGGCTTTCTTTAGTTGTGGTGAGTGGGGGCTACTCTTCATTGTGGTGCACGGGCTCCTCATTGCAGTGGCCTCTCTTGTTGCGGAAGACAGGCTCCAGGTGTGTGGGCTTCAGTAGTTGCAGCACATGGGCTCAATAGTTGTGGCGCACAGGCTTAGTTGCTCCGTAGCATGTGGGATCTTCCTGGAGCAGGGATCAAACCCGTTTCCCCTGCATTGGCAGGCGGATTCTCAACCACTGCGTCACCTAGGAAGCGCCCCCCCCCCCACCCATGTTGTTTTTTGTGGGGGATGTATAACCAGGAGATGAATTGCTGGGTCATATGGTAGTTCTATTTTTAGTTTTTTGAGAAACCTCCATATGGTTTTCCACAGTGGCTGTACCAGTTTACATTCCCACCAACAGCTTACCAAGTATTTTTGTCAAACTGACAGAAATTCTGATACAATAAGAAAACAATCAAGGTAGTGAGGTATTAATGAAAGCAAATTTTAAATATGAGTTATCTGTAGTATCCCATGGTTAAAAAAAAAAGTGCAAGAATTCCCTGGCGGTCCAGTGGTTAGGACTCTGCGCTCTCACTGCTGAGTCCTGGGTTCGATCCCTGGTCAGGGAACTAAGATCCCATAAGCTGTGCAGTGCAGGCAAAAAAATAAAAATAAATAAAATAAAATAAAAAAGTAGTGACACACGCTGGGATAATATGAAAAACTATAAATATATCTAGATGATTAAATCGAAAAGAAGGATTTTTTGATTTTTGTTGTTAATGACTTTTGCGAAATTAAACCATGGCTGTTATTATATTTGGTATACCTATTTACCAAAGTTCTATTGGCAAAATCCATCCAGCATGTCGGGCACTGTACCGTAGTTTTTTCCTAGAAAGAGTCTTCCTGTCTTATAGCTAGAGGTAAGTGCATTCTTTATAAGAATCAATAGTACTTGTGAATACCCCCATCATAGTATGTGTGACATCGCATCTTAATTTTTTTACCTGACTCTCAGTATAGGGCTGACATACCCTGTCCATGAAATTGGGGGATCAGTTATGTGTAGAAGGGGTTACACCTCTTTTCTTCACATTTCACTGCATCACTTGCAGAATCTCTAGGATAAACTGAAGACACTAAAAACTTTTGTGAAATATCAGGAAATGGTCCAGAAAGCAAAGGGTACGTATGATACTGCGGCACCGGCTCTGCGGAATGAATGTGAGGCCTTGTTACTGACCCTTGTAGAGCTAAACTGGCCACAGACCTGGGAAGGATCTGGAAGCATAAACTCTCTATTTCAATCCTTGAAATGTATCAAATAGCCTAGCTGTTTCTGAAAATTCGTAAAAAATTATGCAGGCTAAGTCACTGAATAAAGTGCGTATTGAGGGTCCACCAAATGCACTACCCTGTGCTCGCTGTTGGGAATATGGTGGTGAGTAAATCAGTAGCCCGGCAATGATGGTCAGAGAGGTAACAAAATTAAAATGCCATGTTACAAATACCGTAACTCAGGCATTCACAGGTGCTGTGGGTTCTCATAAATAGTGCACTTATCTCTAGCTACAAGATAGAGAGATTCTTCCCAGAAAAAAATACTATAAGGTGCCCAAGATGTTCTGCTTAATCAATCATTAATCACCCAGAAGGGAAACTCTATTACTACCATGCTAAGAGGCGTGAGGGCCCTCTGACACCTGTCACCAATTTTTTACATAGGGTCTTAAGTGCTTTTACAAAGAGGACATATTCATCAGATCTGCATGTGGCATAAAGTTGGGAGAAAGAGCTAGAAAACTGATGACCAAAGCAAGATTCAAAAAGATATTGCAGGTTGGGAGGATGGCCTGAAACCAAGAAAAATGTTAAATTTTGAATAAAAATATTCATAAGAACAGGAAGAAGGAAAACTAGCTCAAAAGCAGCCTACGTGGGAAGACTTAGGAAATGATTAATGGGAAGTTCTTCTTGGTTTGACTGTAAGCTTCTTTAAGAAAGCAAAACGTCGTTACTAAACTGTGGTGTGCTTGAGGGCAGGAATCACATCTTAAATATTGAATACCCCTCCCTTGCCTCACACAGGACCTAATGCAGAGTGTGAGTTCCGTAAAACTTTCTTAAGTGGAGTTAAAACTAAAGAAGCCCAAAGCAATAGGCTTTATGAGCGAGTGGGCTTTGGTCAGAGCCACCAGGGAAGGCTATCAGCTCTTCCCCTATGTACCACCTTCCTGAGACTGCTCTGGGCTTTCTCCTCCTAGTTTCTTCTTGTGATAAAAATGAAAATCCTCTGCATGATGGAGAAGTTAACCCCATCCCCCACCTGAACTCCAGCCCCACCTCACGGGACCCTCCTCCTTCCTCACATGCTGCTCCAGCTTTTTTCGTTCCTCCAAAGCCCCGGTGTCCCTTCCAGCCTGAACACGTAATAGTCTCTGATGGGAGACTCCTCCCCACCCCCTCACATGTATACGCACATGTTCTACCTGCTCCTCCTGGTTCACCCTGTCTTGTCACTGTCACCTATGCAGAGAAACCTCCCCTGAGCCCCCAGCCCAGGGCATGTCCCAGTTCCTGATATGTCCCCTTTCTAGCACTTATCACCATCATCATCCAGTGTTAACCATGGAGTTCTTGTTTCAAATCTGCCTCTCCTGCTGAAGTGTGAACTCTATGAAGGTGGGGACCTCAGCTGTCTTGTGTCTTCACCACTGAATCCCAAGTACGCACACCAGTGTTTCTCAAGCTTCAATGTGCCTATGAATGAATGAATGACCTGGGGGATCTGGTTAAGCTGCAGATTCTGATCCAGTAGGTCCGGGGTGGGGCCTGAGAGCCTGCTTTTCTCCCCATGCTGATGCTGTGGGGCCTCTGACCCACTTTGAGTAGCCAAGTCCTGTAGCACCGCTTGCCCCCGTGTCCTTACTGCCTTTAATCCATCCCCTTCTTTCCATCCTCACAGCTATTGCCTTAATGGGATCATTTTGCATCTCTTATCCAGATGATCTGATCTCCCAGCTATTGTTCCTACCTCGGTTTCCTAGGGGTCCAGCTCCTGGGTCTTACACCTTTAAAGTGCCTTTCTAATATGTAAACCCATCATGTTGTCCCTCTTCCTTAAAAACTTTAGAAGGAAAAAAAAATCTAAATTCCTCAGTATGGCATTCAAAGCTCTGCCCTGCCTACTTTTCTGATCCTACCTCTTTTGTACTCCAATCTCACATCCCACACTCCTACCCTCTTAAAACCTTTGCAGTTCCTGCAACTCACTAGACTGTTCATTCCTCCCTACCTTTGCTCAGGCTGCTGACTCTCCCGGAAATACCCTCCCCCAGCTCTATCTGCCTGTCGGAAGTCCACACTCACACTCTGACTTACCTCCCCTGGGTAGGAAGCATTTCCAAGAATTCTCCTCTCCAAGGAGAACTGGCAGCTTCCTCATTTTGTTACCAAGTCCAAACTCGTACTGCTCACCACGTCAGGACAATAAGTTGAGAGACAAGCTGTTGGGGCAAGGAATAGGGACTTTATTCGGAAAGTCAGCAGGCCGAGAAGATGGTGGACTAGTGTCCCAAAGAGCCATCTTCCCTGAGTTAAATTCAGGCTTCCTTAATACTAAAAGGGGAGGGGGTAAAGTCCTGGTTCTGGAATGTGTGAATCGTCCTTGCTGTAGCCATTTACAAGTGGGCCTGGTAGGGAGGTTTCCTGTGGGCTAAACACCCATTATATGGGAGGCAGGGTTCTCAGAGATCGGCCATTATGTATGCTTTAGGCTATAGGCAACATCCCTTTAGCGGTTAAGCTGTAGCAAAAGCAATAGAATGCAAAGGTTAAAGTAATTTGTTCTTCCCTATTACAATTTGGGTTTCACTATAGCTCCCTATGCTGGACTATCTTATTTACAGCGAAGCCTCCTCCTTCTGGGCAGTGAGTCCTCTGAGCACAAAACCACCTCATTCATCCCTGTTACCCTCACACCTGGCACATGGTGGACACTTAAGGCATGTGTAACACATGGAAATAGATGTTATCATGCTTTGCTCCAGATGCGATATTCTAAAGGGGATGCTTTGATACAGTGGAGTCCTTCTAAGGAAGGAACACCAGCACTGGTCCAGAATCCCTATGACATGAGAAACAGTTCAAAGAACAGTCTAAACATAAGTCCTGAAGAAAAGATGTGCCTGCACATAGTAGGTGCTCAATAACTATTTATTGAATGAATGAACAAATGAGTCATAATAGCTCTCTTCATATGGAGTTGTCAGGTAGAAGAGAGCGTACACGCATCCTGAGTTACCTATTGCTCCAGAAGCTCCAACATTATACCTAAGGCAGAGATTTGGTCCAATAAAATAATGAATTTCCTAACAAGACCAAGATGTACTGAAGTGCCCTTCCTCTAGGAGCCATCCAAATGATTTCTTTCTTTTATAAAGATAAAAATGAAGTAACACAACATAGTCTCTGAACCAGTTAGAGTTATTTTTGTGGCAAATGACAGAAAAAAAGTTAAGTCGTTGAGTGATTTATTGCCTCTAATGACGTCATCAGGACTCTCTTTCTCTCTCTCTCTCCTTTTCCCTTTCTCTCCTCACCCCTACTTTTTCCTGTGTTAGCTTCAGTGTAGAGACCGCCACAGCTCCAGCTCACTTCCCAAAGCAAAGAAAGGACGTGCTCCTCCGGCACGACCAGCTGGAACAGTGCCTGAACAAAGCCCAGCGGCCCCAGGAAGGCAGTTTTCTGATTCACAGAGGATCATCTACCCATGTAGGACCCAGTGTACCTGGGGGAGGAGAACAGGATGGGACTGAGGATAAAGGAGTGCGCGATTTCCTGGACTAACACTGGCTGACAGTTACCCGAAGGAAAAATAAGAGCCAGAGGACAAAATCATCACCTAGCCATGGCAGCCTGACCCCGTGTCCCTACTCTAGAGCTTATAACTGCATTCAGTATTACATGTGCCCATAATATAAATTCAGCTGACAACCATTGGTTACTAAAAACTCCTGAGCAATTCAACTCACATTTTACTAACCTGAAAAGATTTCGCTATTCCTATAACATAGACTGGAAAATCTTTTCTGCATTGACTTTTTTTATTCATTTCTTCAGAAAAAAAAAGTTATTGTATTGAGGATACAATGAGGAGGAAAACTGTCCTTATGGAGGCTCTCATCACGCAGAGAAGGCCGCCAAGTCGAACAAATCACAAAGCAGGTGACAAGTACTCAAAGAAAATAACCCGTCTCCATATTGTTGTATTGAGATAGAAAAAGATAAAGCAGAATTTCATCACACTCCTTCACGACCAAACATCAGTTTTCTTTGTTCACATGACCAGCAGCCTCTCTGAGTTAGGATGCAAACTGGCAGAAAGGTTATTTTGGCCGAATGTTTCCCTGGCATAACAGCAGAAGAAAAGGGATCCACTTTCTTGGAGCGTTCAGTTTCCAAGCTGGAAAAACTCACGGATGTAACATTGCAGACACTGGAAATCAGCACCTTCAGAGCACAGAAAACAACACATCACTTCACCTGAAACGGGCGGCTCCTATCAGTGGCTGGGTCTATAAAGAATAAAAAAGGAGAAAGTGAGGAGGTTGGCGATGTTTTGATCCACACACCCTTTAATCCCTTATACCACTCGTACTTCCCACTTGGTCATCAGTTTCATTTGTTTTTCTCAGGTTGATGTTTTGAACTACTATCACGATCCCACAAAGTGTACGAGCTCTCAGGTGTCACCTTGGCTGTGGACATCCTTTTCTCTGTCCGTAGTGACATGGCATACTACTCGTCTTTCAGAACCTGCAGTAAGTGAAAAGGTTTGGATGACACTCTTTTCTCAGGCAGAGAATAATAACACTTTCTTTCACTTGCCGCTCCAGCCTTGGTCATATATTGCAGGTGTATTTGGGTTTTGAGTGATGGTAGTGGTTGCTGAATTACAAAGCTCATCAGAATTCTGATCTCTCGTCTTGTTTTTAAATTGTTTCCTGTCACTTATTAAAATCTTAGTTGCTGTTGTGAAGCAGCGCACTGTATTTACACTGAATTCAGGGACATCTGAAAAAACTGCTCTGGATTAGTGTGCTATCCCTTTTGCAGGAGGCACAGACGTGCTACACTCAGGTGATCGAAGAGGCGATGGGTTCCATTGTAATTGCCGGCCCACATTGTGGGCCCAGCTGGGCTGACATTTTAATTTCTGTCTCTTTTGTGGCTTCCATTATCCTGGGGGCCAAGGTACGAACGTGTCTGGAATCACAATTGGTGGAAGATTAGTAAAATTCTGGAACAGGGCCAGGACCATTCAGTGCTTGGGATGGATTTCTTGGAGTCTCTCCAAATGTATGGGTTGCCCATGAGTGCCACGTGGCCAGACCTGAGTCTAGAATAGACAGTTAAGACAAAATTATGCTTACTGCAGCCTGGTTGTTCAATGGAAAAAAACAGAGGTGAGTGGTCTGGAGAAGGTTGCTTCAGTGCTTTAGAAAGCTAGTTCCACAGGGGAATGCTCCCTGGGTGTATAAAGGCTTTAGGGTGCTTAGAAAGCAGTTATTATATACATATAAAAGATGAATTACAGGGAAAATAATGGCTAAGACTGAAAAGGCTCCGCCTTGGGGGAAATGGTCTATCTCCCCAAAAGAAGGTACTTCTCTGTAATGAATAAAAGCATGGCATTCTGGTTCAGCCTGGGTGGGTGTCCCAGCTTCACCAGTTATCAGCTATAAGACTGCTCGAAAGTTATCTTCTCAGGAAAGCGGCAGTCTCATATGTTAGGGTTAAGTGAGATAGTACATATAAAATGCCTGGCACATAGTGTTATTTCAAGCCTTATAAGGAGACGATGTAAAATGTTATAATCCAGTGGCTTATAAGGTTTTGGGGTCTCAAACTGCCTTGGGAATTTGATGAAAATTATTGATCCTTGGTCCCCAGAGGGAAAAATGCACATATGTAAAATTTTTGTACACAGTTTTAGGGGATTCAGATATACAAGGAAGTACAACCATACACTTCAGGTTCAGATTTTTGGTTCTAGGGCTACACTCATTCGCAAAAGAGAGAATAAAGACATTCGTTTTATTTATTTTTTATAATTTTTGATCATTTATAATTATAGCCTCAACTTTTTAGAATTGGAGGGAATTTTATCTAGTCTAACTACCCCCCACCCCGCCACACACCCCCCCCCCCCCCACCTTCTTAGGAAAAGTAATATTAAGGTCCTGGGAAAACTTGGTGTTGCAGATAAATGGGGAACTCTTTATCAGTTTCCCATTTCTATAATTAAAAAGCTTAATTTTCTCCTTATCAGCTACCCTTCATGTTCAAGATGCTCCCTAACATTTATTATATTTCTACTCCATTTTTAGTCCTGTTCTCTGAAACACATTTACAACCCTCAGAAGCTCATGTTCATTCAAAGCCCATGATACATACAAGGACCTTTTTTCCCCATGTGTACATCAATTAGCATATTAAAATCTACTCTGCCATACCTGTTTGATACAGGGCCATTTAATGGAGAAGAGCCTTGCTGAAATGTGGTACTAGACTAATAATTTCATCAGGCGGGAATTCAAATTAACAAAGACTTATTGGGCACCTACAATGGGACAGGCTCCATTCTGTGCACCTGGGAATCATGAATGAATAGAACTCGGACAGAGACGTGGGCCCTCAGGGAGCTTACAGTCTACCACAAAAATGATCTTTGCTTTTGGAAGGATTTGGCTGGGGTTGAGATTCTGTTCGTGGACAGGACCAGAGATAATGTGAATGTCACCCGTGACTCCATCACTGTTCCTCAAGGATACTTGCCTTCATTTGCTTCAACAATAGGTGACTCAGCACGGGCAGCAGGAAACATAGAATGACCAAAGTGTGCCTGGGCAAAATCCCACCATACCCTCCCCCTGGCCAGAGCATGAACTACATCAAGCAGCAAATAGTCCATGCTTAGGTAAGTCATCTCTAGGCTTTCCACTGCAAAAATAGTTTAAGCTCTTCTACTTTGCATCCAGGATACTTTGGGTGACTTTTGAGGGGGGTGTGAACAAGGGAGAAAAGGTACTGGGGTTGGCAGTTTGCCCTAGTGAGAAGGGAGCAGGAAGTGAGGCTGATGATGTGGGAAAGAGTCAGATGAAATAAAAGGGATGGGAGATTGGAACATGAAAAGTTGGAAGCAGGGTCAGATAAGTGACACGCCAAAGGCAAGAGACATTCAAAGTCTCTGAAAAATCATGTGCTCTTGTTGAATCTGGTTCTGAAGAAGCAGAGGTGCCACAAAATTGGTGTAGCTAACATGCCATTGAGATCCGTGGGCTCTCAGGAATTCACCTAATATCACTGTGAAATAAGGTAGATTGATGTCAATGAAGCCCTGAAGATTAAGGGCAAAGAGGACTAAGCTGAGGGGCTGCTGAGCCGGCTCAGGAGCTGGCAGGTGTGGCCAGAGCCGCTCTTCATCCCCTGGTTGTTGCCCTGTCTCGGGGATCAGATGGCTGATCTTCACTCTGAAGATACCCTGGGCAGCTCCAGGGCTACAGAAACCAGGTCACCAACACACCCAAGCATCTGCTTTCCGTGTGCTTTTTCCACCTAGAAAAATCTCACTGCTCCTTGTTACCCTTCACATCGAAAACCTTATCCTCGTCTGGCTAAACATACCCCTTAGATCTTTGAAAAAGGGGAGAAACTCTTCTTGATGTTCTCAGGAGGATCCAACTCAGATTTTGCCTCAGGTCCTTTTTACCTGAGATGTCACTGCACAAGCAACTAAGAACTATAGTGAAAAAGCAAAAATTATATTCATGACATCTGAGGAAGGTGAAATCAACCTAAATGAGTTCCATCATTTGTTCACGAGAACACCATCATTTTCTTATGACGTGGTAATGCAGTGACTTCTTTCACATGCACTCAGAACCTGCAAGTGCAATATTTCTGGCAGATGAATGGCTTATGTCTTCTCCCAGTGAATGCTCTGATAGACAACAGTATAAATATCCTGTAGCCTGGGCCCTTGGTTTTGTAAACAACCACGAAATAAATAAGGCATTTTGCCTGATGACCAAGGCAGACTCATAAATAGCCTTCTATAAACAGAGGGCAATTGCAAAAGGCAAAGATGAAAGAATCTATGGCTTGGTCCATGCTTTATATATCCTGCTCATTCCACCTCCGAGAAGACCCTCTCAGCCCAGACCTATATTTAAAAAACAAAACAAAAAAATAAAAACAGACCTATTTATAGTATGGTTAGATTCTTGCTAGTATGGTTAGATTCATACAAAATACATCAGGTATATTATCTTTGGTGATTTTGTCCACATCCCTAAAGGTTGTTGCCTCCTATAGAGTAAAACTGAGACTCATCAGCTATTGGCTAATAGGCAAGGCTCTCGATGGCAAGAGCCAAGGCACTCTATCTCAGGAGTCCAGCTCTTAAAAAGGAATAATACTTCCCTTTCATTAATTGGCAAACTGTAGTTCTTCAGTTAAAAGCTCAAGGAATGATTATGACTCACTATCTCTTGCTTAGAAAAAAGAATTTGTTGGGAATTCCCTGGTGGTGCAGTGGTTAGGACTCCACCGTGTTTCCACTGCAGGGAGGTCGGGTTCTATTCCTGAGCAAGGAACTATGAGGAACTATTTGGAACTAAGATCCTGAGGTGCTGCAAAAAAAAAAAAAAAAAAAAAAAAAACGGAAAGAAATTTGTTAAGAGCAGGACACATAAAGGCATATATCCATATGTGTGTGGACTCATACACTCACCTAATACACATGAAAGCACAAGTCCCAGAGAAGATGATCTTTCTTCATCAAGAGAGAGGTTAGAATGGGGGTTACATTGTAGTCATTTAATTTTTCCAGACATTTAGGTTCTTCATTTTCCAACAGGATCTCTGACACAGAATTCTCTCTTGTAATGTGATTGAACAGAATAACTAATAGAAGACCAAAATGTACTTTGGAAACACAAGTGCAATAAAGATGCTTGATGATCAACCTTGCATGTTATCAAGTACTTGAGGCCCTTTGAAATCAAAACAAACAGTGGTAAATGGCAGCAGGGAACCCAAAATATTAAAATTCAAGTAAATTTACATTGCTGTTGAACAAGTATATTATTGTTGTATGAAACCTTTTAAAAATAATAACAGCTAACATTTATTGCGTGCTCATAATAGGAGGAACACTATTCTATGCACTTTACATAATTTTTTTCACTTAATCCTTAAAGAACCCTACAAAGTAAGCACTAAAAAATGAAATTTGAAGAGTTTTTGAATAGTGACTAGATTATACAGTATTGATATAAAAAAAAGTTTAAATTTCACCCTTACAAAGCTCTTAGGTAACACATTTCAGGTCACAGCTGAAGTTCTACTTGTGTAATATATTTCCATTTGTTTCCATTCCTCAACATTCCAGTTCCCCATAGACACGTGAATCTCTAGGTGTTCATGTCTTCTTGAAGAAACAGAAAACGCAAAGTGACAAGTCTTGAATGTACAGAAATAACAGTAGAGTTATTGCATCAACAAGAAGTCCAATACAACCACAACCCTTCTTGTATGGCCCAGGGAGAGACACAAGTTCCTTTAATTCCCCATCCAAAAAGTTTCCAAAGGTGTGTTAAAGACGATCCTCACTGGTCAGGCGATGTACGTCCTTGTCCTTTATTTTCTAAGGTCTCAGCAAATGCTAAGAACTATTTTCCGTACCAGATACAGAATGGGTTCAAGCGTGGCTGAGCTCAGAATAAGCCCAATATAAATGAGAGAGACAGAGAGAAGGAGAAGGGGGAAAAGGGAGGAGGAGGCTGAGCTCAGAATAAGCCCAATATAAATGAGAGAGACAGAGAGAAGGAGAAGGGGAAAAGGGAGGAGGAGGAGGAGGAAGAAGAAGAGGAAGAAGAAGAAGAAGAAGAATAGGGGGAGGGGAAGGGGGAGGGGGGAGGGGGAGGGGAGGGAGGGAGGAGAAGGAAGGGGGAGGAGAGGAAGTGGGGAAGGAGAGGGGGGAAAAGGGGGAGGGAGGGAAAGAGGGATGGGGAGGGGGAAGGAAGGGAGGAAGGAGGAGAGGGAGAGAGACTTAGAAAGGGAAGAAAAAGCAGTGGCTCCTACAGAGACAAGGCATGTGAAGCACAGGAATGGAAACCAAGGAGATTCCATATCTATTCTGGTTAGCTGAGTTGAGCTCCTCCAAGGCTAGTGATTGGCCCTACAGAAACAGATCACTTGTTTAGGCACATTCCTCATCTGGCAAGTTGAATCAAATTAAAACATTTATACCTGTTCATATTTATATGCTTGGTCCCTTTGCATTTCATAAAGACCACCACAGTGATCTTTAACCTGCAGATTGACACGAAGCTGCCCTCACTCACTTTATCTTTTTCTCGACTACTTAGTTCTTGGAAACATTCAAGGACATTCTTGGAAATGTTCAAGGACATCTAAGTTCAATTTCCGTTTGTTTTTACTTAAAAAAAAATCTTTTTGGTTCAAAAACCCTAGAAAATCATTAAACTGGGCCAGCAGGCATGAGATCTGAATGAAGGATAAAGAGTGGAAAAGGAGAAAGCCTTTTGTTTCTCAAAGTTTTCTTCACGGGCAGTTGCTCATGTAGACATATTAGAATCAATTTGACATTGAATTTGGAGAGAAGCAGTTTGGGTAATAGATTCCTGACCTCCATTCTCCAACTGGGATCACAAAAGATTCTAAAAAGTTTAAGAGCAGACTTTCTTAATGAAACGTACGCTGTAAGAATTTTCTATGTGCAAAAATCAAAATGGGGATTTATGGCTCAGCGCATTCCAGTTCTTTCTTTTAAATGTTGACATCCATTTACCGATGAGAACTAAGAGTAATACTTCATATTTGTAAGTGCTTGACATGCAAGGGAAGGAAGATGGTTTTAGTCAGTCTCTTTTGATTGAAAAAAACAGGTGCACTCAAGTTCTTTCACAAAATTAGTGGTGGAAGCAGATTTAGATGGGGGTGGGGCAGGGTAGGGTGGATTGTTACAAGGATACACAGCAGGGACCAGAACTAGAAACACCCAGGATTGAAGACATCTCTAAATACCAGTGTCTTAGTATCTTCGCTTTCTTTTTGTGCGTTGTCGCCATCCTTCTTTTCCAACTGGCTTCCTCAACCTTTACTCTCTATCTGTTCTGCCCCTTCATAGTTTTAGCTTCCATGTGGCTCATGGCATCCTCTCACAATCTGACTTTGCTGCCAGCTGGCTTGGTGTCTTTGTTTCCAATTGCAGAATTTCCCAGAAAGGCAACTGATCAGCCCAGATCATCATTTTAAGCTAGGCCATCCAGATGGCTGGCCAGGTCACAGAATGGCTGTCTTCCAGCAAGTGTCTACCCCTTGATCCACTCATCTGAGACAAGGGGCAAACACATAGTATAGAGCATTACAGTTTAGAATGAAGCCACAGGCAGAAAGATTTCCTTAGAGGAGTATCTGGGTGGGACAGGTTGAGATAAATATCTTTAGTTCACTGGCAGATTATATGGAAACCACTTCATTCATCTTCTTTCTTAGAGGAGCTAATCTCAGCAAATCATAACGGACCTGTATGATCCTTGATACAGCACGTAAGAAGAGCCATGGTAACTTCTTTCCTCTCCCCACTCCCTCAACTTTATCTCCATTACAACCATCACTTTACCTCCATGACTAACCAAATACCTAGGAATCGTCAGACTTACATATCAAAACATTTGGAATCTCAACTTGAGAGTGTCAACGAAAGTATTTTTCACATCCCAGGATCATTTAGTTGTTTTATTTTAGAGTAACATGCCAGTGGGCAATAAAATATGAGAATAGGGAATAATGCATATTTCTTTTCCTACTCCAATAGCATTGATTTCAATAGGAATCCAACTACTAGAGGTGCCCACACTGTATTTGGTGGATGTTGGGACATTTGAGTCAGCAGACCTCACAGTGTGGTAACCTATCACAGAGAATTAATTCAAAGAATATTTACAATATTCTGATCGTACAATGGCAAGGCAGGGCTGCATAATACTATAAACACTTGGCATTGAGCAAATCTGGGTTCAAATTTCAAATGTCTTGTAATAACTGACTTTGACCAAACTTTTAAACCCTATAAATCATTTGTAAAATTGAGATAATAATAACCATTTCATAGGCATTTTATAAATATTAGGTAAGATAATGTATATAGGAGGACTTCCCAGGTGGTGCAATGGTTAAGAATACGCCTGCCAAAGTAGGGGACACAGGTTCGAGCCCTGGTCCAGGAAGATCCCACATACCGCAGAGCAACTAAGTCCGTGAGCCACAACTACTGAAGCCTGCGCAACTAGAGCCCATGCTCCACAACAAGAGAAGCCACTGCAATGAGAAGCCCGTGCACTGCAATGAAGAGTAGACCCTGCTTGCTGCAACTAGAGAAAGCCCGCTCACAGCAATGAAGACCCAATGCAGCCAAAAAAAAGAAAATTAAAACAAAAATTTGTAAAAAATATATATAGGATATTGTGAAATGACTAATACTTAGAAAGCACTCAGTAAATGGTAGTGGTTGCTTCTATCACTATATCTATTATGATCATGGAATCATTACCATGGATGTTGTGAGGATTAGAGAATATAGATTAGAGATATGAGGATTACCTTCAAATACTTTAGAGTCTTAAGAGAGATAAAATAAATGTAACTCTTAGAAATAGTGCCTACTTTTAACTTGCACATACACGGATGGAACTCATCGTGGTGGTGGCCTGAGTGAGAAATGTCAAGTGTGAAATAATGACATTAAATGATATTCTTCAATCAGCAACAAGAAGTTAAATAGGGACAGTGCCTCTTCGAAAAAGAAAGGATTGCTCCCAGCGTAAAAGTTTATCTACTGTACTGGATTCATAGGAGTTTTATAACTGGAACAGGAACTATATTAAAAGGGGAACTGAAACATCAAGATGAGAGTTGCAGATGGAAAGGATCTACTGGCTGGAATACGGGCGAGTCACTGTCAGAAACAGTGGACAGCTCACTACTTGGGTTTACATTTCACTTCTTCAGGGAGGCCAGGACCAGGTTAGATTTCCCTGCTGTACATTCCCTTCCTGTGTTTTCTCTCCTATAATACTCATTACATATTGGCATTATTTGTTTGAAGTCTATCTTCTCTACTAGATTATCTGTTCTGTAAGACCCCGACTCTCATGTTCCATGACTAGCCAAGAGCCTGGCACATGGTGAGAACTCCACAGACATATATTGAGCAAATGAATGTGTGAACGCAGGAATGAATTAAATAATGAACATGGATTTAAAGGTGATTTCCTCATATACTGTTCTGTATTATTCTGTAGTATTTATAAGGGTTTATCCTATCCTCCTGTTGACATTGTAAATTGCATGGAGACACAGCAAGGTTCTGCATCATGTGTCGCCACCACTAGCACTAAGAAGCATCCCATTACAGGCATACATGCTCAAAGGAGCTTTCTGAGTTCTCTGCTAATGACTCTCTTACCGTCTATTCTCTATTTTCTATTTATCTTCTACACAAATGCAGAGATTATACCCTCGTCTCACTATTAGATTATAAACCTATCTTTTATTATTTTTTCTTATCGCCAGGACTTACTACTTGCTCCGGGTCCAATAAATAAATGAGTGAATTAAAGACTATCTGTACAGCATGTATTTCAAAGCGTACGCTTCCAAAGTTGCAGTCTTCCAGAATCTTACAAGATGCTATTGTGATTCCAAGCTTGCAGCTCATGTAGGAATGCCAACATTTTATCTTTGAAATTGCTGTGTTTGTCGTTGTCATTCATATAGCTGTTGAAAGTTGCCTCTTGCTAACAAGGCAAATTTTATCTTTGCATGAAAATCATTTTACAATTTTAAGACAACTTGGGAACTTTTGTTGGTAAAAATATGTCCACTTGCTTTCTAGTTAACAAACTCTAATACATCCAATCATTTCATCCAACAAGCTTTTTCAAGCACCTCCTCTTAGGTTCCAAGTACTTGAAATACTCAGATGAATGAGACACATCCCTGAAGATGTTTCAAGTCTATATGTAATTGTCACTTTCTGAAGGTCCAAAAGTTAAAGTGTAGACTGTTCCCTTCAGTCCTGCCTCAGTTCTGTGTTGATTTCCTGCAAATCCTTCACAATACAATACTATGATATCTAAGATACCTGAGTCTAAAAATTATAATTTCTCTGTACTCTGATTAACTGGATCCTACTCCCAAACTCCCTCACTCACATGTGGATTTTTGTTTTATTCACCCACTTTCCTTTTTAACACCCAGACAGCCAGCATACTTCACAATAATCTTTCCTTAAAATATATAAAAGTATTTCTCTATCTCAGTTTCCTCACATCTGAAATAAGGATATTGAGAATTGGAGAAAGTGAATTTAGATCACCAAGGAGACAAACAGACTCACAGAAGAAATAAAGGAACAAAGGAAAACCAAGGCAACTTTGGGGATTTTTGAGACTAGAGCTGTTTTTACTTTCTCCCTGCCTACTTGCAGAAATTCTCCTACTTCTCCTATCCTATAAATCCTGCTTGCACTAGATTCTCATGGAAATCCTAAGACAAAACAAATTCACAGAATGTTAGAGCTAGAAAAAGTCTTTGCAATTCTCAGACATAGATTAATCACGAATTTAATAAAATGTCAACTTTAGTGTCCATCACTAGCACTAGCCCCTTCCAAGGGCCTTGGAGAGGACAGAGCAATGTGTTCACATGGTCATATTCTTGATTAAATTTCGAAAGCAAGTTATTTTAACCATTATAGGTAAAGACCACAGCCTCTTTGCACTCAAGTTACCCCTTTCAAACTCTCCCTCACACTAGAGAAATTGGGAAGCCATGGGTATTTCTGTTATTCTGGCTAAGGGGAAGTTGAGATGGAGACACCTTTAGCTTGGGTTTGGTGGGTTTTATAGAGAGAGCGAGATCACAGTCATTTCAGTGTGTGGTTGTTGTTCTGAGTTGTCCCAACCTAAGAATGGGTTCTAGGAATATTTCTATTGCCCATCAGGCCAATTCACATGCATGACGTCACAAATATGTATGTTGGAGGATATTTCATGATGCATAAGTGTCCTAGGCTAGAGAAAAAATTGAATTATCTTTCTATTTTCTCTATAGAAAATAATATTGCACAAATTATTGTCATATGAAGAGGAAATCAGAATGTACAGCCCAGAAGAATGTAGGGGGGGAAAGTAATACAGGGTGTGTCGGGTAGTTAACTAACAAAGATTTGGTTACTTATTTGGATTTTGTGATGTTTATAGCATTTCAACTCTTTAAAGTGAATTGATTCTACTGCTGATCGCAAATAAGTATTCTCTTTCCTAAGTAATTTTGGACCCATAGTTTTACATTCTTTTCTTAAGGAAGGTCCCCATATTATATAAGCTTCAATTTTTCTACAATCTGGATTTGACCCTGACCCTACTTAATCACCCTTCCACATTTAACAGGTAAGGAAACTGAGACCCCCAAATCCAATCACATACTTTACAGCACTTCTTGAACTAAATCCTACGTCTTCTGAGTTTTTGCACATTGCTGTTTCTACTACTTACTCTCCATTACCCTACTTTTGAGAATTACCTTGAAAATCAAAAATCTTCACTGAAAAAAAAAAAAAAAGCAAACAAAAAAGATCTCCTGACCACAGTATATAATAAAAGCAAATATTTATATAGCTTTTCTTATACGCTAGGCATTGTTTTACAGTGCTTTACATATAACTCATTTAATCCTTAAAACAACTCTGTGACTAAGCTAATATTAACATCCTCTTTTCAGATGATGAAAGTTGAGACATAGAAAAGCTAAGTAACTAGACCAAGGTCACACAGTATGCAGAGAGCATAACATCCTTTGTATTGTGGCAGCTAGCAGCAAACATTTTTTGAGGGCTTGCAATGTTCTAGTCACTTTGTTGAACACTACAGTGCGTTATCTTATTCAGTCTTCCCGATCACCCTTTGAGGAGGTGGCATTTCACAGATGAGGAAACTGAAGCCTAGAGACAGTAAGTAACTTGCCCAAGGTCATACGTCTAGTAAGGAGCAAAGTCAGTGCTCATATCCATATCTGACTCCAGAGGCCAGGCGCTTAGTCTGGCCTCTGGATGCCCATCAAAGAAAACACTCTCATGGTCCTTCTACTACTGACACATTCCCCTTGGTGCCTTTCTCCTAAAGCTACAATGAGAATGGGGATGTGGGCAGAGTTAGAATACGGAGTGGGGTGAACAGTGTAAACTCTGTTTACACTGTAAAGGACATAACAGTCCTTCTTAGACAACTGTCCTTCCCACTGTGTACACCTCCCCCTCCCCCCCCACACCCACACACATATGTGTCAGGGAACCTAGCTATACATCATGATATTCCTTTTTGAAATTTATTTTTTATAGAAGTAAAGTTGATTTACATACCATGATATTCTTTACATCTGACCCCTTTCCTCAACTTTTTGCCATAACCAGGAGATGACAAGTTTCTTTTTAATTCATATTCTGTGATAAAGTTAAGAGGGCCAATCAGCAGATCAGTAACTGAGGTGCAGGAGAAAGTTTATAGAGGTGGCAAATCCTTACAAAGACCAAGAGGATAGTGTAAACGAAGTGGCAAAATGGAACTCCAAAGAGCGACAGAGACGTTGGTAAACTAGAAAGTGCATGTCCAAACCCAAATAGCAGGTACTAGTCCTGCAGGTCCTGCAGGTCCAGCAGATGGTTGCCATGTGGCAGGATGAGTCCAGTGTGATCAAAGCTGAGAATTTTTCAAGAGGTTTGGGGCAGGGGGTGCAAAATCTTCTAAATTATAGATATTTTAAAGCAATTCAATGTTTAAAAAGCACTGTGCTGGCTAACATCTGTAGGACTCACCCACCTTTGCAGTCTGCTTTATATGGGGTTAAATGCAGAAAACTCTGAAATGGGAATTTAGAGAAGAAAGCCAACAGAAATTTGGATCTTGGTGGAGCATTTGTTCTTTGAAAAATGAGCTTTGGTAAGAATAATTTTCTCGGTGGAGGCCGGCAATGGAGGGGGTGGGAGGGGAATGGGCACTCGAGCAGTGGCCTTTTTGGATCAGATCCTCTTAATTTCTCCTTTGGAGTAGTATTGGTCTTGGGCTCCAGGAAAAATTAGCAGGAATTTAATTAACAGCTCAAAGGGAGCAATCAATTTACAATTGTGTGAAGTGCAAATTCCTTGGTGCACAAAACAAATTACAGTACTTGCAAATTTGTAAATAATGCAGTACTTTCCCTGCAATCCAAAGGCTTTGGGTGCCCCCAGGGGAAAGAAAAAGAAGTCTGAGGAGGCAAAATGTTAGAAAATGACCTATTGTCTCAAGAAATGGAATTTAAAAAATATCTTTAGTAATTGATTTTTTCAATTGAATCCTTATTTAGGAACTATAAAGGGGCCTGTTCTTAGGCCAGTTGAATGAGAATATCTAGAGAAGTAAACAATTTCAAGTCCAAAAGTCACAGCATGTTATTAACAGGGTATCTTCTTTCAAAAGCGCTGAGCAAAAAATGTACCAGAACTCTCCCTCCCTACACCCTTGGTTTGTGGTATGAACTTTCATTTTTTAAAAGAGATAGCAAGCCTCAGTTATGATCATTATGTTCAATGTCAGAGAAGGAATTGGCGACAGATAAGGACATGAATCCAATCTCTCTGCTTTGCAGCAATAGTTGTTTCGAACCATTCAATTCACAAATATGTATTAGGATCCTTTTATAAGTTCCCGTAGCTATTATTAGAGATCGAAAAGAGATGCTCTAGAAGAATTTATGGTGTATTGAGGAAAGTCAGAGTAAAAACTCCTTATTTTCTCCAAGATTTTTTAAGCACTTCTCTTAAAGTGGGTTTAGCTAGGAGTTGGGAGGGAATAAGTGAATGTAGTCCATCCCTGCCCTGAAGGGGTTCACAGTCTAATGAGAAAATAGAATTTGAAGCAATCATTTCAGTATTGAGCTTGATGCTGAGGAAGAGGTATAGGAAAGGCACTTTGGATGCTTTGACGAGTGCTTAATTCTACTGGGAGGTCTTTCAACAGGAGGAAACCAATAGGCAGAAAGAGGTGGAGGACATTTGAAATAGAGGTAAGTGGGCTATTGACTGGCCTTCTATAGGAGAATGACAGATCAGATTTGTGCTTTCAGATGATTCTCTCCCCTGTGCTCTTATTCACTGTGAGTTGATAGCAAATTGGTTAAACCTTTCCACAAAATCTTTTAGCAAATTGCATCAAGAGCTTTAAAACATATTCATATCCTTTTGGTTATAAATTCCATATCTAGGAATCAAAGATACTGCCAGAAACTTACATATGAGGAATCTTATCAGAACATTATTTATAATCATGAGAAACTGGAAATAACTTACATGTTCCATAGTGGAGTAATGGTTAAATAATTTACAGTACATCCAAGCCATGTGATTTTATGCACAACGAGGGGGAAAAAGTCACATTTAAAAAAAAATAGTTCAAATCAATCAAAAATTATTTTTAAATGATGCAAAATATTTACTGATGTCTCATTCTCATTTTGTAATTAAAAAATTAAAAAGTAGTGCTCAACATTGGTTGTTAATTTTCACCCATATCCTACTTTCCTAAAGTTCCTTCTTGTTTTAGACCAACCAGACAACAAAAGGGACGGAGATTTTCCTTGCTCTGTACAAAGTTCAAAGAATGGGCTTTTGTTTCCTTCCCTCTTAACTAACAATGCGATCCAGGATTTGCAAGTCACTCATTCTCTAAGACACAGTCTCCTTCTGGTATCCAGGCTGGCTGGGAAAAAAGGGAGGTCAGGTGAGGAATAGAAGAGGAAGGAAGGGTCCAGAAGTTGAACATTACCATGAGAGGGGAGAAGAAGGATGATGGGACTGAGGGTGTGAGAACCAGAAGAACGATGGTCCTTGTATATTGAGTTGCTGGATTTGAGATTTCAGGGGTGGGACATAGACACATATATCGTGGTTCGATAGAAGAAATGTCACAGTGCAGTACATGGTTGACTGCCAAATAAAAGACAGTACAGACAGTTAATGTTATAACAGTTTGTAGGATTTGGTGGAGAGGGCCATCATTTGGTCACATACATGTTTATGATTATGGACCAATGAAGAGATTCCTCTAAAACCTCCTTTTAGCAATCTTTGTTAGAGGGTATAATTGTATGAGCCTGGCCTCTCTTGGCCTTCCTCTCGAGAGATTTAATTATTGAAGAACTTAAAGGACTTCACTGGTAAAGAATTTTAGCTATTAAATAGAAAGAAAGGATATAAAAAGTATGATAGAAAATAATTTGAAGTTAAAATACTGGTTGAAAAAATTCAATCTCTGCACAAAAATTCACTTCATCCTTCAATGTCTCCTTTCCTTTAAAATGTATTCACATAAAATCTGCTTTACGAGCCAGGAATATAACTCAAGAAATTTACCACTAAATGGGGACACATATGCGTTTCAGTTCTTAAGACAACTGCGCCTTCCTTTCTCCCTGGATTTCTTGGTTCTCTGCATTGAAGTGTACATAGTAATTTTTCCTTTGCTGAATCTTCTTGCTTTTATGGTTTCTTCTAACTGGATGTTATACACCTTCCCCACCCCACTGCTATTCTAGGCTCTATAAATCTACACAGCACCCAGAGAACTTTAGCTATCACTAGTTAAACAGATCAACACATTTACCCAACCACATAACTTAGACCCTTTGGGGGTTTTCCAGTCTATTTTAATCTATTTAAACCTGACACTGGCAGATTTCCATTTCCTTTGTTCCTTGTGTAGACTTGGTTTATGCCTGTTGGTCTCTAAAAGGGACAGAGAGGAGGCAGCTGTCGAAAAATGAGGAGATTGGCAGTTTTAACCACACAATTTGGTCTAATAGCTTTGATATGCTAAACTTGCTAGCTCCTCCAAGTGTACCTTTCTGATTTTGCATCACAACACCACACTGAATCCCTAAGGAAACCAGGGTAGTTTCTAAATTAAAAAGAAAGAGAGGAAAAGAAAGAAACGCAAACCAGTGAAACCTTTCTTTTAAATCCTCTCCACAGATTCAGTCTGCCAACTGCAGGCCTTCGCAAATCCTCGTACACTAGAGACCTTTAAGAAAGGAGAAGCAGAGAATACTGATCGCGTTCTCAAGAGCGAAAACAGGTGATGTCATAACGCACAGTTCTGTGTGTTCCCGGCCAAGGCCGGGTGGGGAGCTGGGGCTCCAGTGCGCACGGAGCTCCGCGCCAGTGGGCAGAGCAAGTTATCTCCCTGGCCCGGAGGACACCGGTGAGGACCGGGCACCAATCAGGTTCTCGCTCGGCGCCTGCCTTTGTTCTCACTGGGGAGCAGGTTTCGGGGCGTCTCGAGTCGGGAACCCGCATTCGACCAGCATGCGCGCTGTGAGCCCCGCGGGAGACCTGGCTCCACCACTCGCCTGTCCCCCACACCCTGCCAGCCTGAGCTTTCCCCAATTACATCTGCCTTCTCTCTCCAGAGCGTGAACGCCAAAGTCCTGAATCCATTTTTAGCTTTGGAAGAGGCAGGTCCAGCCCAATAGTTTGAAATGACAATCTGTTCTCTCAACCTTCGTTTCCAGGCAGGGCTCCGTGTGCTATGCGTTTATCTAACCAGCTGCCTCAGAAAGACTTTGGGTGGAAGACATACCTGTCTCTTTGGCCTTTTCGTGCTGGACAAATAAAGGAATTTTCATTGCTGAGAGACTGCGAGATGGGGCTTTAGGTGGAGGAAACCGCTAACCCATTGGTTTTGTGTCTTTTTTCCTCTCTAACTCGATAAATAGTGTAAATATACTTAAACATCTATCCCCCACCCGCTGCCGAAGCCTCAGGTAACTGATCTTTTGCAAAACAAGGCTCACGATAAATGATGCATAAAGTTCTTTGAGATCCTTGGATGCAAAGTGCTACGTGACTGCAGTCTTCTTTACAGCTAAGCTAAGATTTTGGTTAAGAGAAAGCCTAACCACTGCCCTGACGGTGCGAACGTTTTAGCTCCCCCAACCCCCACCCTCTTTCTCAAGAAATCAGGAAATATTTAGCTCCGTCTTAGACCCACTAGCGAGCTCCAGCTCCCAGCTATTTATCTCATTCCCTCACCATTTCTGCAGGGACCTAGAGCTGGGGCTGTGGCTTGCCTTGCCTTAGGGGAGGGGCTGGGCTTCACGGGATTATTTGCATATGACACACCCTCTTCCCCCTATTGGTGGAGCACAACACCCCCCCCATTCCCTCCCACCCCACTACCTAACTAACCCGCCATCTCCCTTCAGTTCGGAGCCTCAGAGACAAACTTAACTTGCCCAGAGATTCAAGGCGTCCTGGGCCTCTGTGATTGGCCGGTGCAGCGCCCAGCCGGGCTCCAGTTGCTCATTGGCTGTGGTCTAGCGCCCAGGGGGCGTGGCCAGAGCTGTCCGATTGGCGGGAGGGGGCGGTACCCTAGAGTGGAGGTGGTGAAGGTGGTGGGGAGGCGGGGGCGGGGCCGCACTGAGGAGCTGCGGCGGCGGCGGCGGCGGCGGCGGCGGCGGCGGCGGCAGCGGTGGCGGCTGCTCGTCCTAGCCTGGCGGGGGCGGGGGTCTGGAGGATGGGGGCGGGTGGAACAACGGGCCGGTGAGGAGCAGCCGCCGCCGTCTCCGCCGTCGCTTCGGCAGCCGCCGCGGTGATCGCTTCGGGCAGCCGCTCGCTCTCGGGCCGTCGCCTCCCATCCCGACATCCCGCCCGGGGGGGAGGCTGAGGCCGAAGCGCGGCCGGCGGCGGGGGGACGGTCCTGCCCCGCAGCGGTGCGGGCGGCCGCAGTGACAGCCCGGCCCCAGCCTGCCGCCCGCCCTCGCCCTCGCCCTCGGTGCCCGCAGCCGCGATGAACCGGGGCGGCAGCAGCCCGTCGGCAGCCGCCAACTACCTGCTCTGTACCAACTGCCGGAAAGTGCTGCGGAAGGTACGGGCTCAGCCTGGGGTCCGGCCCGAGAGGGGCGCTTCCTGCCGGCCGCGGCTCGGGCTGCTCGGCCCCGGGGTGCACTCTTGGAGCGAGGCGCAAAGGCGTCCTGGGGCACCTTCCCTACGCCGAGACCCAGAAGGGGGGCAGGGGTTGAGAGTGGAGGGTTTAGCCTGCTGCTGCTTTTGATCTCCACCGGGACAGACGCTCGTCCCCAGGGCTTGGGGTTGGGGGCGGGGGGTGTGCCCGTGGTCTGTTTCTCCGCTCGTCTCCCTACCTTGCCACCCCCGGGCCCGTGCTCCTCGGGCCGAGGGAGGGACGGACCTGTTCGATCCTCCTCCCGGCGCTCTTGATGGAGGTCGGTGTGAAATCAGAACTGGCTGGTCTGGTCCAGAGGAACCTCGCCCCCTCTTTGCTGTGCCTAACTCTTGAGGGTGTTGTTTTTGTTTATTCGGTTGCTTCTGCCTTCCTTGCACGCTTTCCCCGAAAGCCCCCTTCTTACATTCTTCGGATAGTCGTCTTGTGGCTACAGTTCGATCCTGGAAGGAACTGGTAGAGCAGCTGGAACTTTATGCCCATGGGAAATGCTATTCGACGTTCCAGTTTCTCAAGCTGGGGTTGGGGGAGGTGGAGACTGAGGTGGACGTGAGTTATCCCTTTTTAACACTTACCCCCCCGCCCCGCGCCAGTTCCTTCACCCCTCCCCGCACCCCGGTGTTGCTGCAGAAAAATCAGACGCACAATCAGCTTATTGCTTCCCAGAGTGACTGATAGAAAGTTTACTCCAGTATTGTTTAGCTTACTTGGCTTAATCGCTCCGTTAAGGGGGGTGGGGGGGGAGCTGTGAAAAGATGTCGCTTTAGACCGAGAAAAGCTTTTAATCAGACTTTAACAGCCGCTATTGGGTAATATTATAATCAGTTTATTCTTCTCGAGACTATTTTTACATTTCATTAAGTGGAAACAGTAGTTGAGGTGCTTCTGTTTGTCCAGGACAAATGAATTAAAATTGCTGAGCTGTGCAAATGCGTCGGGACTGAAAGACCAAGATGAATACGGCACCGTTTTTAGTCAATTTCTTTAAATGCAGTTCAATTGGGATTGTTCTTTATATATTAAAAAAGAAAGAAAGAAAGCATGTAAGTAAGCAAGCTCAAATATTTGCGCTCTTTGTCCCAAAACTGTTTTTCTTCCTCTGTGGGTCAGGCCAAGTGCCAATCAAAGTTGTTTTTCAAGCCTCTTTTCCCTGCAGTAGGGCTGCTGCTTTTTTGCCCCCCCAATTTTATTTGAGAACATGAAAAAAGCAAAGGGATTGCATATTTGAAGTTAATCAAACAGTGAAATATGCCGTAAATTGTGTTTATCGGATGTTTTTCTTGAAACAGATTTTTATTAAATGTGCATGTTGAGTATGTGCAGTTATTTTTTTCCATAAACTCTGGGATCAAATTACAGTTGATACTTGCTCAGCTCATTGTAGGGCAGCTTGTGAGAAATGTAATGGATCAGAAGTGCAGAGCAGCTTAGTTGCATGTTAACTCTTTCACTTCTGGGCCGGATGTCATCTGAACGTAGCTTTTTAAAAAAATGATGATGATGATGATTTTCCAACTGTAAACGTGATGTTATGTCTTTAACATGAAAGAGAGTGTTGTTTGAGACGTTTGATTAAACTGAAGCCTGGCTTTAAAAAACAGCTAATTTTTTTTTAACTGAATAAGGGGAAAAAAGCTGTATTTACTTGGATTTTTTTTAATGGCTCTGGCAATTTGGTGGACTAATAAAATTTTCTGAGGTAGTGTTAAGCTTCAGAATCTTTTTCTTTTGAGAGAACCATGGTTGTGGACCAATGGCACTTTGCTCGCTTTCAAGACATCTTTATATCTTTCTCTTAGCTTTTAAGAAACTATTTCTATTTACCTAGAAAGAACATCCTCATTTCTAGCTCTTATTAAAAGAAAGAGGTAGTATATGGAAAATGGATATTCACCATTTTCATATCTTATAATTGGAATGCACACCTCTGCCAATTTCCAGTTTTTGTAACTCCAAGGTATGTAATATTGATTCATGCAGTAGCATGAAATAACTTTAGATGGAAATGGGATTGTTTGAGCCAGTTATGACATGACTTAGCAACATTTGTAGCGTTTTAAGAGTGCCTTAAGTGCTCTTAAAAGATATCAAGTGTTTAGCATCTTAAATTCTTCTTCATTCTAAAAACAGCATGTAAGAGTTTTCTAATAAAGAAGTGGGGTTTTTTTGATAGGAAGTCTATAACTCTAAGCAAAATTCATCTATAACTCTAAAAATGGGATTCTCTGGATTTATCTTGTGTTTTCCACTTAATAAAGTGTTCAGTAGTAACCATGTGAATCACAGCATTTTGAATTTTAGTTCACTGCAGTTCATGATGGAAGAATGAAAATCATGCACACCCAGTGTGAATTACTCTTTGCTGTTATAATCCTCATTAATGATGGGGGAAGAGTCACCTTTATTTATGCGGCATGACGCCCTTTTCTCTAAGTGGCTTAATTTGTTGCAATGTATTGAATTTGGAGGGAACTTCAAAAAGCACTGGATTCACCTTCAAAGGAAATAATTTGGCTCAACCCAATATCTGAAAGTTGAATTGTGTATTGTATGAGAATTACATTTATTCTTAGAAGTACCTTCGTAATTTTGATTCAGCATCTTCCAAAAAAAGAGACTTCTTCACGTATTGAGTACACCTAATTTGGTAACCTTAGGTCAGTAAAAAGAATGGAGAGGTAAACCACATGGGAAAGAAATGAACAAACAGAACTCTCCTCAAATCTCGAACTCCTACTTATTCTAACTTACTCTGTTATCAATGAAATAATTCAATAAAGTTTTTAATAAAAGAGGAAATGCTTCTGTTCACTTTGGAAAAGTTAATGAGTTATGAAGTGTAATACATTTTACTTGAAGAAATTGCATTGACAACTAGATAAATTTCAAAGTGGAGTGCCAAACCGCATTAAGAAAGGTAGGTAACTTGTCAGCCCACTCATCTTCTAGTAAATAAAAGGGGCCATATGACAATGTATTTTGAGTATTGAGCAGTTAGTGCTACTGAAGTGAATAAAGCTCTGCACTTTAAGTTAGAGGATTTAACATTTTAAAGTTCTTAACATGTTTAGGTAGTTCCAGTGATTTATCTTTGGTTGGTATTGTACTTTTTCCACTTTGCTTATATGATTGCTCATTTTGACAACTTTTTGATAGTTTTATGAGTGAAGAGACTGAAAATTAAATGGGAAATATTAGTTTAAACCACATGAACCTCATTTTTATAGTCAAAATTGTCAGTTAATAGCAGTTTTATATGGTTCAACCAAAAAAATGGTATTGCTTTGACTATGGATAAGTAGCTGTATTTTGCTTTGGTTAATCAGGTTTCTTATGTACATATTTTTGATTGTCAGAAGTAGTTTTTTATTTACTTTTATCTTAAAATGAACTTTACAGAGTTTGAGCAGTGAATTTATGACAGCAAGCCATTATACAGTGGTTTTACAAACTGTTTTTTATGGAGCCCTAAGATGCCTCAGTGTTCAAAAATGCTTGAGTTGGATTAAATTTTAAGTACATTTTAAAATTATAATTTAAAAACACAACTACCCAAAAATCTTTTTTTTTTACAAGACTATTCTTGTGCAGGCTCTGAATTAAAATTTTTTCTGCTCCCTTGTACATGTATTTGAACTTTTTTGTTAATAAGACATTGATGAGAAAGATAGTCATTGATTATGGAGGCACAGGCCTTTAAAAATAACTTCCTTCCTGTACATCTATCATGTTCAATTTTCACTTGTAAGAAAAACAATAAGTTTTAGTTTATAACTAAAACACTTATAAAAACACTTTTGTATATTTATGTTTCATAGCTCAGGTTCAGTATAAGATTTCATTTGTAAAAGGGATTCTACTGCTTCTACAACCTCCCCACCACCAAATAAACTGCTAAAATATAACTGCAAATGTAGTGATGCTGGGAGTCACAAGATGCAGTCATCGTTAGGTATTTGATAGGCCTTTGAATTTTGGGCAAGTTAGTTAACATCTTGAAGCCTAGTTTTCTCTGTACAATGTGGATCATTTCTACTTGCCTTGCAGGTTGCTCCATAGCTGGAGGGAGGTAATGTGTGTTAAAGTACTTTGTAAACCATAAAGTACAACTACAAATATAAGAAAGACAAGTCTACGTATTTCTCCTATTCCTAGAATACGTCCTTTGTGTGTTGTGGCAGTATATTTCAATACATACTGAGTAATTTGGTTAGTCTTCACTTTTCTGTCTTGCCTAATCATTGCCTGTAAATGAGAGGTAAAGTTTTATGCTTTTCATTAGAGTGATCAACACACTGATTTTTATTTGCATATTTATATTTGTATTCTACCCCTTCCCCTCCTTAAATAGTAACCCAATGCATTGCTTTTGATGTTTCAAATAAATAAATAAAATTGCCTTTTGGACACCTCAGCATATGAGGAAAATTGGTATTTGGTTTGAAAAGACTACAAGTTAAAGATGACTGTGCTTAAAAGAAGTTGGGGCAAATCTAGGGTAAAGGAAAGAATGGTTACTTATTTTAGTTTAGGAGAAGAGCTATGGAAGTAAAAAAAATGTCTAAAACTCTTTTTCCCAATGTCTTCATCCTCTTTTTCGCCTTCGAAGGGATTGGGTTATACCTTATGTTTGCGTAGACCTTCACAATGTTTAAGTGCTTTCACATCATCAGTTGGTTCTCACAAGCTGAGAAAATTTAAGAGGCATGGACTCTGTCATACAACTAGTGTGAAGTCCATTTAATTCTTAATACTGCCTCTGTAATAAACTAAAAACTACATTTGAATTATCCTCTGCAGTATTGAGGCTATCAGGGAGTACCCATTCCCTCCACCCCCACCCCTGCCCCAACTTCAGCATCTGTGGAATGCCTATAGGTACTTAAAACTCTCCAGGTAATATTAGTTGGAAATTTGACTTTTAGCCACTCTTTGACACATTATTGCAGATCAATTGGAGGGGAAGGAGAAGAGTTAGCAGCTGTTTTTCATTCTCTCTTTAACAGTTGTTTGGTTAATTTTTTAATGAGGTAAAGCAGCAGTTCTCAAATATGATCTTCAGAGCCTAGGAGTATCCAAAACTGTTTCAGTGGGTCTGGGAGGTCAAAACTATTTTCATGGTCATACAAGACTTTATTGCCTTTTCACTATGCAAAAGCAGTGGAGGTAAAACTGTGCTGGCCCCTTAGTATAAGTCAAGGTAGTGGCACCAAACAGTAATCACTGTTAAAATTTCTTAAATCCTGACCCTTGAGTGATGAGAAGTATACTATGTGCTTCTACTGCGCAACAATCTAGTTGTCTCTAGGGAAAGAATTTGTGCAGTTATTTTAGTTGCAGTCTAAATTAGCCGTTTTAAAAATGAACCCCATTTTTAGTTAAAAGAACATCTGCCAGGCAAACTTTGGTTTTTCAGACTTGGGTATTTGATAAAAATTTTCTTAAGAATGAGTAGTGTGACCCTGAAAGTTTAAGGAAAAAAACTGATAATAGGTATTGCCAGTGATAAAATTCAAGCTTTCAAGGAAAAATTTGAATTTTAGAAAATGTATGTCTGTCACCATTGGCCTGAAAGCGTCCCAATTCTTAAAGGTTCTCCTTTTGAGATCGAGGGTGATAAATGGGTGTGATTTTTTTTTTTAACATTATATTACAAAATGTGTCAACTTTTGGAAGATCTGCATGAACGAGTATCTTTTAAATGACCAATGTGTGAAGACATTGCTACTCAGGACCTTTCTTGCCTTTTCAGCTCAGAACCAACCAATTAGAGCACAATGGACATAATCTTTGTTATCTGACCATTTTTTTTTACCACTGCCAATGCATATTGTCAACTGTTTTCCTTGGATTTTCAGGATCACTTGACTCATTTTTGAGAAGCTGTTTATCAACATCATGCATGGGTGAAAGATCCATTCAGAGTGCAAGGTAGACGATTATTGATTTGGGCTTCACATTCCACATTGTGACTAACCTTTCAGAAGCTCCACTTGTCAAGTTTTGGTGTCGTATCAAGGCAGAACATTCATCATTATCTCTTGCATTGTCCAACTACATATATGTGTGAGGCCAGATTTTCATTACATACCTTCAATCAAAACCTGTCACAACAGATTGAATGCAGAAGCAGATATGAAATCCGGCTGTCTTACATGAAACAGACATCGAAGAGATTTGCAGAAATATAAATCTCACTCTTCTCACTATTAATTTTGTTTTGAAAACTAAAATTATTTTTATAAAAAATATGTGCCATGTTAACATGTAGTGGATTTATTATTATTTTAAATGAATAAACATTCAAATTTTTCTGTTTTAATTTCTACAGTGAACCCTACAGTAAATATTGACAGTTATAACCCACACATAAACAGAAGCTCTTTGGGGACCTCAAGAGGAGGTCCTCTTTGGAACTCTATTAAGGAGTTCCAAGACCAAAACATTTGAGAACTGCTGAGCCAGAGATCCTGACAGCAGTGTATGGTGCAAACACATGTAATTCTCTAGAGTGTCTATGGGGGGAGTAAAAGGCTAGTACTACTGGCAGAAAATGTAGATAAACCCAACCCAGGCATCTCTGTTCTGCATGGGGATCGCTTGCAAATGCTGCCTAGCACCTTTCAATGACATCCTAGAAGCTTCTCTAGTACCACAGTACAGATGGTCCTTAATTGAGAATGGTTTGACTTACAATTTTTTGACTTTATGGTGGTGCAAAGTTGATAGGCTTTCAGTAGAAACTGTATTTTTGAATTTTGATCTTTTCCTGGGCTAGTGATGTGCTTTATGATGCTCTCGTAGTGCTGGGCAGCAGTAGTGCGTGGCGCTCCCAGTCTGCTGTGCGATCACGAAGGTAAACAACCAATTCACTTACAACCATTCCAGACCCATACAGCCCACTTTCAATACAGTATCCAATAAGCTACATGATATATTCAACACTTTATAATAAAATAGGATTTGTGTTAGCTGATTTTGCCCAACTGTAGGCTAACGTAATTGTTCTGAGCACATTTAAGGTAGGCTAGGTGTATTAAGTGCATTTTTGACTTAGGATATTTTTGACTTATGATGGATTTATTGGAACGTAACCCAATAAGTGGAGTAAGAGCTGTAGTAAGACTTAGACTAGCTAGAGTTATTCTTCTCTAAGCTTTGTGAGCATCCCTTTACCTGGTAGAAACCAGGGATGGACAGAAACAAAGCTCTTTGGCACTAAAGGAATGTTCTCCTTAGTACTTACTGTGCAACAACTAAAGAATGGTCAGATCCAAAGATTATGTCCATTGTGCTCTAATTGGTTAGTTCTTGGCTGGACAGGAAAGAGAGGCCCCGAGTAGCAAGGTTGGCCTTGTTTTCTTGAAAGCTGAGAAGTGTGGGAGAAGCAACAGAAAGAAGGGACAAGAATCAGAAGAAAGAGGATTATCAATGTAGACTACTGATAACTAGATTGTTTCAATAAAGGACAAGAAAACCGCTACTGTAGAAAGGATATAGGACAGCTCTGAATGTGGAAGTCCCTAAATATGGCAGCCCTCTAAGGTATAGGGCATTTTCCACTTAGTGTGTGTGGTTGGGGGAGGGGGGGTTACACTGTACACAAAGCTATGGCAGCC